>NC_090445.1:53587550-54212550 GCF_031143425.1 Pleurodeles waltl | reverse complement strand
AAAAGAAAGGCGGCGGAGCCAGACTAGTCCTGAATTTAAAATATTTCAATTCCTGGATGGTGTATCGCCATTTCAAGATGGAGGGTATTCACCTGCTCAGGGATCTTTTGAGGGACAGGGACTGGATGGTTCGATTAGACCTCAAAGACGCCTACCTATCAGTTCCAATATTCGCCCCACACAGACGTTTCCTCCAATTCCAATGGGGTTCACAATGGTTCGAATTCAAGGTACTTCCGTTCGGCCTATCATCAGCACCCTGGTGTTTCACCAAACTCCTCCGACCTGTAGTGCAATACTTGAGAGAGAGAGGAGTACGTCTAATTATTTATCTAGACGATATTCTCATCATGGCCCAGGAGAAAGATCTGGTGCTGATTCATCTAAATTGGACAATAAAATTGCTCCAAGACCTCGGGTTTGTCCTGAATTCAGAGAAATCCAGCCTGATCCCTTCACAGAATATGGAGTTTCTGGGTTTTCAGATAGATTCCTTAACGTCATTACTGATTCTTCCAGTCAGCAAACGGAACCTGATCAAGAAGGAGTTGAGGAGAGCGCTTGCCTCTCCGACTATATCCTTGAGGACTTTAGCCCGCCTGGTCGGTCTTTTAGCATCATCCATTCAGGCGATCTTTCCGGGGCCTTTACACTACAGGGCACTTCAGAGGTTGAAGATTCGTCACCTTCAGAAGGGTCTTCAGTATTCAGAGTTGGTTCCCCTCTCAGAGGAAGCCAAGATAGAAATATCGTGGTGGCTGGATCACATGGATGCATGGAATGGCAGAGCGATTTTTCCCTCCTCCCCAGACGTAGTGATAGAGTCGGATGCCAGTCGTTGGGGCTGGGGAGCCCGGTGCGGCCGGGTGGAGACAGGAGGCCGTTGGTCCCCGGGGGAGTTATCCTATCACATCAACTGTCTGGAACTCCTGGCAGGATCTTTCGCCATAAAATCCTTGGCCCCTCGCCAGGCTCATTGCTGCATCCTTCTGCGGATGGACAATGTCTCCGCAGTAAGGTACATCAATCGCCTAGGGGGAACCAGGTCTCGGCTCCTAGCGGAGATAGCGAAGGAATTCTGGCATTTCTGCCTCAATCAGAAGATTTCCGTGATAGCGGAATACATTCCGGGCAGCATCAATACAGCTGCGGATTGGAATTCTCGCTTCCTCCGGGATGGCAGCGATTGGATGCTCAATCGGAGCATTTTTCAAGCGCTGCAATCTCGTTGGGGGACATGTCAGATGGATCTTTTTGCTTCACGTCTGAACAGTCAAGTTCCCTGTTTCTTCAGTTGGAGGCCGGACCCTCAAGCGAAGGGGACGGACGCATTCATGCAGGTATGGCCAAGAGTCCTTCTCTATGCCTTTCCTCCCTTTGTGATGATCCCGCGCGTCCTGGCACAAGTGCGTCGCCAACGTTCGGAGATCATTCTTGTGACTCCCTGGTGGAGTGCTCAACCATGGTTCCCTGCCACAATGAATCAGTCATGCGACCTTCCAGTGAGAATTCCGTGGTCGGAAGATCTTCTATCAGACCCATCGAACAGCTTTCATCCTTTGGTGATACAGGGTCTGTTAACCCTGATGGCCTGGAGACTTTCAGGCGACGATGGCAAGTGCCGGGAATTTCGGAATCAGCATTGTTTTTCCTATCCCAATCTTGGGCCCCCTCCACGCACAAAAGATACGAACAAGCCTGGAGGAAATGGCTACGTTGGTGCGATTCAAGGAGTGTGGATCCCCTGGGGTCAGAGATTCACGTCATAGCCAATTTTTTGTCGGAATTGGCTTCCCAGGGTCTGGCTTATAGGACAATTAACAATTGTCGTTCAGCCCTTTCAGCCGGTCATCCACACATCCAAGGGAAACCGGTAGGTGAACACCCTTTGATTTGTAAGTTACTTAGAGGTATCCGTATGGTAAAACCACCACAACCAAAATATTCCGCGTTGTGGGATGTTAACGTTATTTTACGTTTCCTCGGGATCTGGCCAGACAATGAGGAGTTATCCCGCAAACAACTGTCTGCAAAATTGACTATGCTTTTATGCTTATTATCTTGCAGAAGGGTGTCGGATGTTAAAGCTCTGGATCTAACAGGTAGAGTATTCACTCCTACTGGGGTATCCTTTTCTATTTCCAGACGTACAAAAACCTCATCCAAATGCATTTCTTACCCTTCGTTTCCACACAACAAAAAGTTATGTGTTGTTCAATGTTTGAAGTGTTACGAAGAAGTCACACGAGATTTCAGACAGGATGTTTCAGGGCAATTGTTGATTTCATTACAAAAACCGTTTAAGCCTGTATCTACAGCAACGTTGGCCCGATGGGTCAAGTGGCTTTTAGCCGAAGCAGGCATTGACATAAATGTGTTCGGTGCTCATTCAGTTAGAGGGGCCATGGCCTCCAAAGCCTATGGGACAGGAGCCAGATTGGAAGACATCATGGCTGCAGCTGACTGGTCCAATGATTCTACATTTAAGGTCTTCTATCATAAGCCTATTGTGGATGTGGTATCGGAGGTGGTAAACAGACTTTGAACTAGCATAATCCGAAGCCTCCGGTCCTGACATAGAATTAAAAATTTTCTAGCTATCGCGTCAAGAATTTTAGATTCTATTAAGGACACGGAGGCGAGGATTATCCCACCCAGTTTGTTAGCCATATTATCAAGATGGTTAAGGTTTGATGGTCATTTAAGTCAATAATATGAGTATGATCAATTGTCATGATGTTTAAATAATGAGAATGATGCCCACCCATGATACTTTGATATTAGTGGTTATGTTTTTTCGTTATTTCAGGAAATCCTAATACGACTTCATGAAGGATATCAAGGAAGCAGGTGTTTTGAGTTCATCTTCCAGTTCGGGAGATCTTCATTAAAGAGTTGGAAGGAGTTCAGGATCAAGTTGGCAAGTTCGCATGTTTGAACTGTTTCGCAAAGAAAGAGGAAGGACTGCGGTGTTTGAGCTATTTACGGACATTATCGTGCTATGATTGGTGGGCTAAGGCTCATGGGATATGTAGTTTTTGGAAAAGTGTTTGTTTATTGGCTGCTGTGTTTGTCAGTAAAGTTAAGAGAAGCATAATCCTCGCCTCCGTGTCCTTAATAGAATCTAAAATTCTTGACGCGATAGCTAGAAAATTTTTTATTCCGTTCCACAGTTTTTGCTGTAGTCTTGTCTAAAGAAGTCTATGGAAAATGCATGGAGATTTTGTGTTTTGGGGTGCCCTTTTTTTCTCTGGCCCTGCTTGACGGATCACCCGGAAACTTTACGTGCAGAAACTCGCCAAAATGTAGCCCCTTCCCCCCCACAAAAAAATCCACAATGATCCACAAAGGAACTTGAAGACACCTAATCCACCTCAGGGATTTTGCGATTTAGGTTCCCCCATTTGTAATTTATTTGGATTTGTGTTTTTTGCTCAGATTCACTCACCCCCCCACAAACACACACACTTTTTAAGGATTCTTGAATCAAGATTTTTGTAGGGTTTCTTTTTTTTTTTTTTATTGTAATTAACTTCTAACCCTATTATTGGTGGGCCAGTGGGACATGATGAAAATACTGTACTTCTTGCCATATGTGACTGTATATTTCCATATGTTGTCTTGTTAACAATTTGACCTAATTTCCTGGTCTTGTGATTTCCTAGGCGTTGTATTGTGTGGGATGCAGTTTGTTTGATTTGGCTTGGGTGGGAAAGGCACTGGGAGTGATGCTGTGAGCTAATAGTGTGGGTGGCATGCAGCATTGCGCTGTCTATACATTTATTTATCTTGGTTATGTGGGTCACAGTGTGGAGGCTAGACCTTCTTCAGTTTCATGTATTCTACGTGTCATGTATTCACAGTGAGTACACCTTGGTCACCCCTATTTTTGTACTCCATGGTATGTAGGTTTCTGGCCTGTCCTTGGTTTTTTTGTGGAATATTATAACAAGGAACATTTCAGTTTGAATTGGGGGCTGTTGGTAATGCATATTTGGGTTGCAGGAATGTTTACTGTGGCGTAGTAGTGTGAGGGAAGTGCCTTGACAAGGTCATCATGTTAGCCTTCTAGGGCTTGTAGTTGCATTTGCTGTTTGAATAGGTAATGTGAGGGTTGTATGCAGGGTTTGGCTATTTCAGCTTTTCCTCCTCCATTACAGTTGTGGAAAACTGCATCTAGGGATGGCAGATAGAAAATTTACTTTGCACCGTTCCATCCAGTGGTGTTGGTGATCGCACAGGTGATAGCATAATTGAAATGTGGTAGACAAATTACATATTATCTATCAAACTGCCAAAGTCTAAATATAGCATATGGTCAGTCATGGCAGAGGACTGTACACCACCGTTTTGATGCTTTGTATTTCTCCACAAAATTCTAAAGGAGGCCATACATCATTTATTGCAGGGTGAGATATCACACTTGCAAAGGGGGAAATTGCCAGCAACTGATAAGAAGTGAATTTATATTCCATCCAAAGTGTATTTAATTCCACCGTCTCAAATTTAAAAGGGATCCAAGCGCTCCATACTCAAAATATATCGTAATCCCTCATCCAATTTGGAGGTTTTTTTAATTTACCTACCTGTCTCAGCATTAGCGCCACTGGTCAACATTCTCCCTGTACCATTAGACTTGTCATGCCTTTGCTAATCCCCATCCAGTGGACACAGGCGGACACAGGCACTTTCTGTCCATTCCTTTCCCCAATTCATCTCTTCCAACACTCACTTTTCTCCATCCAAATCGGGCTCAGATCTGTGCCCTTCCTCCTGCCTCTCAGGTTCTCAACTAGTGATTGGTTACTGCTGTTGCAAGGCATAGCTCAAAACACCCTTAACGTTGCCTCCATTTTTTTTCTCATCTGTGTCCCCCTTCACATAAACCCAATTGGAATCCCTCTTTCATACTCTTTCAGTACTCTATTCCACCTGTCGACAATAACATTGCCCAGGGGAAAATATACTTAAGTACTTATGTGTGTAATCCCATTATGTTTTTAAGAACCCTCCAACTCAAGAAAAAAACGAATTGAACACAGTTTACCATGATTGGTTCATGGTGAAACATTCCCTTATGAATAGTTTCTTGAGAAGGCTAATCGCTTAAGTTGTGCCACTGTGATAATGGATCCAATATTACAACGGCATTCTAGGGAGAGGAACCAAGAACAGGAAACAGATCCGAAATATCCCAAGACATTTTTATTTACAAAGTCTGTCAAGTTACTTGTCCACCTTGCAGTGATTTGTCACTTCTGGCAAATGACACAAAGAATCAAAACTTCTCTTCTTCACATCATGAAACCCTGACGCCAAAAATCCATCCTTATCCTTTTCTCAGTGCTGTTCATGCGAAGGCGACCTTCATGAGGCTTTGCTAAAATCATTTGCAGTTATGATTCTGGGACAACCAATAAACAGCTTCAGCCAGTGTATGTCAGAGTTTGGTTTCTGGATGACTGCCAACTCCTTAAGTTAAATTGAGACAGGATCTTTAGAGGACCTCCTTTCTTCTTGTCCTCCAGCTGGTGGTTGAAGGAGCTGGGGCAGCTCCCAGAGCCTCCTACATCATCAAAAAATGAATGGTTCATATTTCGTTGTAATTTCTCTTTCACTGCACAAATCCATAAAGTGGCTTATACCTGATTTTTCTATCTACACCTGTTGCTCAAAGCTCTACCACTGCTTCCAGTACAGCTTCATAAGTCAGCACTACAGGCGGTAATACTTGGTTGCCTGGGCTATTGCAATTCAATCTATCTGCAACCTTATTAATTAAGTTTCAGTTAATTAAAAAATAGTCCTATCAGAGTATTACTTGGCATTCCCTCTCGCACCTTCATTTCATGACAACTTTGTGCGCTGCATTGGTTCCCAGTGCAGAATTGTTAAAGCACTTTTTATCTGCCATAAGGCTCGCGTTTGCAAGGGCCCTACAACATTAGGATGCGTATTACTCCTTACCAGACTTGCTGGTCAGCTTCTGGATTTGTGATCAGTATTGCTAGAATAAACAAGCTTTGGCAAAGCCAATAGGTAGGAACTTGGTTTTGTGAATGTTTTGAGCCATGCTGTACAGCAAAACGACTGCTGTGCCGCATGACTAAAATTAGAGGGAAAAAAGCACATCACTGTGTCATAGTGATTTTCTTTATTTACTTTCGGCCATGCTGCACAGCAGCTCTACGAACTAGTTAGATCACATTGACATAGTCAAAAGCTGTTACATAGGCGAGACGTGTTGGCTTTGCCATGTTTATTCAAAACAGTTTTAAGCGTTCCACATCCTAGCACGTTTAATCCCAGCTTCCTGAGCAGTGCTGCGCCATGATGCCTTTTCTACATCTAGAAGCGCTTTATAGAATAAGTAATGTAGCACGAGTGATCTTAATCTCTGAACGGAGTAATGGGATCCCTCGGTCAGACGGCACTTTTCAGCATTGTTAGTAAATACTGGAAAGATAGCTCAGCGAGCTGGGAATACGAGGTTCGAATCCCGGCAAGACGGGTTTAGCCCTTATCTGATAAAGACTGATAGAAAGAGAGTCAATTTTATGATGGAGTGAAAATAACCTGTGTGTACAAATATCTCATTAAAGCACTTTGACAAATGATGAATGTACTGCCCCCCCTTCACCCACCCATTGCCCCTAAAATCAGTCAAAATGAAACAAAGGAAGCCGTTGGACTGCCACAGCTGGCTGACAATGGTCAATTACCTTAGCCCCGTAGCGGACTCTGGCACTCACGACTCAAAGTCATGACATATTACACTTATGTAAATAAAAGCATGTGTGGTAGGGCAAAAAAAGGAAAGAAATACTACCCGGATCACATTGAGCGCTGCGGGTGGGCACTGATTACATTGAGTCAATCTATGCTTGGTCCCAGCTCCACAGCAAGCATCAGAAGTGACATTTCGGCTTTACTGGTGAATTAAGACAGCTGTAAAGAAGAGCAAAGCAGAAGTAGACAAATGGTAAGCAATGTGCGGGCTTCCTGCCCTTATTATAAACAATAGGCTCTCGCAAGCGAGACCATACACTAATGCATTCTGTCACAGGGTCAACCCTAAAAAGGCCCCCCTGGGTGGGTGGTCCTTGTACTACCGTGCGCTCAGCCCTCCTGCGTTTTTCCATTACTAAATCTACGCTTAGGGCCCGCATACGCTTTTCACTTCGCGTGCGTTTTGTGTGTTTTTTTTATTTCTATTCTCAATGCATATCAGGTATATTTCCCTATTTACATTACACTTCCCTTGTTCCACATAGTGTCGTCCTCAGTAATTCAGAAGACACGACTATACCGTGGGGTAATTTCACACATTACTAGTTGTTTGCGATAGCAGTGTTGTCGGGTTTATCTCCGTATTTACACCTTACGGCCCTTGTTTAAAATCGTTTCGTCCTCTTTACGTCCGATAACACGACTATATCGTGGGGACAGATTCACACATTATTATATGTATGCAGTAACTTTGCTGCTTGGTTTCTCGCCCGTCGTCCTCAGTATTGCTGAAGACACGATCATTCCACGGTTTCAGCTCTTCCCGAGAGTTACTGTTTTTTGCGTTACTATTACTGTCCAGTCCTGCGCCACTGAGCATACCGCTCATACTCGGCGCTATTACTTCAACGCTTTTCTCCGGGGGGTTTTTCCTACACGAAAATACCAAGCCGCAGTTTTTAACATTACTGTATTAATTTTGGAGCCCTTATTTTCGAATTCACTTCCCTTAATATGACAGTTTATGAATGTGCCATTTTCTCTTACACTTTCTCACGTACTGTCTCTGTTTTTCTCATACCTGTATCCTTTTTATCCCAGGAGTTACCAAGGTCCTTAAAATTGTACTCACAGAAGCTACACTTTGGACAGGACTTCTTCCCTCAAAACCCTTTATTACTATTTGTGTGTAACACATTGGATTGGTTCTTCAAGTTACATTATTCCAACACAGGTAGTTATTTTCCAGTATATTTTTCTTTCCCTACATCTACCACCATTGTTTTTTTTACTTCCATATGTTGGCTTCATCTCGCCTTTCATGTTTTGACTTCGCTCTCACCTCGGTTCCTTAGGTACCATCGACACCTGCGTCTCATGGATGCTCATCTCATATACTAGCTATATAGGTAGGTGTCTTTGACCGGACATTGCTTCGTTTCTCGTCTCACCCCTTTCCACGTTTCTACGGCCCTTATAGTTACTACCCAGCCACTACAACACATTACCACGCACTAGCAGCACGCTTTTCCCGTTTGTATAATTATTAGATGTTAGTCAATACTCGCTCACTCCGTATATCGGCCATTTCACGTTTCACTTTTTCACAATATAGGAAAAACCACATCTCCTTATAACATAAGTCATTACTGCACGTTTCCACACAGGTTCGATATGCCATATCTGGGCACACATCACAGGTTTTCTTGGATAATTTTTGTCTTTCAGTATAACTATGCATGTACAAACTTATGATTTACAACTGTATGTTTTTTACAGCCTTGATAAAGTCACGGATGTGACGAAACACATGTTTGGCTGTGCCTGTTTGACTGCACTTCTACTTTTACGAAAATCTATTCCAATAAATCTGGAACACCAAGAAGAATACCAAACATTTATTTTCACAGTTTCTACATGCAAACTTTTAACTGTATTTTCTTCAATCGATACAGTGTATGTGAGTGCTGTGGTCACCACTGTTCTTTACTATCATTCCTCACAGCTTTGGAAGGATGTGTCTGAATTCAATTATCTGCTTTTTAGGAATAAACTCAAGACTCGGAGACTTGGACTCAAGATTTGCATGGCTTCTTTCTGATGTTTGCCTTTTTAGTTCTGTATAAGTCTTGGGACTCTCTAATAGCATATTTGCTGTGCTTTATAAATATTTCATTTATTTATCAGCAGTATGCTAAATATCCTCTGCACTTAACCTACCCTGTATCTCTTTGAGGAAAACATTCTAGATTCGCTTATCACGAATAAGCTGTTTGGTCTGAAATGAAATACCATTATGCGGTAAAAAAAAAACAAGATCAAAAAGAAAATGTACAGATACAATTTAACTGTTGGTGGGCCATCCTGAAAAGCAGAACTCTAAAAGGTTGCCTCTATTCAGATCTAATCTGAGAGCACTATTCAAGACAACCCTACATTGCATAAATCACACATTTGTTATTTGTTAGGTCCTTTAATGAGATAAGCAATGTTCTTAAAAGTTGGGATTAAATAATACTTTTTTGGTCAAGGTACACAAGGAGAAATTCATAAATCTGCACCAAGTTGCCATGATAACTGGTGTTACTGTTTTATAGTGCTGACCTAACGTGGGAGATTACTAGTTTGTTATTGTGTACTGTATTTTATGATTAGATGTGGTACAGTTGCTGTTGCTCTTGTTGTCTTCATGCCTGCACTCCTGGTTTGGGAAGCGTGTGGTTGCTGAGCACTGATCTGTGTTTTGATTGGCAGGTTGCTTGCCTTTGATTATCTGCTGTGATTTACTGGTTGCTGAGTGCTGATATTTGCTTCTTTCTGTTTCCCAGGTGAGGTGATTCTGGATCCTGACACTGCTCACCGATACCTCATCGTGTCTGAGGATAAGAAGAGTGTGAGACGTGGAACGAGAGATCATGACCCACCAAATATTCCGGAGAGATTTACTAGATATATCACTGTCCTAGGGAAGGAGAGTTTGAGATCAGGGAAGCATTACTGGGAAGTAGAAGTTGGTGACCAGACTGGTTGGGACCTAGGAGTATGTGATGAGTCTGTGAGCAGAAAGGCAAAGACCAGGCTATCACCTGAAAATGGATTCTGGACAGTGTGGCTCAAGGATGGAGAATATAAAGCTCTCATCCACCCGTTGACCACCATCCTGAAACCCCAAGTGCCACTCAGGGTTGTGGGCCTATTCCTCGACTATGAAGCAGGCAGTTTTTCAGTGTACAATGTACAGGACAGATGTCTGCTCTTTACCTTCTCTGCAGCCTCCTTCCCCCGTTCACTGCGGCCACTCTTCAGCCCTCACCACAACTACCAAAAAGGAAATTCGGGAGAGCTGATGAAGCTCAGTTGTTGTGGGGGCATTGCTGCAATGCTTGGTTAGAAAACAGTGAAGACCACCTTCACTGCAGAATTAATATTTCTTTTTGTCAGGTGTCGAAACTAAGATCAGTGTCCTTGTTCCAAGGCCAAAATTATCAAATTTGAATAATGGTAATCATAAAAGCTGTTTCTTAAATTAAGAAGTAGGACGCATAGAACGAGCAGTTTCATCATTCCATTGTTCAACTATTGTGCTTTTTAATATTAATCAGAACATATTTTATAATAAGGAAAATACATTAAGGATGTATTGACATCTGACAAAGACAGTTCTGAAGGTAGGTTTTCTAAAGTGGAACTGCTGGGAAGTAAACATGGAGACGTATTCCATATTTCTCCCTATAAAACATGTTTAACAGATGTACACTTTTGTCTTGCTTTCCCATTCCACCTTCCCCTCCTTCAGGAATAACAGAGGAGCTGCTCAGCAGAGTCCTTTTGGTATTGTGCACCCACCTTGTTGTCAAAAGGGAGATAATCTGACATTGTACTTAAATTAAAGTGTAACGTCACCGGGCAGAAAGTCAGAAATGTTAGCCCAGTCCAAGCCATCATCAAGGTCTTAATGCATCCTTCTGTATTTCTTTGTTTTGCTCCACCCTACAATATGTGGGAGAGGAAGGTGTGTGTCAAACCCCCCTCTGTAGACATTCCCCTGACTAGCTTTCCACCAAATAATGTCCCCCTCCCAATTGAATAATTTGTAGAATCTGTGGAAACCGGCTGGAGTTATTTCTGGAACCCGGGAATCCCAGCCTAAGCCTTTTCAATGATTTGAACCACAAAACAATACGGAAAAATGCATTTCTCAAACAAATACACAATATTTTATTTCATTTGCAAACAAATACAACAACAAAAAATCTAAATTTTAGTAGGAAGGTTGGAGGTTTTCTAAATTCAGTCGAGGCCGCTCATCATCCACGCTGTATCTTGTTTGATGCGCTTGTGGTGCTCCCACAAATCAATATGATGATACACATTTGATATTTGTACTCCAATTGCAAATTCCTTCACAGAACATTTTAAAATGTCCAGTTATACATCTTGCTTCTTCATATACACTTTATTAAGCTGTTAATATAATTTAATTTTCTAATCAGTCACAGCCCACCAAAGTAGGCTTTGTAGACCCACAGGTGTCCTCATACCACATGTTAAGAACCACTGATCCAAAGGATGGTTACAGAACCCGAGGATTAGTGTAGTATTCTCTTTCACCTGTGTGATGTGGCACAAGTACAGACCTTGTGAGTAGGATGATGTTCTATGGTGAGGGTGCCTTAGTGCTTCCTGGTGTGGTACTAGGTGCAATGCAGGTTTGCATTTGTGTGATACTGTATATGTTGCTACGTTTACTGTATATGGGTGCTCCCTTTTTGGATTGTGCAGTTGAAGAAAGGTCTTTAGATGGTCTACATATAAGTGCTGAGTGACCAAAAAACAAGTGTTCACAGGACAGATTCAAGAACTGAAACACACTTAGAAGGAGATGAGTATTCATAGGACAATCAACTGAGATGCAAAAATGTTTATAGCTATAGGGTGATGGTGGGAGAGTTAGAGGGGATGGGTAAAAAGTTTAGAATTTATAAATTAGTAGTTAATGCTCAGAATATACCCTCCTAATATAAATTGTCGTAATGAAATGAGAAAAGGAATACATCCTAGGTTAAGGCAATGGCAGAGTATGGCCAGTGGATGGAAGGCAGTACTAGGCGCTATGAAATTGGTGAGGCAGAACAGTCGCCATCTCTTATAGCATTTTAAGTTTTCTTGTTATTCTAAGGTGGTTGAGAAGGAATGTAAAAGGGGTGGAGAAAAACATTTCAAAACATCCTTCATCATAGTATAATATTGGGCACTGAGAGGTCATACATAGCCTTTGTAACTGGTGTTTTCAGAAAAGTTAGATTTTTCACAGCAAATGTGACATCTCTCAGTATACAAATAAGGTGACATTTACCCACACACAACATCTATCAGATACACCAGTAGCTTCTAAAGGTTTGACTTCTGTGGACCCCCACTTTATCATTACTGGAACCCAGGGACCCCCAGTGAATCATTTTTCGAATCCGGGGACCCCCACTGAGTCATTACTAGAAGCCATGGACCCCAGCCTAAACACAGCCAATGATATGAAATGCAAAACAATACACACAAAATACAGAAATAAGCATTCTTCATTCCAATACACAAATGATAACACATTTTTATTTAAGTTGTAAACACAGATTAATCAAATAAATCATTTTAATAAGGTTGGAGCTTTTCTATATTCAATTAAAGCCACACATTGTCCATACTATATTCTGTGTATGCACTGCTCCCACACATCAATCTGAGGATTCTAATTTAATTTTTAGCATCCAGTTTCAAATATCTTGACATTTACAGTACGGTTAAAAATTTTCATTTTTACATTTAGAAAACTTTATTTGTTATACATGTTCTTAATCTGTTAATATTTATTTTTTTAAGCAGTTGCGGACCCCCTGAGGAGGCTTTGCGGACCCCAGGGGTCCCTTCACCACTGAGACACAGCACATGTAGCCGGACTGTTAGATATCCTCCCCCCCCCCACTCCCACCCTGGAAACAGGCGCCTCATAGACCGCAGGAGTACAAACTGTGCACCCAGAGAACCAGCAAAGCATGAGCATTGTCAGTGGAAGCTACCCTCGGGGATACAGATTAAATGCAGCACACGCAGGAGCATTGCAACCTACTCTCTCTCCATATAGCAGAATATAGTCAAATCTAGAGAGATTTATCAAGAAGTGTCTTATAAAGTCTGTTATTTGGGATAATTACTTTGCTACCTCTATAGGTGAACACTGGAATTCTAGTTGGTGAATCTTACATGTGCTATTTGATACTGGTACTCATTCCCTCTGGAAGGGGGTATATTAATGGCTGCACTCCATCTGACCTGTGATCTCCCTGAAGAGAGGTGTGCTGCCAACAGCCTTTGGTTAACTTTCAGTTAAGCTTTTCTAAATGCACAGCAGATAACGACAGATGAGCACTTTTGTTATTGTAAACCATTATTGTATGATACAAGGGGAAAGCGCCTTTAGGCTGGGTCTCAGACATTAAGCTGGGTGGTAGCAAAATCTGTGGAGAATTTGGAAAGCCCTCCGATGGAGGATTCTTTGTTGGTTTAGAATTATGACTGCCACTTTATCCCTCTGTTACAAGTTATTCTGGTAGCATATTACCCAGGGATCGATATCCTCCAAAAGAGGATTTACAACTTCCGGGGGAAATCAATAGATTTACAGGTATTACCCATCACTACATCAGCCCCTGAGCTGGATAAATACAAACAAAAATTTTGAATTTTATAGAAGGGAACAAAGTGTGCTTCTTCTGATACATCACTGATATTAACATCATTTATTTCTAGTATTGTTTCAGGAGCGAATATGGTGGCCACAAGGACTGGAGTCCTACGAGATGTTGACGTCATGTGTTACTGGAGCAAGAAGAAGCTGAATCTGACAAAGGCTTCTCCTTGTTGTTATGTGCAGTCATACATTTGCTAATCAACTCACAGATCTATGTTGTCATAAGTAAGATGTTTGATCCAGATATGAGAAATGTATTGCATCTGATAAAGCTTGAATAACAAATACATTAATTCAAAATGGAGCCTGTTTGTATCCCTGTCATTCATAAAAGCCACAAGAAGCTATGCAACAGTTGGCAAATTCATAAAACCAGAATTACATAATGTCTTCATTACAGCATTATATTGCATGAGTTGGAAACCAAAGTAAATACCAACGAAGATGAAATACTGTTCTTCTAATTAAAACCCATGATCTCAATGAAAGAGGACCATTTCCTTTGACAGAAAATGACCCATAAAGGCCTAGGTCTGTTTCTCCCATGGGTGCTAGCATTTTTATGTGGAGCAGGCTATATTTCCTTCAATGGAAAATTATCAGTGATTGCCACAAAGAACCTTTCTTATACTGATGTAAAGGTAATTTTCTGCAGAAGAAAATTACTTTTGAATTTCATGATCCGTTTGTCACATGGACATCACTATGCACTTTTTTCCCATACAGATTTTCTCATTGTTCCCATGAAACAAAAGTGATGAGGATCAAAGTAGCATATACAACAGACCTACTGCAAAAAACAGAGTGGTATATGTTGATAAACGGTAACTGACCTAACAACAAAATATCAACTCTAAACAAAGTATCTAAAGATATCTGCTTAAATGTTTACTCCTTCTTAGGCTGTAGACTCTGGAGTTGTTAGCTGCGACATCTCAGCTGTCCAGATAATGCACGTTCATTACAACACAATTTCCCTTTCAATTTATGACACGTTCCACTCTCTGAAGGTAACCTTTTCCCTATCTAAATCGCCTTGCAGCAGAGAGTTTGACACTTGCTCAACAAGTGCAGTGACCGAGAATTATTCAACAGGTCAACTTTAATATTCCCGTCTAACACCTCATGAATCCACTCGTCCCATCCTTTGCTGACTGTTTCAGAAGCAGATATTGTGTTTATCAATAGCAGTTTTCTTCCATGACATCCCAATGCAAGACTGGATTTTAGAGATCTAGTAGATAACAATTGAGGGACAATAGTGCATCTGCATAGAAATCTACTGTGAACTTCATCCTGTTAATATTAGAAACACTGGAACCATATTCTGCAGGAGATGTCTGTCCAACCCTTCATGTCTGTCATTAAACAGTATAAGCAATTCACCTAAATGATCACATCATGTTCAATAGATCTAAAGAGGGAAAGCCAGTTGCGCTACCTCTAAACAGTAAAAGAGATTGAGCTTTGATGTCCTCTTATATTGTTATTTAGGAAATCGTGATAAGGTGATCTTTTCAACCTTGACAGCTCTCAAAGTTCAATTAATGACAGGTTATCTAAACAAATGTTTGCACCCACCCGCGCAATGCACCACAAAGGTCTATTCTTATCTATAGAAAAACATCCCTGGTGCACACTAAACTCTCCATTTTACTATTACAAAACAGCAAGACCAATTCATTATGGATAGTCACTCCTATATGACAGGAGTATCTCTATAGAGGTGGCCCCAAAGAATAATCTGTCAGCCATGGAAGAGTGTAAGAGTATGAAACTTGAGCAATGAACCTGCAGGTCAGGTAACACAAAACCTACCGCTTGCAGCATCACAATATAAGGGATCTCATTTTAAATATGCCGGCCTACTGGCTTTGCCATCACCACATTAATGAAACAATCAGATGTTGGGATTCACCATTAACACCAACTAAATTAATAACCACGTTTAAATGCATTAATTGTTGATATAAACATTACAGTATTCAACAATAATTGTCAGTTAAGTATTTAAATACGGCATTTCAAAAAGAAGCAGGTGTCGGTGTCTTTCTTCTACACTGCTCAGGCCACACAAGGCAAGCATAGGGCTTACCAGTAGGATCCCCTGCACTTCTCAGGGGACCCTACTGGTCATTCTTCTGCTGTTTCCACGTCTCAGGGTCTTTTTCACAGTCTCTCTCTTGTGTGGGTGTTTTTAAGTGGAGTGGACACTTCGAAGTACCCCTGGCCAATCATAGGATGCTACATCAACCCTCCACCTCTGTCCCAACCCTGCACAGCATTCTGGGACAATCTAACCTGGGGACGTCAAGTTTTCTCTGAAAAGAGTTCCTGTGAGGACCTCAGCTCCGCCCATAGCAGAAATCAATGACCGATCTCATCCCACCAAAATGTCAAAGGCAAGCCCCTACTGTATTGGCTGTAGATGTCTGGGCTTCCTTCTTTGTTCATAGGGCATGGACTGTCCTGCCCTGGTGCAGTGTGACAGGCTAATTATCAAATGCAGATTTTCTTCTCTACCCCTTCCTTCCCAGTTACTGAGCCAATCACTGATAATTGCTCATTTTCTTTGGGGGGGCCTTTGTTCGCTCAGCTGGGGAGCAGAATAATTATCTTGGCACAGTAGTAGAGACAAATGCCTGGAATCTGATTATGAGCTGAGCCAAAGAAATATGACAGTTCCTGAAGTCTCATAGGCCTTTGGTTTAGTGTACTAAGAACACCAAAATCATACTCTGTATGCATGTTTTACCCCTGTTTGACATCGTGCTCGATTGTGTAGGCCTAAATGAAGTGAAGCTCCATTTTAAGACAGGTTTTGCCTATATGTCTAAGACAGTGAATGCACTTCAGGTTTACAAGTAAACGCTTCTGACCTATCTGTGAGTGCTCACTAATATTATAAGGAACTACCCCAGGTCAGCACCAGTCCTTGCAGAGACACTTTTATGCCAGAGTACCTCTGCACACTTACAGGTCTGTGCAGTACAGTAGTCTCATGCGCAGTCCACACACCTGTGTGTACTCAGTTACCTTGAATTTAGCATGAGTTGGACTCCAGTAGTTAGACTCAACCACTGTAAAGGTCCAAAAAATGGGTAGTCATAAGCAAAAAATCCTGGTGGAGTAACCCATGTGATACAACTAGTAAAGCCAATAGGTCTGGCTTTATTAAACCAGTGCACTGTAAATCCAGGCATATATTCCTACTGTTTTCATTTGTTAGCACATAAAAGCCAGGCCTATTGGCCTTGCCAATGCTTGTTAATGTATTGTTGGGAGAACAGAGCTGTGCCTACCACAAATGTCAAACTCAAGAATGCAGGATTTGGAGTCTATGCACTTAACATGCTAATTTAAGCTTGCCCTGAATGTAAGGTAAATACGGGATAAAGAGCAGGGTCATTGTCAGATTGTATATATTTTTTCCAGTAGTGATGATGCATTCTATTATCATTCTCCTTTGCTGTGGCATGTAGCCATCGGATTATATTCTGTCTTCTCGTGTGTTTTCAATTCTATGTACAAATGATGTTTTAGTGGTACGATTTATAACAAACAACTTTCAATTGGTTTTGTTAATGTTTTGTAAGCAAAATTATTTTGTTTCAACCACTTCCTTTGTAAACAACTTTAAAAACCATTGTTTTCTCCAAATGTTTTATATCATAAAATGTAGGGCTTTTTTCTATTCAAGTTTTGGACTCTGTTCCCATTTACCCACTTTTGTGAAAGTTAATAAACTATGTTAATAATAAACAATTTTAATAACCACTAACCACACAGTCTGTCTACAATTTATTTTATTTTTAGAAAGCAAGTATGTAAAAGATGCCCGAAATAAGGTTTTGGTGTCTGTCCGTAGACTTGACATTACAATCAAACACACATTAAAGAGTACATAATAGCATGGTGGATTAAAATAACTGCTGTTGGAACATGACTCTAGTATTTAAATCCCATGTCTTTAAGTCTTGTAAAGAAACTTGCGGTTCCACAACAGATGTTCGTAGGATGATTGTACACCCAGATTAATGGTACATTTAGTTATACATTTCTTAGAAGTTTACTAGGATTGTTTATATGTCAACAAGAAGTTCACAATATAGAGACTTTGGGGGTCATTCCAACCCTGGCGGTCGGTGTTAAACCTGCGGCCAAACCGCAAACAGGCTGGCGGGAAAAAAAATGGAATTCCGACCCTGGCGGAAACCGCCAACAGAGACCGCCACATTACCACACCGCCCGCCACGGCGGCACAAACAAACAGCGCAGCGTTCACCGCCAACAGACAGGCGGGAGACAATGTACCGCCCACTGTATCACAACCTACCAATCCGCCACCTTTTCCGGGGCGGTAGCCCCGCCGACAAAAACACGGCGGAAACAGCCATTTCGAAGGTAAAACGCTCACGAGGAATCAGGACAGCATGGAACCCGAACTCCACATACTCCCAGCGATTGTGTTCCTACTCCTCTACCAGGAGCACGAACGCCGACGCAGAAGACAACGGTGAGTACTGCACCTACGACACAGGGGAGGGGGAGGAGAAAATATTACGGGTACACACATACGCGACACACCCACCCTCACCCTCACCCATACAACACACACATCAATGTGTACCAACACATCAGAGTGACACCTCCCAAACCCCCCGGAAGAATGCAAATACAAAAGGAAATGATTATGAAGATTGGAATATACTGTATTACTGGCAAAAAAATATAAATACACATCAAAAACTGTTATATACATAAATGTACAAGTCCGAGCATTGTAGCATGTATTGTCCGTGGACTACTGGGCCCAAATCACATGGGCAAAGCCCACACAAGATACCTGACTCCAATGGAGAGAACACTGCAGGGGCATCAGATAGCAAAACTACAGGCACCTCAGGGGGAAGGAAAGGGGGGGCACCTCAGCCAGATGAGTGTACGACGCCAGATCCACGAGGGGCCTCCATGGCCACTGTTCAATCCTGGGGAGTGCAAAGCCACGGTCTCTCAAGTCTCTACAGTGGGTGGGTTGCCCACTGGACCATCCTGGGGAGTGCAAAGCCACAGTCTCTCAAGTCTCTACAGTGGGTGGTTTGCCCACTGTTCAATCCTGGGGAGTGCAAAGCCACAGTCTCTCAAGTCTCTACAGTGGGTGGTTTGCCCACTGGACCATCCTGGGGAGTGCAAAGCTACAGTCTCACAAGTGGATAACAGTCTCCACTGGTTCTTGAGGGGGACTGGTGCCCAGACTGCTTCGTGCAGCCCTGCCCGACAAAGATGCGGGCCAGCCCCTGCCGCTCATGGTTTAGCGGTGCTTGAGATGAGGGGCCCAGTGCAGCGGTGCTTGAGACGGCGGTGCCCAGTGCAGCGGTGCTTGAGATGAAGGGCCCAGTTCAGCGGTGCTTGAGACGGCAGTGCCCAGTGCAGCGGTGCTTGAGATGAAGGGCCCAGTGCAGCAGTGCTTGAGACAGCGGTGCCCAGTGCAGCGGTGCTTGAGATGAAGGGCCCAGTTCAGCGGTGCTTGAGATGAAGGGCCCAGTGCAGCGGTGCTTGAGACGGCGGTGCCCAGTTCAGCGGATCTGGCCATGGCGTGGAGCTCATTTGCCACCTGTCCTGTGGCTGGCCGAGCCTTCCTGCCCATCTGTCCAGTGGCTGGCGGGGCCCTCCTGGGCTGCAGTGCCGGGCCTGTTGGTGGCCTCCTGCCCACCTGGGATGGGGCTGGCGGGGCCCTCCTGGCCAGCTGGGCTGATGGCGGTGTTGTTGGGCGTGCTGCCCTTCCCAGCCTTCCCTGATCGCCTGTGGCCCTTCCCCACCTTGGGTGGTGTGCCAGCTGTCTCCACACTTACTGCCGGAGCCATGGTAGGGGTTTTTGTGCCTGGTGTTTTCACCCTCTCGCGCCGGCCACTGCCTATCTTTGATTGTTTCTCCGGGGGTGAGCTGCCCGTGCCTTGGCTCCGTACTGAACTGGCTGCCCTGGAGGGTGGGGGACTCCATAGTCCATGGCAGACTGTCATGGCAGGGCCCGGTTTTGTCGTGGCTGAGGTGCTGACTGTAGTCCTATGACATGGACGGGGTGGGGGAGTTGGTGGAAAGAGGTTAAGTTTGGACAGGAAAAGCTTTTTAGGAGCAGTGGGACGGGTAGGTGTAGTGGGTATGGGAGTAGAGGAAGAGGATGTGGTTGTAGGAGTTTGAAGTCTGGTGTCTTTGGGTGCAGGTGCTTGGGCTGGAGGCTGTCGTGAGGTGGATGGCTGTTGGGTGGGTGGCTGCCTGCGTTTGTGTATCTTGGAAGAGGGGGTCACAGACACACTGGGAGAGGACACAGGGGACGTGTAAATGGTAGTGGGGGTGGTGACTGCACGTGTGCGGGGGGTTCTGGTGTGTGTGCTGGTGATGGACGTAGTGGCTGAATATGTTGTGCATGCAGGTGTGAGTGTAGACGTGACAGGGAGGGAGGAGGGAGACGAGGAGGAGTGGGACACAGTGGAGGCAGTGGGTGTTGGTATGTCTGTATGTGGATGTTGCTTGTGTGAATGCCTGTGTGATGTGTGGTGCTTATTTCTGGCTGAGCTTCCCTTGGGTGTTGAGGTGTGTGCAGGCTGGTCTGATGGTGTGTCTGGGATAGGCAGAGGTACAGGTGATAGGGTATGGGTGGAGGAAGTTGGAGGGGGGAGGCTAGAGACAGGGACAATGCCTGCCATCAGTGCTGAGGCCAGAGTGTTGAACGATCGCTGAAGGGCAGCCTGACCAGAATGAATGCCCTCCATGTATGCATTACTCTGGTGCACCTCTCTTTCGACACCCTGGATGGCATTCAAAATGGTAGACTGCCCAACAGTGAGCGTCCTCAGGAGGTCAATGACCTCCTCACTGAGGGCAGCAGGGGTGACTGGGGCAGGGCCTGAGGTGCCTGGGGCGAAGGAGATGCCCACCTTCCTGGGTGAGCGGGCACGGGGCAAACACTGAGGGGCTGCTGGGAGGGCGGTGCTGGTGCGCTGGGTGGTGGCTGTACCTGTTGTTGCGGGGGGCACAGATGTTCCCGCCACCACAAGGGAGCTCCCATCAGAGGACGAGTCCGTGTCACTTATGTCTGCCCGAGTCCCCGCTGTGGAGCTCCCCTCGCCCTCCGTCCCACTGGTGAATTCGGAGTCCGTTGCATGGCCCTCTATGGCCATGTGGGATGCAGCTCCCTCGTGCTCCGATGCCACTTCTCCTCCGCCTGATGATGCTAATGCACACATGAACAGGAAGACCACAAAAAAAGGGGGGGGGAGAAAATAAAGACATGTTGAGTGCATGCATTGGCGACACCGTTGGTGGACAGGACAGACACAGAAGCCCCCTGCACTACGCCGCGCACTTGGGGTCAACTACTCAATCCGTGGGACATGGCCTACAAGCCTATGGACGGCATCTGCACACATAGATGACACAGGGCCATGAATAGCTGTACTTGGCACCCTACAGAGGTGGGGGGCGGCGGCACAGGGCCATACCTTACGGAGGGGCCTAGCCTACAGAAATCGCCCTGGCCTAGGGATACCCACAGCCCTCCTCCCCCACCCAGACACCTCCACTGCGCGCAGTCACCAGAATGAGAGTGTACTCACCCCCTTGTGTCTGCTGTGATGTCCTCACCCGCCCATCCAAATCGGGGTAGGCCACCGCCAGGATCTGGGACATCAGGGGGGTCAAAGTCCGACTGGCACCCCTCCCACGTTGGGAGGCCATCCCCAGCTGAGCCTCCGCCGTCTTCCTGCTCCAGCGTCAGATGTCCTCCCATCTCTTCCGGCAGTGGGTGCCCCGTCTGTGGTGGACCCCCAGGGTCCGGACGTCCTTGGCGATGGCACGCGAAATATCGATCTTCTGGTGGGCGCTGACCTATGTGAAATGTACAGGGGGAGAAAAAGAGTCATCACCTTCTGCACCCTCAATGTGAGTGGCCCCCCATTCCTACCCTTGCCATGTGGCACATGCTCTCATCCGTCGTTTGATGCATGCCTCAATCGCTCCCCTCCCCACCATCTTTCATCCACCCCACTCAACACAGGCATTGGCCACAAAGCATGGTCCCAGTGTACTTACCTGTTGGTCTGGAGGACCATAGAGTAGCGCATATTGGGGGAGGACCCCAACCACAAGTTTCTCCAATTCCTGAGCAGTGAAGGCAGGGGCCCTTTCCCCAGTCGCATGAGCCATTGTCTCTTCCAGACCGAGGTCACAGCAGCACTTGCAGTGTAGGTTCTCTCCTGTCGAAGATCAGGTATCGAGTGATTAAGCAGATAGAAAGTGGCGGTCACGCCTGCGGCGGTGCGTACCGCGGCGGTGCGTACCGCGACCGCCGGCGCACATCGTCATTGGCTCCTGAGACCCAAAAGGTTCAATGTTAACCAATGCTGCTTAGCGCCGCGGTCTTCGACCGCCACGGTGTGCCACGCCAGCGCATTTACCTCACATCCCATTGTCGCACTTCACAGATCAGGCAGCCGCCATTTCAGGGGCCCACATGGCTTTCTTTCTACTGCGTCACACATACCTAGGCCTTGCATCAACACTCATACAACCCATTCAATGCATTGGGAATCGTGTTATGTGCAAGCTGTGGTTACGTACCTGTGGGTTGATTGACTCTGTGCTCGCTGTTGTCCTTCATAGGCACCGTCCGCTGGGACATGCGAGGAGATGGAGGAATCTTCCCGTGTACAGACTGCTGGTGGACCTGTTGACAATGGAGGAAAGACATGTCATACTGACATACAGGCTTGACCGAGCCACTATTCATGAACGGTGTGCCCAGCTGGAGCCAGACCTGATGTCACCAATCCGCCAACCCACAGGGATCCCCCCTCTAGTGCAGGTGCTGTCAGTACTCCATTTCTTTGCAAGTGGGTAATTTCAAACAACAGTGGCCATATCATCAGGGATGTCCCAGCCTATGTTTTCCAAGGTGTTGTCCAGAGTGTTGTCTGCCCTGCTGAAACACATGCGCAGCTACATCGTTTTCCCTGAGGTGGAGCATTTGCCTACAGTGAAGGGTGATTTCTATGCCCTTGGACATATCCCCAACATCATAGGTGCCATTGATGGGACACATGTGGCTTTGGTACCCCCCAGCAGGAGTGAACAGGTGTACAGAAACAGGAAGAGTTATCATTCGATGAATGTACAGATGGTGTGTTTGGCAGACCAGTACATCTCCCATGTTAATGCCAAGTTCCCTGGCTCAGTGCATGACGCCTACATCATGCGGAATAGCAGCATCCCTTACGTGATGGGTTAACTCCAGAGGCACCGTGTGTGGCTAATTGGTGACTCTGGTTACCCCAACCTGTCATGGCTACTGACCCCAGTGAGGAATCCCAGGACAAGGGCAGAGGAACGCTACAATGAGGCCCATGGGCGAACTAGGAGGGTGATCGAGCGAACCTTCGGCCTCCTGAAGGCCAGGTTCCGCTGCCTCCATATGACAGGTGGATCCCTATTGTACTCACCAAAGAAGGTGTGCCAGATCATCATGGCCTGCTGTATTCTTCACAACCTGGCTTTGCGACGCCAGGTGCCTTTTCTGCAGGAGGATGTGGACCATGGTGGCAGTGTTCTAGCAGCTGTGGAGCCTGTGGAGAGTGAAGACGAGGAAGCCGGAGAGGACGACATAGACAACAGGAACACAGTAATACAGCCGTATTTTCAATGACACACAGGTAAGATTCCAACCCGGCATATTACATATACTTAACCACTACTACCTCTCTACTGTCTGACCTTTTCCCCCAGTGTATGGTAACTGAGTTGTGACTTTCCCTTCCGATTTCAGAGATGTGGGCCATACTGCGTGACATCTGCTTTGTTTCCCCATGGACTACAGCTGTGTGACAGTGGTATGTTGGCATCACAATGTAAATATGCATTTTTGGCACGGTAATGTCTAATACATTTGTACAAACTCACAGCCAGACTCCTGATTGGTTTGTGCAATAACTGTGTTTATTTCAGTGCTCTATATTGGTGGGTGGTTGCAAATCGGTGAGGGGTGATGGTGGAGGATTGTCCATGGCAGAGTCCAGACTATTTGTATCACAGGTGCTTTGTCCAAATGCCTGTGGAAAGTGGAGCATGGGTAGTTAAAGGATGGACAGGGTGACAATGTGGGACAGTGGGATGACAATCAGGGAGGTATCCTTTCCTGGCGGGGGTCTCGGCATCTTACTCTGTCTTCATCCTGGATCTCAGGGCCCACTTGCGGGGTGGTTCTCCTTCTGCAGGGGGTGGGGTGCTGGTGGCCTGTTGGTCCTGTGGCGGGGCCTCCTGTCCACTAGCGCTGGCAGAGGTGGTAGGCAGTTCTTGGTCCATGCTAGTGTCAGGGGCCCTTTGTGGTGCCACAGTGTACCACAATGTGGTGACTACCTGATTCAGAGCCCCTAAAATGGTGGCCAGGGCGGAACTGATGTTTCGTAGTTCCTCCCTGAACCCCAAATACTGTTCCTCCTGCAGAAGCTGTATCTCCTGAAACCTGGCCAGGACCGTCGCCATCGTCTCCTGGGAGTGGTGGTAGGCTCCCATGATGGAGGAGAGGGCCTCGTGGAGAGTGGGTTCCCTGGGCCTGTCCCCCCCCTGTCGCACAGCAGCCCTCCCAGTTCCCCTGTTTCCCTGGACCTATGTCCCCTGGACCGTGTGCCCACTACCACTGCCCCCAGGTCCCTGTTGTTATTGGGGTGGTGGGTTAACCTGGGTGCCCTGTAGTGGTGGACACACCGCTGATTGACGTGTCCTGGGGACAGAGGGATGGGCCCGCTGGGTGGGTGCTGTGCTGGTGTTACCAGAGGGTGGAAGGTCTGTGGTGGCCTGTGACTGGGTGTGGGGAACCGACTGTCCCGAGGTCCCCGATGGGCCGGGCTGGTCATCTAGATCCGGGTCGACAGAGGTGCTGTCCTCACTGTGGGCCTCTTCTGGGGGTGGAGTGGACATTTGTGGACCCTCCTGCGCGGTGACGTGGCGTTCGGGGCCTGCAGGGGTATAAAAGTATGGTTATTGCATCTGTGTGTGCCATAGCGTGTAATGGGTGGGTGCCCGTGTACCCCAGTGCTGGCATTCCCGTGTGGGGGCTATTGTGACGGTGGTTTGGGGGGGATGGGTATGTGTAGTGGGCATGCTTTGGTGATGGGTGTCCATGCTTTGTGGTCGCATGCAGGGCTTGGGGTTGGGATGGGTGGGTTGTGATGGTGAGACATTTGCAAGGAGTAGGTGTGATGGGGGTGAGGGTTAGGGTGGGGGTATGAGTTGGCATGCTGGTGGGGTGGATGAAGTAGTGAAGATTTGACTTACCAGAGTCCATTCCTCCAGATACTCCTGCGAGGCCCTCAGGATGCAGGATCGCCAAGACCTGCTCCTCCCATGTTGTAAATTCTGGGGGAGGAGGTGGGGGTCCGCCGCCAGTCCGCTGCACCGCGATGTTGTGCCTGGATACCATTGAACGCACCTTCCTCCGTAGGTCGTTCCACCGCTTCCTGATGTCGTTCCTATTTCTTGGGTGCTGTCCCACAGCGTTGACCCTATCGACTATTCTGCTCCATAGCTCCATCTTCCTGGCAATGGTGGTGTGCTGCACCTGTGTCCCGAAGAGCTGCGGCTCTACCCGTACAATTTCCTCCACCATGACCCTGAGTTCATCCTCAGAAAACCTGGGGTGTCTTTGCGGTGCCATGGGGTGGTGTGGGTGATGTGTGGGGTGGATTGTGTGGTGCTATGTGTGGTGATGTGTATTGGTGTGTTGTGTGAAGTGCGTGGTAATATTGCTGGGTGAAAGTAAAATGCGCGTCTGGGTGCTCGGTTGTCTTTTTCTCTGTGCGTGGTCCCGATTCTGTACGAGTGGGGGTTTGTGGGTGATGTGGGTTTGTGTTTTATATTGTATTGGGTGTGTGGGAGTGGTGTTTTTATGTGTATCAGGTGTGTGTATTTAGAATTGTCCAATGTGGCTGTGTTTTGTAAGTGTGTGTGTATTTTGAGCGCAGCGGTGTGTACCGCCAATAGAATACCGCGGTTGAAAGACCGCCTCGTGGATTCGTGTGTCGTGATAGTGTGGGCGTATTTCTGTTGGCGTGACGGTGGAGGTTTGGTCATCGCCAGTTTCTCGCTGCCCTTTGGTGTGGCGGACTTTTGTGGATGTCTGTATTTTGGCGGTTTGCCTGTTGTGGGTCAGAATGACCGTGGCGGTTTACCTCGGCGGTATGTTGGCGGTCTTCTGACAGCGGTAAGCGGCTTTTACCGCCAAGGTTGGAATGACCACCTTTGTCATACATATAGTAAATGTTGGCCAGTTAGGCTAGCTCACAGTGCCACAGTTCCAAACCTTCTAAACTACCCAGGGTAATGAATGTTGTTGGTAACCTCAAACATGAACACTATGATTCCCAAGGAATCTGTGAAAATAGGTCTTGTAGGAGGCTGGACTGGCTTGTAGTGAGTACCAAGGGGTACTTGCACCTTGCACCAGGCCCAGTTATCCCTTATTAGTGTATAGGGTGTCTAGCAGCTTAGGCTGATAGATAATGGTAGCTTAGCAGAGCAGCTTAGGCTGAACTAGGAGACGTGTGAAGCTACTACAGTACCACAAATGATTATGCACAATATCATAAGAAAACACAATACACAGTTATACTACAAATAAAGGTACTTTATTTTTATGACAATATGCCAAAAGTATCTCAGTGAGTACCCTCAGTATGAGGATAGCAAATATACACAAGATATATGTACACAATACCAACAATAGGCAGTATAGTCTTAGAAAACAGTGCAAACAGTGTAAAATTACAATAGGATGCAATGTAGGCACATAGGGATAGGGGCAACACAAACCATATACTCCAAAAGTGGAATGTGAATCACGAATGGACCCCAAACCTATGTGACCTTGTAGAGGGTCGCTGGGACTATTAGAAAATAGCAAGGGTTAGAAAAATACCCCACCCCAAGACCCTGAAAAGTGAGTGCAAAGTGCACTAAAGTTCCCCTAAAGACACAGAAGTCGTGATAGAGGAATAATGCAAGGAAAACACAAATCAGCAATGCAACAACGATGGATTCCTGACTGAGGGTACCTGTGGAACAAGGGGACCAAGTCCAAAAGTCACAAGCAAGTCGGAGATGGGCAGATGCCCAAGAAATGCCAGCTGTTGGTGCAAAGAAGCTCTTACTAGGCTGAAGAACTGTGAATACTGCAGGAACGACAAGGGCTAGAGCCTTCCCCTTTGGAGGATGGATCCGCCACGCCTTGGAGAGTCGTGCAGAAGTGTTTTCCCGCCGGATGGACGCCAACAAGCCTTGCTAGCTGCAAATCGTGTGGTTGGTGTTTTTGGACGCTGCTGTGGCCCAGGATGGACCAGGACGGTGCAATTTGGACCAGGAGGTAGAGGGGACGTCGAGCAAGACAAGGAGCCCTCACAGCAGCAGGTAGCACCTGGAGAAGTGCCAGAAACAGGCACTACGAGGATGCGTGAAATGGTGCTCGCCCGAAGTCACACAAAGGAGTCCCACGTCGCCGGAGAACAAGTTAGGAAGTCGTGCAATGCAGGTTAGAGTGCCGGGGACCCCAGCTTCCGGGTGCACAAAGGATTTCCGCCGGAAGTGCACGGGAGCTGGAGAAGTTGCAAAAGTCGCAAAAATCAACAATGCAGTCTGGCGTGGGGAGGCAAGAACTTACCTCCACCAAACTTGGACTGAAGAGTCACTGGACCGTGGGGGTCACTTGGACAGTCTTGCTGGATTCGTGGGACCTCGCTCGTCGTCGTGAGAGGAGACCCAAGGGACCGTGATGCAGCTTTTTGGTGCCTGCTTTAGCAGGGGGAAGATTCCGTCGACCCACGGGAGATTTCTTCGCAGCTTCTGATGCAGAGAGGAGGCAGACTACCCCCACAGGATGCACACCAAGAAAAACAGTCGAGAAGGCAGCAGGAGCGGCGTTACAATGTTGCAGTAGTCGTCTTTGCTACTTTGTTGCAGTTTTGCAGGCTTCCAGAGCAGTCAGCAGTCGATTTCTTGGCAGAAGGTGAAGAGGGAGATGCAGAGGAACTCTGATGAGCTCTTGCATTCGTTATCTAAAGTTTCCCCAGAGACAGAGACCCTAAATAGCCAGAAAAGAGGGTTTGGCTACCTAGGAGAGAGGAAAGGCTACTAACACCTGAAGGAGCCTATCAGCAGGAGTCTCTGACGTCACCTGGTGGCACTGGCCACTCAGAGCAGTCCAGTGTGCCAGCAGCACCTCTGTTTCCAAGATGGCAGAGGTCTGGAGCACACTGGAGGAGCTCTGGACACCTCCCAGGGGAGGTGCAGGTCAGGGGAGTGGTCACTCCCCTTTCCTTTGTCCAGTTTCGCGCCAGAGCAGGGGCTAAGGGGTCCCTGAACCGGTGTAGACTGGCTTATGCAGAATTGGGCACCTCTGTGCCCAACAAAGCATTTCCAGAGGCTGGGGGAGGCTACTCCTCCCCTACCTTCACACCATTTTCCAAAGGGAGAGGGTGTCACACCCTCTCTCAGAGGAAGTTCTTTGTTCTGCCATCCTGGGCCAGGCCTGGCTGGACCCCAGGGGGGCAGCTGCCTGTCTGAGGGGTTGGCAGCAGCAGCAGCTGCAGTGAAACCCCAGGAAGGGCAGTTTGGCAGTACCAGGGTCTGTGCTACAGACCACTGGGATCATGGGATTGTGCCAACTATGCCAGGATGGTATAGAGGGGGCAATTCCATGATCATAGACATGTTACATGGCCATATTCGGAGTTACCATGGTGAAGCTACATATAGGTAGTGACCTATATGTAGTGCACGCGTGTAATGGTGTCCCCGCACTCACAAAGTTCAGGGAATTGGCTCTGAACAATGTGGGGGCACCTTGGCTAGTGCCAGGGTGCCCTCACACTAAGTAACTTTGCACCTAACCTTTACCAGGTAAAGGTTAGACATATAGGTGACTTATAAGTTACTTAAGTGCAGTGTAAAATGGCTGTGAAATAACGTGGACGTTATTTCACTCAGGCTGCAGTGGCAGGCCTGTGTAAGATTTGTCAGAGCTCCCTATGGGTGGCAAAAGAAATGCTGCAGCCCATAGGGATCTCCTGGAACCCCAATACCCTGGGTACCTCAGTACCATATACTAGGGAATTATAAGGGTGTTCCAGTAAGCCAATGTAAATTGGTAAAATTGGTCACTAGCCTGTTAGTGACAATTTGAAAGTAATGAAAGAGCATAACCACTGAGGTTCTGGTTAGCAGAGCCTCAGTGAGACAGTTAGGCACCACACAGGGAACATACACATGCACACCTATGAGCACTGGGGCCCTGTGTGACAGGGTCCCAGTGACACATACATATAGGCCACAAACCTATGAGCACTGGGGTCCTGACCAGCAGGATCCCAGTGACACATAACAACCATACTGAAAACATGGTGTTTTCACTATGAGCACTGAGGCCTGGCTATCAGGATCCCAGTGAGACAGTGAAAACAGTGACAAACACCCTGACATACACTCACAAACAGGCCAAAAGTGGGGGTAACAAGGCTAGAAAGAGGCTACCTTCTCACACAACCCCCCCCAAACGAAGGACAATAAGGCTAACCTTGGCCAGTTGAGACTTTATTGTCTAAGTGGTGATAAGTAGAGAGTAGCTCTGCAATAGACTGGTTACTCCCTTTATCATCCACTATATGGTTACTTCCCTGTGGGGATGTAAACCACCCTGTTTGAAGTTTTTTAGCTAAGCAACAATGTGAAGATGTATTTTCAGAGTTTCTATCAGTAAGTTTTAGTTTAGAGCAGTGGGAATTGTCCACTGAACCTATTTGTAGTGATGGAAATGCCAGACAGGGATGCTGTCTCAGAAAAGCCATAGCTGGGCAAAAACGTTGTCCATCTGGCTGGAAGAGAGAACAGGGATGCTGTTTCTCTTGGGTTGGAGCAGGGCAGGGATGCTGTCCTATGAGCTCCACACTAGGGCAGGGATGCTGTCCTAAGTGTTGTGAGGTAGTGCAGGGTTTCTGCACTAAAGTTTCTCTGGGAGGGTTGGAGGGATGCTCCATGTTAACTAAAATGGTGCTGTTTTTCTCACCAATGTTAGTTATCCCACAGAGAGGTACTTCCACCTCAGGGAGTCCAGCTTTGCCAGCTGATGATTCCCTTGGAACAGGTGCCACCCCAGGAGAGGTTTCTCCCACCACAGGAATAGTATCCTGAATGGTAGGGTGGTTAGGGGATACTGTGATACCCTTTTTACCTGTTGATGGAGAGGGATCCTGAGTTTTCAGGCCTTCTCTCCTTTGCTTTTTCATTTCACTTGAAATGAGAGGGAACAATTCCTCAGGGATGCCCAGCATGGCTGCATGGGCATAAAACTCTACATCAGCCCAACCTGAGGCCTCTAGGTCATTACCTAAGAGACAGTCTACAGGTAAGCTAGGTGATACCACCACCTGCTTAGGGCCAGTAACTCCACCCCAACTAAACTGAATTATAGCTAAGGGAAGAAACTTAGTGGAGTTATGGACATCAATAATCTTATACTGTTGTCCAATGATGTGTTGATCAGGGTGCACTAGGTTTTCAGTCACCAAAGTGAAACTGGCACCTGTGTCCCTGTAGGCCAAGGCCTCAACACCATTTATTGAAACTGTCTGCCTGTACTTATCCATTGTAAGGGGACAAGCAGTCAGTGTGGCAAGGCCAATGCCACTAGGTGTGACAGAAACTGTCTTGGGACTGATGACATCAGTTTCCACTATGGACCCATAAGTGAACCCAACTACACCCTTTGCTTGACTGTTGCCAGCAGTCCCACCACTAGTACCACTACTGCTAGGGGCACTAGAGCTTGATGTATTAGTGGTGGTAGGCTCAGGGGGTTTACCTGGACAGGACTTATCCCCTGGCCTATGGCCTCTATTTTTACACACAAAGCACCAAGACTTTTTAATGTGTGCAGGTTGGGAAGAAGAGGAAGAATTTGTTTTATCCCCACCCTCTGAAGAGTGTTTAAGATTTGAAGTGGGATCTTTGGTTTTACCCTTATCCCCATGCTTATCTTGAGATTTTTCACCATCTTTCTTCTTATTGCCATCTTTGTCACCCCCTGTATGAACTTTTCTGTTCACCCTTGTTCTGACCCATTTGTCTGCCTTCTTTCCCAATTCTTGGGGAGAGGTCAGATCAGAGTCTACCAGGTACTGGTGCAACAAATCAGACACACAATTATTAAGTATATGCTCTCTCAGGATTGTGTTATACAGGCTTTCATAATCAGTAACTTTACTGCCATGTAACCACCCCTCCAAGGCCTTCACTGAATGGTCAATGAAATCAACCCAGTCTTGTGAAGACTCCTTTTTGGTCTCTCTGAACTTTATCCTGTACTGTTCAGTGGTTAAGCCATAACCATCCAGGAGTGCATTCTTAAGAACTGTAAAATTATTGGCATCATTTTCTTTCACAGTAAGGAGCCTATCCCTACCTTTTCCACTAAATGATAGCCATAGGATAGCAGCCCACTGCCTTTGAGGGACATCCTGTACAACACAGGCCCTCTCAAGTGCAGCAAACCACTTGTTAATGTCATCCCCCTCCTTATAAGGGGGAACTATCTTGTGCAGATTCCTGGAATCATGCTCTTTTGCAGGATGACTATGGGGAATACTGCTGCTGCCACCATGGGTATCTAAACCCAACTTCTGTCTTTCCTTCTCTAATTCAAAAGACTGTCTATCCAAATCCAGCTGTTGCTTTTTAAGCTTCAGTCTGGTTTGTTCCACCCTCAACTTATTGAGTTCCCTCTCTAACATTCTGTCATCAGGGTTGGTGGGAGGGACATTTCTAGAAACATAGCTATGATGGGAATGAACAGAAGGAGACCTGTCCCTTACAGAAGCCAACTTAACAGCTTGGTTTACAGAAACATTACTACCAGTATGGTGAGAATAAATGCTTTTGCTATGATGTGAGACAACACTATTTATATGGTGTGGCTCATCATCATTACCATCTATGCTAGATTGTCTAGTAATGGGCAGGCTAGGAAGTTTCTTTCCTGAATCTTTTCCTGGGGGAGTCCCTGAATCAGATTGGGAACTATTAGGTACTTTTTCAACAGATGGGCCACCTCTGGCCTTATCCTGTTCTCTAAGTATGTTAATTAACAGTTCCAAGGCAGGATTCTTCCCTACACTCAAACCTCTCTCTATACAGAGACTCCTTGCTCTTTTCCAGCTAAGGTTGTCATATGCAAGTTTGGACAGATCAACACTTTGGCCTGTGCCAGACATTTTTTAGAGAGAGTTAAAGTGATAGAGAAAGAGACAAAAGTTTTCAGAACTTTTTGGAAAGACAGAAAAAAAAACTTTTTAAACTTTTAAGAACTTTTTGAAAGTTTAGGAGTACTTTTCAGCACTTAGAAAAGAGTGAAAAGAGGAAATGCAAAACTTTTTGGCTATGTGTATATACACTGACCTTGTTTTGTATATTTTTCTCTTATGAAAAGTACAATGACAAGAGTGGTAAGTAGTCTCAAGCACTTATCCCACCACTGCACAACCAATGTAGGAGGCTGGACTGGCTTGTAGTGAGTACCAAGGGGTACTTGCACCTTGCACCAGGCCCAGTTATCCCTTATTAGTGTATAGGGTGTCTAGCAGCTTAGGCTGATAGATAATGGTAGCTTAGCAGAGCAGCTTAGGCTGAACTAGGAGACGTGTGAAGCTACTACAGTACCACAAATGATTATGCACAATATCATAAGAAAACACAATACACAGTTATACTACAAATAAAGGTACTTTATTTTTATGACAATATGCCAAAAGTATCTCAGTGAGTACCCTCAGTATGAGGATAGCAAATATACACAAGATATATGTACACAATACCAACAATATGCAGTATAGTCTTAGAAAACAGTGCAAACAGTGTAAAATTACAATAGGATGCAATGTAGGCACATAGGGATAGGGGCAACACAAACCATATACTCCAAAAGTGGAATGTGAATCACGAATGGACCCCAAACCTATGTGACCTTGTAGAGGGTCGCTGGGACTATTAGAAAATAGCAAGGGTTAGAAAAATACCCCACCCCAAGACCCTGAAAAGTGAGTGCAAAGTGCACTAAAGTTCCCCTAAAGACACAGAAGTCGTGATAGAGGAATAATGCAAGGAAAACACAAATCAGCAATGCAACAACGATGGATTCCTGACTGAGGGTACCTGTGGAACAAGGGGACCAAGTCCAAAAGTCACAAGCAAGTCGGAGATGGGCAGATGCCCAAGAAATGCCAGCTGTTGGTGCAAAGAAGCTCTTACTAGGCTGAAGAACTGTGAATACTGCAGGAACGACAAGGGCTAGAGCCTTCCCCTTTGGAGGATGGATCCCCCACGCCTTGGAGAGTCGTGCAGAAGTGTTTTCCCGCCGGATGGACGCCAACAAGCCTTGCTAGCTGCAAATCGTGTGGTTGGCGTTTTTGGACGCTGCTGTGGCCCAGGATGGACCAGGACGGTGCAATTTGGACCAGGAGGTAGAGGGGACGTCGAGCAAGACAAGGAGCCCTCACAGCAGCAGGTAGCACCTGGAGAAGTGCCAGAAACAGGCACTACGAGGATGCGTGAAACAGTGCTCGCCCGAAGTCACACAAAGGAGTCCCACGTCGCCGGAGAACAAGTTAGGAAGTCGTGCAATGCAGGTTAGAGTGCCAGGGACCCCAGCTTCCGGGTGCACAAAGGATTTCCGCCGGAAGTGCACGGGAGCTGGAGAAGTTGCAAAAGTCGCAAAAACCAACAATGCAGTCTGGCGTGGGGAGGCAAGAACTTACCTCCACCAAACTTGGACTGAAGAGTCACTGGACCGTGGGGGTCACTTGGACAGTCTTGCTGGATTCGTGGGACCTCGCTCGTCGTCGTGAGAGGAGACCCAAGGGACCGTGATGCAGCTTTTTGGTGCCTGCTTTAGCAGGGGGAAGATTCCGTCGACCCACGGGAGATTTCTTCGCAGCTTCTGATGCAGAGAGGAGGCAGACTACCCCCACAGGATGCACACCAAGAAAAACAGTCGAGAAGGCAGCAGGAGCGGCGTTACAATGTTGCAGTAGTCGTCTTAGCTACTTTGTTGCAGTTTTGCAGGCTTCCAGAGCAGTCAGCAGTCGATTTCTTGGCAGAAGGTGAAGAGGGAGATGCAGAGGAACTCTGATGAGCTCTTGCATTCGTTATCTAAAGTTTCCCCAGAGACAGAGACCCTAAATAGCCAGAAAAGAGGGTTTGGCTACCTAGGAGAGAGGAAAGGCTACTAACACCTGAAGGAGCCTATCAGCAGGAGTCTCTGACGTCACCTGGTGGCACTGGCCACTCAGAGCAGTCCAGTGTGCCAGCAGCACCTCTGTTTCCAAGATGGCAGAGGTCTGGAGCACACTGGAGGAGCTCTGGACACCTCCCAGGGGAGGTGCAGGTCAGGGGAGTGGTCTCTCCCCTTTCCTTTGTCCAGTTTCGCGCCAGAGCAGGGGCTAAGGGGTCCCTGAACCGGTGTAGACTGGCTTATGCAGAATTGGGCACCTCTGTGCCCAACAAAGCATTTCCAGAGGCTGGGGGAGGCTACTCCTCCCCTGCCTTCACACCATTTTCCAAAGGGAGAGGGTGTCACACCCTCTCTCAGAGGAAGTTCTTTGTTCTGCCATCCTGGGCCAGGCCTGGCTGGACCCCAGGAGGGCAGCTGCCTGTCTGAGGGGTTGGCAGCAGCAGCAGCTGCAGTGAAACCCCAGGAAGGGCAGTTTGGCAGTACCAGGGTCTGTGCTACAGACCACTGGGATCATGGGATTGTGCCAACTATGCCAGGATGGTATAGAGGGGGCAATTCCATGATCATAGACATGTTACATGGCCATATTCGGAGTTACCATGGTGAAGCTACATATAGGTAGTGACCTATATGTAGTGCACGTGTGTAATGGTGTCCCCGCACTCACAAAGTTCAGGGAATTGGCTCTGAACAATGTGGGGGCACCTTGGCTAGTGCCAGGGTGCCCTCACACTAAGTAACTTTGCACCTAACCTTTACCAGGTAAAGGTTAGACATATAGGTGACTTATAAGTTACTTAAGTGCAGTGTAAAATGGCTGTGAAATAACGTGGACGTTATTTCACTCAGGCTGCAGTGGCAGGCCTGTGTAAGATTTGTCAGAGCTCCCTATGGGTGGCAAAAGAAATGCTGCAGCCCATAGGGATCTCCTGGAACCCCAATACCCTGGGTACCTCAGTACCATATACTAGGGAATTATAAGGGTGTTCCAGTAAGCCAATGTAAATTGGTAAAATTGGTCACTAGCCTGTTAGTGACAATTTGAAAGTAATGAGAGAGCATAACCACTGAGGTTCTGGTTAGCAGAGCCTCAGTGAGACAGTTAGGCACCACACAGGGAACATACACATGCACACCTATGAGCACTGGGGCCCTGTGTGACAGGGTCCCAGTGACACATACATATAGGCCACAAACCTATGAGCACTGGGGTCCTGACCAGCAGGATCCCAGTGACACATAACAATCATACTGAAAACATGGTGTTTTCACTATGAGCACTGAGGCCTGGCTATCAGGATCCCAGTGAGACAGTGAAAACAGTGACAAACACCCTGACATACACTCACAAACAGGCCAAAAGTGGGGGTAACAAGGCTAGAAAGAGGCTACCTTCTCACAGGTCTCCCCTTTTGTTTGTTACTCCTGTATGCTCAAGGTATACACAAGAAAAATACAAAGGTGCATTTTCAAAACATGTATTGAAGTGATTATATTCTTGCAAAGAAAACGTGAGCCGCGATTATCAAGCACATTAGACACATGTTTGTAATGAGCACTATTAGAATGGTGAAAAATACAAACAATTCAGCCATGGTAATTGTTGCTAATGTTACTTTACTCCTATCTGTTACTAATACTATTCTAAGGAGTGCATAGCAGGAGTACCCTCTGCCACATCTATTGGTATAATCTAACCCCCATACCTTGGTCCTAGGTGTCAGGAAGCCGGTAAGCATGCAGACTGTCTTCCTTCGCAGAATGAAGGTCGAGATTAGTAGGGCTGCATTTCAGTCACAGTCAGCACTGTTTTCATGATCATCCCAGCGGAAGGTGTTCCTCTCACTGAATGTAACATGGAAGATATATAATAAAACACTCTTCTTATCGCACTGTGACAGAGAGGCAGGCCAGATACTTTAGTTCGTCTAGCTTAAACAGGTGTTTTGCTTCACTAATGACCAAGCTGAAACACTCATGCACTGACAAATATCTCTGGAATGCGCTTCTTAGTCCAAAGAAGACCTTTATTATTTCACTACGCAAGTTTCCTAAAAGGAGATTAGCATGCTGAAAGCACACGTTCAAAAATGGTCACAGCAATGAAATGAGAGAATGTACAAATGATTCTCCACTGCAATATACACAGCAAATATATGTCAATATTATAATGCAAAGCAAATAATGAATTCAAAAATATGCATCACCATGAGAAAAGGGCATCACTGCTTCATCTCCCCATATTCAGCATCAGATCGCCAGATCCCAGAATCGATCGAGGAGAGAGAGATCAATTATCCTCATGGGAAGGATAGCACACTCCAACGTCCTGGATGTGTCTGAGATGTGCAAACTCTGTCCCCGGTCCACCTGGTCCTGGCCTCTTATACTTTGAACAAACAAGAGAAGAAAAGTCTAGAACCTTCCTCTCCCTGCAGAAGTTTATTTATTCAAAAAATGCTGATTGCTTTAGGCCTGCTTTGAAAATAGCACATCAGAACTTGGCCACAATCCCAAGGTGCCAGTTCAAAACAAGTCCGTTCCCACCCGTCTAAGTACATTCTTATCAGCCTAAGCCCTGGGTGGGGAAAGCCACGAAGAATAAAAACATAAGCACAGTACAACATGGAAAACTACTTGCAGCTTTTAACATGGCAGTGTCTAATGCTAAAATAAAGTCAATAGGCAAAACCAAGTTGGTGGTCACTAATGTGACGATATGCTGCTAAGCTAAGTGCAACATGGAGTCAGTGGTCAAAGCACATATATCATTATAACGGGTGGTCTATTAATGACCATAGAAAGAAACAAGGACATTGCTTTCTGATTGTACACCCCTGTACTCAGTGTGCATATCAGGGGGCAACAGTGCCTACCAAGAATAAATGTGCATGCAGTACATATTCTTGTTAGTGCAAAACATGTAAAAAAATCACCTTCCGAAAAAGCTCTGTCAAGTTAAAATGGAAACCAAAATGGAGACTAAGAGCGGGGGCGTACGACACTTTTTCCATCACAAAGTATTTTCTGAGTCCAGTTTCTTGAATGAAGAGGTAGATAAACATTCTTTCACAGTGACCAAGGGGGAGGGAGGCATCACAACACAATTTAGCTTGACAGTGAGGTGTTCTCAAGGGTGTAATGACTTGAAAAAAAGCAAAGTAGTCCCCTTTGCATCTTATGTTATGTGTATATCTAAAGCACACTATCACCTGCAAAAGTGTCCTAGCGCTGAGCATGTGTGTGCCTAGCCCTGCCCATGGCAAGTTGGTTAAATGAAAAGCCAGGTTTTCATCTTCATATGGAATTCAACTGAGGAGTTATTCTGGAGCAAAGAGTCAGGGTCAGCCAGTGAAGGGAGTGAGCAAACAACTGATGGAACACAGCTTTGTATGGGGCGCACCCTCCAATCAGACTGAAACCCTCATGTAGGAGAACAACAGGAAAAGAAAATTACATGGACCATCACATGTCCGTAAACAACATTGATTGGGATAATCAGGAGGGAACCACGGAAGAATGAGAGAAGATAGAAAGAAAATAGTGAGAGAACCTGAATTGGATTAGCTCTGAGTACCTTCCAATGGCAGATGCAACCCCTCAGGTAATTGAGCAGGAAGAGGAGCAGCACGAGGGAGGGCAGTCCCAGGTAATTGAGACTCTCAGCCCGCAGTTGTGTGCTTCTTGCTGTGTGTTGAGGTCCGGGAAGTGCAAGACCTCACAAGGTATTGCGTATCTCTGACACCCAGATGATTGAGATCCCTCCATTGCAACATATGCAAACCCAGCAGCATACACTCATTGAAGATTAAATGGGAGTTGCAACAGAAGGCTGAGCATGACCAAGGCCTGAGTTCCTGTGTTGTGAACTAATGTCTGGTATTCATCACAAGCACTTTGACATCTTGACTCCAAAATTGTACCCTTTCCCCACCTTCGCCCACTCTTCATTTTGTTAATTATTCATTTTATTAGCATTTTTTGCAGTATGCATTGAAAGTACAAACAACATAAAAACAAACAGTGCTCCATTTATCAGATGGAGCATGTAACCTGTATATCTTGTACATCTCTCAAGCACCTATTATTACAATTTGACCAAGTAGAGGAAGGCACATTTATCTCCTGCGGGGAGCCTGCATTATCCTCAAAATACACGGCGATGGCTGTGCGCGGCTCCTCCATGAACACCGGGTTCAAGAGGGCCGTTGCATGAAAGCGCAACACAGACTGTGTGGCCGTGTGAGTAGGAATCTCTAATGTGAGTTATCCTACAATGTTTTATGTATGTGGAACACATCGGACACCCAAGGGCAAGATCCCCTCCCCATATAATAGTGGTCGTTGTGAGTTGGAGGAGAAGTTGTCAACGCACCATGTAAAACTCTCTGGATCATCTCATTTTGGTCCGTATGTATTCACCAGAGTGACGGGTGCCACAGAAGATCACCGGGGCTACCACATATCGACCCTGATCATCTATTAAGGAGTTGCTAAGAGAGAAGGAGACCCCTTTTTTTACTAATATGACGCCATGCGAACATGTGGAGTAGGATAATCTTTTGCACTGCATAATGTGTGCCTAGGTTGCGCACTGTCAAATGTGGTTCTTGCGGAAGCGCAACATGGATATTGTGGCAATTGTAATAAGCCAGCACCTGAGGTGTTTTCCATGGATTAAGGGCTCATACATTCCACGTTAAGAGTGAGACATGTCCCTGATGTGGAGCTGTCATGTTAATGTAGTGAGAAAGTGCCGAGTGAAACACGCCATTTATGATGTACGATTCACTGATTGGTTACAACAAGGAGCAACAATGTTACAAAGATAATATAAACCCATCCCACACACATTAATATCCCAGTCTTGCCAAGTTCATTCCCATTACCCAAAAACAAGAAATAAAAAGGATATATGAAATTATGTGTCCAGATAGCTACAAATTCCGCAGGGGGACCACCAGAAGCCTAAAATAGCCTTCACAATCTGCAGGTGGCTGGGAAAGAACATTGTGGCTCTGGTCATTATGTCTGTAGAAGGGGGGATCAATCAATCAATCATTTGTAAAGTGCACTACTCACCCATTAGGGCCTCAAGGCACTGAAGGAGGGGGGGGAGGGACTGCTACTGCTCAAAAAGCCAGGTCTTAAGGCGTTTCCTGAAGGTCAGGAGGTCCTGGGTCTGTTATAGGTGAACCGGGAGGGAGTTCCACGTCTTGGCGGCGAGGTGGGAAAAGGATCTGCCGCCAGCAGTAGTCCGACGGATGCGAGGGATGGTGGCGAGGGCGAGGTTGGCGGATCATAGCTGGCGGGTGGGAGTGTGGAAGGTAAGTCACTCATTGAGGTAGGCAAGGCCTGCGTTGTGGAGAGCTTTGTGAGCGTGGACCAGGAGCTTGAAAGTGATCCTCTTGTTGACGGGAAACCAGTGTAGGTCTCTGAGGTGAGCTGTGATGTGGTTGCGGCGAGGGATGTTGAGGATGAGGTGTGCAGAGGCGTTCTGTATTCGTTGCAGTCTCTTCTGGAACTTGGCCGTTGATCCTGCGTAGAGCGCGTTGCCATAGTCCAGTCTGCTGCCCACAAGAGCGTGAGTGACCGTCTTTCTAGTTTTGGTGGGGATCCATCTGATGGTGGGGATGAGTGGAATGGGCATTTTAACCCAACGTGCACGGCAGACCACACTAGGGCCCGTACACCAGTGAGCTCAGACAGTCTGGTAGTTAGTGTTACAGAGGGAAGTACAGATTTCAGTGGTCATCATTGTCTATAGGAGATTCAGATTGGTTTCGTCGGCTTGGTTTAGTCAGCATTAGATAGTCCATTGCTGCCTTTGGAGTTGCAACAATCTTCTGATTGCAGCTGTCTTTTGACTTGTAGAAACTCCCTGTGGGCTGCCTGTTCTGCTGTTGTGAAATCTGGAAAAAAAGGCGATGTTGTTGCCCAGATAGGTGGGAACACCCTTTTCATGAGCTAGTCGCAGGACCGCATCCCAGTCCCCATAATTCAGCAGCTTTGCTATGAGGGGGAATTGGGGGCCCCCCGAGGCGGGCATGCCATTAAAGAGTAGTGTATTCTTTCCACCACCAGCAAGTGCGAGAGGTTTGCAAAGCCGAAAAACAGACATCAACATAGTCTCCACACAGTGTTCCATCCGGTCAGTGTTAGTTGATTTGGCGCAGGGCTGTGCGAGCGGTGCCACCGCACCGGGCGCTGAACTCAGGGGTGTGCTGTGTTTATCAATAACTTCCGAAACTTGCAATTTAAAAGGACCTGCTGAAATGTTCCTTGTGCATTTAGCCTTCAAGAAACAATTAAAATGTCAAGATACCTCTGGTGATTAATGTTCCTGCTGGAGAGAGAGATGGGAGTTTTGCCCAGTGGTAGCTTTGACTCAACATAAAGTAGCATAGAGGGTTAATATGCCTGCTGCAAAAAAACGAACTATGGGTCATATTTAAGAAAAGTGGTGCTGCACACAGTGCAGCACCAATTTTCTTGCACCCCTTAATGCCCCCCTAACGCCACCATGTGTGCGTCATATTTAAAATACGGAGCACAATGGCGGTACTTAGGGACTAGCGTCAGAATTTTTTACGTGCTTTGCTGGATTAACATAAAAAATCTTAACGCTAATCTTGCAAAGCACCCAGAGGCCCATTGTAACCAATGGAAGCCTCCTTTTAATGCTTGATCTGAGCAGGCGTTAACAGTGCCGGAACAAAATGATGCACAGAAATCTACTGATTTCTTTGCCTCATTTTTTTGCCCCCACATAATGGGGGATGCCCCCTTTGCATGTATTATGCCTGGTGCAGGCATAATGTAGCGCAGAGGGTTACAAAGTGGCTCAATACATGCATTGCGCCTCTTTGTATATATGGTGCAACGTTTTTGGCCTTCTAACGCCCCATTAGTGTAGAAACATGACACTAATGTGGTGTTAGAATGGCACTAGGGGCTTTTAAATATACCCCTATGGGAGTGCTTCATTTGTGCTTGTTGTTTCTGGTGCAGAGCCCCGGCGCTTATTTTTGAGGCCTGGTGCTCATTTTTCTGCCTCAAGCATTTACTGCGAGAAAAAGACACATATGGGAAAGACGGAGGAAGAGAAAAACGAAAAAGCATCACAATGGGAAAAAGCAGAAATCCACAAGAGTGAGCTGAAGGGGCAGGGAGTACCTGAAAATGGATTGAAGAGGCCCCAGATGGCTTCAGGATTACACTTCCTCTGAATTCCGTGTTCCCACATTTAATTGCAGCAGCCACGTGTTTAAGAGGAGCGCTTTGGGCACCAGCACCTTTTATATACAAATTAAGCATTGCCCAATGGGGCAAATTTGAAAAAAGTGGTGCAGCACTTTAGCACCCCCCCAACGCCACCATATGTGCGTCATATTTAAAATACGGCGCACCATGGCGGTAGTTAGGGGACTAGCCTCCGAATTTTTTATGCTAGTCCAGCGCTTTGCAGGATTAGCATAAAAAATGTTGAGGCTAATTCTGCAAAACACCCAGAGGCCCATTGTAACAAATGGAAGCCTCCTTTTAATGCCTGCTGTGAGCAGGCATTAAAAGTGCTGGAAAAACATGACGCAAAGAAATTTGTCAGACTTCTTTGTGCCATTTTTCGGCCCCCCTAACAGGGGAATCCCACCTTCGCTTACATTATGCCTGGCACAGGCATAATGTAGCCCACAGGGATACACAGTGGCGCAATGCATGCATTGCGCCACTTTGTAAATATGGCACAAGGCCTTCTAACGCCACATTAGCTTAAAACAAATTACACTAATGTGGCATTACAATGGCACTAGGGGCTCTTAAATATGCCCCTATGGGGCATATTTGAAAAAAGGGGAGCTGCACACAGTGCTGCACCACTTTTCTTGAGCCCCTTAGCGCTCCCCTAATGCCACCATGTGTGCACTGTATTTAAAATATGGTGCAACATGGCAGTAGTAGGGGACTAGTGTCAGAATTTTTTACGTTAGTCCAGTGCTTTGTAGGATTAACGTAAAGATGTTGCTGCTAATCCTGCAAAGCACGCAGAGGCCCATTGTAACCAACAGACACCTCCTTTTAATGCCTGCTCTGAGCAGGCGTTAAAAGTCCCAGAATAAAATGGCACAAAGAAATCTGTCAGATTTCTTTGTGCCATTTTTTTGGTCCTCCCTCACAGGGGAATCCCACCTTCGCGTACATTATGCCTAGCACAGGAATAATGTAGCCCAAAGGGATACACAGTGGCGCAATGCATGCATTGCACCACTTTGTAAATATGGCACGGCATTTTTGGCCTTCTAACGCCACATTAGCATATAAAAAAATGTGGCATTAGAATGGCACTATAGGCTCTTAAATATGCCCCTATTTTTTATGTGGCTAGTAAAGCCAGCCTTTACAATTGCTTTAAAACACATGAATGTATGTGAAAGGGGAGCGATGGAGAGATGAGGGGCACATTTGCCGGATGGTAGTGAGTGAAACTGAGGAGGAGGTCATAGGGTGAGGGGCGCCACAATAAACTGTCGCACATGGCGCCACCAGTCCTAAAGCCGGCACTGGATTTGGGGATGACAGGTATGCTGCACATATTGTTGCAGTTAGACCATGCCACTAAATCTTCATTCGTGGCTTGAATAACTGGGAGTACTTTTTCCATGTTTAGGCATTTGTTAGATACGGTTTGTAGGTCATCTTCAGGTGTGATTATATGTTGTTCCACTGCTGTGATGCAGGCTGTTTGTTAATCTAGCTTCGTTGCCATAAAGGCCATTCACAAGTTTATTATGTCAATTTTCCCATGAACAGAGGCCGGGGTCTGCTGCATGGCCTGCAGCATCACCTCAAGTGTGGTCATGCCCTGGGGGGCGCAGGATCCTGCTCCTAGTCTGCCAAGTCATCATGTAGGAAGTATTGCAAAAACAACAGAAAATGGATGGAATGCAGAACAAATGAAACATTCACCCCCAGTCACAGATCTTGGTTTAATCCATCAATTGATTTGCTTGCCATGGCATTCCAGTTTGGACCCAGCCATCAACGGTGGCTGCTGCAAATCTCAAGGGGCGGGGCGGTCAGGAGAAAGTATGGGGGGAATAGAAGAGGGAATAAAAAATCATTGAAAAAAATAACTTACCTCTTCCCGTCACCGCCGCCACCACCTGCCGCCTCGATCCTGTTCTGGTGTCCCAGCATTCACTGGGGCACCATCACAGTTTCCCCACCAATCCTGGTGCTGCTTTCATGCTAAATCTAGCATAAAAGCAGTGCTAGGAAAGGTCTGAGCAGCTCGTACTGCTGCTCAGACACAGCCCTGGGGTCTGTGCAGTTTCTCCAGCCCGGCTGTTCAACACAGCCAGGCTGGAGAAACCTAAGTGTGCATGTGTGTTTATGCAGTCTCACCCTCCTCCCCCCTCCCACCTCCTGTGGCCCAGCCCCACCCCTCTCTGCACTGTTAGCTGTGCCAGAAGCAGAAAAATAAAATGATAGTAAATTATTGTTTTATTTTTCTGCTTCTGGCACTGCCAGTGTGGCGACACTCCTTCACCATAGCGAAGGAGCTGCCCCCTGCCAGCCATATGCAAATCAGTCTTGACACTGTTCCTCATGGGAACAGTCCAGCCTGACCTGCCAGGCCAGGTCCTCCCTGGACCAGAAACAAGCATCCTGGGACCGGTTTCAGGGTATCAGCCACTTAGAGGGACAAATGCAAAAAAACAGAGGATGGACGGAATGCAGAACAAATCAAACATTCACCCCAGTCACAGATGTGTGTTTAATCCATCAGTTTTTTTGTAGGAGCTTAGTAACTCACCTGGTGTTGAAAGTTAAGCGGGTTTGGCCTCTGTCTGCCTTCCCCATGATGTATCAGGTCACTGACCTATCTCAATTTATAGCAGGTCCTCCCTGTCCTTTATTGTATACAGTCCGGCCTGTGACTCCTCCAACAGTTAAAGTGATCACACCCCCAGCAGAGTCAGAAACCAGGGGGGAGGGGGCTGCATGACAATGTTGGCCTGCTGAGTCCCAGAGAGCGGTCAGATGCCTCCAAGCACCCACTGTGGAGTCTTGCAGGGACAAGACAAGCCACTCGCATCCGGGCTGCAGCTGATCTCTTACAACCTTGACAGATTGTCCCCAGCCTCGAGAGCCCCAGCCGGGTCTTCAGGTAAAGTTCATAAACTCACTGCGGGCCAGGCTCCCAATATACAGGTCCTCATTGCATATTCAGGGTTCAACTCTTCCATCTGATGCTCCAGCCTGGTCGCAGCACACCCAGCTGGTCTGTGATACTGGCTGCTTCTTCTGTGTAAGAGGTTGTGTGCAAGGCCTGCCCAGCAGGCGCTGAGCAGGTTGATCACCTCACTGCTGCAGCCCAAGGCCCACAAAGCTTACAACTCACCTCCAAGTCGGCCCAGGTCAGTGCCGCCCCTCAACCCCAGGCAGCCCCAGCCAGGCACTTCTCGCACCAAGGCCACAGTCCCATCCTCCAGTTAGTGGTCCGTTGTGCAGTGTGGCCACCTTCCACGATCATCCCTCAATCCACATGTAGATTGCTGGATAACAGACATTTCAGGGTATCAGAACCCCCACTGCTTCCTCACACCTTGTCACCTAGAAATAGGGTGCAGTTAGGCCAAATGGCAGGGTAGTTGGCAGATGTCAGTTCCCAGCTATCAGAGCAGCACTGAAGTGTGGCCATCTTGCTGTGGGCTTTTTAGCACCCCCTCTTCATTTTCGGGTACCTGGTGAGAGGTGAGGAGGGGCTATCACCTATTTCTCCACTGTGTGATTAGGTGGTATGGAATCAACACCAGTGATTGCCTGCGTTGCTTGTGGCTATGCTAGAGAAATGGCATGCAGCTCAATGTCTGAGGCCACTTCAAGAAAGCAAACCTGAAGGAACGCCTAGAACTGCTTAATAGGAATTTTGTGGAACAGTTGAAAAAATGGAGCATGCCACTGGAATATGTGGTAGGCAACTGCCCTCAAGAAGCTACAACTTTCTCTAGAGGAAAAAGCCAAAGACCTAAAAAACCTACATGCTGATGAAGTCTTCAGAGGATTGGAGAAAAATAGGAGTCAAGAATACAGACACGGAAGTTCAAAGAGCAGAGTCAAGATCAATCAATGAAGGCTGTGAGGTGACAAGCGACTGAACATGGCTTTGTTGCATCATTCCCTCCAACCAAACTGAGGCCTTTAAATAGTAAACCAAACCGGAAAAGGAAATGACATCAAGCCCCCTCATGACAGAAGCCATAATAGACTGGGAAACATTGGAACAAACCAATGCAGGCAAAAGCATAATGGAAAAGAAAAACTAACAAAAACCTAAAGTGGACTAGCTGCAGCGTCAGTAAGATGCCTGAAAAGGCATTTGCAAACCTTCAGGCAGGTGGTTGCCATTTTGGGGTGGAAGAGATAAAGGGCAGTAGGAAAGAGCACAAGAGGAAACTGACCCAGTTGAGAGACACTTTGCAGCTGTGGGCATTGGAACAAATGTGTGAACGTTTAGGAAATAGACTGAGACACTGCAATATCCATATCCACAATATGAAGAAAGATGAGGAGATGAATCGAAGTGGTACGTGGCTCTGTTATGATCATCGATAGGTGGCAATCAAGTTATTGTTAAATCGATGCTACATTTGGAAAAGATGGAAAAGGTTCACAGAGTAGGTCAAAGGAAGAAATAATAAGGTGAAGCTGTGCTCATACTCCTTAGAAGCAGTGCTTAATTTGAGCTAGTGTTGCCCACTGGTACTTATTTTTGGGTACTGGCACTTATTTTTCCTTATTTCATATTGATTGCAAGCAAGCGAGAAAAACATGTAAACAGGTAAGAAGGAGGAGAACTGCAGAAAAACTGGTACAAAGGGAGAAAGCAGGGGCCACTAAGAGTAAGATAATGGGGCAGCAGTGCCTGACAGTGGACTAAAGAGGCTGGAGGTGAATCCAGCACTATGCAGCCTTGGTATATGTTACATCGATTTTTAATAGCATCACTGAAGCAGTGCTTTGGGCACTGGCACTCATTCGTTTACAAATTAAGCACTGACTAGAAAATAAGAACTTGGAATTTCATGGGTTAGAAACATTGCTTCTCTAGGACTTGGTGTAAGCAAAGTTAACTAGAAGCATAAAACCAGTTACCAATCAGGTCCACTCAATCAAGTGCCCACAGGAAGGTCAGGAAATTCTTAGACTTCAAATCATTGGTCAGTGATCCCAAGAAACTCATGACAAGTGGCAAAATGGCGTTGGCAGCAGTGCCTCCCTAGCAAATACCGTGGGCCCTGGCAGATGTCAAGCAGGAGACAACTTTATTTCTCCATGCATGGTGGGGGGAGTTGACTTGGACTGGTTCTCTTTCTGCTTGTGTGTTGCTGTTGGATAGCAGACAGGATTAGCAGGTTTTAAGTGACTGTCCAAAGGAAGCTGGGCATAGGCTTGACCTGTAGGTCTGCAAGTACTGGGAGATAGGTCTAAGCAGGTCATGAGCAGTAGTGCTACTGCAGATGTGAAGAATGGTGGCCAGACTTCAGCTGCTAGCTCTCAACTCTATATGAGTAGAGTAGCAACTGAATTACACTCTTCAGTCTTGAAGGATGGCTTTATACATGACTGACATGGCTCTGAAGTTATGTTAGAAATGGGGTCTCTGGTTGGCAGTCAGTTTGCACTCTGTCCAAGCAGGGACCCTAACTCTTGTCAGGGCAATGGAGATACACACTTAAGATAACCCCTGCTCACCCTCTTGGTAGATTGGCACAAGCAGTCAGGCTTATCTCAAAGGCAATGTGTAAAGTATTTGTACCAACACACACAGTAATACAATGAAAACACTACAAAAAGGGCACCACACCAGTTTAGAAAAATAGGCAATATTTATCTAAATCAAACAAGACTGAAACAACAAAAAGCCAACATACACAAGTCAAGATATGAATTGTCAAAAGAATGAGAGTCTTACTCCATAGAAAACAATGGAAACGTTGTTGTTACACAATGTACCCTGTTTGTGTAAAAAAGAAAGCTATATTGGCGAGCTTGCGTCAAAAAAGTCAGCGATGCTTCCATTCCTTACTCATAAGTGAGGCCCTGCGTCATTTCTTCTTCGTTCGGGTAGGCGATGCATCAGTTTTCTCTCCACAAGGGAGCAATACGCTGATTTCAGGACCAGGCACCTTGGATCGCCGCAGGCTTGCATTGATTTTTGACGCCCAATGATGATGCCTGAAAAATCCAGTCGCAGGGTGTTGGAAAACCGTACTGTAGGGGGTTTGTGTCATTATCAGCAACCACAAGCAGGTGTTGCGTCGTGTGTGGATTTCAGTCCTTGCTCTGCCAGCTTCACCTCTTAAGGGCCCAGGGACTGGATTGGGCACCACCTGGAAGGGCAGGAGTCTCAGTAGAGAGTCCAGGTGCTGGCAGAGGAAGTCTTTGATGGCCCTGAGACTTCAAAACAGGAGGCAAGCTCAATCCAAGCCCGTAGAGATTCCACACAAGCAGGAATATACCACAAAGTTCAGTCTTTGTCCTCTTTCAGGCAGAAGCACCAACTGCATGCCAACCCAGCAAAACACAGTCACAGGCAAAGGGGCAGTACTCCTCCTCCAGCTCTTCAGCTCTTCTCCTTGGCAGAAGTTCCTCTTGAATCCAGAAGTACTCTAACAATCTGGAGTTTTGGGTCCACTACTTATACCTCTTTCCGCCTTCAAAGTAGTCAAACTTCAAAGGAAAGTCTCTGTTGTTCACAAGATCCTGCCTTGCCCAGGCCTGGCTCCAGACTCACACAAGTGGTTTGGAGACTGCATTGTGTGAGGGCAGGCACAGCCCATTCAGGTGTAAGTGACCACTCCTCCCTCCACTCTAGCTCAGATGGCCCATCAGGATATGCAGGCTACACCCCACCTCCCTTTGTGTCACTGTCTAGAGGGGATTCACAAACAGCCCAACTGCCAGTCTGACCCAGACAGGGAATTCAGAAGCAGGCAGAGTCACAGGATGGTTTAAGCAAGAAAATGCCCACTTTCTAAAAGTGGCATTTTCAAACTGACAATTTAAAAACCACCCGCACCAAAAGATGTACTTTTAAATTGTGAGTTCAGAGACACCAAACTCTATATTTCTATCTGCTCCCAAAGGGAACCTAAACTTCAAAGCTATTTAAAGGCAGCCCCCATGTCAACCTATGAGAGAGAGAGAGAGGCCTTGCCACAGTGAAAACTGAATTTGGCAGTATTTCACTGTTAGAACATGTAAAACACATCAGTACATGTCCCACTTTCAAGATACACTGAACCCTGCCCATGGGGCTACCTAGGGCCTACCTTGGGGGAGCATAGCCTGTATTAAAAGGGAAGGTTTGGGCCTGGCAAGTGGGTGCACTTTCCAGGTTAAATTGGCTGTTTAAAACTGCACACACAGACACTGCAGAGGCAGGTCTGAGACACGTTTACAGGGCTACTCATGTGGGTGGCACAACTACTGCTACAGGCCCACTAGTAGTATTTGATTTACAGGCCCTGGGCACCTCTAGTGCGCTGTACTAGGAGCTTACTAGTAAATCAAATGTGCCAATCATGGAGCACTTGCACTTTAGCACTGGTCAGCAGTGGCAAAGTGCCCAGAGTACCTAAAACAACAAAAACAGAGTCCAGCACATAGTAAAAACATAGGAAGCAGAGGCAAAAAAGACAGGGGAGACCACGCCAAGGATGCCAGGTCTAACAAGTTCTTTAAGTAGCCATTGTAGCCTGAAGGCCAAATAATTTTCTGAAGTTGCGCTACTATCATATAAGCAATCAGACTAAAACATAGATGCAATAATGAGTCCGCAAAGGCTGTAGTAATGGAGGATTCTCCTTTTCCTCCAAAAAGGAACTTGGAGCCAGATTGACTAACATGTCAGGCCACGGAATGCAGCAAAGCAGCTTGTTGCGTGGTATTTTATCAAATGGAGACAGTAGAAATGTGCCATATCTACTAACATATGGTGCACTTCTGTTCTTCTTTCCATGTGTGCTGCCTAGCGCAAACGCAGGCATATTTGCCCCATGGTACCCTTTCCTGCACAAAAACAATCGATAGCGGTTTATTTCTCTTTCTATCTGTGCTGCAGCATGCAGCACACATGGAAAGAATAAATAATGAGTCAAATTAAAGATATTTCCCCTTGTTATGCTTCTCGATGGTAGGCGCACAATTTTGGCGCAATCCCTGGCTTACTGCTGTTAGTAAATTGGATTGAGTCAAATTCCATGGGATGCACTGGATGCCTATGCTACAGCCTTGGGACACCGATCTCAATGAAATATAACACAGCACAGCGCAAACTAGTGAGTTGGGTTACATTTCTTTACAAAGACATGCAAGGCAGAGCAAATCACCCCTTGGGTGGCTTTGTAAATTCCATTTAAATACTTGAGTTGAATTGTGATGACTTGCGTCAAGTAAGGACAACGCTTGTCCTTAGTAAATATCCTCATATTTTATATCAGCAACTATAGGCCAGATAGCAGACATAAACTTTTGAGTTAAACTGTGAGCATTATTTAAGTTCTTTTTGTATCTTTTCACATAATTGAAAAGTTTAATGATTAGTTGAGTGCGTCTACAAATGTGCGGATGTTCACCCCACTCCAGAGCAAAAGATTATTCACGGGTGTCATATAAATATTAAAGAATACCATGGATAGCGGAGAGCACCGAGGAACCCCACCAATCACCGCAAATGATGGAGCCAACGCCTTATTCCATCTAACCTATGAGATTCTACTCTAGCAAGGAGGCCACAGGCTTGTTACGCTGATCCCCTTGTCTGCCAAGAAAGGGTTTGTGGTAGCCTATATCAAAGGCTGTGGACAGATCAAACTTGCGCTTAATTCTCCGTCTTCCCCACAGCATAGATATCCGTGTTCTTAGAATTGTGGCACCTAAGAACATCTGTCAGAACCAGGTCCATGCAGAAACGAAAACTGTTAAATAAAAGGCCATTTGTAGATCAATATCAAGTAGACTACCTCACCTTCATGCTACATATGTATTAATGATAAGACAAACCCTAATGAGCTCATCTACCGTTCTCTGTCCTATCCAAAGACCTATCTGAGAATTAGGGAGGATATTCTCTCACAAATCTTAAAACCAACATCTAGCAATGAAATTGGGTGGTAATCCTTTGGGTATAATTTCGCTCTTCTTTTGACAACTGGAGTTCTAGCAACTTGCTTCCAACTATCAGGCATACTTTTTGTCTTGATTAGTGTATTAAAATATTGTGCCTGTAACGATACCACGGTTACTAAATCTTCTTGGAACAGATGACGAGGCATGATGTAAATGCTGTGTGCTTTTTCTTCCTACTTTGTGATTTCACTGCTGTTTAATTTCCTTCAAACCGATGAGTTAATCTGGGAAGACCTGGACCCACTGAGAAAATTACCTTCCTCTTATTGGCATAAAACTCCTACGTACATTGCAACAGATCAAGCCTTAATTCCACGCTGTGACCGGGAGGAGGAGAGTGCCTCAGCTCCACCTCACTTCTCTTGCTGCTGGAATGCTGCTGCCATCTTGAAACATCCATCCTCTTGTTTCCATCACCCGTCGGGTTCTGCACATTGCAGATGCTCTTAACCAGCATTGGAGCACTTTTTAATTCGGCCAAGAGGTCTCTGCCCCATCCCATGTGTCCCGCAATTAGTTGAAACACATGGTTCATCTTCCTACCAGTTATTATGCCCCTTTTTTTTCAGATTTATATAGTGCGGACCCTGCCGTAAAGTATTTGGAGTGCTTTACATGAGCACCAGTTACATTACATAGGGACACATTCATTTCTCGGTAGGCACAGAGAGATTTAAGGCCTCATTTAGAAGTCGGCGGAGGGGAATACCCTGTCCACTTCATTACGATCTCATTGTATCCTATGGGAATCATAATATGGCGGATGGGCTAGCCGTCACATTAGTGATGGAGTATTCCCTCTGCCCTGCCCTTCTCCTCTGTTTTATGTGGTTTGGGGCTTGCAAAAAAGAAAAAAAGGGACTGAAGAGGGGAGAGGGTTGTCTTGTTTTGCGTGTTGGCATCACTCTCATTTCTCTCCTTTTTTGTTTCAACTGGGAAATGTTAGTTGTTTTTCCCTTCATTTTAGGAAACTTACTTTTAGCTGGTTGGTACCTTATTTTAATTTTCAGAATTCTCTGCAGGTTCTCATGCGGGGTCCCTCAGGCATATATATAAAGCTCTTTTCTGGTGTTTTCCAGAGTTGTTGATTTCACAATGGAGATGCATAGTGAGAAGAGTCAACATCTTCCTCTCTCTCCCTCAAAGAAGAGACGTTATTCTATTGCTGCTAAGGCTGGAGTCAGAAAAGTTTCTTCAGGCACAGCCCTGAAGGTTTCTGACAGTCAACTCCAGATGATGATCGGATCCATTTCAGATTCTTTCAACAAACTATGGGAACAAAGTGGCTGTTTGTCTCGTGCTAGAAGTGACACCTTTTGTGTCTTCCTCATGGACGTCTCCTAGTTATGACTCTGATGAGTTTGAGACTGGCCCTCAAAGAGGCAAGTATGTGCAGAAGGAGGTTTTGAAGGGTCTGGTTTCTTATATTCCCTCAAATTTTAAGTTGCCTTTGGATGAGGAGTGGCCTTCTGCAAGTAATGACTTTTCATCAATTTACTTAGCCTGATCTCCCTAGATGTCCTGTAAATTCGGCAGTCCAGCGGCTTTTAAAAAGGGAGTGGAAGGATCCGAAAAATATTCAGTTCCCAGGTTCATAACTAGACTTAATCCCCTTTCCAGGGGAGGATCGGATCTTCCTCAGAAACTCTCTATAGTTCCTTTACTTGCCAACTTGACACACCAATCTGCAAAACCTTTTTCTGAGGAAGTCGTAATTCCTGACCTAGCTGATAAAAAGGTTGAGGTTTAGTTGGAAAGCCTATTCTGGTGTGAATCTGGGATTGAGAGTGGGAGTATACTCTGTATACACCTCTCAAACTTTGGTTTAAGATTTTTAGGCTCTGTCCTCTGCAATTCACGAGGGAGAGGATCATTCTCATCTTCTGGCAGCTATTGAAGCTCAGGGAACGTTTCATATAGATGCTACCTTTGATAATTTAAAGGGGTCTGCCATGTCTGCGGGTGGCATAGTTGCTACTAGGAGCCAATTATACTGAAGAGGTTGTAAGATGGATGCCAGTCAAAAGATGTGTCTTCTGAAAATGTCTCTTTGGAGAAGAACTGGCGGATGTTATTTGGCGATCTTTTGAGAGTAGGAAGCATACTCTCCCCTTTAAACATGAATCAAGATCTTTTTCGAACAGAAAGAAGCATTATGGTAACCCAAGAGGTAGACACATTTGCATCTTTTAATGAATCTCAATTTCAATCCAAACCCTCAGAGGGGAATTTAAAGAAATCTCAGACTCCCAGGACTGGGCCTGTGCAGGTCACTGTGGGAGGGAGACTGTGCAGCTTTCTCTTCCTTTGGCAGAACCAGATCAGAGACAGGTGTGTTCTTCAGGTAATGTCCCAGGGGTACTCACTAGAGTTTCAAGTTATTCCTCCAGAGTACCGTTTTCGTGTGTCTCATGTTCCAGGGTGTCGAGTAAAGAGTCTTGCTTTACAGGAAAACATTGTCTTGCTACTTCAGAGGATGGCCATTGTGCCTGTACCAGATTCAGAACAAGCTCTTAGCTGGTAATCTCCAGTATTTTTAGTAAAGAAATCATCAGAAGATTATTGCCTAATAATAGACTTGAAGGACTTGAATGTTTATGTAAAGATAATACCCCTTCAAGATTAACTCCCTACAGCAAATAATTCCCTTGGTTCAGCAGGGAGATTTCCTGGCCTCTCTGCATCTCCAGGATGCTTATTTACATATCCCCATATTTCCTCCTCATCAGACGTTCCTCAGGTTTTCAGTAGGCAACAGTCATGCAGAGTCCTTCTTTTTGTGCTAAAAGTGTCCATGAGAGTGTTCACCAAGGTTTTAGCCCCAGTAATTGTCGTTCTCCATAAGATGAACATTCAGATCCATCCATATCTGAACGATCTTCTTCTGGTCTCCAGTTCAGATCAGAATATGGCTTTGGACATTGTGAGAGCACATCAGATCCTTGAAGGGTTTGAGTTTCTGATCAATCATAAGAATTCAAACCTGGAACCTTCTCAGATCCTAACGTATATTGGAGCATGGTTTCAGACAGATCTGGGTCTTATTTGCCTCCTGGAAGAGAAACGGCTGACATTGATTCACAGGCTGTCAGTCCTCTTACGGCTAGATCAAGCATCTGCACGAGAGTTCCTGAGAGTACAGGGAGATAAGATAAGTGCATTTGCTTGTTATGGTTTCTATGCATTACCTTTGGATTGTTTTTCCTTTGGCGGATCTTGATGAGTTTTGTTTTCTTTTTATTTAGGCAGTTACTCAATTTGTGGTTCACTGGACCTGAAGTCATTTGGGTTCATTGATGACTCACATCCTTCAGCATTGAAAGCCAGCATCCAATAATTTAGAGACTTTTCTTCTGGTAAATCAGGCTCTGAGAGTACAGCTTCAGTTGTGTCTAGTTTCTGCCCATTTGGAAAGACGAGTTTCTCTTCCTCCTCTTCACACTTTAGTAGTAACAACAGATGCCAGTTGCAGAGGTTGGGAGGCGTTTGTGGGCCATTGCACAACTCAGGGATTTTGGAAACCTCCTGAATGGAGGCATTTGTCCAACTGGAGGGAGCTCAGGGCTGCATGGATGGCTCTTCAAGCTTTTCAATCCAGGATTGCTCACTCCAATGTGCTGGTGAGAACGGGCAATTAAGTAGCAATGTCATATCTAAAGAGACAGTTTGGAACAGGCTCCACTTTTTTGAATGTTTTAACACAGTAGGTCATGATTTGGGCAGTGAAGAATCTACTCTAAGTGCAATTCATGATTGAGTGAAAAACAAAAAAAAAACAGACACTCTAAGCAGAGTGATCCCTTCATGACCGAATCTGAGACTTACAGAGGAGATGCTTCACAGGTTTTGCCAGAGGTTCACGAACCCCTCTGTACATCTCTTTGCAGACCATTCCAATGCTCTTCTTCTCAAGTATTTTTCCAGGTATAGCGATCCTCGAGCAGTGGGAGTGGATTCCTTGACAAGTCACTTGCAAAACAGTGTGTTGTTTCCATTTCCTCCAATTCCTCATCCTCTGACAAGGATTCAGAGGGACAAAGCAGAGGTGATTCTGGTTTGTCCCTTTTGGCCCCTTAGACATTGGTTTCCCCTGCTAATGGACATGGTAGTAGATCAGGTGTGGTTCCTGCCTCTGTCCCCCCCCAGGCCCTCTCTTAGTTCCCCTTTCAGTTACCTCTGTTGTCCCTCCAGAGTTTGAGGTTAGTGGCTTCTAGGTTGAGAGGTAGGGGCTTAGGAGGTTAGGAATGTCTCAAGCAGTTTCTGAGTCCATTCCGGCATCTAGAAGACTGTCTACTAGGTGATCCTATAGTCATCACTGGGTCTCTTTCTCTAGGTGGTGTAAAGAGAAGGATTATTCGCCTGTACTATGTTCTCTGGAGATTCTTATAGGAGGGTTTTGATAAAGGTTGGACCTCTTCTACTCAGAGTACAATGAGCTGCAATTAAGGCTTTCGGTTCTCGTTCGGGTGCTCTTTCTCAGGTGGAAGAATGGGTGTTCAGAATGTTTGAGGGTTTTGATTTGTTAAGACCTAACGTAGTTGTCTTCATTGGGACCTTCTTTTGGTTTTGAAGACTTTGCAGAGCCCTCCTTTTGAGACTCTATCTGATGTCCCCCTTAAATTTCTGTCTCTAAAGGAAGTCTTTTTAGTTTCCATTGTTACTGCAAGGAGATTGGGGAATTGTCAGCCTTGTGTTGTAATCCTCCATATCTTCTGGTATATGAGGATTGTATTATGTTAAAATTGGGTCCTCTCTTTATTCCAAAGGTAAATTCAATTTGTTATAAGTCTGAGGAGGTAGTTCTGCCGGCTCTTCCTTTTCCTTCTGCTTCTGATGCTTTTATGGATGTGGTGGGGGTGGTCAAGATTTACTTGACTAGGTATGCTGATTTTAGAAGGAGTGATTCCCTTTTCATTAATTTTGGTCCCACAAACAAGGGTAAAAACTCTTCTCTCTCCACTCTGTCTCATTGGATGACGGAAGTGATTTCTAATTCCTACTCCAATGCACGTCTTGTTCCTCCTGGTTCTGTTCAAGCACGCTCAACCCATGGTATGGCTGCTTTTTGGATGGAATGGGGTGGTGTTTCTATTTCAGATATTTGTACAGCTGGCACTTGGGCTTCTCAATTAACCTTTGTTGATCGCTGTTAGACTTTTTCATCCTTGGCGGGGTCTCCCTTAACTTTTTGTCTCTGTTCTCCAGGTTGTTGATCTGTGCTGGACTCTGATTCTACTGTTTTTGTTACTCTGGGCACTTTACCACTGCTAACCAGTGCTAAAGTGCAAGTGCTCCTTTACAAAATGTGTATGTAATTGGCTTAACCATGATTGGCATATTTGATTTATTAGTAAGTCCCTAATAAAGTGTACTAGAGGTGCTAGGGTCTGTAAATCAAATGCTACTAGTGGGCCTGCAGCACTGGTTGTGCCAACCACATAAGTAGCTTTCTAATCATGCCTCAGACCTGCAGTTGCAGTGTCTGTGGGTGCAGTTTTACCTGTAAATTCGACTTGGCAAGTGTACCCACTTGCCAGGCCTAAACTTTCCCTTTTCTTACATGTCAGACACCCCTACGATATGCCCTAGGTAGCCCCAAGGGCAGATTGCAGTGTATGGTTAAGGTAGGACATAAAGTAATGTGTTTATATGTCCTGACAGTGAAATATTGCTAAATTCGTTTTTCACTGTTTCAAGGCCTGTCCCTCTCATAGGTTAACATGGGGGCTACCTTTAAATCTGATTAAAGTGTAGATTCCCTTTGGGAGCGGATGGACATGTGGAGTTTGGGGTCTCTGAGCTCATAATTTAAAAATACATCTTTTAGTAAAGTTGATTTTAAGATTGTGTGTTTGAAAATGCCACTTTTAGGGCATTTTCTTGCTTATACCATTTATGTGACTCTGCCTGTTTGTGGATTCTCTGTCTGGGTCAGTTTGACAGTTGGGCTGGTTGCACCTCACACTAGACAGTGACACAAAGGGAGCTGGGGTGTAGTCTGCATTTCCTGATGAGCCATCTGTGCTAGGAGGGAGGGGAGGAGTGGTCACTCACACCTGAAAGGGCTGTGCCTGCCCTCACACAATGCAGTCTCCAATCCCCTGGTAAGTGTCTGGGGCTGGCCTGGGCAAGGCAGGATTTCACATTCAAAAGAGACTTTACTTTGAAGTAGGCCTACTTCAAAGGAGAAATTGGGTATAAGAAGGGTACCCAAAACCACAGACTTTAGAAACACTTCTGGAAACAAGAGGAACCCCTGCTTGGAGAAGAGCTGAAGAGTTGAGGAAGAAGAGCTGCCCTGCCTTTGACTGTGCTTTGTGGAGCTATCCTGCAGTTGCTGCTTCTGCCAGACTGGACTTTGTGTGCCTTCCATCTTGTGAAGAAATCTCCAAGGGCTTGATATAGAGCTTGCCTATTGTTGTTTGAAGTCTAAGGGACAGCAAATACTTCTCTCTGCCAGCATTTGGAGTCTCTGGAGAGACTCCTGCCCTGACAAGTGGTGCCCTATCCAGTCCCTGGGCCCTTGAAAGGAAAAACTGGTGAAAATTCAAGGAAATCGTCTTCGGATGACTCCGGACCGACGCCACTGCTGAATCTGGTGACGCCGCCTGAAACCGACTCCGTGATCATCGCTGGAATGTGACGACCTTTGCAGGCCCGACATCCCTGCAGCCCCGCCAAAGTCTGCGACTCCATGGAAGTCGCCGCACCACATCGTGACCCACACCGCTCGAAGTGCGTGGATTCAACATTTCGCACAGACGCCGCGATCCCCGACTTCGCGCATTGGCTTGTTTTCATTCTTCACCAAGGTACTGTACCTGGGGGTCTGCATGACTCTGTGGCCGGCGCCGCTGGTGTTGGATTGTTGGGAACGATTCTGTCATGATGCCGTGTTAACACCTCCTCAAAGCATTTTGTGTTTCTAAGCGCTATTTTTGAATTTAATCTTTAAAAATTTATAACTTGACTTGTGTATTGTGGATTTTTGTCGTTTTGGTCTTGTTTTGTTTAGATAAATATTTCCTATTTTTCTAAACTGGTGTTGTGTCATTTTGTAGTGTTTTCATTAAGTTACTGTGTGTGTTGGTACAAATACTTTACACCTAGTACTCTGAAGTTAAGCCTACTGCTCTGCCAAGCTACCAAGAGGGTAAGCAGGGGTTAGCTGAGGGTGATTCTCTTTTACCCTGACTAGAGTGAGGGTCCTTGCTTGAACAGGGGGTAGCCTGACTGTCAACCAAAGACCCCATTTCTAACAATCGCAATGGGTTGAATTTAGCTCAAAGATCAGAACTAAGTTTTAGTACAACAGTTTTATCTTCCAAACCTGTGTGAAGCTGTTTGTCAATTTTCTTTCATGACAGATTCATGTTGTTTGTTTGAAGATGTTAATTAAATATTTGAAGCATGAATTTGGTCTTGTTTTCTGTACTGCTAGAGTATTCTTGCATGTAGTAAGGAATGGGAGGCGGAATGGATGCAGAGGTAATGTTTGGATTACACACAGATAATCTTCATTACTCAGATTCCCAATGCCTCATCCCAATACTTATGTTCCTTCCCTCCCTCTTTATCTTTTAAAGAGTGGCTGTGGAGGCTTGGTAAGCCAGAATATGCTTTGCCCTTGTCTCTCTGTAATAGTAAAGGGGGGCGGAGCTGTGATTTGTTTTCACTTAGAGTGTGCTTGGTAGGTGTGGGAGTGGTGAGGCCTTGCCTCATGAAGTGCATGTAGTAAGTAATGGGACAAGGAATTAGGAATCAAAGTAGTGAATATTACTGATAAGTAATCCAAACATTAGATACGCACCTTTGATTGGCATTGTCACGTGTGTATCACAATTAAGAGAGCACCAAGCACGTCTGTTTCACCCACACCCACTGCATCCCTGTACATTGATTTTACTAAGAAATATTCTTATGTATGTTGTTTTGAATAAATAACCATTTGATTTTCAGTGTTTTTTAAAATTAGGTGTTTTGAAGAGTATCAGCTCAATCGCATGCCAATTTGTTTCTTAGCCAGCAGCAAGGCTACAACTGTGAACATATGGACAGGCTTGGGTATCTTGTACATACCCCGGGAGGGCTCAGTGGTTCCACCTAAGTGCATCTCAATCATCCCTGATAAATTCTCAAATGGCTGTACCCATAACAGTGACATGTGGGAGCATCTCCATGCAGGTGTAGAAAATGAGTCTCAGGATGTCCACAGCGCAGAGAGACAAGCTTATCCAAAGCATGTAGGTGTGCAGTCAGGTCTTCAACTCTTTCCTGAAGCATCCTGAGGTCCCACTGAATTGACTGATAAGGCTGGTCACAGCAAATGGTGAATAACAGAATATTGTCTGAAATTCAAATGCTGCTTCAGTATAGGGCTCATGGAAGCCAGAACCCAGTCCAAAGTATGCCCTTGGTTGTTGGTGGGACCAGTGAACCATGGTTTAAGATCCAAAGATCAGTTTAAAATCCAACACTTCAAAGTGTGCCAAGAAGAAAGATACATATTGATCCACTCTACAGATTTTGGAGTCTCCTTCTGATGTCTGTGGTCCGAGCATGAAGTGCTAGACAAACTGTACAGGAAGAAGCAGCGTGCAGGAGCAAATAATGACTCAAAGTGCAAAGATGGGTGTTTCAGAGTAAGACACCCTATTATTGCATATGTTATAATAATAAAAATAATAACAAAGATAATAATACTGATAATAATGATGATGATAATAATGTACACTTATATAGTGTTTAATAATACCATACTGATGTTACATGAGCAGTATTTAATTTGTGCCGGTGGGCGCTGGTGGGCACTACAAGAACTCATTGAGGGGACCAAACCTCATTTGATCTTGTTGAATAAACAGTTTTTTAATAGCCCATTAGTGTTCTGTTAACACCAGAAGGCTGATGCTGCCCTGTTGACATTAAACTGATGGGTTGTGTGGAATTGGAAAGAGGGAGAAGGAGAAAGAAAGTAAGAAACAGGCCTCTTTCAGGCCCTGTCTTTCTAAGTCCTTAACTTGCAATCCAACACATGTATTTCTTCCTTGACAGAGTGTGCATGAACCCTTTAAATATTCCAAGTCAGTGATGCAACTCACTACTATACACCACACACTTCACTTCTAGTTGGATGGTGTGTGCCTATTTACTAAGAGTGTTTTCTTGTGTTGTATTTCTACATTTCATGTTTGTCATATAAAAGTCTTTTTATAGGACATACTGCGAATGGGGTTGCCTCTAGGTATTGGGTGCATACCGGAAGTGTATGGGTTTTCAAGATGGCACAACTGAGGAGTTGAGACTGAAGGCAGTGCAAGTGTATGACAGTGCCAGTCAATGTGTCATAAAAGTGTTCTTACTACATGCTCATCCCATCCTTGGTATCCCTGTTGAATGCCCCCTTGTGGGAAAAGGGGCTAGCTCACTTTGCGTGTCCATTACAATCTAGCTTTGGCATTCTCTGTGCCAGTGGAAGGAAATGGGTAGTGGCCTTGTAAGAAAAACTTTGGACACATGCTCTTATGTTTCTACACTTTCAGAATGTTGTTTAGTTTGCACATCCAAACACATTTTTCAAACTGAATTATTTAAAGGACTTTCAGCTATGATACTGCTGTGTACCATTCACATTTGTCAGGCAAGTTCTCTGGTGTCTGTATAACTCAAGGAAAGTTAGGCAATCTGTGGTGATTAAGACATGCGAACTTTACCAACATTTGTCATGTAGTACGTTTATTGTGTACAATATAGGAGCAACCTCTCAGCACGTCTTCACCTCTCCAGCCGCAGCTCACTCCTCACCAGCCTGCTCCCATAGAACCCTCAGCTAAACACAGCATTCTGATTCTAACCCAAGCCAAGTTAACTACAACATTATCTCTCAACTGAAACATAGTACACACTTAGTAAACTAATCATTACTAAATTAAACATATTAAATAAACTTAAACCAGCATTATTTGTTGTAAGATCTAACAATGAACATAACACCAACATAGTGCTGATATATCATAAATAAAACTCAAAATAACATATAAACAGTGGTAAAATAAAACAAAAACAAATATAACATACAAAACATTCCTTCATTGAATACAATGCTCTACATTTACAAATCCTGCTTCAACTTCCAAGGTAAAAAATGTTCCCGGGTAGATCTTCGTACACTCATTTTATCCATTACATCTGGATGTTTTTGCACACAAGGAGACCATGATTCTTCTGTAAGAACACCCTCAGCTGCAGGACATCCCGAGCACCCATTTTTTTCACCACTAATGGGAAACTTTTCTGGTAGCTTTACAACCTTAGCCATGTTCCACCATCGACCCCTGCCCACCATTATTGCATAGCCACATGTTTTTCTCACTCTCATAGTGCCTTGAGTTTTCCTCAAGCATAACTTGGTGGTACGCCGAAGCCAAATCAATTTTAGAAAACCACTCTGCCCATTAAGTTCTTCCAACAGATAATTGATTCTGGGAAAGGGAAATGAATCAACCCAAATTTCCTTATTTAAACTTCTAAGGTAAAGCTGCAAGTTGACCTTTACCTTATACTTGGACTTGATGGGCTGGTAAAGTTCAGCAGTGCTCTCAGAGAGTGGGAGTGGTGAGGATAGAAGTTGTGGTCCAGCCAACACATGCATGGCTCACCCTAAATATATTTTCAGTGAGTTGTCATTATTTATGCAAACGTTGAAACACTTTTTTCATTATGCTAATATGCTCATTATGTTTAAGTTTTATCTTCTTGTCTAACCTTTCGGGAAGCACAGTAGTAAGGCTTATCCCACCTCAATAGACAATCCTCTGTCATACTTCTTACTGGCACACCTCAGTATTGGGTTCAGATCCCTGACTGTCTCTTACACAGCTGCACAGCAGCTGCACACATATGTCATGCTGCATGGTCCATCATGGTAGATAGCAGTTACTCAGTTTAAGGCCGCAGGAGAATTAGGAGTCCAACTATAAGGTGGAAACTCTGTGGTTAGCAGCGATGGAAGGACCTACATGTGCCTTTGCGGTTAGAGCAGATATTCCACAGGAAAAGGTTCAGAGTGGGAATGCGGGTAGAGAGGCAAACAGACCTTACGCAGGCTTCAGCGTCACCTGATGGCCGTTCAGGATGCAGATATACACACACACAGGGGCACATGGGCAAGTCTTTAAGTGGGATGAAAAAAGCATGAGATCTCTAAAAGGGGTGTGGTCTATGTATTTAAGGGAGTAGCTTAAATATGTAAGCTAAATGTCTTTGCTTTCTACTTATCTGTAACCACTTCATTTATTTTATTTTCCTTTCTCAGAGTTTAAGACAATTTTATTTAAAGAAAAAAATAATATAATGAAAAAATATAGTAAATTCATTAAAATAACAGGAATAGAAAGAGAAAAATAAGCACATAATCTATATGAAAACATGTCTGATGAAAGTGACAATATAAATCTTAAAATAAGAACAAAGAATGTGCATAAATATATTAATATTCCGTAAATGGAAAGTCGGGGAGGTTGTAGCACTTCTTGCAGGTTGGGTGAAGGGATAAACTACTTTTTTGCAGATTGATCAAGAAATTGTGAAACAGGCGCCCATAAATCCTTCTGCTTTAGAATAACAGATAAAGGTTGCATATATGCAGTATCTATACGGTGATTGTAACAGACTGAATACCACCACACTTTAATTGATAACTGTGTAGAATCATTCCAGTTCTGCATGATTTGCTGAAAAGCAATAGCTAATAGCATGTCTAGCATTTTCACGTTAAATGAAGCATTTACCCACTCACCTGATACACTTCCTAAAAATATATTATTAACAGAGTAAGGTACATTATAATGAAAAATTAAATTAATTTGATGCCAGACCTGTGACTAAAAATGTAATACATAAGGACAAATGAGAAGTAAGTGTTTCAAATCTCCTTATTGTGTAGAACAAGACCAGCATGTATCTGGAATATCTATGTTAAATTTATATAATAGTGTCAGTGTCATAAATAATCTATTGTATAGAAAGAAGAATGTTTGTGTTGGCCGCACAGGAGGATTTCCGAATCTTAATCCAGATCTGTTTCCAGGTGGATATTGGTATTGTGATGGAAAGGTCCTTCTCCCATGCCAATTTTAAATTATGTTTGGGTCTATCATTGTAAGTATTTACTGAGTGTTTGTAAATCATGGAGGCCTTAGGATGTGTGGATAAAAGATCAGGTAGAGGCTAAGGCTGCTTTGCGTAGGTGGGGAAATTGATTTGAAATGAATGTATGCTTGTGATATTGAAAGGGTAAATTTATTTTTTAAAGTAGAAGGTAAATCAAGTAGTGTCTGATCTTGAGGGAAAGTAATAAGAGAGTCTTGCTGAAATAATTGATTAACATATATTAATCCCTTAATTCTCCAAGCATGCCAATAAAAAGATCTGTTCTTCACTTATATATATATATATATATACTAGATAGTGGAATTAAGGAAAATGCGTAAATCTGTGGCAGAATATGATATGATAGAGGATAATAATTTACAGGTGTTTTTGAACATAGGACTGGAAAATGTTGGGGGTTTTTACGTAAAGGTTAAGCATTCTTGAAAAGAGAAAAAGGATAAAAACGCAATTTCCAAATCTACACACAAGGGAGTATATGATAAAGAAGGCTTAATCCAGTGTGCAGATTGTTTGAATATAAAGGATTAATGATATTTAAAGAAATCTTGAAAATTCACTCCACCCTCACCTTAGACATACCAGATTTCCTTTTCCTTCAAAGAAAGGAAGATAATATTGAACATTTATTTGCAGAATGTAAAGGGAATATTTAAAGGAATATTAGAAAGAGTAAAAAGAATAAAGGTATCCAACATCATTTTAATAGTGTCAAGCTGCCCCACCAAGATAAATGAAGAGGATGCCATCTAGCAGTCAAGGTAGTTAATTTATTAATAAATGCTTCAATATTAATAAAGATGAAAGAGGTGAGGGACTGAGTAAATTGGAGACAAAGGTATTTAAGTTTTTTAGGTTGCTATTTAAAATGAGATAAGAAGATGTCACGTTTAAAGGTAAGTTTATTAAGAGGTAAGATTTCACATTTGTCAACATTTAATTTATATCCTGATACTGATGCAAAAGAAGAGACATATGAAATAAAAGAAGGAAGAGAAGAATGTGGCTGGGATGTAAATAATAGAATATCGTCTGTGTAAGAAGCTAATTTGACTTGTGATTTGTAGGTGAAGCTGTGAACATCAATATTTTGTTGAAGCTTAGAAATGAACGGCTCCAATTCTAAGTTAAAAATGAATGGGGATAGAGGGCAGCCTTGAGAAACTGCTCTATGAAGAGTAAAAAAAGAAGATGTCATCCCATTGACACAAATGGCCACCTTTGGAGCAGTATATAAAAGGGAGATTACAGTTGTTATTCTGGGACCAAATCGAAACCAGGTAAGAGTGTAAAACAAAAAAGACCAATTGACATGATCAAACGCCTTTTCTGCATCTAAGGCAATTGCCAACATAGATTCAGATATATTTGAAGATTTAGATATAATATCAAAGAAAAGCAGAGTGTTGTCTGAAGATATCTTCCTTTTACAAACCTGATTGTTCCTTTCCTATGAGGTCAGGAGGGAAACGGTTCCAACCTGCAGGCCAATGCTTTGGAAAAACCTTATAATCTAGATTGACTAAGGAAATGGGTCTATAATTTTTGCACTATTTTACGCCTTTCCTTCCCTTTGGAATAAGGCATATTAGTCCATCTAAAGAGCCTGAGGAAGCATTTGAGTGAGTAAAAGAATGAATGAGAGAATGTAATTTAGGGAGGAGTAATGTGTAAAGGTGTATATAGAATTTGAACGTAAAACCATCTGAACCTGGAGCTTTATCCTTCTTAAGGGATATCAATGCCTGATGAAGTTCTGTTTGTGTGATTTCTGTTTCTAAGGATGAAAAGTCTATTTGAGATAATTCTGTTTTTTGAACGGATGACAAATAGTGTAAAAGTTCCTGGTCAAAGGTGATAGACTCTGGTGTATATAAAGTAGTATACATTCCCTGAAATTGAGCCAAAATATCAGGGTCCTTATAATAGACTGAGCCTTTTTCGTCAGTAATTGATTCAATGAATAATTTGTTCTCTTTAATATTTAGATGATTTGCATATAATTTTCCAGACTTATTTTGGTCCCCCATAATAGTTTGCACTAGATTTGAGTAAGTAAGATGCTGCATTATAAGTAGAAGCCTTGTTAAGCTGAAGATTGGCATTAATTAGTTGTTGTTGTGATTTTTGTATAGAAGAGTTGTAGTAGGAGTATTCTAGGCATTTGATTTTGTCAAGAACTTGTTTAAATTGCACTTGAGAAAGTCTTTTAGACACAAAAGAAATTATAAAAACCCTACAGAGGCTTTGAAAGCACCCCATACCATGCGAAAGGGCATTCTATCTGTCTGATTCAAAAGAAAGAATCCTTGAGAATGCGTAATGAAAGAGAAAGTAAAATTGTTAACTAAGAGCAAGGAGTTATTAAATCTCCATCTTTTAGGATATATGGATCTAGGTAAAATATCTAACTGAACGGAAACTGGGGCATGATCCGAAATTAAAATAGAACCTATCTCAGCAGACTGTAAAGACTGAATAACATTGTGTGAGATAAAAAAGTAATCAATTTGTGACTGAGTGTGATATACAAGAGAAAAGTATGTGCGCTCTCGCAAAGTGGGATTACATAATCTCCAAGTATCCGGTAATTGTCTCTGATGAATAGCATGAATGAAAGTCTTTTGTGATTTATTCGGAATGTTAGGAGATAAAGAGAGTCAGTCTAAAAATGCACCAGCAGGTAGGTTGCAATCTCCCGGAAAAACAAGGATGTCATCTGAATATTGTAAAGATTTCTGGGAAATCAGGGACCATAAACATTAAGGAAAACCATTTGAGTCTTGTCAATGCATAGTTCAAGCAACAACCATCTACCTTCGTCATTTTTCTCGTGTGACATAAATTTACATAAATTGAACATTTAAAGATCTGTGGCATAAAATATGAATCTCATGCTTTTTCCCAATTGCAGTTGAAAAGAAAACCTCACCCACCCAGCTTTTCCTTAAATTCATAGACTGATGTTCAGAAAGATTAGTTTCTTGCAGGAAATCTATTTGAGCAATGAGTTTTGATAAATGAGTTAAAACTTGCTGTCTTTTAATTGGAGAACTCAGACCTCTGACATTCCATGTACCAAACGTCAGAACCGCTGAAGAAGAGCAAAGAATTTATTGTACTCAGACATAAATTCAGTACATTTAAAGGAAAAATGTGTGTGTGTTGAAGAGACTATGACCATATGAAAGAAGAAATGATCTACTATATTGAGGATAAAATGTAAAAAGAAAATTGAGTAAGAAATGAGAGGCAGGAACGAGAGAGAAAAGGAGGAAAAGAAATGCTAAACCAGAGGAAGAAAAAGCATACCATTAATGAAAACAAGGGGAGCATACCCAACAGCACATTGATGAAGATGAGGGTTGGGGGGACCACATAGAGAAGCAGCATATCCAATCCAAAGGGGGAAATGTTACGCAGGAACGACGATGGGTTATGAAACAGAATGTGAAGACAGTCACAACAAAGAGGACTCCTGCAATAGAATGAGATTCATAGATAAAATTTACCTAAAGTAAAAATATTTAAGTACAATTTCATATCAAACTGGATAAGAATATCAGATGAAGTATATGAGAAATAAGGCTTAGTAACAACAAAACAGTTATTGAAAGGAGAACAAGCATTCTTAGCAACCAGCATATTATTGCAATAAGGTAGTTGATGCAGCAAAGTCCATAGTCTCTGGTTTATAAGCTGCAAGGAATTATTTTAGGTGAGATGGATCTTCGTATGATGTTGTCTTGCTATTGTATGTGACTTTAAAAAGACATGAATGAAAGAGTCCAAAGCGAGCACCAATAGGTTGTAGTGCAAGTCTCATATTCAAAAAGTCTATTCATTGATCTGCTGTGCTTTTAGCATAGGCTTGAGAGAAGCAGATATTGTGACTTAAATACATTTAAGGCGTGTAGAAGCTGAAATAACCTGCATTAATTCTGTGTAGTCCAAAAAATACAAGATGACACCTCTAGGTTTTTTTGAAGCTGCAGAGACCGAGGGAAGATGGCCTAGCATATGAACTCTTTGAATATCGAGAGGTGGTCCCTCAGGTAAATTAAGCAGTTGAGGTAATAATGTTTTGAAGAAAGATATATGATTCGCTCCTTCTGAACCCTCAGGAAGACCGTAAATTTGAAAATGATTTCGTCTATTGCGATTTTCGAGTTCCTCATCTTGTTTCTGAAGGGAGACAACCTGCATTTGAGGAGTATTTACTGTGATGGTGGTTTCATGAAAAGTGGCAGTATGCTGCCCCCCACTAGATGAATGTTCTCTCATAAGTGACCATCTATCACTAAGAGATTGTAACTTGGTGTTATTTTTTTCTATAAATGGTAGAGCTTGTATCTCTTCCAATAGAAGGTTCAATGAGGCCGTAGGAATAGATTTTGTGGGTGATGGCGGGACTTTTTAAAGTCTTTTAGACGTTGTTTTACCTTCACTGCGTTGCGTCAGTGTATCAACCAAAGTCGTAGAGACCTTCTGAGAATAAATTCAATCCATTGCGGAAGGCTTTAATAATGTAAGATAACATTTTGGAGAAATTATTTATTGAAACACTGTGGAGCTTAATTTAGTGCTATTATTAAGTTCAGTGTGTTCATAAGCTGAGTGCAACCACAGTGGAGTTCCAGGAACAAATACAAATGCTAGGCCGTTATATACGTCAATTGAGGTTGACAAATATTGAGGCATTAACTTGTAAGGAGCACATTAATACATTTGCTGCAAAATTTCTTAAAATACAGTCATCATGTCAGCAAGAGAGTGAGGTAAATATTAGTTATGCGCAGGTAGAGCTCTTCTCACAGAAAATTGTCCGACATCTAAAGTCCAAAATAGCAGCCGCTGCTGAAGTGGCAAAGCATGCCACCAATATTTTAATTTCTAACACAATTTTTTTTAAAGAAATGAACGTGTATGTGCAGCTGCATATTACTTCTTCAGTCCACTGCTTGGCCTGGCTTTAAGAGTCAGGAAACCACGGTCGCATTGCCATTTCCAGCACCGTCCTCCAGAGCGTCACGGAGACACCGCCATCTTGCCAGTGCGTCAAGCCACGCCTTCCTTCTTTCCCTTTCTCTGTATCAAAATGTTGACAACTATGTACCTCCTTTATACACAGTTGCACAGAATGACAATTGCAATGGGAATACATGACCCCTGCTCTGTGCTCTCTGCAGAGAGGCCAAGGATTACATGACCGTGTAATCTGAACCCCTTTATGACCCTTTGACGGGCAGTGTGAGAAACTCGCACTGCCCTCAGCCCCAACTCCAGTGCTCTCTCAATTGTGGTTTGTTATCAACATCTGGCAATGACTCAGTTCAAACCATGCTCTGTAAAACAGTAATACGGTGCACAGAAAAAAAGATAAACATAACATCCTGGAAATAGCTAGCACTCTTAGGGAATGCAAGATTAAGTAAAACGTGAAACAGAAACTGGAACTTAATTGCTGACATTTATTACCTTTATGGTTTTTTTTAATTGTTCAGAAATTGATCTTTGTTTTGCCATTAAAGTTAAGGACATGAATATAGGTACTCATAAGCACCCATTTCAGTGTCAATTTGTAATTACTAACAGGTCTGAGACCTTGGAGGACCAAGCCCACTTAAAGCTCTGTAGAAAGCAGATATTAGAGTCACCTGAAGAAAGGTGTGGGCCACACCAGGCTTTAAAAATGCAATGCAAGGTGTAGTAACAAGTAGCTGTGAAAAGAGTGATGTCACCATGCACACAGGATAGTGGTGAAAACATAACACAAGTCTTTCCACTTACGAACAAAATTCATAGCTGTATGGTGTTCCATTGTTATGTGTGATACCTTCAGCTAATTCTGTTTTTTATCCAACTGCACTTTACTGCTAGGAGTTGTTTTGAGCCCATACTTACAACATTAACAGCAAAATGTCAAGTTCCCAAGTCCCAGGATACAATGTGATGTCTGTTAAAAAGTCAGGACTTTACCACGGGGCCACTTGACAGCTACGAAGGTCCACACAACATCAACATTTTAAAGGTTTCATGAGGTGCTATTCTGATTGCAGGGTGGACTACCCCCTTTGAATACAACACTCTTACTTTTTTAATCCATTAATAGTCCTGTAAACCATGATATGTGAAAGGGGGTAATGAGATATACATATGAGTACAATACACAGATTTTCGATGCTTAAGACAGTCTAACATACGACCATTGGACACTCTGCCAAATAGAAGACACTACATCCTGCATTACCTGTCCTTTCAATTAAATATGTGCTTTCTAACAATCACTGTAAAAAAAACATGTTTTGTAAACACTGGAAAACCACAGTTTTGTGTCTATTCGGGGGGAGGATAAGGCAGCTCCCTGAACAATGATAAGTACTAAATTTAAAAGGTCTGGAAAACACAGAGAAAATATCACTTGAATCCGCAAAAATAAACACTGAAAACAGGCTATCCTATGTATACACAACCATAGATTTAGATATATATTTAAATATTCATGTAAATTTATATATAGGTATGTATTTTTAAACAATGTATTTTTGATAGTAATAATAATTTTGAAAAAGTACACCCTTTTAAAGTTTAATTTAAATACTTTTTGTTTTCTAACTAAAGATAATTTAAGTGTAAGCTACCCATCCCTGAATCTGAATCCCCCTTAACATCCCTAAATACTACCCATCCCTTGTCCCACAACTCTTCACTATCCTTTCCTGAATGTTAAACCACTCTTACTACCACTTACAGTTCTCACCCTGAACCTTAAAAAATCATTAATACTCCTAAACACTACTCATCATTGAACCCTAAAACGTCCTTACTACCCCTAAACACGACTTATCCCTGAACCCTAAAAAACACCTTACTACCCCTAAACACTATGTTAGACTGGGTATAAAGAGAGACGACTAGAGAAAGATCATGGGGTAAAAAATTTTTTTTTATTTTGCCTGTCTGAGTTTCTCTTCGCTCTGCTTTGTATGTGTAAATCTCATATACTAGGTGCCATATCAAAAAGTTATGCAACGGAGCAAGCCACCTTGCCACACTGCATGAAGGGTAAAGGGCAGGAATGCACCCTTGCCTTATGTTGCAAGGTTGCCTGCTAGCAGAATGCAGCACACTTAGAAAGAGGTGACGAGGAGAAATAAAGATATTTCTCCTCGTTGTGCCTCTTGTGGGGAGGTGTACAATTCTGACACATTCCCAGGTCTACCAATGTTGATAAATCTGGGAATGTGTCAGAATCCATGGGTGAATGCGTTACAACACCCAGGTTCCATCCATGGCACGCCTCCCTGCTGCAGAGTAACACAAAGCTGCGATTTGTGCTGCTTTGTGTTATTCTAGATTTACCAAGCCACTTAGGGCCAAGTAAGATGGGCTTGCATGGCTTGATAAATCTCATTTAGGTTTCGCGCTACTCATGGCTCCCATTGCATGGTGCAAGGGTGACGCAAAACCTTGATAAATATGCCGTTAGGTCTGTTTTCTCTACAAGAGACTGACCTTTGTTTTTGATTTGTGTCTCCTTCTGTTCTGACGGACACAGTTGGTCTCCAACTCCTGGTCTAAGTTGAATCCACTCCCAGGTACTGTGTCCGTCAGAACAGAAGTGGCAGCAGTCAGTAAGTGTTTTTCCTCCTCTTTCTTTCCTTTCTTCCCTTATTCTTTCACCTTCTTGTCCCTGTCATCCTCCCTGACTCTCTTTCCTTTTGTTTTTGTTATTGTAGGTTTTCACTCCTTCTCCTGTTTAGTTTTTGTGGTGTAGAAATCTCAATCTCCCTTTACCTCTCTTTTTGTGCTTGACAGAGAATGAATATCGGTTATTCTATAGTGATCATAAGTGAGAGAAATGATATCCTTGCCACGGGCTGAATGGTGTGACTTCCTAGAAGTGATCTGATGCCCAGTTTTTCTCTCTTCTGGTCCTATCTGTAACTTGTGGGTTTCTTCGGCACAACTTTCTTCTTCCTGCTGCCTCCTTTCCTCAACTCTAAAAATTGTCGCCAAAACATCTCCAAAGCAGACTAATACATAGCACAAGTAAATTTACCCCTTCAATTCTCTTGTGCCATTTCCTTTCCTTCCCCCTCCCTCTACTCCTCTCTGCCCTTAATCACCCACCCATCTGTGCCACAAATCTCCTGGCTCACAGCAGGGACAGTACTCGCCCACCGCACCCACGGAAGGGCCAGGGTGCTCCTGTCATGTGTGGTATGACTCACTCCATTTGAGCTCCTCTGTTGCTTGTGCTCAGGTGTATGTTTCCCTTCCAGCTGTCCAGTGCATCCTTCTCAGTCGGCCTGGTTAGACATGCGTCCAGACCTCATGCATGCTCCCTTAGCGTTCTGTGTCTGTCCACCGAGTGAGAGGCCTTGTGTTCCTCTTCTGGCAGCATCTTACAGGTCCTGAACAGCAGGTAAGTTACACTGCCTTCCTTCTTTTTATATTTCCTCTTCTTTTTGTTTGTTCTTCCTTCCTTTCCACAACCTTTGCTGCTTGATCCTGGCTTTATAATCGAGGGCCAGATGTACAAGCAAACGAATAGCGATCACCAAATTGTGAATAGGCGAGAATCGCAATTTCGTAATCGCTATTCGTTATGTACAAAAAAATATGCATATAATTTAGTGATTCATTTTTTATTCAGTTAGGTATTTATGACATCACAAATTGCAATTCCCTAAATAGCAAATGGACTCGTAAATAGCAAGCGACGCATTTGGCATACAGTGGTGACATCAGAACCAGGAAATAGGGCTCTGTTTAAAACTGCAGAGTACTGCTGTTGAAGGCTTCTAACAGTGTCCAAGTTGAATGACCGTGCATTTCCCACCCACCCTGTTTGTACCTAAATATGTCAAGAAAGGACAGTGGCAAGGATGCCTGGGTCAGAAAAAGGAAATTAAAGTTCTCAGAAAAGAAACTATAAATCCTAAGAGAGGAGTGTGTTGGCCACCATGATGACCTGTTTGGTGAGTCATCCCTGACACTGCCTGAATCTCAGAAAACAAAATATGAAAGGCAATGCAGGAATAAAATGACTCTGTAGGAGTGAGCAAGGATCTACTGAGGAGATATGGAAGAGACAGTATGATCTCAGATAAGCTACCAAGGGGAAGGTGGCAAGCCACCAAAATGAGGCACGAGATAATGAAGGAGGGCCTGTACTTCCCCATTCACATCACCCTCCCATAAACTGAAGTTGAGGAAGTGGTGCAAACAACACTGGAGCCAGAATCAGCCCGTGGATTTGGTACAGTTGCCACCTCAGACACACCAGGAACTTCTCAAGCTAAGTTTGATACTGCGTTGTAACCCAAAGCAGGGTTTGGGCCATGTTTAAGAGAGTCATGCATACCTTCACACAACTATTAGACAACTATTAAGGATGTAGTCAGTCCCAATTGCTATACTGTTCAATGCAGTATGTACAATAGTAGTTTCCCATGTACTTTCAAAATGCATTATATGAGATGTTGTAAATATATACAGGATATGTCATTTTAAATATCTTTAACTGAAGACATAACAGATATAAATAAACTACAGTTGAGTATAAATCACTAAGCAATTGTCATTCCATTTTAACAGATATTCCTGCTCAAGGAAGTGACCTTTTAGAAGGGAAGTGCCATGAAAATGTACAGATACGTGGAGGTGAACCCAGTTGTGGTGGCAGCTGGGACAGACCAACACATGCTGCAAATGTGAATCCTGCAGTTACAGACACCGTTGATGAAGCTGTTGAGCAAAACACACCGGCCCATATTTATACTTTTTTAGCGCCGCATTTGCATCGCTTTTTGATGCAAAAACGGCGCAAACTTACAAAATACAATTGTATTTTGTAAGTTTGTGCCGTTTTTGCGTTAAAAAGCGGCGCAAAGGCCGCGCTAAAAAAGTATAAATATGGGCCTCAGAATGTAACACAGGAACCTGTTGTGAGGCCAATGCAACTGCACGGAAGATTTTGAGTTTGTACTGGTCACACTTCACACTCACAGTCCCAGCAATCCCAGCCAACTGTTGCAAATGAAATTATTGCAGAAAATCCACAAATATTTGGAGGGTTGGGATCCTCCATACTGAAGGTGCAGAGCCAACAACACAATCAAACAAGAGTGCTCAATCTAAAGCTGATAATAATGGATACAAAAATGACAACAGGATTTCAAACTGTATCTAATACTCTTGCTGCAAATCTGGTAGGCATGAATGACAAATTTGATAATTTGACCTATGCATTTAAGACCTTATTTATGGAATTACATCAGGAGAACACGCATCAAAGGTGTAGGGGGTGCCATAACTCTGCCCCTATTGATGCCCTATTTTGTGCAATCAATTGCCTTGCAAAAGTCCACCTTATCATGCGGCGCTATGAGCTTACAAGTCGAAGTGGGACACACAATGCAGATGTTGCTCGAGGACTCATACAATTGATTAATGTCGTGGAAACAATTGCTAGTGGCGCACAAACTGGGGTTGGGGAACGTGGGATCAATCCAGTGTTAGCAGCATTTCAGCCACAGTGTGAATCTGCGTTGAAGCGGGGGTCCCAGTGGGGCTGGGAAGAATGTAGGAGCAAAAACATCTTCTCTGGGCAATATTGTAGCCTATAACGCACACTTTAAAAAAATATATATATATTTAATTGCCAGGTATTACCTTTTTTGTCTTTTTTTGTGTTTAACACACAAACGTGCAAAACAGATTTATAGTGTCATTAATACATTACCTCATCTGAAAATAAAGGTATGTTATGGTTTCAGTACTACACAGCACCTTTTTAGTTATTGATTTAAAAATCCTTATTTACCAGAGTTACCGTGAGAAGTAATGATTAGCAATGTTGGAACGTCTGACTCTACTGCAGCTCTAGATTCATCATGTGAATGAGGTGGTGGGGCCTGTTTGCCTTCGTCATCAAACTCTGAATCTGATGCTATAACTTCCAAACCTTTTCTTATAGCTATATTGTGCAGAATAGTACATGATATCCAACTTGTTTTAAGTGAATATTGTAGGTCACCACTACTCTTATGTAAACATCTAAAACACTTTTTTAGTACTTCAATGGAATGTTCTATAATTATTTTTGTTCTTCTGTGTGCCACCTTGTATCAGTGCTCCTCTAGAATTGTGGAGGTTAGATTAGGTGTCGTAGTCCATGAACATAATGCATACTCACTGTCACCTACAAACAAACATAACAGTTTGAATCAAGTCAAATGTACGGTATATTTAAAATTACTCAATGTGTTGCTACCCAATAAATATCCATCATTGAAATCTCCTCTTTGAAGCCCTGTGTAAATGCCACTATAGCAAAAAATGAAAGAGTTATGGGTGCTCCCTGGAAATCGTGCACCAATATCATGTTTTGTATCACACACTATTTTGAAGTCTAGGGAATGAGTATTTTTGCAATTTCTGAACGAATACTTTGGGTCTGATTACGACCTTGGTGGATGAGATACTCTGTCACAAATGTGACGGATATCCCACCTGCCGTATTACAAGTTCCATTATATCCTATGGAACTTGTAAACTGGTGGGCGGGATATTCATTAAGTTTGTGCTGGAGTATCCCATCCACCAAGGGCGTTATGAGGCACTTAATGTCAGATGGTGGGCAGAAAGGCACATGTGTACCCTCAATACACCAAAAACCTGAGTTTAAGTATTAAATGTAGTGCCCTTTTTTGTAGCAGGGTACGAGCCAGTGCCCTAAGCTCGGGTCAGAATCCCGCAGAAGGTGTTACTAAATGTCAACCTATGAAACACCAAGGCTGCATAGTTTTGAATCCACCTCATGCCTCTTTAAACCACTACCAGACACTTCCTGCCCCTTTATCTTGCAGGTTCCTACTTTCTCCTGCTGTGATTTCTTTTCACTCTTTCTTTGTTCTCTTCCTCCTTTATTCCACTAGGTGTGTTCTTTCCTCTCTTGTTCTCTGTAAATGTCTGATATAGAAAAATAAGTGCCAGTCCCCAGAAAAAGAATTCCAGTGGGCCCAACCAGCAACAGCTGGCTCATATTAAGCACTGCCTAGGACCGGTATTGAATAATCAGGAGAGGACTGCTTAGTACCCTGGCCACAACTTTGGGTGGGCACAGGGGCTTCACCTAAGGGGAGAAAGGTTTCCTTATCTTGGACTTTGAGAGGGAAGGGGCACTCCTGGAATGTTTGCAATAGGGAACACAGGAATGGCTGAAAAAGTGTGTAGGGTTTCTCTTGGCAACTTTTACCTCATTGGATAGGGAGTTCCCAGGAGGTACCTCGCCCACCAAGCATGAATAATTACATAATAATACACTTTCTTACAAACTAGTACTCTGTCGGTGAGCAATAGATCAAAATAAAATAGAACACTTGTGAAGATACTCCCTCCAAAGAAAACATACCAGGTCTGTGTGAACTATAAAGTTAGGACCAGCATTTCTCATAGACACAGCACCAGCATCCTTCAACATTACATGGTTGTTACTTCAATTACAGTATAAAGCTTTAGTCTATCACTTCCTGAAGGGACGAAAGAGTTTTGCTTTATGGCAGTATCTATGGGACCCCTACCCACTATGGACCTCTCAAATAGCTGATCTGGTGTTCTAGAGCAGTGTTCCCCAACCCCCGGGCTGCGGACCGGTGCCGGTCCGTGGATCAGTCGGCACCGGGCCGCCCCACTGTGGCGGGCGGTAAATGTTTGATCATTTTTCTGTGTCCCGCTTGTCACACAATGGGACAAGTGGACCACGGAAAAATTATCAAACATTTACCGGTCCGCAGCAATAAAAAGGTTGGACAACACTGTTCTAGAGGATCACCACCGGTGGTCAGCCTAGTCTGTAGTCTCAAGGGTGTAGACCCTTCTTAACTGCCTCTGTATAAACTCTGCTTAGTGACATTGTAATCTTGGTTAGGGGTGCTTAATTGCCACCCAAGGGAGTTAGCTATTCGAGTTCCTTGTCACTTCTATCCGGGGGCACATCTCATTGTTAAAAAATGCAATGAACAGATATTATTATTATATATATATATATATATATATATATATATATATATATATATATATATATATATTATTATATATATATATATATATATATATGTCCAAGGGCTTGGGACGGGAGCCCCTTAATACTTATTTTGTGTAGTTATAATGTTCCTGAGCGACACCGTTGCTGTGCCCTCATGGAAATTATAACAAATGCTTAGGATGAAGGATCCACGAGCACTGCCATTGTTTGAGTTAGCTGTCTATTTTCACAAAGATTTACTTTTGCATAGGGATAACAAGTACAAGATGGGGAATACCTTCTGCGGAAAGATGGAAACCCATCCATCATTTCTTCCTTGACTATTCCTTGTTTCTTGAGGGACTACATAGAGTACACAGAGTAGCCCCTGACAGGTGTATCTGATCATCTGCATGTAGGCAGTGACCATTATAATGCATTGTGACAATATCTTCATCCCTGACTCCTCTCTGAGGAAAGAAAGTCTCAGTCAACAGATTCTGATTGCCTGATGTTTGCACTTGCAAAGATGCGCTGAATGTGATTGGCAGTGAGCAGCTACCCAACTGCCTTGCTTTGTAAACAGGAGGTTGAGCTGCCCTGCAGCTAAATGAACACCATTTTGACCGTAAAGTGTAAAGGCACTGCTGCTATTGGCGATGTCAAAGTGTATCGCTGAGTGGGGCCCACTTCTTCCTCGCTGGGACTAAGACTGTAGGCCTTACTCAAGCTTTAGTGCCCTACTCCTGCTCCTGAGCTTGCCTGTTCCAAAGCCACCAGCCAGGGACATTTGCTGTTGCCTTTGCTTGTTTTTGTGCTGTTTTACATGTTCATTAACATTAGGGTCGTACACTGACTTGCTACAAAATAACCTGTTTTAGCTGGAGATTGTATTCTTCCTTTGTTACAATATCTTAAGTATAAGCTGACCCTACTCTCATAATATTGTACATTCAGCCTTAGCAACAACCGCTGTTTATATTGGTTGACTGTAGTCATAATATTACAATATGAGCCTATAAATCAATGACTGATTATATTTATGGTGGAATAGAATCTATACACATTCATACAATTGTAACAGAAGTTAATGTAATAGATGCATTTAGTTTTGATCAAATTATTATCGCCTTTTGTTTTTTTTATGTATGTATCTGGTACTTGTATAGCATAAACATAGCTGAAAAGGCACTGCACCAGTGTACATGGTCAAAGGCAGACATCCAGACAATGAATTATACGAGAGACACGAGGTGGTGATGTGAATGAGATGTGAGGAACAGCATTCAAGAGCGAGAGAAAAGAGGGTGCTGAAAAGGAAAGAGATGAGGTGTAAGATATGCAGACGGATTCAATTTGGAGAGAAAAAGACATACATGTCCAAGATAAAATGTACAGAACAGGAGTAATTGAGGCATTTAGGATTACTGCTTCTTCCACAGGCCTCCGTAATATTTAATTTACAGTCTCATAGTTTCAGAGTGAAACATTTTTAATACTAATTATTTACAACCAAATAATTGTTGTTACTCGTTTAGCCTAAACTATTAACAGCCAGGGACCAACTCAATAACCCTTGCTTGGCTTTAGGGGTATGGAACATACAAAAGCTGTACGCAGCTGATGAGCCCATAACTAGGGTGAAAACAGTGCAGGGTTGCTTGTGTTACGGTTCAGGGAGGACCTGACTTGGCAGTTCGAGCTGAACTGTTCCCATTGAAGCGGGTCCAAGACTGATTTGCATATGGCTGGGCTCAAACTGAGGTGGCATGGTGAACAAAAGAACAATGGGTTGGAGTGCTATATTGAGCTACTGCCACGGGTTAGACTTATTGCAAGCAGCCTCCCATCACCTTTTGTGTGTTTGATGTACCACCCTAAGTGGCATGGATATGCCCAGACTTGGGTTCTGTACTCAATGAGTCACTGGAACCATGCTGTACCCGCCTGATGAGTCCATAACTAGGGCAAAACCAAGTGAGGGCCTGGCTTGGCAGTTTGGGTCGGATTATTCCCATTGGAGCAGGGTCAAGACGGATTTGCATGTAGCTGGGTCCAAACTGATGTAGCATGGTGGGTGTAAAACGATGGATTTAGAGTGCTGCCAGAGCTATAACCAGTAGTTAGACTTTTTGCAAGCAGCCTCCGATCACCCTTTGTATGCTCCATGGTTTTAGGAGTATGCATGCACGCCAACATTTTAGAAGAGGAAAGTGTGAGAATTTAAAGAATGAATCGGGAGAATGTATGTCTCACATTGGCTTCTATTGAAGCAGAGGTTATTCTAGGTGGGATTCGGGTCTATTGGCATTTGTAAATATGTCGGTTGTGATACATGTCTGAATGCAATAAATTAAAGCTCAAAGAGGAACCAAAATACAGGGTGACACACTATGGTAAAGAGAAATGTTGTTTATGTATTTAAGTCACACACCTAATTACACTTCTAGAGACCCTCCCACTTTCATGCTCTGCATATTACAAAAGACTTAATGAATGGCTGGCAGCCACGGACTCTTTTGTGACTTGAACTATATCCATTTTTTTTAAGCTTTGTATAGCTCGGACTCGATCAGAAGGCACTGGAGCATTTAACATAAGCACCAGTTATATTACACAAGGACGCATTCTTTTTTTGCAGGCAGAGGGAGATTAGTCGATTTGCCCAGGGTCACAAATTGTTGACCCAGCGACAAGACTCGAACCAGGTTCTGCAGCTCAAAGACACGTAGCATCCAGCAACTCTTCACATGACCCAGATCTAATCAGCACCGAAAGGAAACTAGGATTTTTCTGCCATTAAGGGACGCACTAATTTTCAATATATCTCAGCTGCTGACACGCCCACTCCGAAAGGAGTCACGCCCATCTCAGAAGTAGGAACGCCAAGTCCAAAGGGAGTCCGCCCAATTCAGCTGCTGGAACTCCCAATCTGAAGGGGTCACGTCTATAACGCCCATCTCAGCTGCTCGTACTACCTGTCCAGAGGGAGGCACGCCTATCTCAGCTGCAGGCACCAGTCCATACAGAGTTAATTCTATCTCAACTGTAATAACTCCCGCACAGTGGAGGACACGCCCATGTCGACTGCAAATCCACCCCTGCTTGTTTGCATGTTCAATACACGGAAGGGCTCCAAGGCTCCAGTGGTGTGTGGAAGGAAAAATTGACAGAGACACGCCCACTGAGAACCGAAACTTCATCTCGGAAACATGGCTGCAGCGAACCACCTCCAGGGCCTGATGGAGGAGACCACCTGCTCCATATGTCTGGAATATTTCGTAAACCCCGTGTCTGTGAGGTGTGGGCATGTCTTCTGTCTGTCCTGTATCTCTCGGTGCTGGGAAGGGTTGGAGACAGACTTCAAGTGCCCGCAGTGTAGAGAAACTTCTCAAAACAAAACCTTAAGACCCATCAGACATCTGGGAAACATAGTGGAGCTGTTGAAACATCTTCACATCCCGAGTGCGGCCCCCCAGGGGGAGGATCTGTGCAGAGAACATGAAGAGAAGCTGAAGCTCTTCTGTGAAGATGACCAGGAGCCCATCTGTGTCGTCTGTCGAGAGTCCAGAGACCACAAAACTCACTCGGTGCTTCCCATTCCAGAGGCTGCCCAAAAGTACAAGGTGTGTATGTCACAGCTCTGACTCATGGGAGTAGGCCCCCAGAGAGGCCGCCGAGGAGTATAAGATGCGTACGGTACAGGTGCGTATTTGGGGCAGGACCTCTCCCACCTCTTACTTTTCAGGAAGTTGCAGAGAAGAACAACTTCTGTGTGCCTCCACCGTGTCTGCCAAACATGATGGGGGAGAGAGGGAAGTATTTTACTCACATGAAAATAAGTTCTTTGTGAGGAAAAAGGGATGCCTAGTTTAAAATGCAGTGGCATTTCCCCAAAACAGCTCTACAGAAAAAGTGAAATTTCACATGCTTGAAGCACTTGACAGATACACAAATACACATTCTCAAACATTTCCAGTACTTCTGTAAACAAATTACCTGCAAGTTTCCAAGGATGCTCTTGGAAAGCTTTGACTTCCTGATAATTATAAATTTGCACCCTTCTCACCTCTAGGCGCAGTTTTACAATTTCTTTAGCCTAATTGCAAACCTTGAGGGGCATACTTATAGTCCATTTCTGCCAAATGTGCATCATTTTGACGCAAATTCGGCCCAAAACTAACTTCATATTTATATTTTGACGTTAGACCATCTAAAGTCAAAATATTGGCGTTTGCACCATTTTTTAAATGTATGAACCTACCTTGCGTCAATGAGATGGAAGGTAGGCATTCCCATCTAAAAAATGGTGCTAGCCCCATATTTATCCCCCCTGTGCTAAAATGACGCACGCGTGGGAGGAGGGGCTAAATAATGGTGCAAAGCTTGCTTTAACACCAGGCTTTAGGGGACCAGTGGACACATTTCCATGGTGAAACACCATGGAATGGGCCCTCAGGTGCCCACCTCAAGCCCCAGGAACACCCCCACCCACACCAAACGGACACCAGAGGAAGGGGGACCCCATCCCAGGTAAGTAGGGTAAGTATAGGCGAGTATTTTTAAATTAAAGGGCCATCCGGGGGCCCAACTAGGGGCCCCCTGTATGGCAACGGGTGCAATGGCCATGCCCAGGGGACAGTGGTCCCCTGAGCTCACTTTTGGGGTGGTGGACATGATTCCTGTCTTGTATAAGACAGGAGTCATGTGGTATGAATGGTTTTGCGTCAGAAAATGACGCAAGGCTGGTTAGAGGCATTTTTTTTTGCCTCTAACCAGCCTAATGTCATTTTTTGGTGCAAAACCCCCTTCTCCCATGCCGCCACCCCACCCGGCTAAAGTCATTTTTTTTTTTACGCTAGCCCACCCTTTGCGCCAGCTTGCAGCATTCCATAAATTTGGCACATGGCTGGCGCTTTGGAATGACATAAGCCGGCGCTATACTTTTTGACGCAAAACTCAGTTTGCGCAGTTTTGCGTCAAAAAGTATAAAAATGGGCCTTGGCCTGTGATTCTCATGAACTTACACATGCGGAAAAGTCTGCTTACCTCACTGCTTTTCTGTCTAAGTTAACAGGCCGGCTTCCAGGATTCAGGATCTGTGAGGATCTTGAAGAAACCTGGGTGGGCCTTACTGATAAAGGAGGGAAGTGAGCAAAGATCACTTTTTGAGATCTGCTGCTTAGACTGACAATATGGGCATGTCTAACAAGCAAAAGTGATATATCTTTGCAACTTTGAATCTTCTGTGAATGTCCTATGTCTGTCTTTGGTTTTATGCTACCTTTTGATGGGAGCTTGCATTCTCTGCCTTTAGTTGTAAGCAGCGTTATGCCCTGCTTTTCATTGTGAATGGTTGATGAATGTGGTAACATCAGCTTCTCTCCTCACCGAACTCCAGTCTATCCACATAACAGGCTAGTCAGAAGGGTTTGCGGGGCCCGGTGAAAGACTACTTACAGGTTCTTATTCTTGGTTCCCTGCCAAAATGTTTTCGAGCATCTGTACCAAAATGTTTTACTGTGAGAGACACTACAGTATCACTGCTATAAAATTGAGAGTATTTTATTGAAGATTGACACAGGGTTAGCAGTTTAAAACTGTGGGGGCAAGTAACAGTGATCAAAATAAAATGTGTTTCTTGTTTCGGAAAGATGGGTTCCCCCTACGGGGCTCTGACGTAAATCGATGAGTGGTTCATTTTAATGCATACTCGGCCAGTGTCTTTGCTTAAAATACAGGCAGATTTAATAAGGATTTTTCATGTGACTTGTTGCTTTAAGAAAAGGCATGCCAAATTTATAACAGTTAGAGGAGTAGCAGTGATTAACACTTAGGCCCATATTTAAGCAAAAAGTGGCATGCATTGTGCCACTTTGTAAATATAATGTGGGGAAAAAGCCACTTTAGTGCCACCTTAGCATAAATAAATTGACGCTATGGCGGCATCACAGGTTCTTAAGTATGCCCCGTAGGGTGTGAAGAGAAAGTACTCAATAGAATTATTTTAACAAATCGCTTAGCTATAGTGTTTTATTCTAAGAAGTTGATATGTATGATAAGCTGGGACTGACTCAGCAACATGCTGAGACAATATCATTGACGTATTCCCTGACATATGATTGACCCTGACACAGCCCTGTCAGCCTTTCAGAGGCACCATCTTTAATTAATCTTTATAATTAATCATCAGTCGGTGCATAGATGTGTATGAATGTTGGTTGCAGCTAAGCAAGCTAGTCTTCTTTTCACACCTCGTGAGCCAAGAGGTGGAGACCGCTCAGTGTCAGAGACAGTTCTTGTGGGCAGTGCTAGCATGAGTAAGAAAATGTGGCTGAAGTAAGTTACAATTACACTACTGAGTAGATACAGTTTCAAATTTTTACAACTCTCTTCTCCTGCTCTACTTAATAACTCAAACTATGACACTTCAATACTGAATCTATTCACTTCCTTTCCCATATTTCCTTTGTGATGTACAACAACATTGTAATCAAACTTGAGCATCGTCTTGTGTTGTGAATAGGAGGATGGGGAAGTGGCTTGCCTCTGGTAAAACTTGATATCATACAATACAGACTCTAACAAGGATCTAAATTAACAAGAGAATGATCAAAATAAATCTGAGAATGTACATTCTCCATCCTTGAAAAATGCCTTTCAACCTTGACCATGTGCTTTATCCTTCAAGACCCATACCGTCATCTATAGTGTTTAATCTCTTGACCCTTTACATTTTTTATCTAGTTACTCATGTATCTCCCATAGAGACATGTGTTGTGAATGTACAACACTCTACACAGATAATTGTGCAAACATCTCACTTAGCAGCCACCACAAAACATCAACAAACTTCTGCACAATCACTGTTTTTTGAGCCACAAATTGAGTGGATATTAAATCTTGTGCGATAGCAGTTTGCTACCTTCTCCATTATATTGGCAACATGACATATTTCGTAGAAGAGCTCTCTCATCCCATAACTTTTGAACAGTATAGCAAAAAATCAAGCAATTTCTGAAATGGCTGTGGACAGTCTCTTTTGTAAGGTAGAGGGTTATGCTAATAAGTGTATGATAGCAGGTGCAACATTGATAGGATGCAGTCCAGCTGCGGGTAACCAGATTTAAGCCTGGTCCCAGGCCGATCCATTTTACTGTTACGGGTGACCAGAAAGTTCAACTCCAGTAATTATCTAATTAGATTGTTTGCTTGGAAATTGACTTGTTGCACTTACTGTGTCCAATGAAAATGCTGCCATTTTAGATTTCACAAACCAGTCCATAAGCATCAGAGACAAGATGCACATCAGGGGCAAAGCCTACTGATCTGGCCAGGCCATTGTCTGGTCATAGAGTAACTTGAGGGCGTTTATGTCACATTCAGGAATGAAATGCCCATGCATGTGTAGGTAATTACACCTTTCCTGCCAGTTGAACATGATGGGAATTCATGGGCAAGTGAGTGCATACCCAGCATGAAGAAAGGTTCAGATTCTACTTGTACTGTTCCAAGACGTGCAGGAAAGTGATGTCTCTGCATAGGGAATGCTCAGTCCAGGAGTGGGAAGCAGGCCCTGTGTATTTGGCTTCTTCGTGCCCACCCCCTCCTCATTGACCCAAACAATGATCCAGTAAGCCAGGCTTGCTGCAGAGGGGGCTGGGCAGATTCAATGAAGGTCAGGTAGCTTTGAAAATTCCCACTACCACAGGCATTAGCTATGGTGAGGAGGAAGGACTGCTTGATGTTGACCTCTGTCATCAGGGGCACATAGGCCTGAAGATCCGAGGCCCTTTGGCTCGATGGTCTGCTTGGAGTGTGGTGCATGGATCCAGACAGGCAGTCCACAGCTCTTAACATCAGTATTCATGATATGCAGAATCTGGTATGGGCCATGCTACCAGAGATGGAGTGCCTAATTCATTGGTGGACCTGCATTCTGGTCTGCAGTTCTTGACAGTTCTCTCTGGGGTTGATGTGCGGTGTGGCAAAGACATAAGAACAGAAGCTGTTGAGACAGCAAATCAGTTTTTGAAGTAACCTTAAGTTTCCAAACAAATCCAAAGCAGATTCCAAACCTAGGAATACAATTTCATAGTGGTATTTTTAAACTACAGTGATTTTATGGGCTTTGGCACAAGGGAATCAGAAATGGTTAGAGCATGGAATGCATGGAGGCAATGCCTTCTAAGTAAGACGTTACTCCGAATTATGATGCGATTTAACACAGACCAGTCCCAACAAACACTCACAGCAGCTGCTGAGCGTCACCTGGTTGCTTTAGTGAAATTGGAAATAGTACATTGGTTGTGTGTACTGAGCGGCCCATGCCTGCCAGAAGTAACCAAATCTTGTACTGTTTCTGTTGCTTTGCACTGGATACGTATGGTGTGATTCAGTGAGCCAAAAATGTCAGGTATTGTAAAGAACAATTCAACACTCCATCCATTGAACATACACACTACTAGCAGACATAAGAGCAACATCGGAGCATCTGGATAAAGCCAATGTGCATGTAAATGAAAGGGCACCATGTGTGAAGGTTGTGCCACCGAAGTAGTTTTGATCCCTTTACCAACATTATAGACTTGGCAAGTAGCACCAGTGTGACAGTACTGCTGGGTGATCAAAGGGAAAATGTTTGCGGTGTGAAGCATACACTCTATGCTGATGTGAATAACACCAGCTAAATTAGGCAAGGATGAGCAACCACTCATCCTTGTTTGTCTTACAGGAATCCACCAGGTATTTTTGACAATTACATTTAATCCAGGTACCTTTGTCGTTGTCAGGGGCACAAACCTGTAGTCCAGCAAAATATTTTTAGGCTGGGTTGAGGGACAAAGCAGCCTCTTTTTTAGTATGGTCAGCAAAATCATTACCTTTGGACATCTCATCCCCTAGCTGTTTGGTGAGCAATCTGGAACAGTATGCATGGAAGAAAGGCATTTCATCTCTCCCTGAGTTTTCCAGGTAACCGAAAGATCATGATTTGTATGGTCTTGTTGAATCTTTCAACCAGACCACTGTCTTGGAGATGGTAGGGGGTGGTGAACTTGTAAGTCACACCACACTCTTACCACAAAGCCTGTAGGTAGACAGACGTAACAGTTGTGCCTCTATCTGAAATCACACCCTTAGGGAACTCAACCCTGGTGAGTTTACAAGGAGGGCTCTAGCCACTGCAGGGGCAGTGACTGTCTTAAGTGGAATATCTGCTGGATACATGGTGGCTTGGTCTACTACCACCAAGATAAACCTATTCCCTGAGGCTGTTGAGGGGTCTAGGGGACCCACAATGTCAATCCCCAGCCTCTCAAAGGGAGTCCCCACCACTGGAAGTGGTTATCAAGGAAGCCTTTGACTTGCCACTGGCCTGGCAGGTGACAGAGGAGCAACAACATTTCTTGATCTTCTCAGACATCTGAGGCTAGCAAAAGTGATTGACAAGCCTCTCGCAGGACTTGGTGGGCCCCAGGTGTCCAGCTAAGGAGATATCATCGGCCAGGTTAAGTAAGGACTCCCTGTACTGCTGGGGTACCACCAATATTCTGGCTGCTCCGAGTTTGGGATCCCTTGCCTCGCTGTATACCATATAGGTGCCACTGGTATCCCATTGCTTCTGTCTGACAGCTAACTGTCGCAGGTCCCCTAGAGTAGGGCTTGTTAATTTGTCATTGATTGAGGTCCTCCCTGGAGGGACCTCTTGCTCCCAGGAGCTCTGCCTAGCCTGGAAAGGTGCCACACTGTCCCCCTGATGGCTGGGCTTCCTCTGGCCTGTGGACCTTCGAAAGGTGGATTGCCAGCCTTGCTGTCCCTTCTCAACGGGCCTGGGCCATTGTTTTGGGATCCAGGACCCCTTGTCTCTCTCTCTCTTTCTGGGCTCTGATTGTGATAAAAATCTATTCAGAAAGACCTAGCATTGCTACAAGGGTTCTACCTTCCACCCCTGCCCAAGGAGAGGTTTCAAGATCATTGCCCAGACACTTGACTGGGATGGCAGAGGCCACAGCTACTTTCTTGAGACCAGTAACTCTTCCCCACTCAAAGCCAACCACATTCTTCTGATAAAAATGGCACGCCTCTTAAGTGGTTACCTTCAATAAGAAAGGACCAAAATACAACACGGAGACATTCATTTTTGCCACAACAAATTACCCGTTTTGGTAACTGTGGTATTTGGGTCCAAGTACAGCCACCATACCAAACACAGACATTTCTGACAACTAAACACCTGGAGGAGTCCAGGGTGATGTGCTTGCGTGGATCTTACTATGATTTCTTACTCATAATGCTATGCAAGTGTGAAACTCTGACTAAAATCACACATCTTCCTCACATTTCTGTAAGGGGAAAGTTCTGAGATCTGCAGGGATCCACAAAGTGAATACTATTCCGCGCTCCCACACTTCTCCTTATGAAAATGGTACACACTTGTGTGGCTGGGCCTAAGGCACGGTTCCTCTGCAGAACGTGGACCGTGAAGTCAATGAGGTCTTAACATGGATGTCATTTTGGTCTGTTCCAGTGATATGTTGTAGGCTCATCTATACATCGGGAGGCAGCTTTTCAATCTGGAGAATGGTAGGAATCAAGGTGCTAATACTTTGGTCACTGGCAGGCAGTATCTGAGACCCATGTGTGGGCATACCCGTACCACTTAATGTGCCACGCTGAATGGAATGCTTGAATTAACCTCAGCCACTGGTAATCTCTGGGGCTGCATACCAGTCCATCATAATTTTGCTCGCCATGCCACCTTGGTTTGGATACAGCCATTTGTAAATACATTTTGACCCTTCTTCAGTGGGTCCATGGGTCACGTGCAATCTGTGCCACTGGAACCAACCTATACCGACTGATGAGCCCTACAGACCGCAAAAAATCATAAAAATGTTTCCAGACCTGCAGGTCTAGTGACTTGAACAATCTACTCAACCTAGCTGCAATAAACTTGACCCATAAACTGGTTTCAAATTGTGTAATACTTAGCAGTTATTGTATTCCTCTGTCACATTTTTCTTCGTTATCTCACATCAGAGCACCTTTGAATATGTGATTGCAACTGGTCTGCTCTATGAAAAATTATTTTGTTTGATTTAATAGACTCAACTTTTTCACCATTTACAACGCACATGACCCCTGACTTCGGTCTTAGTTCACTAATGGGATTGTAATCCGGGCAGGGGCGGAATGTTTCTCAGTTCATGTTTAAAAACTCACACTTTTAATAAATGTATTTCTAAAGCATGATGTGGTAGCACACTGACATTTAAGGACAATACATTTTCCATTGAAATGGCCATAACCATTCAAACTGACATGATAAAACAATATACTGCACAAACAATAATTTGTGGAAATTGGGTTTCAGCAACTTTGTACCATGCGCACACCACCAAGTAAAGGGTTCTGATTTGTTTTAATTCTATTCAATCTTTGTTTCCATTATGCTTCAGAATTAGCAAAAAGTGTGTGTTCCTAACTGCTATTATTTTAAATATTTGTACAGTGCATTTACACACTATTTTAATGTTCTGTGTTAGGAAAACAAACTGATATTCTGTATCCCTCCATATCACACTAATTTGTCAGACATTTCACTTTACAAAATCCTCTTACTTTAAAATCAGAGAAAACAAAGTAAACACCAATCTCCATGATTAAATAAGCTGCAGTGTGTAAGAAGACATCCACTGACATTTGACCTCTGTCTTTAAATGCACAGCAAATGTGACAAGATAAAAACAAGATTTAAAGACATCTTTATTGCTCATTCACTTTCTGAATGAACAGATCACCTATTCGTTGCTAGCTCAGTTTCCAGAAAGGACCACAAGACCCTAAAATAGCTCACCCTGATATATTCTTACTCAGCATAACCAGTAGATTAATCTAATAAGGGCAAAACCAGTCTTGAATTGCTTATGTTTTGGTTCAGGGAGCACCAACCCTGCCAACTCGGGCTGGACTGTTCTACTGGAGCAGGATCAAGAATGATTTGCATATGGCTGGGCCATAACTGGGGTGGCATGGTATACAATATGAAGATGGATTGGGATGCAGCCTAAGTAATTACGAGTGGCTGAGATTAATTCAAGCATTCCATCCATCACTTTTTTCATATGCTTCGGTACATCCATTTAAAGTCACTTTTCTTATTGTGGGCATTAACGCCCTACAAGCTTTAGACAACGGTGAAAGTCTTGTATTTTATACCTCCAGGTAGAAACAAATTGCTGTTTGCAACTAACTGGCCCAGAGATCTGAAGTTGCAAGATTAAACACATCAGTGCATGCTTTCATGTTCCAGGTGAAAAGAGCTTATGCTGAGCTAATCGAAGCAGGACAATACAAGCATTGGCATAGAAAATAGATCTGGCTTTAATGTGTTAATACAGACAAACACAGGCAGGCCAAATCTGTTGTCTTTGTCACTATTTGTATTAATCTGCGAGCAAGTACAATTGTGCATGGACTCACTTCACTATCTTCAATAGCTTGCAGGGATGTGACCATGAATAAAACAATTTCAATCCTCAGAGTGCGACTGCGCATTAAAACACATGTACACGCATGCATCATGAGGCACAGGTGGCAGTTTTAGCTTTTTTTCTTTACCATTCAAACATAGCTTATGACCATTGCAGAGTGATAAAGTAAAAATAAAGTGGGTGAGCACTAGCATTGGCAACTTTACTTACCTTTTAAAAGATATACCTGTTGTCTTCTGCAGAGCATGTTCTGACTGGGTTTACTGATCTCAATCCACATCAGCAGTTCTGCCACATCATGGGCAGCTGTGCAAATTGTTATAAACAAATTCCATGTATGGCACATAGCGTAGCATAGGTCGTGCATGCAATGCCAACCGCACACAAACAATGCCTGTGCATTGCTGATTTGTGTGGGAAGGGGGTTGGGTCAGGCCTGGCAAAACCAACCACCGCTGCTCATTTCTGAAAGCTTCACATAGTGAGATTCATGATGGGCACAATATTTAATCATGCACAGGTCAGTGGGTGCATGGTGATTTGGGCTAAAGGCACGTACACAGGGCAGATTTTCCGGACAAGCTGTTTCTTAACTGAAAATAGTGGAATAGAAAAAAAATTGTTTCACGTGAAAGCATTCTTTTCACTTGATGAGTACTAACGAGTAACAGATGTTGTACTTCAACTCTGGGTGTGTCCTTTGTTGCTCCCTGTTTAGTTTCAAATCACTGATTTGTGTTCTGTCTCCAGAAGTGTGCATTGTGGAAGACAGCCTTGTGTTCTAGGGTAAATGTTATGTTCGTTTGCACCACTTAGTGGCACCTATGGGTGTAAGGTAAAGTAGTCTGGCGTACGTGACATGAGTTGGAGAGTGGTAGTTTCTTTATTACGAGCTGTGGCAAGTCATCCTCCTTCTACAGTAGTTACTTGACATGTAGGCGTGATCTTGGACATGTCCCCGGCTACCCGCTTTTTGAGCCATGTATCTTAAACCACATTTATCTTTTCTCACATAGCCAAATGCCACAAGTGTCTGTTCAGGTGTAATGTCAACTGTCACAGGTTCACATCTTGGAGATTAGAACTTTGGGCCCATTTTCCATGGTAGGAGTAAACAGGATAAATCACCTTTGTTTCTCAGACATGGTGTTCATATAGTTCAACGTAATCTCCAACGTGCGGTCAAACATGTTGCCTAGCACCTCTGCCTCTATTGACGCCTATTTACCACTTGATCAGATCTACATTCCATATGGGTCTTGTAAGGAATTGAGGTATTAGTTGAGGGGAGGGAATACTCACCTCGAGCAAGAGACACATCCTTTGTCAAGGTAAACCACTAAAGTCACTAAATTAACCTGAGTTCAACATCCTGGTAGTTATCACACATAGCAGAAAGGCTTAACTTGAGGCAATGTGTAAAGTATTTATGCAGTACCAAAACAGTAATAAAGTCAAAACACAGCAGAGAAAATCCCAAATCAATTCAGAAAAATAGAGTACATTTTAGTAAATAAAATTACCATAAAACAACTAAAATCCAAAGAGGGGAACCCGAAATATACGTTTTTGAAGTTTAAATTTAACAATAGGACCAAAAAAGCATTAAGCGTCAACCGTGATCTAGTTGCGCTTGAACACTACCCAGGCGTAAGGTAAGGTACTCTACGATGAAGCACAAATCAGATGTAGAAACCAAATTCGACCCAGTGGGTTGCTTTACCTTTGGCTTATTCTCTGAAATGGGAGTACAAAATTCTCAACAGGGCTAGGCTGTGGGCTGTGGTAAAAAAGGGCTCTGTGATTTCTGATAGCTGTTGGATGAAGTCCCAGTGAAGCCCCTGACTTTTGGCAGGAAAGCTTGCTGGAGAAATCTGAAGTTCACTCCCAAAGAAAGTCCCTCCGTGGCCAGATACTTTTGGCATCTTCGCCTGGTGAAGATTTCTACCTTCAAACGTAATCACCTTTTTGAAGCTCTGACTCGTTTATTGATGCAAGGCTGCAGGCTGCAGGCTGTAGCCAAAGAGGGCTCCACATAATTTCTACATGAGAGTATATGGTGCTGCAGGAAAGCTCTGAGCGGGAGAACCCTGAATCTTAAGTCCAGATGAAACGCACCCTTGTCAGATTGGCTTGGCAGGTTGGTCCTGGTCCTTGGGGGGAGAGCGGTTGGGGGTTCTGTGCAGACACAAGGTTTCTAATCCACAGGTTTCAGGAAATGGTAGAAAGGGAACACTTTGATAGAGCTCTTGGTCCCAGCACCTTGGGGACTGCACCTGGGAGTCAAAAAGCACTCCAGCAGAAGCTAACAGCAGGGTCCCGGGCAGGTCCAGTTGGAACCAGTCAGCTGGAAAATTGCAAGACAGGCCTCTTGCAGCTTGTTCTTCCCCTCTAGACTGAATAGTAGGTCAGCCTTGTGGGCTCTGGAGTCCTGGACCTCTTTGTCCTGGTTATAACCCAGAAAACAAGTTTAATCTTCTAGGCTCTTCTCAGGTCACAAGCAGCAGTCAAGTCCTCTTCTGTTCTTCCACAGGTCGAAAAAGGAGTTCTGAGGAGGGTACTGGGGATGCCACCTTTATGCCTGGCACCAGCCTGTGAGAAGCTTCTTGCCACTCCTTAAACAATGGGGTGAATGTTCTCGAGGGTGACTGTGCTCACTTCTGCAGGATCTCCTGTGAGCCCCACTGCAGACAGTCCCTCAGTATCCCTCTGTTCCTAAAACAAAGATGGCAAAATATGTATTCCTCCGTGCAGAGCTCTTGGTGCTCACCACTGAGATGTGGCCCTGGAAGTGAGCAGCCCCTCCTCTGTGGTCACTCTAAGCTAGTTCCGGGGGGTAGCCCTCCTCCGTCTGTGAGTGGTGCCTGCCTTTCTGCATGAGCAAATGAAAGTGGAAAACCCGGTGTCAGCTAACAGTTGCTTATAACAGTGGAGGACTCTTTGAAGTAAATTAAGTTTCAGCCCACAGACCATCCTGAAAAGAGGACACTACACTTCCCAGAACTCAAAGCCTTTTGTCCAGTTGCCCGTTGAAGCTCATGCAAAAGAGCATCCAGAGTCTTTAGACAGGGAAAAGGGAACTTTGTAAAAGTACCTTTTCTAAAATATTTATCACAAATCTGACTTCACTAATAAACTGAGCTTGTAATAACTTTTACAAAAAATTCAATAATACATTTTGTAGCTGTTTGCTACCCTGAGATAACAATATTAGTTTTTGAGTTGGGTATTTCATTTTGAAAAAATCTAATTCCATAAAACATCTGCATAATATTTTTTTTTTTTCATAAAATAGTCCAACCTTTGCATGGAACACTTGAGCCCTAAGTCCAAACAAGAAGTGCACTGTGCATAATAGCAGTTATAACATCTCACGTCCATTCTACGCCCATCTTCCAATAGATGGAAATATTAGATTATATTGGATATACTTTATAATCAGATAAAACATAAGTTCAAAACTAATATAGACTGTCTAGTGCCATAATAATATCCAAATAATATAAAACAAGCCTACTGTTTGTTTTTATGGACATTTTTCCTCAGGCGGTAGAAATGCTCACGAGAAACCGGGCACGAAACTCGATGCATTACAAATTGGGTAAAGTTCACCGACCCCTAGCACATGTTTACTTGACAACTGCATAATTCATTATTTTCTTGATTGATCAGTCAGTCTAAAAGAGGAACAAATATGCTTAGTAAAGCTCAGTGTGCCTTGCCAGTCAGCCTACTCTGCCAGGCCTAAAGTTTTTGACCTTTTCCTTTCCTTATCAACCCTACTGAAAATACATATTTACTATGGGGAGCCACTATATAAATAGATGTGTAACCCTTTAGTACCCTTAGGGCCTCAGCGTGCATCCTATTAGCTAAATGGTTACCGATTGGGCAAATCCATTGACTTCTCGGCTTTTTATATCCAGGGCAGGAAAAGAAAACATGACTTAAGGTTTATTTTGCTGCCAAGTAGCAGTTTATCTAAAGATCATTAGGTTCAGTGCTCCTGCCAGCATTCCACATGGATGTAAGGGACCCTATCTTGAGTATGCCATAACGGAACTTCAAATATAAAGTTTTTGCCAATTGTTGTTGGGAATATCTAATAATGCTTTGTATGGGGGAGGATCTTGGAAAGTAAGAAATTAATTTGCCAGACTCCCTAAGGTGGAAGAATGAGAAGGATTAGCTTGGATATAAGCCCAATAGCAAGCTTTTTGCTGTTTTTAGGGTTGTGCCTGGGTCGCATGCGCTTGCGCATGCGTTTTGCTTGCGAGGCGTTTTAGGAGTTAGAAAACGGCTCGGAGTCCCGTCCATGTCATGTCAGTGTCTTTCATGGGTTCGTGGGCTTGCCTGTTAAAATCAGCTTGCTTTCGTTAGTGGAAGGCATGCATACGTCATACCTTTTCCAGTGGTTAGCCCTCCTCGAGCTCAGCGACCAAGTACTGAAAACATGTGAGACTCGCTGTTTCCCATCAGGTTTGTGGACTACTTTTTATGTGTTTTTTCGCAGCGCGATCTCGCTTGGCAGAAGTTAAGCGCTTTGCATAACATCAACCCTGTTACATAGTTAATTGCACTTTTGCCGGTTACGTAGATAATTGCACCTTTGCCGATAGGTTTCACTATGAGTGAACTGTAGCAGCGCGATTGTGCTGTTTTTTTTTTCATTTTATGTGGCAAGAAAAATCCGGTTGGGAGTTTACAACTGCTAATAGCTCTAACTCAGAGAAATGCGAGACCCTACTGCATTGCAGATTCTTGTTTTTTAAGGCAATTGTTCACAATCTGTGCGCCAGGGCACCCCTGTGCGCTGTCAAAACTAGCCAGGGGCACAGCAAACAGCACACTGAAAACATCTGCTCCGTGTGTTAATCATCAATATGTTGCTTTCTAGTTCTGAAGGTACTTATGAAAGAAAACTGATGGTTGAATGTGCTGGGCTAGAGCTCCCACTTTACCTCAAAGGAGTAAATAGACAAATTATTTCATCTTATCAGATAATTATGTCAGCGTTTCTTTTTGTTTGCTGGGTATGTTTTATGAGCCCCTGCTGTCAATCATTTTGTGTATTGGCATCAGAGATTTCTCTGTGGGGCGTTTTTTACTTTTCTTGGAACAGCACATTCTGTCTTGCAAACTCTCTGAGCTGGCTGCTTAACAACCACAGGCCAAAAGACAAAGGCAAAAGATACTTAGCAACTGTACAGCATTTGTTGGTAAAACCAAATCTTTGACACTGTGATATTTATGTCCGGGTCCCTTTAGGGTAGGATGATTTGATTCTGATAGGTTTCTGGCCTCCCCTCTCCTATATTGGCTTATTTCATAATCTCCGTGGTGTGTCTGATCAGAATGAAAACAAGCATTTTCAATGCAACGGGGATCGCATTTGCTCGAGTTGGAGCTATTTGCAATGTAAACTCCTAACCTAACTTTTCTTGCCACACAAATTAAAAGAAAAAAAAAAACAGCGCGATCACGCTATGTAAAATGCAGCGCGATCGCGCTGGAATTGAAAACGAAAAAACGAAGCGTGATTGCGCTATGTAAACCCAGGTGCGCTCGCACTGCGGGGAAAATTAACAGATAAAGTATTCCAGAAACCAGGCTCAAAACATCGAGCCTTGTATGTTTCTAGTGGTTTACTGGTGCTGTTTAGGCGGGCTAAACACCGGAAAAGGCATGACGTATGCATACCTTTCACAAATGAAGGCAAGCAGATTTTAAAGAGCAAGCCCAGGAACCAATGAAAGAGACTGACGTGACAAGGGCGTGGTTTGAAGCCGAAAGAGAGATTACTTTATGGACGGAGCGCTTTGCGCTCGTCCATAAAAACAGCAAACCAGGATCCGCAGGGTTTTGGGCTCGGTTGAAATGACAAGCCAGCTGATGCAAACATTGGTGCACATTCAAAATTTCCGGTACCTTGTCACCAAATATCTCTCCACAAACTTCAAACCCCTGCCTTCTCCTAGTTTTAAAATGAAAAAAAATGCAATGAGTAATGGAGCATGGAGTACGGGGAAGTGGAGCTTGGAGGAGCTACCACTCGGTTAAAAAAGCATATAACAAAAAAAACTGAATTAAAAAACGTTTCTTGATGTGTCCATTTTGTTATTTTCCTGAAAAATATGAACCTTTTTAGCTGTGCCATGCATTGTGTTATTATTTGTGAAGGAGACAAGAATAAATTACCATACTATCATGCACTCTAATTGCAGTCAGCTAGAATGTTACAAAGCAAGTCAAACACTTTATAAAAGACATCTCATCAGTATCAGAAGTGCAGGCAAAATAAATATCAAGGATTTCTGCAATTATTAAAAAACTAATTTACAGCTCACTTTGAACCAGCTTTATCGCTGAGGAAAAAGGAAATATGTTATGTCCATGTGAGCAATGTGCCATTTGACTGATAGTTCATAGTAAGTTGTGACTATGTATAGGTTTTTAGTACTTCCTTTGTGCTAGTAGACAATTGCTGCTATGTGTGTTCCTTCATTAGACATATGGAAGCATTTTGTTAAGATAAACCTTTTCTTGACAACGCAGCTAGTATCTTAGTTCTATGCATTGGGTTAGTAGGTGTTCTACTACAGCTATAGGCAACTTTTTAAAACAAAAAATAGTTTAGAAAATTCTAAATGCAGACCCCAGTGCTGAAGAGTATGGTTTCTAACTCAACCAAATGAAGTTCTTTTTTATTAAACAACGGTTCTATTTTTATTTTGTTACATCTAGGATTATAATACCTTCATCTGCTTCATGCCCATTATTTTCGGGTAGAAAAATGGAAGTACTCCTGAGGTCAGGCTTACACCCCCCCCGCCCGTCAAAAAAAAGTAACATAATGGGGAGTTGCAGCCAATGGCCAATAGATCGAGGGAGCCGCGGGTTGAACAATTTGGGAGCCACTGCTTTAAGGCAAAGATCATCTATGTGGGGTCCGTCCTGAAAGATCCAAAACCCAGTTTTTCATACCAGGATTGGACATTCCTAAACCATGGGAAAGTAAGCCCTCTGTCAATGGACAATAGTTCCTTTACTGCATTGCGGTAGGGATAAAGCTCCTCTATGGTTCAAATCCTTACCCGAAACATTAGGGGCTTTAGGCGGGCAATATCTCCCACCCGTTTGAGTGCCACATCAAGAAACATAGGTATTAAAGGGGTACTCTGTGGCTGGGAGTTGGACTCTTGAGGTTGTCCCTTGATGTTTTTAGGTTTCGCCTGCATTACGCTTCTTGTCTTTTGAAAAAACAAAAATCTGAAAAAGGGACTTACAGCCCCCCCACAGCCTTCCCCTTACTTACCATTGGTTGGCTTCTCTGGTCACTGTCCTTTCCTGGCGTCTCATTGGTCAGCAGGATTCCTCATGACATCAGGTTGTACTTCCTCTCTTCTTCAGACTTCGGCTGTTCTCTGGAGCGTGGACGAAGTACTTCTTATGGTTGGTGTGAGAAACTGGGGCTGATTGCAGAGGCCCCATAACTTTTTGCCCCCATTTTCCACTTTATGCTGGTGTTTTCCTGACTCTGATGGTGCCCTGGGTACTGCTAACCACTCCCAGGACCTGTGCTCTGTGTAAAATGGATATGCAAATTAGGCTAATTATAATTGGCTAAGTTAACCTACCTATAAGTCCCTAGTATATGGTAGGGCATGTAGGTTTAGGGACCACAGCATAGGTGGTGCACACCTAGGTGCATTGCTGAGGTGCCCAGTGTCATTTTAAAAGCAAGCCTGCCTTGCTGGCTGCTTTTAAATTAAAGTTATATGCAAATTCGACTTTGGAATTAAAGGTACTTCCAAAGTCTTAAACTACCTTATTCTTACATATAAGTCACCCCTAAGGTGTGCCCTATGTGCCCCTAGGGCTGGGTGCCATGTAACTATAAGCAGGGACTTTATAAAAATAGATTTATAAGCCCTGGTGAGGTAAAAACAGCCAAATTCGTTTTTCCCTCATTGAAGTAAATGGCCTTCATAGGCTAGAATGGGCAGACTTTATTTTAAATTTTAAAGTCTCCTTAAATGTTACATACCAAGAATTTGGTATCAAATTGATTGTTATAATAAATCCCACAACTTCCAGTTGTTGGATTTAATATAACCAGTTCAGGTAAAAAGTTTAGACTTTACCTAAAAAGTTGCCAATTTCAGCTCTGCATTGTTTTTGCTGCTGTGCTCTGATTGGCCAGCCTGCAGCAGCTTCTGCCAGGCTACTTTAATGAGGTGTGAAGTGGCCTGACTTCACACAAAGGAATGTGCTTGGGGGAGAGAATCTCCCCTCAGCAGATGGTGAGGCAGGAAGGGGGAGGGCTGCCAAACTGGTCTTCAAAGGCAGAGAAGGACATTTGCAGCACCCAGCAACACCCCCACATCCTGCAACCCCAGACAGCTAGGTGCCCCCTTGATTAGATTAGGAGAGGGCAGGAGAGGGGTGTGTTTATGATTTTTAGCCACACCAGTGGGTGGGCTCAGCCAGATCTCTCCTCCAAAAATCAGATTCATCCATTTTGGATTTTTGGAGACTGTTGCCTTCTGGGATGGATTTTTGCCACACTTCCCAGGAAGTGGTCATCACAGGGGGACGACCCTGTCCCTGATTGGAGAACCAGGGCCCCCCTGCTTTTCACCCAGGAGCAAGGATAAAACTGGCAGACCTGCACCCACGCCTCAGATCCCCTCCAGAATTCAACAAGAAAGGAACTAAAGAAGAAGAAGGACTGCCCTGCTGGACCCCTGGCCTGCACCTGGACCCTGCACTCAGAAGGACTGCACCAGCTGCACACTTGGGCTTCACCACAAGAAGGACTTTGCCTGGCTTCAACTGGTTCAAGGAGGGACTCCCTGTTTGCTACAGGTGAAAAATTGCTAACCAGAGTCCCCTGCACCAACTCGTGAAAGAAGCAACCAGCTGACCACTGCCCAGTGGCCAAAAAGGAGTTTGCGCCAGGTGCATTCTGGGAGTTGAAGTCCGCACCCCCAAGGACCATCACAGAACTTCTGGACCCTTGGTGAGAGCTGTGGACCCCAAAAGAACCTTGAAAGAACATATGGGTGAAGCCCCAGAAGTTTAGAAAAGATTGGAGAATTTTTGAAAAAAAGCTCCATAGTGACCGACCCGACGCGGAAATTCTAGCCGGCTTGCCTCAACCGCGACCCGGCCTGACTTCGTGGTTCGTCCCGGTAAAGAAAAACATCCAAAAAAGAGACTAAGTCCGAACGTAAAACGTTGACCGGGACCTCCCAGCCATCGTATCCGAGAAGGGCTCCATGGACGTCGGATCAAGATCCAGGTTTACCCCGGTCGAAGGATTTTCATCTCGAAAAAACGACTAAGTCCGAAGGTAAAAATCACCACCGAGGAAACCGACTTCGCGTATCCGGACAAGGGCTCCAGGAGGTCGGATCCAACTGGCAGGTTCGTCCCGGGGAAGAAAAACATCAAAAAAGAGACTAAGTCAGAAGGTAACTTTTTAACCGAGGCCTCCCGCGACTTGTAGCCGAGCAGGGCTCCATCGCGGTCGGCCTGAAAGTTTGACTTTGCCCCGGTCCTGGTGCAACCAGATGACCCGATTGGCGCTTTTTGTTTCTAAGCGCTAGAAAATAATAATACTTTAAAAATTCATATCTCCGGTTCCCCTGAACCGATTTTAATCGTTTTTGTGTCATTTTAAAGATAAAAATATAAGCTATTTTTATAAAATTGGTTTTGGATTTTTAAACTGTTTCCTGTGTTTTATTTAATTACTGTTTTGTGATATTTGAATGCTTTACACTTTGTCTCCTAAGTTAAGCCTTGACCCTCGATGCCAAGCTACCAAGGGTAGAGCTGGGATTAATTTACTGAGACCTAACTGTACCTATGTGGAGGTTTGTGGCTTGTTGCTAGGTGTAGGTACCTACCTGCCCTACCAATAACCCATTTTCCAACATAATTGGAAGCAGCGACGGGATCCTGTACTTGTGTTCAATATCACGTTACAGTTTTAGGTAAAACAAATTAAAAATCCTTTAAATTGTCCTAGTGCAAAAATTGTTTTTAATTTTTAATTTGGATTAATTTCAATTATTGAATTTTTGTAATTTTTCTAAATTCTTGTTTCCAATTTTTGCAAAAAGTTTTTGTTGACACAAAACTAGGGAACCATGGAGCTTGATCTGGCTAGCCTACCCACACTGACAGTAGTCCAGCTTAGGGGGTTGTGTATTGAAAGAGGGTTGCCTGCAACCACTGATCTCAGGAAGCAAATCCTGATCACATCCCTGACAGCATGGGCTGAGGCCCAAGAGGTAGAGTCAGAAGAAGCTCCAGAGGAGGGAGAAAGAAGGGAGGATGCTAGCTCTAACCACTCAGGGGAGGGAAGGCATCTGAGCCTAAGTGAGGATGAGGAAGAACGGTCCTCAGTAAATACAGTCACTAGGGGCAGATCCAAAGCTAGTGGTGGGAAGGGGGTCCTTTCAGGAGGAGAGAACCCATCCATCAGAGAAAGAGAGCTGGAGGCCCAGCTAGCATACATAGCTTTGGAAGCAGAGAAGCTGGCCCTAGAAAAGAAAAAGTGGGCATACAAAGAGAAAAGAGATGGAAGCAGCGATAAAGAAGCTGAGGTGTCCATGGGTGGGGGAGTTTGCCCCAGATTACCCAAGGGGGTGGTTCCTGCTTATGTAGAGGGGGATGACATAGATAAGTGGCTGGGGGCCTTTGAGAGGGCACTCCAAATGAGAAGGGTTAGGCCTCAATACTGGGGTTCCCTTTTGTGGGAGTTGGTCCCCAACTCAGGGAGGGATAGGCTTCTGACCTTAAGGGGGGAAGAGGCAGATTCATACCCTAGTATGAAGAGGTGCTTAGCCAAGAAGTTTGGTCTGACCCCAGAGCAATATAGAATGAAGTTCAGGGACACCCAGAAGGTCAGTACCCAGTCTTGGGTTGACTTTGTGGACATTTCACTAAAGGCACTAGAGGGCTGGATTATTGGTAACAAAGTAGATACTTATGAGGGGTTATACAATCTGATCATGAGAGAGCACATCTTGACCAATTGTACCCAAGAAAGGTTACGCCAGCATCTAGTGGACTCTAAGCAGACCAACCCTAGAGAGCTAGGGGAGGCAGCTGATGAGTGGTTGAGAACCAGGGTGGTTGTCAAGTCCCAGGGGGGAGACTCCAAGAAGGGGGGGACAGGTCCCCAAAAACCTAAGGAGGGAGGTGGTAAGCCCACCACAGAGACTCCCTCTGTACCCCAGAACCCTAAGAAGGAGGAGAGTAAATCCCACTCTGACCAGCAGAGACAGTTAGACCCAGGTTTAAAAAAGCTCTTGGACAGTAGGGCTTGCTTTGACTGTCAGCAGACAGGTCACTTCAGAGGAGATGCAGCCTGTCCAAAGAAGGTGGTTAGCACTGGGCTGTCCAGTGTAGCCATAGAGGAGGATTCCTCAGATGATGAAGTCCTCCTAGCATTGTGCTGGGAGACAGGACCAGATGGTAAGCTGGTGATCCCTGAGGGTGGGAGTAGGCACTTCCACCACATTCAAGTGAATGGGATCCCTACCACTGGCCTGAGAGACACCTGTGCCAGTCACACTATAGTGAGTGACCGGTTAGTGACCCCAGACATGTATGTCCCAGGAAAGACAAAGAAAGTCAGGATAGCCACAGGGGAGGTCACCTCCAAACCTGTAGCCATAGTGCCCCTAGAGAGGGAGGGTATCCTTGACTGGATTAGGGTGGTAGTCAGTGCTGACCTTCCCCTAGATTGTATCCTGGGCAATGACCTCCCAGAGGTGAGTCTGGTCACAGATGGGGTGGTCGCCCAGGGCGCCCCCCCAAGCCAAAGTCCTGGGGAGTCAGTCCCTACAGTTAGGAGACAGGGGTCCCCAAGAAAAGGAAAGAAGAAAAGGAAGGGTAGGCCACTCTTAAAGAGAGTTCCAGGGAGCCAAGGGCCTTCTGCCCCAGTAAGAGGGGAGCCCAGAGTTGGCACTGGTGAGGCCTCACCTGACCCCAAGGAAGTCCTGAGTAGTCAGGCAGCTGTCCAGATGCAAGGTGTTGCCCCTGCACTGACAGAAGGGAGAGTGGAAGGAGGGTGTCTGCCACAGGAGGTGGTAGCCCCCCACTCTAGACAGCAAGAGGGGTGCCAGGACCCCAAAGATGCCCCTAAAGCAGCTCAGCCACCTGTCAGTGGAGAGCTTAGGGTGTGGTTCTGGGTACTGACAGCTGTCAGTAGCCTCTGCTGGGTGCTAGCCTTCCTGGCAGCACTGTACTTGGCCTGGGAGGCAGACCCCAGGGCCAATAGCAAAGTAGGCCCCCTGACCCTATTGGTAATGGTGGGGTTGCTCAAGTGTTGGGTGACCTCTTTGGGTAAGCTAGGTGTTGCCCTAGCAAAGTTTGGAGTAGGGGAGGTGGGCACCTCACTACCCAAGTTGGCAGAGAGAGAGGAGGAAGACCAACCTAGAGGGAAGTTTAAGTTTGAATTGGGTCCTTTTACTGTTGGGATGGCTTCACTACCCAGAGGGAGTGACCCTGACAGGAGGATGTAAGGCAGAGTAGGCCCTGCAAAGGGACAGCCAGTTTTCTTCACTGTCTTCCTCGCCTAACAAGCCAGGAAGACTATCCCAGGGTTGGGCTGAGTCTCCTGGGCGTGTGGGCTGGGGGGGGTTGTGTGAGAAACTGGGGCTGATTGCAGAGGCCCCATAACTTTTTGCCCCCATTTTCCACTTTATGCTGGTGTTTTCCTGACTCTGATGGTGCCCTGGGTACTGCTAACCACTCCCAGGGCCTGTGCTCTGTGTAAAATGGATATGCAAATTAGGCTAATTATAATTGGCTAAGTTAACCTACCTATAAGTCCCTAGTATATGGTAGGGCATGTAGGTTTAGGGACCACAGCATAGGTGGTGCACACCTAGGTGCATTGCTGAGATGCCCGGTGTCATTTTAAAAGCAAGCCTGCCTTGCTGGCTGCTTTTAAATTAAAGTTATATGCAAATTCGACTTTGGAATTAAAGGTACTTCCAAAGTCTTAAACTACCTTATTTTTACATATAAGTCACCCCTAAGGTGTGCCCTATGTGCCCCTAGGGCTGGGTGCCATGTAACTATAAGCAGGGACTTTATAAAAATAGATTTATAAGCCCTGGTGAGGTAAAAACAGCCAAATTCGTTTTTCCCTCATTGAAGTAAATGGCCTTCATAGGCTAGAATGGGCAGACTTTATTTTAAATTTTAAAGTCTCCTTAAATGTTACATACCAAGAATTTGGTATCAAATTGATTGTTATAATAAATCCCACAACTTCCAGTTGTTGGATTTAATATAACCAGTTCAGGTAAAAAGTTTAGACTTTACCTAAAAAGTTGCCAATTTCAGCTCTGCATTGTTTTTGCTGCTGTGCTCTGATTGGCCAGCCTGCAGCAGCTTCTGCCAGGCTACTTTAATGAGGTGTGAAGTGGCCTGACTTCACACAAAGGAATGTGCTTGGGGGAGAGAATCTCCCCTCAGCAGATGGTGAGGCAGGAAGGGGGAGGGCTGCCAAACTGGTCTTCAAAGGCAGAGAAGGACATTTGCAGCACCCAGCAACACCCCCACATCCTGCAACCCCAGACAGCTAGGTGCCCCCTTGATTAGATTAGGAGAGGGCAGGAGAGGGGTGTGTTTATGATTTTTAGCCACACCAGTGGGTGGGCTCAGCCAGATCTCTCCTCCAAAAATCAGATTCATCCATTTTGGATTTTTGGAGACTGTTGCCTTCTGGGATGGATTTTTGCCACACTTCCCAGGAAGTGGTCATCACAGGGGGACGACCCTGTCCCTGATTGGAGAACCAGGGCCCCCCTGCTTTTCACCCAGGAGCAAGGATAAAACTGGCAGACCTGCACCCACGCCTCAGATCCCCTCCAGAATTCAACAAGAAAGGAACTAAAGAAGAAGAAGGACTGCCCTGCTGGACCCCTGGCCTGCACCTGGACCCTGCACTCAGAAGGACTGCACCAGCTGCACACTTGGGCTTCACCACAAGAAGGACTTTGCCTGGCTTCAACTGGTTCAAGGAGGGACTCCCTGTTTGCTACAGGTGAAAAATTGCTAACCAGAGTCCCCTGCACCAACTCGTGAAAGAAGCAACCAGCTGACCACTGCCCAGTGGCCAAAAAGGAGTTTGCGCCAGGTGCATTCTGGGAGTTGAAGTCCGCACCCCCAAGGACCATCACAGAACTTCTGGACCCTTGGTGAGAGCTGTGGACCCCAAAAGAACCTTGAAAGAACATATGGGTGAAGCCCCAGAAGTTTGGAAAAGATTGGAGAATTTTTGAAAAAAAGCTCCATAAAGTGACCGACCCGACGCGGAAATTCTAGCCGGCTTGCCTCAACCGCGACCCGGCCTGACTTCGTGGTTCGTCCCGGTAAAGAAAAACATCCAAAAAAGAGACTAAGTCCGAACGTAAAACGTTGACCGGGACCTCCCAGCCATCGTATCCGAGAAGGGCTCCATGGACGTCGGATCAAGATCCAGGTTTACCCCGGTCGAAGGATTTTCATCTCGAAAAAACGACTAAGTCCGAAGGTAAAAATCACCACCGAGGAAACCGACTTCGCGTATCCGGACAAGGGCTCCAGGAGGTCGGATCCAACTGGCAGGTTCGTCCCGGGGAAGAAAAACATCAAAAAAGAGACTAAGTCAGAAGGTAACTTTTTAACCGAGGCCTCCCGCGACTTGTAGCCGAGCAGGGCTCCATCGCGGTCGGCCTGAAAGTTTGACTTTGCCCCGGTCCTGGTGCAACCAGATGACCCGATTGGCGCTTTTTGTTTCTAAGCGCTAGAAAATAATAATACTTTAAAAATTCATATCTCCGGTTCCCCTGAACCGATTTTAATCGTTTTTGTGTCATTTTAAAGATAAAAATATAAGCTATTTTTATAAAATTGGTTTTGGATTTTTAAACTGTTTCCTGTGTTTTATTTAATTACTGTTTTGTGATATTTGAATGCTTTACACTTTGTCTCCTAAGTTAAGCCTTGACCCTCGATGCCAAGCTACCAAGGGTAGAGCTGGGATTAATTTACTGAGACCTAACTGTACCTATGTGGAGGTTTGTGGCTTGTTGCTAGGTGTAGGTACCTACCTGCCCTACCAATAACCCATTTTCCAACAGTTGGCTATCAGTAGCTGGTGACCAATAACCTTCCACATGTCGCAGGCTTCTGAGATACTTCTTTTTTACTTTTATTTTAATGAGAGATGGTGCGAGTCGAGTTGCGCAGCAAATGGTGACTCAGGCAGCAATGGCAGTCACACAGAACTGTTTATTAATTACAACATTATGTTGCCGGCTCTCTCAGGCACTTACCATTGTCACTGCCTGCCTTGGGAGCTGAGCCCAGCTGCTGGTGCTGGTCGCGGCCACACTGCCGACAGAGAAAATCAGCCACGGTTGGCATTGAGGGTCGCTCCAATTCAGTTGATTCAATCAATCGCCCATCCCAACCACCCCTGCCGCGGGGCGAGTGGACCGGCGAGTTCGGGAGGACAGGAGCTGCGTGGCGTGCGCATGACTTAAAGAGCAGCCAACCTTGCACTTACATTGAAATGCACCGGCAGATCGCACAACCATGTCTTTGGAATCAATGTGGCTAACAAAATGTTGCAAGATGTTTAAAATAGGCGATACCTCACTTCTGCTTCTAGGTCTGCAATTGACATTAAACAAGTACATACAAGTCCCCTCTGGGAAATACGCTTGTAGCCCCAAAATGTCCGACAAATCGATATTTAAAATTTTGAGTTGTAAGTTTTATTCAATTTTGACCCCCTGATACCCTGCCTCAAACAGATCACAATGTTTTTACATAATATGTAGTAAAGCCAGATTTAAACATGGGTTCAGTATGGAACCTATGTAAATCAAATTGGTCTGTATATTCCCTCCAGTCAGGTGCAAGCTATTTGGACCAAATACCAACAATGTACCATGAAAGAATTCAAATTGTTCCTGCTGAATTGAAACTTTGACCAATACAAGGAGGATCAGAGATCAGTGCCGCTTGTCTCTGGGATCTACTTGTTGGAAAAAGCAGAGATACAAAATTGTTGCATCTCCCCTCTGTTGGTGTCAAGTTGGCAGTAGCTGTTATGGCATTATCAGGATAAGTATACGGGTGAAGAGCATCTAGCTGGCATCCTGTGTTCGATTGTACTTCACATGCATCTAGAGCTCAATTCATGAGGGAAAAGGGATCCACTACATGGTAATGAGCCCCCTTTAAGGGTTCGAGATTTAATGTACTAGTCAATGCAGAGTCATCCCTATGATCCCCCTGCCCGGGGGATGTACTGATACCCCCACGTAACATTTTGACACATCGTCAATCTTGGGCATCCAGAGTTGCAAGGGGTTCAAAAGAATTGTTTGGGACTATATTAAACATTGTTTGACAATGGTTGTTAATAAGGTCTTTAGGACGGGGTGTATCCCTATTAAAGGTGGGCACAGCAACTGGTCTATAGAAATACCCTAGTGGAAGTGCTTTAATTTGTCTTAGAGGGGAAGTCATTGAGCTTAATCGCGGTAGAAGTAATTCTACTAAAACGGGGACTTGAAGTTAACTAATGCACAGTCCCCAGGGCAGTCTTTAGGATGTTTGCCTTGCCAGGGGGCTCTTCTTATGGATATAACCTCCTCAGCCAATTCCTGGGACCATCTTGCATTTTTTTTTTATCCAGTAAACATTTAAAAAATGTCAAGGCCTGTGAAGACAATCAGATAGGGAGTACACTCTAGGGGCAATTGGGTGTAGTTGGCCGGGGCTCTACCTAAATGGTTATTTGTACTAGACATGTCCTTTCTTTCCATCTGCTGCACCCTTATATTACCCCAGGCTCGCCCTTCTGCAGTACCCGCTAAGTCTGCTGTACACTGGCAAGTCATAAATCCAGGCTGACAAGGCGTTTGCAGTAGAAAGAAAGGTTTAGGCCTAGCCTGTGCAAGTTGATGTAACAGCACAGTAGTGGAGGGGGCTCTGTTACCTACCGCTGTGGGAGGAGGGATCCTAAGGGCCTCTAGTTTGATATGCAAGGCTTTGAGGTGAGCCAATAGGGGAGCTAACTCTGCCCTTACTATTACACTAAATATGTCTGTGCAGCTCTCTATTTACATAGACATGTACTGGGATGAGGGTTCTTGAAGGCCCTCATTTATCATAGTTGGAAGTGACTGAGGGGGCAGGTTGCACTGCAAGATTTTATCTGATGAGCATCTTGAATGGTTAGGTAATGAAAGGTTCATGGCCTTAGCTTTCTTACTAGTTTGTTTCTGGCGTATTATCCTTTTGGACTTAGGGGCCAGGGGAGGGATGCAATCATGTGAATGGTTGCCATTCGCCACACTGGAAACTCCTACCTGGGCTTGGGCCTGAGGTTTCAATTTCGGTTTTGTTGCAAGACTAGAATGTGGGCCCTGGGATGGGGTGGTGGCTAAGTCAATCAATCAGAGTATTTGTAAAGCACACTACTAACCCGTGAGGGTCTCAAGGCGCTGAGGGGAGGGATGGCTGCTGTCAAGATTTTTGCCGGCCTCTGAGGAAGGTTGTTGTGTTTCGAGGGGTTTTTAGGCCAGAGAAGAAGGAGAACCTAGATTTATTGACATCCTTATTTCTGAGAGGGTGATCTCTGTACTCATTACCCCCATCACCCTTTCAGGCATATGGTCTATAGAAGTAAATTTCAAAGTAGGAGTATGGGTAGGAGTAAGAGTAGGGGTAGGGGTGTGGGACAGGGTTCCTTCTGCCGGCTTTTTCCTCCCCATGCTTTGCTCTATTAAAGTCGGTCTCTAGCAGAAGTTTGGTTAAGTTAGGTTTGGGTTCCCTGTAAAGATGGAGCCAAGAAAGACAATCCAGCCCAACTCAAACTTCTGGACTATAACAAACTGAGAAAGCCCAGTCTTGACGAGTTGCTATAGGTTGCTGGGGGCTGAGAATACTCGATCCTGGGCCCTTCCTGAGTTTGACGCTAGACTTTAATGCTAGAAAACATAATCCCATCTCAGCTTAAGCACTCTGGTCAAAACTACAGATGCTGTGGATACTGGGGTCACTGGATACTGCAGGCAAATACTAGATACTGCAGGCAGGGGAAAATGCCGTTCAAGCACACTCAAAACATGCTCAGAGTTCAAACACACGGGTCCTTTCATTCGATCATGTCCTCTCGCCTCGTGTCTCGTGTAAATGGGTAAGTGACATGGGCCTCAAGCTCCCCACATATGTGGTAGCAGAATGTAACACAGTGCCCCAACACTTGCCATGCAAGTGTGCTTATAAGTCACTTCTCACTTATAGGTCACTTACCTCCTCCTAAGCAAGTAAAATGGTGCCTCCACCCACAGGCTCAACACAAACAACAACAGTACACGATCCAGATCTGCACTAGCACCAAGTGTGCTACCAAACCTAGCGTGGTTTTAAGCCTCTGCTGACCGCTGTCCTTTAAACTATGATCCTTAGGCTGTATATCCTGGGGACAGTTCATAGTCCAAGTCCAAAGGGGACTATCCCGCCAGAAGGCCAAAAGTGAAAGGACAAAAGAGAAGAAAAGAAAAGGGGTGGAGATCAACACTTCTCTGCACTTCTCACAGTACCTCCCTACACCCCTCCAAGCCCTCCAGTAGCCAATATCCTCCGTGCCACCCAAAACATACTTGAACCAAAACCACCCACCTGTCCTACCGTACGCTTCCATTCACTCGGCTTTCCAAGTGACCCAAACACTGTGGCGGCGCCGGCATGTGGTGGAGTGTGGTGAGAGGTAGAGAGGGGAGGTATGGGGGAGAGGCAAGCTCTGACACTGGCACCAGCAATGTGGTAGACCAGCAATGTCCCCTCGGTATCCCCTCAAGGATGGGCCTCTGAGTGCCAAAGATTTACCCAGTCTGGATAAATTGCCTGTACTTTACTGTGTAGTTCCAGCTTTGTCTTACAGCTATGTGCTCCGACTCAGGCACGGTGTGGCAAATGACTCCTGGCCCGTATGCGGGCACCCGCGTGGCAAAGGCTCCAGGGGGAGTCGCAGACTTGTGATTCGGAGCATGGGACAACTGATTATTTAGTTTCATGTAGTAGTTTATTGTATTAGAGCATGAAAGGGTGTTGTCTTTGTTTTGAACCTAAATGGGAAGTATTCCCAAGTTGTGCATGATGACCACCGAGGTGCGGTTATCAGTATGGTGAATGATGAAGTGTGAGAGACAGACACTCATTTTATGGTTTTTAATATGCTGGTAGCTTGAGACAAGTCTTTGGACAAGTCTATAGGTGCTGTTGTATTTCTTATGATATAGTCTGTTAGCTAGTTACTATATATTGTACCCCAAAGTTTTGGGGACGTTTTCACTGTAAGGACATGTAAAAGTTTAATGTTACACATGTTCTGCTTTTAAATACCTCATATCTTGGCGTTTGGGCATCAATGCCTGCATAGGCGCAACTTATTAAAATTTAAAAGGATGGTTTTGACCTGCCAAAAGGGGTTATTTTTACATGTCTACCTTGCAGTTTAAATCTTTTACAGCCAGGCTACAAATGTTAGGCCTGCAATTGTGTTTGCACTATCAATGAGTGCTGCAGTCCACAAGTGAATTTTAACTTGCAGGCCACGAGTACATTTTGCACTATATATTAGGGTCCTATAAGTAAGCAAAATATATCAATTACGGGTTGGCCAATTTCATCATGTCAAAGGGGAAGCACAGTCACTTTACCCCTGGTTAGCAGGGGTAGGTTGCAGAGAGTTCTACTGCTAGCAAAACCTGTCAAGGCAAAACTTTGGGGGTACACCACGCAAAAGATGGTTATTTCAAATAGTTTTGTTTCAATTTTATTGTGAATTGTGTGTATTTAAAACTTTAAAAATAATTATATGGTCAGAAACATAGTAAGGCAGTAAGCAAACTTTTGAAACGTTAAAAAAGAATTGTAGGAAAGAAGATAACAAAATGTTCAAGTATGTGGAAATAGCGAGAAGGGGTAAACATAAATGAATAATCCCAAAACTGTTCTGTTTCAGATATTTAGCACTTTGTTCCTAGATTACAAGTCTCCGTGTATTGCTGCTTTGACTGCCACCTGAAAAACTTCCGCCCCATCTCCCTTCTGCCTTTCCCAGCCAAAGTAATAGAGAAGACCGTCAACAAACAGCTGACCACCTTCCTGGAAGACAACAACCTGCTCGACCCCTCACAGACCGGATTCCGAACCAACCACAGCACTGAAACCGCCCTCATCTCAGTCACAGACGACATCAGAACCCTGATGGACAACGGTGAAACAGTCGCCCTCATTCTTCTCGACCTCTCGGCTGCCTTTGACACCGTCTGTCACCGCACCCTAATCACCCGCCTCCGCTCCACCGGGATCCAAGACCAGGCCCTGGACTGGATCGCCTCCTTCCTCGTAAACCGCTCCCAAAGAGTCTACCTCCCTCCGTTTCGCTCAGAACCCACTGAGATCATCTGCGGCGTACCTCAAGGCTCATCACTCAGCCCGACACTCTTCAATGTCTACATGAGCCCCCTCGCTAACATCGTACGCAAGCACGACATCATCATCACCTCCTACGCCGACGACACCCAACTTATACTCTCCCTCACCAAGGACCCCGCCAGCGCCAAGACCAACCTACAAGAGGGTATGAAGGACGTCGCAGATTGGATGAGGCTCAGCCGCCTAAAGCTGAACTCTGAAAAAACTGAAGTCCTCATCCTCGGCAACACCCCGTCCGCCTGGGACGACTCCTGGTGGCCCACGGCCCTCGGCACCGCACCGACCCCCGCAGACCACGCCCGCAACCTCGGCTTCATCTTGGACCCCTTCTCACCATGACCAAGCAAGTCAACGCCGTGTCCTCCGCCTGCTTCCTCACCCTCCGCATGCTCCGCAAGATCTTCCGCTGGATCCCCGCCGACACCAGAAAAACCGTGACCCACGCCCTCGTCACGAGCCGCCTGGACTATGGCAACACCCTCTACGCTGGGACCACCGCCAAACTCCAAAATCGCCTGCAACGCATTCAAAACGCCTCGGCCCGCCTCATCCTCGACGTACCCCGCAACAGCCACATCTCCGCACACCTGAGACACCTGCATTGGCTCCCAGTCAGCAAAAGGATCACCTTCCGACTTCTCACCCACGCACACAAAGCCCTCCACGACAAGGGACCGGAATACCTCAACAGACGCCTCAACTTCTACGTCCCCACCCGCCCCCTCCGCTCCTCTGGCCTCGCACTCGCCGCCGTCCCTTGCATCCGACGCTCCACGGCGGGTGGGAGATCTTTCTCCTTCCTGGCGGCCAAGACCTGGAACTCCCTCCCCACCAGCCTCAGGACCACTCAGGACCACTCCGCTTTCCGGAGACTCCTAAAGACCTGGCTGTTCGAGCAGCGATAACCACTCCCTTTGTCCCTAGCGCCTTGAGACCCGCACGGGTGAGTAGCGCGCTTTATAAATGCTAATGATTTGATTTGATTTGACAGTAGATATCCCTGCCACCACTGTCACAAAAAACGAGGGCATGAGTGCCTTTAACTTGTGCCTACACTGTCTTGATAGTGCCTTTGAAGAACCTGATTTGAGTCTCCTGCTGCTGTTAATGGTGTATCTGAAGTTACCTCACCAGTGTCCACAGATCTGTTCTCTGGTCTCATTCAGCAACCTCCCTGTTTCTAATGACTCCACAACCTCTGTGGCCAGCCTCTTACCTTATCTTTGGCCAACTGTTAGCTGCACACAGATTTCTCGTAGAAGGGTCTCAAAATGTAAATCTTAAAAACTGTATCATTGTGCTTGTGTCCATTGCACCTTTGAAGTTTATGACTTTTCAGAACCACATTGACGGCAGCTCATCCCTTCTTCGGATCTACGTTGTATACCATTGAAAGGCGCAGTGTATCTCCAGACCCAGCTCTTCCGGGGTCCTAGGCGAGTCTGCACGCGTCTGTCTGAGTATAAGTATGCATGGACTCAGGGCAGATAGCAATGTGTCGTAAACACTCAGGAGCGTGTGTTCAAATGTGAAAATAGTCACTTATTAGTACACAGGTATGTGTGTGTCTTTTCCAAATATGTGAGCTTTGGAATGTGTGCTTGTATGTTTACACAAACATGACTGTGTGTCAGAAATATGTAAGAATTTATAAGCGTGTCAGGGCTGGCATGGGTCTGAGGATTTATCAAAATCTGTTTAATCGACATTAAATAATGATTCTATTCGATAATGGTAGCCTAGCTACAAACATGGTAGAGGGTACAAACACTTGATGGGGTTACACAGGTGAGATCATAGTCACCTCTTATGTTTTTCACAAAGATAAAAATCCTCTTCAATTGTAATCAAATGTTTTGCTAGGTATGTTTCTTGGGTACAGCTTGAGGGGGGCTTCTAAGTAGGATGCCTAGAAATAGATTCAAGGAGTGTGCATAAGAACACATTGTAACGTGTGAGGTGTTCATATCAAAGGTGAAATCACACAGCTGACATGATTAATCATCTCAAAGGCCAAATGCAGTCTGCAGTATCATATGGACGTGGCTGCACAGATAAAGCCATAATTCTTGTTCTGTGTCATTAATTGCACACTGATCTGAACTGCAGGACATTTATTGGATAATAGAAATACATTGATTGTGTTTCAGAAAACACTTCATAACCATGTGGAACGACTGCAAAAGGAGCTAGAGAATCTGCAGATATGGGAAGATGAACAAAGAAGGACCGTGTCAGATCTGGAGGTGAGTGAAATCATGATTGGGTGTTTGGAAACTTCATCAAGACAGAGAGGCGAGAGACAAGTGGGTTGGTGGAGATATAAAACATGGGGAAATCCCTGACTGTCGGAAGTTGAGGTTAGGCGAGATATGGGGGTACGCCTAACAGGACTGGAAGTGAGATGAATCCTGCATGTATGTGTGTAAACTGTGACAGGCAAGAGGATTGAGACACCTGGGGTAGCCCTGACATATAGAACTGCAGGTGAGACATGACAGCATCCTGACAGTCAGAACTGGAGGTGGGAAACATGGGAGCTACCTCTGAGTGTCCCATCTAGAGTGGTGAGGAATCCTCCATGAATCTGTGTGAAATGTACAAGAGCAGATAGATAGAAGACCTGCAGCTGTCTCTGTCTGCTTGAGTGGGAGGCGTATAGACATTGTATGCCTTGCAGACTGACCTGGAGTTGAGACGTAAGGGGTTAACACTGTCAGACAGAACTGGTGGTGCGTGATTTGGGGGTACCCCTGACCATCTGAACTGGACGTGTGGTGTACAGACATCGGGGTACCCCTGACTGTCTGCTGAGAAGAATCCTGCTTTTATTAGTGGTAAAAGTAACAGGGTAGAGAGGTGAAAGTCAAGGAGGTAACCCTTATAGTACAGTAGAGGAGAGAAATCGGGTACCCAGACAGAACTGGAGATGCAACACAGGGATAAAGCTGGCAGAACGGAAGGCATGAAGCAGACCTCTGTGACCTCTGGCAGTCAAAAGTGATCATGACAGACAAGGGGTACCCCGACAGTAAGATCTGGAGGTATAGACATGGGTGTGTGTACATGATCAGGCAATCACAGATCTATCGCAGTTAAGACAATGTTACGGCCCACTTTCCATAGCTTCTGAAACTGTCGGTCTAGGCCTCTCTTCTAATTGACCTTTAGATGATTGCTGATATTTGTACAGTACTTCTGTGTTTATTGAATTTTTCACTTGTAGGTGCAAAATTCCTCGCACAGCTGGGAAGGCTGTGCCATTCTCTCTGTTGCATGCCCTGTGTTCCCTTTGTTTTGCCACCTGTGGTTTGACAATCTATGAGTCCAGTGAAGGTACTCTTATGATTCTGCTGATGTTCACCAGCTTGGCCAGCGGATGCACCCAAAGTGTATTCCCGCCCTCAGTGGAGGGTGGATACTGCTGTCTCGTACCAGGTGAACTGACGATTGATGGAAGGTTCTGGGACACGTCTTTTACCTGGCTTCTTACTCTTTGAAACAAGGGTGGCTCCTCCATGAGGGCGGAGGATTGTTGCCCACCCGCCAGAAGCGGCAGCTGCAAAACCTTTACAAGGAAACAATAATAAATGGTGTTTATTATTGTTTTCTTGAAAAGGGGCAGGGCCACAGGGGTGACAAGTGTGAGGGGGAGTGCTCAGCGCTCCCCCTCAGAGCGCATGTGTGTTTGGCCGTCCATCTCAGGCTTGCCAAACACACATGTGCAGAGGGCTCTCTCCAGCCCAGCAACAAAGTTGCCGGGCTGGAGAGAGCATGCACAAGCTCCCAGTCTGCCTGGGAGCGCCCTGGCTGGGGCAGCATCAGGATTCGCCGCAGGGCAGGCTGGGAGCCTGTGCCTGCCTGCAGCCAGTAGAGGAGCGGGGTGCAGCATTCAGGTAAGATTTTTTTTTTTATGCTTTAAAAATTTTAATAATATTTCCCACCCCACACCACCACCCCTACTTCCCTCCCCCACTTCCCACCCCTTTAACACCTGCGAGCCGCGACTGATTTGAAATCCTCTCAGTCCCCTGTTACTAGGGTCATTACTTTTACCCTGCAGTTTCGCTGTGCTGTGTGTAACTTCCACATCCTGATGCTCCAGCTCCGCTCCGCCAACCTCGCCCTCGCAACCGTCCCCCGTATACACCGTACCACAACCGGCGGCAGATCCTTCTCCCACCTTGCCGCCAAAACCTGTAACTCCCGCCCCACAAACCTGACCCAGGACCTCCAGACCTTCAGGAAGCACCTCAAGACCTGGCTCTTCGAGCAGTAGCCCCCCCCCCCCCCACCCCCAGCACCTTGAGACCCTTCCGGGTGAGTAGCACACTTAACAAATTACTGATTGATTGATTGTGGCTGTGAGGCCGTCTTGAAGGTGAACAGTGTTATACGGACAATCTGGTGACGAAAAATTAGCTGGTTACTACATCCAGCCTCTCCTGAAGACTGGCCACATGCAAATAAATGTGTGTTGTCTGCCTGTTGGTGGAATTGCAGCATCAATACACTTGGCAAAGTCTTAAAGATGTTAAACAGTAGTGGGCAGATTGCAGACATGGACCACCCATTATTCTGCTATGATGACTACAGACAGGAAGGCTTTCAGGTAGACCTTCTGCTCTCATTCAGTTAGAATTTAAGAAAACCACCCCAGCATGGATTTTGCTGCACAGGCAGCTGAAGAGAATCGTTTCTGATAGAATCGCTCCTCACAGATTGAGGATGGATATAGCTTCTTCCTCTACTCTGCACAAAATGTTTTTCAGGATGAGTACACATAATGCAGTGCTGTGGATGAAATTCAGACTCATGAGTCGAGCAGCCCCTATTAGCAGCACACATTCCAAGCTTTTGGATGAAGAAGGCCAAAGAGCAAGCAGTCAAAATGTGCCTATATTGTTAAGTAGTTAATTGACCTGATTAAAGTTATCTTGAGGAGAAAAGAGCAAGAGCCTTCTACCGATCAGCTTTAAAAGCAGTTTAATTAGCAGTTTAAAAGCATTTACCCTATTATACTTCTAGGTTTGAATAGTCTAAACGCATCTTGGAAGACTTTCACAGTTGTAAAAATAATTTTAGATCCCCACCCAAAGCTCCTCAATTGGTCCTTCCCAGGAGCTATTTAGCCTTTATCAGCTGGCTTCCACATAAAATTGTTCAAATCTGTCTTTCCTTTAATTCTGACTCTTAGCAATGTGAGAGTTCTGCTTCAGTTGCTGCTGATCTAATCAGCTACATGCTCCTCTGAGTAGAGTCTACCAGTATTCTGGTTCACTGTGTTAAATCTGGGCACCACACAACTCTTGCCTTCTACAGATTGTAACTCAAGTGATTGACTGCATTGCCCATGTGCTTATTTCTTTACTCAGTAACTTCCTTAGCCTTGGCCCGGTTCTTGCAGAATGGGGAAAAAAACAGTAGCATTACCCTCCTGGAAAAAACCTACAGCTGACCCTAAAGTTCCCAGTAGATGTTCTTTTGCTTCTTCCAGCTCCTAAATTATTTGAGAAAGAGATTAGCAGCAGATCTCTTCCTTTACTGAAGCCAATTCCATTCTCGATCATGCTCAAGCAGGCGCCGGCTCCATACGTTAGACAAAAGTTTCAATACCTGCGTTCATTGATGACATTCCTAAAAACATCCTTGATCATGAGGGACAGTGGCAATCATTCTAATGGATCTCAATTTTGGCCTTTGATACCATATCCCATGCTATTCTGACCAGGCAGCTTTCTTACCAAGAGATTGCAAGCATTCTTGTTCCCTCCTTTCAGTCTGGTTATAAACTATCTGAGCCCACCCACCTCTCACTCACCTTATATGGTCAGTTTCCGTTTAAGAGCCATATAGAGTTGCTAACAAACAATTCACAGGGGTCTACAAGTGGTAATCTGGTACTGATACTTGTCACATTTGGTGTTAGCTGGTGGAAAGATTGATTATATTAGGTTGATTTTAATGTGTTTTTTCAATTTTTTTAGTGGTGCCAGTGCCCTCCGACAGTCCTGATGAGGCCTGGAGGTTTTAGGCCGAAACGCGTCAACATATTTCTAATGGGTCCAAGGGGTCTGGAAAAATAATGAATTGATTGACAAAATTTGTTTAGCACTACTTACTACCTTATCAAAAAATTAGAGGTAGCATACAGCTGGGTGCAAGACCCCTGGCCACCATGTGTCTTTTGATCACTATGTTTATTGTGTTTTTGTGACTATCTTATAAAGTGTTGGAGTGGGGCACATGCTTTAAGACATTGTATGCATTATTTGTTACACATGTCTGTTATAAATGTATATGTATATAGAAGTGTATATATTTTCACCTGAGTGTCATAGATTTATAGATAGGTAGCTTTCCTTTGACTCTGATGCTGTTGTCTATTATTAAATGGAATAAATAAGGGGAAACAGCTTTTCCTCTTGGAACCAGGAGTTAATATTGGTTTCTTGCAATAATTATTGAATTTGTCCCTTTCCTGCTATTTTTTGTGAGTATTGTTAAGTTGGTATCCTAAGCAGGCGAGGGTTATAGGATACTCCCCCCCTTTTTGGCTTGATTATTATACCAAAGTAATTAAGAGCCTCCTGTGTGTATTTTTTATTGTATAGATTTTACTTTGTTTTTTCTAGGTTTTATTGTTAAAATACTTACTGATCCTTGTAAGTACATCCACCATTGTTGGGTTTTAAAAGTTTGCATCCTTTTGTTTATGTTGATTTTTGGGCTAATAAGCCCTGTTTTAAACCACGTTTTGGGAGGCGAGGAGGGAACGTGAGAGAGAGAGTTCAGTCTGTTTCTAGCATCAGTGCATACAATTGGTTATGCTTGTAAATGTATGTGCACGATTGAGAGTGAAACCACTATGTGTATCACATGCAGAACATGTGATTACCTGTTGCTGTACAGTATTAATACAAAAATGATATGCCTTTGTTTTTAACTAAGGTAAACTTCGAGAACCAGGCAGAGACGATCCACAGTACATTTGAACTTCTAAAGCAGTTTCTCGATAAAGAGGAGCAGCAACTTATCAGCAAACTAGAAACGGAACATAATGAGACTATAGAGAAGATGCAAGAGAAACTGAGTGAACTGGAGAAGCAGCAATCCATCCTTCGGGACATGATCGCTGAAATAGAGGGGAAGTGTCAGCAGCAGGATGTACAGCTACTGCAGGTGAGCGTCAAATGTCTATTAAACTAGGAGAGCAGAGTTCTGGAGCTACTGAAGGTGAGAGTTAAATATCTATGTAACTAGAAAAGTAGAGATGCTGGGAGGGGAAGTGTCAGCAGCAGGACGTGGAACTACTGAAGGTGAGAGTTAAATATCTATGAAACTAGAAAGGTAGAGATGCTGGGAGGGGAAGTGTCAGCAGCAGGACGTGGAACTACTGAAGGTGAGAGTTAAATGTCTGTGGAACCAAGAGAGCAGAGTTTCTCTGAGGGAGGAACTGTCAGCCGCAGGATGTGGAGCTACTGAAGGTGAGATTTAAATATCTATGGAACTAGAATAGTAGAAGTCCTGTGAGAGGGAAGGGTCCGCAGTGGAATTTGGAACTACTGAAGGGGTTAAACCACTGTAGAACTAGAAATGTAGAGTTCTTCTGATGGAGGTAGTGTCAGCAGCAGGATGTGGAGTTACTGAACGTGAGAGTTAACATCTAGGGAACTAGAAGACCAGAGTTCCTCTGAGGTGGGAAGTGTCAGCAGCAGGATGTGGAGCTACTGAGATGTTTCTTTTTTTTTTTCCGTTAACCACAGCTTGATGGCCATTTCAAAGTGCAGACGGGAGACAGCTGTTTTGAGGCAGGGCGCCTATTATCCACCACTCATTCACCCCTGTAGAAATGGGGCTCTAAGTGCTCTTCGGCTCTGCCCTGCGTGGCTTCCTTGCCCTTCCGGTGACGTTTCCTGGGTCTAGCTGGACAGCTTCCTGTCTGCTAGAGCTCATATTGGCAGCAGATCACACAAGATACAGACAGGGGATTTGGGACATCTCTCTTGAGCCATTGGCTTGGTTGGGAGAGGCCCCTTGATAGACCAGCCCTTGCCATTTCTTAGATGTTTACATTACATTGGTTCTTGGTTACTAGGACACAAAGTAGTCCTCTCACACAGAGGCACAACAGCCTCGCTGATAGGTCAATACTCTGTGTGCCTATCAACCAACAGCAAAAGAAGCAGCCCTGGGGTAGGTTATTCCATCCTTCCACCGCCTGAGACCAACCACAAGCTCACACTTTACCACTTCTTGCACCGTTCCAAAGCACCGTGACACAAACAGTAAAGTGGCTCTGGGTTTGACTCCCCACTTCTGCACCATTTCCCACACAATGATTGCGCTGGGATGGTGCTCAGTACTAAAGCTGCTGGCCATGTGACGCACTCTTGTTCTGCCGAGCTCAAGCCTTCTGAATGATGGCTAAAAGCTTGCATGGAAGCTGAGCAATGAAGAACCTCTTCTGATGTATGTAGTAGCCTGATGCCCATAAAGAAACACGTGGCTGGTTAGCTCAGTTCATTAGAGTATATTACTATATACATACATGTTAATAATTTGTATAATTGAGAAAGCTCTTGAGCATGGTTTGTTACACATGTTGGCTACTGAAAATGATTGTAACCTACATGCAAACAACTTGAAAAGTGATTAAAAGGAGAATCTTCACAAACGGTCTACTTATCATTACGCCAAAGAAATGAATGGAGGCTTACATTGCCCCACAGACTTAAATATACACTGGATTTTCAGGTTAACCAGTCACAGGTACACATAACAGGATCTATTTTTATCATGGGGAAACTAAATTAGAGTCACTGAAGTACACCCACACCATACTTCTACCTACAACCATCTCCTAGAGAATCTAGAACGGTGGATGTCTCTGTTTGTTTTGTCTTTTCGGAGCACCAGGGTATGGTCAAGGGTTTAAAGCATCTGGTGGTGTCATTCAAGTGATCACTACTTAAGAGAGTTGAGTGGCGTGTTCTGAATACAGCAGTCGGGGCCCTGCAGCAGGTGTGACCCTTTCTGTTACAGGTCATCCCAGCCAAATGTAATAAAGCACTTGTAACACTTTAGATTCCCATCTTGTGCCCCTGAAGAGTAGAACAGGCCCTCTGGGATTACACGTGAGCCCATCATGAGTTAGACATCAGTACAAGACAGTGGACCAGTCACACCTTGGGCATCACCTGCTACTCCATCTTGCTTTCTTGGATGGCACAAGTGAACTAGTTTACATTTGGATGGTGTCAAGTAAACCAAACAGTGTTTTCTTGTGCGTGTCCTTCCTGCCACTCTCAAGTTCCATAGAAGACACGAGGCTATCAGCGTGCCTCCTGTTCTTGCTTCTGACCGGAGCTAATAGCACCCTGAATGTCCCCTAATGTACCCTGAATTTCCTTGTCTGTCAGCAATGTCACCGCAAGTGGAGGATTTTATGGAGGCCATGCTGCCCATATTTGGCACTTTAATAGTTCCTTTTGGCATGCCTATGGGCCCCACGGATCAACACGCACATCCAGTCTGTCTTCCACCAGCACTGCTGCCCTTAGTGCTGTAGGTGCCCTTTGAACATGCATCAGCACTGGCTCCGGTGCCGACTTCAGCTGCAGCACTACCTGCTACCCTGGTCTCTTTTGCATCAAAGTCAGCACCGATGCCAGAGGGGGATTTACAGCCTGTCTTGCTTTCCAGTTCCAAGCAGAACCCACCTCCACTGAGGCTGCTCCCAGTTCTAGAGGAGTGCAGCCTGCAGGTACTCTCTCCAATTCTAATACTTTACGGTTACCACCAGGTAGGGCACAGACAATGCACAGCCTTTTCAGCACAGATTACGACAATGACAGTTTTGATGGGGGTGGGGGAGATGATTTTGTTCCTCAATATGATGAAGACAACTAGTATGAAGAACTCCAAGTTGCCAGAGGCCTAGCTACTCCTCCAGATACCAGCCTCGTTCCACATCCAGGCTTTTTCCACATCCTGGCTTGTTCCACATCCTGGTTCTTCCACTGAGGACGGTGCCTCCTTCACCATCGTTGTTCAACAGGGCGACAGAAGTACTGGACCTACAGCTCCTCACTATGGAGATGAAGACTACAATTTTGGCAGGTGCTTGAGCCTGGTCAACCACCTACATAACTTCTATTTCCCTTTAACGATGCCCTTATGGATAAACTCTTGGGCATTTGTTCGAAACTGTATTCAGGGCCATCTGTTAATTGTAAGACCTCGCAGCGCCATCACTCAGCACCAGGAAACCCTGCTTTCCTTGCACAACATCCTATGCCAGAGAGTTTGGTATTGCAGGCATCCACCAATAAGGTAAATCCCAGTGCCTTACCCACCAGCCTGAACTCTAAAAGAATTTAAACTTTTGTTAAATGTATTTTTTCTTGCACAAACCCTGATCTGCATTCTGAAATACCATCTGCTGTTATGCCACTACTCTCATGCTGTACGGGACACAGTGGCTGAAGTATTGCCTGCAGCTCCAAATGACCTCAGGGCATCCCTGAGCCAAGCTATCCAGGACGGCCAGTACAAAGTAAAGATTACAAACCACTTTGGTTTGAACACGAGATAATGCTTAGTGTGAGCAATGGGTTGAAGTGTGGTCCTTCAGAACTGCAGCTGAATGAGGTCTATGGGCTTCTCTGGGGATGCCCAGGCATCCTTAATGGACATGCCATTGCAGGGCTCTCGTCTTTTTGATGACAAGCCAGATTTGGCCCTGAAATGATTTAAGGAAAGCAAGGCAACAGAATATTTGGTCTTTCTGCCCACCAGACAATTGCAACAAATTTTGTGGCTGTTTGTTTCACCAGCATTCGGCCTCTTCACTTGCCCAGCAGGCTTTTCAGTACTTTTTTGGCTGCAGTTGTGGCTTGCGGAGACAACCACCATGGCAGGAGAAACAATGTGCAGCTCGGGCCGTGCGCCTCCAGCATCCACAACCTCAAAACCGCTTTAGTGTATTCTTGCCGACACACAGCCACCCCGTCAGAGGCAGAATCTGATATTTCGTCCAACGAGTAACAATCTATCAATTTAAACAAGTGGGTTCTCCACATTGTACATCATGGTACGCCTTCCCATCTCTCTCTACCCTGCTGCACCTCCCACCACCATCAGTGAGGCTGACAGAGAACCACTGGTCCATCTTGCAACAGAAAATGCAGTTCCCTTGGGGCCATAGAGAGGGTTCAGGCTTCAAAAGTAGGAGTTGAGTGTTACTCCTATTACTTCCTTGGGTGCAAGGGAAGAGATTTTCATTCTATTTTTGATCTCCATCCTCTCAATGCTTTCCTTTGGAAGGACAAATTCAAGATGCTTACACTATCAATCAATAGATTTCAATCAGTCAGTAGATGTGTAGAGCACTACTTGTCACCCGTGATGGTTTCCAGGCGCTGAGGTCCTGTCTACGTTAGAACCTGGAGACTGAATGGCTGCATTGGACCTGTAGGACGCTTATTCTCTCATCCCCTCATGCAGAGCCAAAGATACTATCTGCAGTTCAAAGTGTACAGCAAGTATTTTCAGTTTGCAATACTCCCTTATGACCTTTCGGGTTGTATCCTAATTTTGGAGGAGACTACAAAAGGCCTGCATTGGTGGCTGCTGAACCGTGATTGGGTCAGTAGCAGCCCTCTCTTCCAGTTTTAACAGTGTGACAGATGTGTCGTTTCTGGATTGGGAGGCCATGTGGGAGAGGTGGGGATCAGAGGCCTCTAGTCTACTGCAGAAGCTCCAATCCACATCAATTAGTTGGAGTTAGGGCGGTTCATCTTGTGCTGAAGGCCTTCCTTCCTGATGGTTAGCGGACCATAAATGACAGTTGCACCCGTAGGTTTCCCATCACCGACAATGTGTAATGTCCATACATGCCCACATTTTAGAAGAGGAAAGAGGGCGATTTTAGAAAAAATAATGAGGAGAGAGTATTTCCTCCATTTACCACTATTGTAGTAGAGGCAATTTCAGGCATTTTTTGTTTCAAAAATCTGGAGTCATCCGACTGAATCGGATCTATTGGCATATATGAATGTCTGCTTTTTTGTGTGTTGGAGATCCCAAGAAGGCTGCCTCTTGGAGACACATTCCACCTAGAATGGAGCGTAGGACTCCTGTTTGCCTTCCTGCCACTGATTCTGGAGGGTGCAACTTGCCCTGTGCTTTGTCCTGGGAAGTGATGGGCCACAGTCTCTCAAGCGGGTGACTTGCCCACTGGTTCTGGAGGGGGCAACATGCCCTGTGCTTTGTCTTGAGGAGTAATGGGCCACAGTCTTTAGAGTGGGTGTCTCCCACACTGGCTCTGGAGGGGGCAGCCCGCACAGCAACCCATGGAGGCAGGATCACATTGCATCCTCCGGCGGTGATGGCTGCACTGTGGTGTTGCTGGTGGTGGTGGTGGGAGGCTCCTGCACATCCCCTGCATCCTCGGATGGATGCATTGTGGTGGTGCTAGTGCTGGTGGTGGGAGGCTCCTGAATAACCATGCTTGGTGGTGGGGGCTCCCTGACATCTGCTGGTGCATGCTCCTGGTCCTTCTTGCCTGCTGGTGCATGCTCCTTGCCCTTCTTGCCTGCTGGTGCAGGCTCCGTCCCCTTCAGTATATGTGGCCTGGAATCCTTTCCACTAGGAGTAGGTGCAGATGGAACTGGGTCCATGTGGCAGAGTTGCTTGGCTGGGTTCATGATAGCCTGGCCATACATGCTGGACGGGTGGCGGAGGGGTAGGGAAGAGGTCAATGGTGAATAGGAAAAGTATTTTAGGGATATTGAGGTAGGAAGAGGTAGAAGGAATGGGAGTGGAGGATGAGGGAGTGGTTGTTGGAGGTGTCTGTCTGCTGGATTTAGGTGCAGGTGCATGGGTTGTATGCAGTTGTGAGGTGGATGGCTGTTGGGTGTCTGAGTGCTTGCATTTTTGTACTTTAAGAGGGGGGGACAGACTCAGTGGAGGAGGACACAGGGGACGTCTGCATGGATGTTGTGGAGGTGTCTGCCAGTGAGGTGTGTGTTCTGCTTGGTGTGGTGAAGATGCTGTTAGTGGATGATGATGTAGTGCATGCAGGTGTGAGTGTAGACGTGACTGGGAGGGAGGTGGTGGAGGGGGAGGAGGTGGAGACAGTGGAGGCAGTGGATGTTGTAGTGTCTGCAACTGTATGTTGTTTGCATGAGTGCTTGTCGGATGAAGTGTGGTGCTTGTGTTTGCCGGTGACACTCTTGGGTGTTGTCCTGTTTGCATGCTCGTCTGGCTGTGTGCTTGGGATGGGTTGGGGTACAGGAGAATGGGACTGGGAAGAGGAAGTTGGAGGGGGGACGTTAGAAACAGGGACAATGGAAGCCAGAGCATGGATTGATCTCTGTTGGGCCGCCAATCCAGTGTGAATGCCCTCCAGGAATACATTAGATTGTTGCATCTGGGCTGCCAGCCCCTGGATGGCATTCACGATTGTTGCCTGCCCTACAGAGATGGATCTCAGGAGGTCAATAGCCTCCTCACTCAGGGCAGCAGGGCTAACTTGGGCAGGGCCTCAGGTGCCTGGGGCGAGGGAGATGCCCACCCTCCTTTGTGAGCGGGCACAGGCAACTCAATGAGGGGCTGCTGGGAGGGCGGTGCTGGTACGGGGAGTGGCAGCTTTACCTGTAGCTGGGGTAGTTAAAGAAGTGTCCGCCACCACCAGGGAGCTTCCATGGGAGGAGGTATCTGTGTCTGAATAGTCCCCTCCAGTCTCCGCCGTGGTGCTCCCCTTGCCCCCGTCCCACTGGTGCCCTCAGCGTCAGTGGACTCTGCCTCCAGGGTCATGTGGGATGCAGCTCCCTCAGTCGCCCGTGCCTCTGCTCCTCCACCAGATGATGCTAATGCACATAAGGACAGGATGACAAAACAAGAAAGGGGGAGAGAGACAAAGGATATACTGGGTCAGTGGCTGCACCAACACCACTGTTGGTGTAGACAGCACCCTCATACACAGGGAACAGGCCTACGCACTATGCGTTGCACCACCACTGATATTGCTAGCCACCAAGGCATGAGGAGGGGCTCACACCGCCAAATGCAGCACACCTGGGACCCATGCAGCCCTGACCAGTAGTGGATGCTTACAAGCTAGGTAGGCAGGATTATCCCTTCAGAACCCTAGCCACCAGAGGACCTATGCTGCTATATCAGGCCTGGCCTTGGGGCACCCACTGACACACATCCACCACCTGGATACCACCCTACCATGCTTAAGTTGTAATGAATCACCATTAGACATACAGTCCAGCCTGTTACACATATGGCCCACCATGCCAGTTTCCATCACCATTGGCACACACATAGCCCAGCACACAGCGTGTACGCTGCAAAGAAGACATCCACCCCCCTTACATCGAGGCCTTCACACACCCAACTCCATGTATTCATGCCACATGCATCGTGCCCACAGTGTACTCACCTGTTGGTCTGTAGACCCATACAGCAGTCTGTACTGGGGTAGGACCCCATCCACTAGTCTCTCCAACTTCTCCAAAGTGAAGGCTGGGGCCCTTTACCCAGTCACACAGGCCATGGTAGGTTCCAGACACAGATCACAGCAGCACATGCAGTGTAGGTTCTCTCCTATAGAGGGTCAGGTAGCAAGTGAGGAATATGATAGAAATTGGCAGTCACGTCCGCGGCGGTGCCTACCGTCACCAACGGCGTAGATCACCATTGACCACTGTACCCCATAGGGGCTAATATTAACCAATGAGGAGTTGCACGGCGGTTCCCGACCGCCTCCCGCCACGGCGCACGTCAGCAGAACTACCTCACTTCCACCTGTCCCTCCACACAGGATAGGCAGACGCCATTTCGGGGGGGCAACCCTATGGATTCATGCTGTGTCACAGAAGAAATAGGCACATACTGGGCAATTCACACTGACCCATTACAAGTTTAAAGATTAAAAACTACTGTTGTGGCTCCAATGTTCAGTTTGTGACAGCTTCCTCACTCTTGTGCCCCTTACTGCTGCGGATGAATAGGAGATGGAGACATACCCCCGTGTTCAGACCCCTGGTGGACTTTGCAACACTGGAGGACAGGCTCATTATCCTCATCTATAGACTTCACAGGGCCACAGTCACAGAGCTATGTGCCCAATTGGAGCATGACCTGATATCTGCTATTGGTCACCCCAGTGGGATCTCCCTCTTGTGCAAGTGCTATCTGTACTCCATTTCCTGGCAACTGGTTCTTTCCAAGTGACAGTGGGCTTGGCAGCAGGAATGTCACAGCCAATGTTCTCAATAGTGCTGACAAGAGTGTTGTCTGCCCTGATAAAACACATGTGCAGCTACATTGTTTTCCCCCAGGTTGAGTATTTGGCCACAGTGAAGGCAGAGTTTTATGCAATGGGACATATCCCCAACATAATTGGGGCGATTGATGGTACATATATTGAATTTGTCCCCCCCTCCTGCACCTTCCCTCCACCGCAGAATGAACAGGTGTTCAGGAATCGTAAGAGATTCCACTCCATGAATGTTCAGATGGTGGGCTTGGCGGACCAGTACATATCCCACGTCAATGCTAAGTATCCTGGGTCAGTGCATGATGCCTTTGTCTTAAGGAATAGCAGCATTCCAAATGTGATGGCCCAACTACAGAGGCACAGGGTGTGGATAATAGGTGAACCCTGGTTCCCACCCAGTAGATGTTGGTGTATGGGTATGGTGTTGGCCATATAAGATAGTGTGTGGCTAAATGTTCTCCCTCAATATTTGCAGGTGACTCTGGTTATCCAAAGCTATCATGGCTGCTGACCCCTGTGTGGAATGCAGGAGAAGGGCACAAGAACGTTATAATGAGGCAGATGGGTGAACGAGAAGGATCATTGAAAGGACCTTTTGGCCTCCTGAAGGCCAGGTTCCCTTTGCCTCCATCTAACAGGTGGATCCCTGTGCTACTCACCCAAGAAGGTCTGATAGATAGTAGTGGCATGCTGCAAGTTGCACAACCTGGCCCTCAGATACCATGTCCCTTTTCTGCAGGAGGAGGAGGCCGGAGATGCCCGTGTGGCAGCAGTAGACTCTGTGGACAGTGAGGATGAGGAGGCAGAGGATGAGGACAACAGAACATCAGTTATACGACAATACTTGCAATGACACCCAGGAAGGACAGTGTAACCTTACATTTCAATGACTTTGGTTGTAATCTGTGTGGCAATGGCATGCTTATATTTCCCACCTCTATGCCCACTTACTTTTCACTCTGGCAATTCATTTTACAGATGTTGGTGACTTGACATGTACTCCTGGTGTGATCACAAAAGCCAGCTACAGGTCATTAAACTATGCTCATTCTATGTACAGTTAATTTAAAATGTTTGTACCTGTTTCAAACAATGCATATTTGATATACGTGACATACTCGAAATCGATTTTTGTCAAAGGCTGTTTATTGAAGTGCTAACATATAGGGGTAAAGTGCAATGTGATGGGGTGATGATGGAGGAAATTCCAGGGTATTGTTCCAGTCTATTTGTAGCACAGGTGCGTTGTCCCAGGGGACATAGGAAGGGGAACAATGGCAGTTCAAGGTGGACAGGGTGAATGAGTGGAACACAAGGGGGACAATCAGGAGAGTCTCATTTCCTGGCGGTGGTCTTGGCAAGTGTCTTTGGCTTCTGTCTAGATCGCAGTGAACGTTTGTGGGGTGGTTCACCTTCTGCAGGGAGAGGGGTGCTGGTGGCCTGTGAGTCCTGTGGCGGGCGTCCTGGCCACCAGCAGCAGCGGAAGTGGAAGGCTGTTCAGATGTCTGGCTAGTGGCAGGGACCTGCTGGTGTGAGACTGCCTCCCTCATAATGTTGGCCATGTCAGCCAGCACCCCTGCTATGGAGATCAGGGTCTTGTTAATGGCCTGCAAGTCTGCCCTGATCCCCTGGTACTGTCCCTCCTGCAGCAGCTTGTTCTCCTGCACGTTGTCCAGGATCTGGCCCATCGTGTCCTGGGAATGTTGATAGGCTCCCAGGATCTCGGACAGTGCCTCCTGGAGTTGGTTCCCTCGGCCTGTCCTCCCCCTGTCACACAGCACTCCTCCCAGTTTCCCTGTTGGCCTGTGCCTCTGTCCCCTGAACTGTGTGCCCTCTTCTACTGACCCCAGGTCCCTGATTGTCTTGTGTGCGAGGTGTGGACTGGGGTCCCTGTAGAGGTGGGCACACTGCTGATTGACGTGTCCCGGGGACAGAGGTGTGGGTACGCTGGGTGGGGGCTATGGTGTTGGATCCTGATGGGGGAGGCTCTATGGTGGTCTGTGACTAGGCTGTCCAGTGGTCCATGATGGGCCAGGTAGGTTGTCCAGATCCTGAAGACCAGAGTTACTGTCATCACTGTGGGCCTCTTCTGTTGGGAGACTGGATATTGCTGGCACCTCCACTTCAGTGACATTGGCTGGGGTACCTGTGGGTATATAAATGATGTGTTATGGTTACTTTTTCAGACATATTGTACATCCGTGACTTCCCCTCTATGGTTAGATTTGTCCTGCAAGCTTTCACTTGTGTATGTTAGTGTATGGTGAGATTGTTAGTTCTCTATGGTGTGCATGCTTTAGTGGTGAGTGTCCAGGCAGGGCTGTAAGGGGTGTCCATGCACTGGTACAGCATGCAGGGCTTGGCATTGGGATGAGTGAGATGTGAGGGTGGAGTGGAGTGATGGGAGTGAGGGTGAGGGTATGTGAAGGCATGCAGGTATGGGGGGTGATAATTGTTGAAAGTTGACTTACCAGAGTCCAGTCCTCCTCTGACTCCAGCCAGGCCCTCAGGATGCAGTATTGCCAAGACTTGCTCCTCCCATGCGGTGAGTTGTGGGGGAGTAGGTGTGGGTCCACCGCCAGTCCTGTGTATAGTGAGCTGGTGTATTGCTGCTATGGAATGTACCTTCCCCCGTAGGTCATTTCACCTCTTCCTGATGTCATCCCTAGTTCTTGGGTGCTGTCCCACGGCGTTGACCCTGTCCACGATTCTCCGCCATAGCTCCATCTTCCTAGCTATAGATATCTGCTGCACCTGTGCTCCAAATAGCTGTGGCTCTACCCTGACAATTTCTTCCACCATGACACTTAGCTCCTCCTCAGTGAAACAGGGGTGTCTTTGTGGTGCCATGGGTGTTATGTGAGGTGTATTGGTGAGGGTGTGTTGGGTAATGTGTTGGGGTGTGTGATGTGGAGTGCGTGAGTGGTGTATAGGTGTGAGTAGTGTGTGGCTCTAGTTGTATCAGTGGTCTTGGTGTCTCTCTGTTGGCAATGAATTGTATTTGTAAAGGGTTGTGGGTAATGTGGGTGTGTGTTTTATACTGGTGTGGGTGTGGTGTGTGTATGGGTGTCAGGTGTGTGTTGTTTATATTGGCCAATGTGGTGTTGTTTTGTATGTGGGTGTCCATTGTGAGTGTGGCGGTATGTACTGCCAGTGGTTTACCGCCGTTTGATGTCTACTGTGGTGATTCGTGGGTCATAATGTGGTAGGCGTAGTTCTGTTGGCGTAACGGTGTGGGTTTTGATACTGCCACTTTATCACTGACCTTTGGTCTGGCGGATTTGGGTGTGTGGCTGAATTCTGTCGGATTGGTGTGTGTGTCATAATATGGTGAATGTATATCCGCCGCCGCTGCAGTAAGATGGCGGCTGTCAGGGTGGCGGTAAGTGGGATTTACCGCCAATGTCATAATGAGGGCCTAAATCTCCTGTGTTCACTTTCTCCACCACAAAAATTAAAAGCAAAGTCTGTTCCAACTTTTGCATCTCACTTTAAAGCACAACTAACGTGTAACAGTTAATATCTGTGCTTCATGTGAGAGTTCTGTGGAGAGGAATTGGGGGAAAGGCCATCACATATGCTTTCCATACTGGCATTTTGAAGCCACTGTTGGAAGGCAAACTACAAAGGCCAGAATGCAACCTGATAGTAACATTAACAACAAGTTAGCAATGTAGCAGCGCTTTCGTTTCAAGTTGCCTTCACTACTAAAATAGATATATTAAGTTGCCAAGCTTTTTATTGGCGGTATTAAAGAAAGGCAAGAACACAATAAGGCACCACTGCATTGGTGCGCACAGAAAATAATACAATTATGTCTCCATATGCTCTGTTTCCATCCAAAATTAAACCTTCAGACCCAAAAGCATACCTGAAATGAAGAACACGCAGCATTTTCAGTAGCAGTAAAGCAATTCAGTAAACCTTTAGACCTACATAAAATATGGAAAAGAAATCCACACAGCTTTGAATACAGCAGTAAATTGTTTTTCAATCTAAAAATACATAATTTTAAAATAGTGCTGCGTTTAATTTCTACAAAAGTATAATATAAAAATATAAAAAAATATATAATGTAAAAGCGCTTTCTTTTAAAGTTCCCTTTAATGTATCGACTTCTCCACCATATCCACCAAGAATAATATAAAATGTAAAGTTTAAAACATATGCTAAATGTGAATAAATTTGACATTGGAGGCTGACATTTTAGTTTGTGTCCCAAAGTGATGTGTGGGAGCAGTGGTAGTGCATCAAACAGAATATAGCATGGATGATGTGCGGCCTCAATAGAATTTGGACAAACTCCAGCTTTTTCATTAAAATTAAAAAAATATATTTCATGCTTGTTTGTGAAGTAAATAAAATACTTCATCATTTTTGTATTCGCTTGACGAATGCTTACTTTATATTTTTGTGTATTGTTTTGGTTTTCAAGTCATCAAAAAAGATCAGGCCAGGGTCCCTGGCTTCAAGTAATGACTCAGTGGGGGTCCCCTGATAGCAGTAATGATTCAATGAGGGTCCCTGGGTTCTAGTAATGATTAAATCATGTTAAGAACCACTGGTGTGAACAGCCCTCAGAAGGCCATATCTGCCGATGGACTGTGGTGAGAGGATACATACAAGATGTCTTGAGGCCCATTTCACAGCATTATTGTCAGGTTCTTTTCCACTGATATCAAGTTTACTTTCTTTAACATTGACAGGAAACCAGTAGTTGGGATCAGGGTAGATAAAGATAGACCTGTAATTCCTGCCTCTAAATGTGCCTGGCAACAACTATGAACTATTTAGTTAAGACTTTTAGTACTAACAACAGGCAAAATGGTAGACCCAGGAACTGGCAGCAAATGCTGGTCTCCACCCAGAAAGTTGAGCCGTACAGTCATTAGCTCTTTCTGACTCTGTTTTGGTAATGCTCTGCTGTCTGGCATTCAAGACTCCCTGGTACCCCTTCTGACGAGAGTCTTCTGTGCTACCTCGTTAAAAGGTCTCCAGAAGCTCACACTTATGCCTGGAGAGCTTTGTTCACTCTCACTTCTCTCCTACATATTCTAGCATACCACTTCACCTGCACAACAGCATCACCAGATTAGAGTCCAGGGGAACAGGGCAAAACAGGCATCAGCAGCAACAGTAAAAAAAGATGCACCTAGTGCAGGATGGCAGAGAGAAAGTTGAGAGACAAGTCACAAAACACCCAGTCCAGAACCATAGAGCTCCCAGGATGGCAGAAAGGGCCATGCAAGAAGCCATGGATGCAAACGTCCAGCAGTACTTCAGCCACACCCTGAGAGCCTCAAACCTGGCCAGCAGAGCACAGATAATCCAAGTGGATAAAGTACAGGCCAGCCATAGCCCTCGATGTAGAATGCCAGGTCTCCCACAATGTAGGAGCCTGGAAAAAGCCTTCCCAGCACAAACCAGTGGAAGTGAAATGGCCTCTTCTTAAGGGAGGAACCAGGAAAAAGGCAGGTGAGACCCTGATCCATAGGAGCTCTGTCACACTGCCAGGGCCCAGAGGAAGCGTGTAGAAGAGAGAACCCCGGGTGCTATCACAGGCCTGGCACAGTACAACCTAGAGAAAATTACCAAAATGCCTGCCCCCTAAAGAATGCTGGACCCCGGCACCCACCTGACCACAGCACCATGGCAGCACAGCTTGCCCGTGCAGTCACATAAAGCAATCAGAGGGCCAAGTTAGTGTTATGTTAATATTATGGTATTGTTTTTTATATCTTCCTTTACAATGACTCATCTTGCAACCAAAAATTATGAAAATAACTTTCAGGGCCTAAATAAGACTATTGGACAAAAGTGAGATGTAGCGATGGCTAATAATTTGTTTTGTATATTTTACGCTCACGGTGATGCCCTTACTATAATTCATGAACGCATGACTTACCCTCTATGTGTCTCCAATGACTCTTCTTTTAAAAGGAGGGAGGAGTGGGTGAAGTTTCTTTGGGCCTCTGGATTCTTCATGTGATAACCATTTTCCTTTACTAGTAGCAGCAACTGTTGTCGTTTGCTTGCATGAAGCAGCTTGAGACCTTGCTCTTTTCTCCCTTGTAAGTTCTCTTTATTAAAGTTTGTGTCAAGCTGGTTCTTAGTCAGTGGTTAATAACCTAGTATAATGAGTGACATGTTTTGTAAACGTTCATTTACCTCAGGTGATAACTCCTTGGTTGACTGGTGGCTCAATACTGATGAAAGAGTCTTCCCATTAGTCACAAAATAACTCTATCCTTCAATAGCAGCTCAGCGTATCCTAAAAATGGATATCATTGCTCATAACTGCGAGGAATTAATATTTATCTTGTCTCCTTTACCTTTTTCTCTGTAGGATGTGCAGATCATCCTGAGCAGGTACGGTTTATTATTCTCAAGTGTAATCAAGATTTCCCTTTGATTTCATATTCCTCCTTGTTATTATGGGATATGTTTTTTTCAGGCATTTTGTTCACCTAAATAAGGTATCTTCTACTTTTAGTTCATAATGTGACATGCCAGAGAAATATAAATTTACAGATGTCTTCTAGTAGGGATGTAGGTTGCACTGTTTTGTTGCGTCTTGTGCCTTGACATCAAATTCCCAGAGTCCCAGGTAGATGCCTTAGGTCCATCCTGTCTGGACTGTAGCAAGGATGTGGCTGAAAACACTCTAGGATTGAGAAGGTGTTCTTACTGCTTTAAAATGGCTAATGCCAAGCTTTACTGTAAGGACTGCCTGACAGGCGAATGACAAAGGCAGATCCACCATGATGCCAAGATTGTTCACCTCACTTCTGACACCAGTGAGGATCGCTGTTGATGCTAGGAGTTTGCTCACTACTCAGATCTTTAAGATAAATGTTACTTGATGGATGGTTTGTAACTTATTCATTCATCCCTACAGGCCTAAGAGGCAGTTGGCAAATGAAGTGCTTGTCTCTTGTTTGATATCTTAAGATGCACAATGATTTGATTATGGTCCATGCAGAGGTGACTCCTCCGCAGTGGAGGAGGGGCGTCGCCCCTCTGGCTGAGCCAGCAGATGTAAAATAAAACAATAGCTTGTTATCATTTTTTTTCCCATCATTTTGCATCTGCTGGCTCAGCCAGCAGGTGCAGGGAGGGGGCGGGGCTGAGCCACTGGGAGGTGGGAGGGGGAAGGATGGAAGATTGCACTAAGCTCGCATGTGTATTTGACCGGCCTCAGATGGCCGGCCAAACACACATATGCACTGAGTTTTCTACAACTCTGCTGTATACACAGCCGGACTGGAGAAACAGCACAGACCCCAGGATTGTGCCTGAGCGGCAGTTCTTCCATTGTGTGAACACCATGGGTACCTTGCTCTTTTGCCTGACCCGCTAGAGGAGCTCCACATGTTTTGTGTAGCGTTGCTGGACTCTGGGTACATACAATGTGTACCCCTGCAGTGTCTTGTGGCTACTGCTTCCTCCCAAAACTATGCAGCAACTAAATGATTGGTGGTGGTTGAATCAATATTGCAAGGCACATTTTTTTCCTGTAACACAGGGAAAATGTATATTGATTGTCTTTTGTGAAATGCATTGATTAGCTCATAGCTAAGGTTTTTCTCTCCCTCCTTTGCATCTTATGAGGTTACTTGAAGTTTCTAATTAGTCGGTGTAACTGACCCTATTGGGAATATACTTGGGGCTATGGTGATACTATTCCATAGTTAAATTACTATTTCATGATTAATTGTATAGTGAAAGTAACTTAGTAACTTAACTAGCTCAATAACAGTAGTAAACAAGAACTGTCCAGAATATCTGACAACAATACCCCATCCCCTATCCTTTGGCCTGTCTGCTAGCTAGAAGAAACACTTATGGCACTTCTGGTGTTGCCATGTACGTTTGTGCATCTGGTGACATATGTGGGATTTATGTACCTTCTTACTTGACAGCGACATGTAGGAGGAGGGGCTGCTCCTGTAAGATTGAAGAGCTTGCCAGTGGGACCTATCCTCTGCTCAGAAAACCATCCTCTTTTTCACAGTAGGTAATCTCTGGTAAAGTGCTTGTAATCTCTGGTAAGACCTGTAACCAAGCACACTTGCTGCAGGATTTCCAAGGCAGCTTTGTTTTGTACATATAGTTTTTAAGGTTTGAAAATGCCTTGTTAGTGAAACAAAGACAGTTTAGTAAATTATATTCTGGTTTATCAAATTTGTTCATGAAATCTGACTGATAAATCGAAAAGTTAGGAAATGTGAAAGCAATTAATCTATCAAAACACCTTTACAGTTCAAATAAAATATCTATAGATAACAGTAAGCAGTTTAAGTTTCTAGTATAATAGAAAAGAGAAAAGTTAAAGATTACATGAAAAAAAGCAAGAAAAATGTATTGCTATATCAGCAATATATGTTCTGTCAAAGTAACAAAGATATCGAACGGCTAATTAAACTAATAAAACGTGGGGTGATTTAACTCTGTTGTCATCTATAAATGGAATTAAAGCAATCCTGAGTTACATTTTGAGAAGTATTCAGTAAATGCAGCCGAAACCAATACTATTTTTCTGTATGATGATAGATTTGGAAAACTATTTGTATCTGTTTTATTTGAATTATAGCTTTGTTGCATTTTTCCAATTTGCTGACATGTTATAGCTAATAGTATATTAGTCATGTTTACCCTTGAAGTATATTCAAGCCTATTTTGTAACTAGCCTACCCATGAATAGATCTTTAAATTAAATACAAACATTAGTATGCTTTATATTGTTTGCTGGTTTACAACTAGTAGTGACTCATAAGTGGTAGTTCAGCATTGCCAGCATTGTCAAATGTACAAGACCAACATTTACATTTAGTCTTATTGAACAATATTGGATTCAAAATCATACTATTGTATAGAAGAAATAAAAAGTTTGTGTTGAATTTACCACATGGGACATATTATACATTTGAAACCAAATATATTCCCACATATCTATTCACTGTTTAATACCTATATCCTGTTCCCATTCTTCAATTTTGTTTTTCTCTCAAGTATTATTCTCATATAAGTAAATGCTTTAGGATGATCAACAAATAAATCACATATTTTATTTATGGAAGTAGGTACTGTTGATAGGTGCTCAGTCTTTTCAAGACTAGGCAGTATGTTCATATATCGATTTGAACACGCCTGGTAAAAGTATACCTCTTTTAAATATGGAAAAATTAAACCAGATCCACCACTAAATAGTAGTTGAATTAACGAAACACTAGTTGATTGTTCTCCTGTTAATCCAAACACATTTGTTATATGTATTAGAAAACTCATTACCTGATCTTTCATAGAAGAGTGTTCAACTTTGATGACAAAAGCTTCTCATATTATTGATTGTTCGAAGACAAATTTTCTTAGGCTTCTAATACCTAGAAAGGGAAAACCAAGGCCAAGCTTGACAGAGAGAAAAATCTGTACTATATCCATAGAAGTATGGACATTTTACTTTGTGTGTTTCATGAAGCTTTAATTTTGAAAGAGCAGTGCATTACAAGCTTTCTTATAAATGTGTAAAAATGTGGCTAGAGGCTGGTCAGGTTTTATTTAAAACAATTATGGTAGAGTAATTCGTACCATTACTCTAATATATTTTATAGTGGGATATGGTATATTTGGTTTCTAACCCCCCCACCCAGATGGATATAAAGGAGTTTATTTCTATTAAATGATTTTCGTTTTTTTAATAACATATTTTAAATTAGTTTTAATGGTTTCTGTAATGAATCTTGAAAAGCACATACCAAAATATTTAATTTTAATATTTCTCCATGCTAGCCAAAAATCTTCAAACATATGTTCATGACTACACGTATTCAATGGCAAAACCTCTGACTTCTCACAACTTCTATCCCAAAATCTCCTCTACAAAAACAGGAATGGTAGGTATATAAGGTTAGAAATATGCATATGCTAATAATTTTAAAGAATTATCCCCAAAATAAAACTTCTTAATTTCTTTAGTAGGAAGGTTCCAAACTTACAACAAGCAAGATCAGTGAGAGAGAACAGCTCTGTCTCATTCCTCTTGTTAATGGATAATAAGGTGCTATGCTCCAATTGACTAAAACACATGCCTCAGGAAACTGTAAAAAAAAAGGAAATCTTAAAATTTAGGGCCAAACCATTTCAAAACTTTAAGTATATAATACGTTATGTATATTGAATTCCATTTAATTCAGTCTAAAACATTGTTGCAATCCAAAGATGTAGTAAAGCTGTAGCTATAAATCCAGAATGTTCCTTACCAATTAATTTAGGGAGAAACATTTCCAATGTCATAGCTACTAACTTAGGAAAAATCTTTCAATCCAAATTGAACAAGAAATTAGTCTTTAGTTTTTATGCAGTATAACATCTTTATCATATTAGCCTCTGAAAAGGTACCTGTAGGGTACCGTCTGGAGAATTCATTTGGGGACAGAGCTCCGGATTTTCCCTTTTTAAGAGCAAAAATAGTCTTTCTAATTTCATCAATAGAAGCCCTGCTACTCATTATACAACTCCTTCTACATCAGTGATGGGCTGCTAGACAGAAATTTCCAGAAGGGAGATGTAGACTTTATAAGGGGGTGGTGTCCTGAAGTGGCAGCTGCAGTATTTCTTTTCATGTTGCACACACATATAGTCAGATTGCAAGCTCCTGTGGAAGTTTGCAGAAGCCTTTCACACATGCAAGAGTGAGGCAGCTGACAGGAATAAGAAGTTTGCTTTCTGCCAATCACAATGCTATGTTATCTGAAGTTGTGTGATCACGGGACTCTCAAGATCCTCCTGTGAACCCAACTGTCCAGATAAACAATGTTTTTTAACCTTAATTTCTCAAAAACTATGAACATTAACACCAAAAGCACACTTTCTGATTCAAATCTGGCTCTCTGCCAAATTTGGTCTAATTTGGTTCAGCTGTTTTCGTGGTGTTGGTGATTACTTTTCTTATGGAAAATTGCATGGAGAAATTGTGTTTTTGGAACCCCCTTTTCTCTTGGCCACCGCTTGACAGATAACCCTGAAACTTTCGAAGAAGGAGCTGAGGTGGATGAACGTTTTTGGGAAAGATTTGTGAAAATACATCAATCTGCATGTGAAATGTCAGCTAACCGACCCCACTCCTTACCTTACTAGTGAGTGGTAGTTATTCGCCTGAGAATCACCAGCCTACCCACCTAGAGGAAGAAAATAGAAGAAATAGTGTCAGGGAGACACTGACATAAGATCCAGATGTTTTCCCACAGGGTAGTAAATGGATAAGAAAAGAACCACCCACTGACTTAAACCCGGAAGAGGGAGGGAAAGAAACTGGAAGTGATCCAGATAAGGAGAGAAAAGGAGAAAGAACAATAAGACCTGGGAAGGAGGAGCGAGGAAGAACACAGAGTGGAGACGCGGAGGAGAAGAACCACAGACAGGACGAACACGCCAAAAAGGAGGAAGACGCAAGAGGCTTTATGGGAGGAGACAAAGAAGCAGCACGTACAGAGACCGGGTAGCCAGAAGAAGAGTGTTTTCAGTCAGAGTGCGGAAACGACACCAGAGACTGCAACTATCCCTGTCACAGTTCAGGAGAGCTGCGCCGTGGCGGTGAGTTAGCGTTATAGGGGGTCAAACAAGTAGACACAAATGTTTGAAGGGCACCACGTTTGAAACGTATAAAACCACTAAGGGATTCTCTGGCCTCAGATTAGAAACACACGTGGGGCATGAATTAAGTGAAAAATATAACCTGTATAATTCAGAGTTAAATTCCCCGGGTTACTGTTAGGGTATTGTAACCGGACGTCTCCCGACGCCGGTTTTAAGGAAAGTGCGGAAACTGACGAGGAATACCCCGGGGGCACCCGAGGAGCTCTGGACGTCATGACGTCAAACGTCATGCACGCCGGAGGGAAAATTGAAAAAAAGGACGCCGCCGGAAACCCAGGAGACGCGAAGGAGCGAAACGCTCAGAGAGCAACCCGAGAGGAAGACGAACGGCAAACCGGACACCACAACGAAGCGAGTCCCCGCGAGGCAGACGAGCAACGTGGAAGAGGAGCGATACGCAGGGAGCCTCCCGCCCCTGACCCGGTGAAGTCGGGAGACCGTCAGGAAGCCGGCCGCGTCCCTGGAGGGGCGTGGCCTACAGAGGTACGATCGTACCGCAAGCGGGAGTGGGGTGCCGGGTGGTTATTGGGACTACGGGGAACTAAGGGGAAGGGGCTGAGGTCCTATAAGGAAGGGGAGACGGTGTAAAAGGGAAACCATTGTACCCTCTAACCTCATGGAGACCCGACCCTAAATAACTGCTACCAAAACAAAGGGGAGCTCCACGAACGCACTGGGCAGGGAGAAGGACGTGGTAAAAAGTAACCCCTCACCTCCCTGCACTCCTACCTATTCCCCACCACCCTACTAAACCTAAATAACTCTACCTATTTACTTAATCCCCACTTACCTGTTTTTTTTTCTTCTTTATTCTGGGAACCTGGGCCGCTGACATATGGGAGGACCAGAACCTTCTTAAAGCCGGACCAGACCCCACCAGGAACCTTATCCGAACCCTGAAAGAGAAAATAAATAAATAAGGGACTTTATTATTTTCATTGAGAGACTAAACCAACCCTGACATAGTGAAAAGAGGATTAATTTATCTTAGAACCGTAACGGAAATAAATTAGTTAACCCCGTGAATACGTGTCTGTCGTCTTAATCCAATATCCCTTCAACCCGGGATAAAGAACCCGTCACAGTGGTGTCAGAAGTGGGATATTGGACCAGGCGACAGGCAGTCCAAGACCATGGAGGATAAACCCACAATATCAGATATGATGCAGCAGTTGGCCGAGGGACAGAGGCATCTGCAAATAGTGTGGGAAGAGCAACAGAAGGAGGCTAAAGTGGAAAGGGAGGCCCTGCAAAGCGCGCTCAAAAGCCAGGCCACTATCATGGCCAAAAATCAATTGGTTCATGAGACTGCCATCAAAAATCTCACGGATACCATTGCTGCCACCCGGGTACATCCGAATGTGCCCAGTTCGGTCCTACAGCGGTACCAGGAAGGCGAAGACCCAGATGCTTTCTTTACCAATTTTGAGCGAGTTGCCACTTCCGCTACCTGGCCCCAGGAGCGATGGGGCCAATATATAGCCCCATTATTAACAGGAACCCTCCAAGCGGCTTATCAAGCGGTGAACCCAGACGGAATAACTCCCTATCAGGACATTAAAAAAAGCATCCTGGAACGGGTGGGTTGTGATTCAGAACACTACTGAGTCCGGTTTAGAAAAGCCAAGTGGGGACCCTCCGAGAATCCCCGAGCCCTATACTTCCGGATCAAAGATTTGGGTCTCAAATGGTTAGGTCCCATTGGGACTAATAGGGAAGACATCATCGAGATCGTCCTCTTGGAACAGTATCTAGACGCCCTACCCCCCAACACACGTCACTGGATCAAACAACACCCAAACCCAGACACTAACACCACCATCGAGTTAGCATGTGCCTTTCACCGCTCCCTCGAATTCAAGGTCCCCCCCCTTCGGTCAACGCCTAGCCCCATTCGACCGAGTCCCAGTTCATCCTCATCGGCGGGGCGAAGAACCAACGAGGATACTGGAAAAACGCGAGGATTTGAAAAGCCGTATGTTCAACAGCCACAGTGTTTTAGTTGTGGTGAATGGGGACATATAGCCCGGGTTTGCCCCCTAAAAACCGAAAAACCAGAACCAATGGAAATAGGAATTACTAGGGGACGAGTCTTTTATACCGGGGGAAAAGAAACCCCATATAAGAAGAGACTGGTTATCAATGGAAGACCCACCCTGGCCCTCATTGATTCAGGGTGCAGTCAGTCCGTAATCCGGGCCGATCTACTTGTTAACCCTACCTTTACTGCCGGTCTTACTGTGTCCATCTGTTGTATTCATGGGGAAACCAAAGAGTATCCCCTAACCTGGACAACCCTGTCATGGGAAGGAAAAGAAAATCCCATAAGGATGGGGGTAGTGGAACGACTAGTGGAAGAAGCTATTATAGGAACGGATTTTAAAAAAAATTCGGAGCTTCTAGATAGTACAAGACATTCTGAAGAAATGAACACATGGTGGAAAAATGCTCCCTTCTCTAACATACCTATACCGTCCCCGTTAGACCGGTACAAACCCTCCCGAGGTGAAAAAAGAGCAACCAGAAAAGCCTACGCAAAAGAAAATTCGAGCCCAGAGAGGGTAATTACACCGGTTCTTACCCTTACTAACCTTCCCCCCTTCCGGAGCTGCCAAAGAGAAGATCCAAGTTTGGTTCATGCGTGGAAAAGTGCACGGGCCCGGACCCTCCAAGATAAAGGCCCATCGTTCACAATAGTTAAAAATCTATTATATCGAGTCACTAGCAATGACCGAGAAGAAAAGAATCAATTGATAGTCCCCGAACCCTATAGACAACAAGTTCTGCACCTAGCCCACAGTCAGCCAGGGGGTGGCCACTATGGGAGGGAAAAAACTGAGGAGTATCTGTTGAGGAGGTTCTATTGGCCGGGTGTCTTTTCTCAGATTAGGAAATTCTGTCAGCAGTGTCCTAAATGCCAAATGATTGATCCTGGTACAAGGAGAAGAGCCCCTTTACAACCCCTTCCTATCATAGATATTCCCTTCTCACGAATAGGAATGGACATCGTTGGTCCTCTCCTACCCTCTTCCCGAGGATACCGTTACATATTAGTGTTGGTGGATTACGCCACAAGGTACCCCGAGGCCATCCCTCTTAGTAGTATTAACACCAAGAGCGTTGCCCACGCCATGATAGGGTTCTTCTCCCGAATCGGCTTTCCCCGAGAAATCTTAACAGACCAAGGGACCCAATTCATGTCCTCCTTAATGACACAAATATGTCAACTTTTGGGGATCAAACAATTGCGGACTTCGGTTTATCATCCACAGACGGATGGCCTGGTGGAACGGTACAACCGGACGTTGAAAAATCTTCTAAAGAAATCTATCTCCGAGACAGGTAAAGACTGGGATAGGAAACTCCCCTTAGTATTATACGCTGTCAGAACCCATGAGCAAGCTTCTACGGGCCATAGTCCGTTTGAACTGTTGTTCGGACGACAACCCAGGACCCTATTAGACATGGTAGCGGAATTATGGGAGGAGGAGGAAGGGGAAAAGACCCTTCTGAAATATACCCAGGAATTAAAAAACCACCTACACACGGTGTGGGAAAACATAAGGGAACACATGGAGAAGGCTCAAGAGAAACAGAAAAGGTATTATGATAGGAATACTCAGTTGAGGTCTTTTTCCATAGGGGATAAGGTGTTAGTGCTTCTCCCCAGTTCAGACAACAAACTGTTAGCAAAGTGGCAGGGACCATATAACGTGACAGGAATAATAACACCTGTGACCTATAAAATTCAGCTCACCGATAGTCCCAATAGGTCACAGATCTTTCACGTTAATCTGCTAAAAAAATGGGAAGAACCTGTGACCGACCCGGTCCGAGGATGTCTGGTTAACACTGTTAAGGAGTTGGAGGTAGGATGGTGCCCCACTGATCGCCCTACTGGACGCGAGGTACCGGTCATAAATACAGACATCTCGGTTCAACAGCGCAAGCAGTTAAACAAACTCCTCGATGAACATACTCAGATGTTCTCCCTGATACCCGGTAGAACCAGATTGGTACATCATCAGATCATAACCCCTCCTGACAAGATAGTGCGGTTACGCCCTTATCGTATCCCCGAAGCTAGGAAGGTTCTGGTAGAAAGTGAAATGGAGAAAATGCTAGACCTAGATATTATAGAACCTTCTCAAAGTCCCTGGTGTTCGCCTGTGGTATTGGTACCCAAACCGGATGGGTCTATACGTTTTTGTATTGACTTTAGACAAGTCAATTCTATATCCCAGTTTGACACGTATCCTCTTCCAAGAGTAGACGAACTTTTAGAGAAATTGGGGAAAGCCCACTACATGTCTACTCTCGACTTGACAAAAGGCTACTGGCAGATCCCACTGGCCCCAGAAGATAGAGAAAAAACGGCCTTCTCTACCCCCTCCGGACTATATCCTTTTAATGTTCTCCTTTTCGGGTTACATGGGGCACCCGCCACTTTCCAACGTCTCATTGATACCATTCTACGACCTCATACCAGATACGCTGCCGCATATCTGGATGACATCGTCATATTTAGCGAGACATGGGAAGACCATTTAACGCATATAGGAAAAATCTTTACAGCATTACGAAGGGCTGGACTGACAGCCAACCCTTCTAAGAGCCGACTGGCCTTTAATGATATCTCTTACCTGGGCTATCACATAGGGAAAGGTATACTGAGACCCCAAATGAACAAAATTGAAGCCATCCTACGCATCGAGGCTCCCATCTCGAAAAAGGAGGTCCGTTCTTTTCTAGGCCTGGTAGGATACTATCGACGCTTTATACCCCATTATTCCACCTTGGCCGCCCCCCTGACTGACCTTCTGAGAAAGGGACAACCCAAAACCATTACGAGACTAAGCCCGGGTCAATATCATAGTTATCGTACCTTGCAGAGATGCCGCACTACTTAACCGATTTTAAAATGCCCTGAATTTAATAAACCCTTCCATCTTCAAACGGATGCCTCCGACGTAGGATTGGGAGCCGTGCTTTTTCAGAAAGATGAAACCGAAGTAAGCCATCCCGTGGTCTTTATTAGCCGTAAACTGTTTCCCAGGGAACAGAAATATCCCATTATCGAGCGGGAGTGTCTTGCCATTAAGTGGGCAATCGAAAGCCTCCAATATTACCTTTTGGGCAGGTCCTTCCTATTGTATACAGATCATGCTCCCCTTACCTGGCTCTCAAGATCTAAAAATACCAACAATCGCATCCTGAGGTGGTTTATCGAGCTTCAACCTTTCTCCTTTCAGGTCTGCCACCTCCCAGGTGACCTTATGGGTCAGGCCGACTATCTATCCCGGTTTCCGGGACCTGTGGGACTCGAACAGCCCCATTCAAGTGAGGGGATGTGTAACCGGACGTCTCCCGACGCCGGTTTTAAGGAAAGTGCGGAAACTGACGAGGAATACCCCGGGGGCACCCGAGGAGCTCTGGACGTCATGACGTCAAACGTCATGCACGCCGGAGGGAAAATTTAAAAAAAGGACGCTGCCGGAAACCCAGGAGACGCGAAGAAGCGAAACGCTCAGAGAGCAACCCGAGAGGAAGACGAACGGCAAACCGGACACCACAACGAAGCGAGTCCCCGCGAGGCAGACGAGCAACGTGGAAGAGGAGCGATACGCAGGGAGCCTCCCGCCCCTGACCCGGTGAAGTCGGGAGACCGTCAGGAAGCCGGCCGCGTCCCTGGAGGGGCGTGGCCTACAGAGGTACGATCGTACCGCAAGTGGGAGTGGGGTGCCGGGTGGTTATTGGGACTACGGGGAACTAAGGGGAAGGGGCTGAGGTCCTATAAGGAAGGGGAGACGGTGTAAAAGGGAAACCATTGTACCCTCTAATCTCACGGAGACCCGACCCTAAATAACTGCTACCAAAACAAAGGGGAGCTCCACGAACGCACTGGGCAGGGAGAAGGACGTGGTAAAAAGTAACCCCTCACCTCCCTGCACTCCTACCTATTCCCCACCACCCTACTAAACCTAAATAACTCTACCTATTTACTTAATCCCCACTTACCTGTTTTTTTTTCTTCTTCATTCTGGGAACCTGGGCCGCTGACATATGGGAGGACCAGAACCTTCTTAAAGCCGGACCAGACCCCACCAGGAACCTTATCCGAACCCTGAAAGAGAAAATAAATAAATAAGGGACTTTATTATTTTCATTGAGAGACTAAACCAACCCTGACATTGTGAAAAGAGGATTAATTTATCTTAGAACCGTAACGGAAATAAATTAGTTAACCCCGTGAATACGTGTCTGTCGTCTTAATCCAATATCCCTTCAACCTGGGATAAAGAACCCGTCACAGGTATATTTGGCGATTCATTTGTTTATTTAAATATTCCTTTTTTTACATGTGCTGAACAATTTTGTTTTCATTTCACTTGTGTACTTACCTGTAAAACCTACAGAAGAACACCTGACCAAACCTGAAAAGAAAATAGACATAATTTGGATCACTAAGAGGTGTTGGTCAAGGGTAGACTAGTACGTAAAAGTAATAGCCACGTACTCACTGCCAGTTCTTTCTTTGTTTTCTTTTGGAGAACTCTGGCTGTTGCCCACTCTGATGCTACTTCCCTAGAAAGAAGGGGAAAAAAAGGCAAGAAGAAGTTAGACCACAGAGAAAGAGAGAACATATCCTTCTGGAACTACCAGAGTTACCCTTGACTGATATATATATATTTTTTGATTGGATTAATAAAAGACACCAAGATTTCTCTACCGAATAAGCCTCTGAAGCCATAGTTCAGACCCTACCTAACCAAAAGTTATTGGCAAAGCAAAAGACTATCTTCCTGTGGTGAATAGGTCCTAACTATAACTACACAGTGGTGACCACAACCTTGACCCACAACTCACGACTCTCAACCTCAACAGCCTTGACCAACTAGCTCACACCGTCTGAATGATTACCACCTGGTCGCCGCTCACCACTCAGACCACCATGGCCATCATGTCATCTATCCACTCCGGGGCACCCACAGACCTCTGCCCCCACCACCTCTTCAACCTGGAATCCAACCCAATTAACCTGGAACTAACCAGCATCACCAATACCTCCATCTCCACAATCTTCCCGGACAGTTGGAAACACGCAGAGGTCAGGCTCCACCTAAAGAAACCCTCTGCAGACCCAGCAAACTAAAAAATTATTGCCCGATCTCCCAGCTCCCTTTCCTGGCCAAAGTAATAGAGAATCCATAAACCAACAGCTCACCGACTACCTGGAACAAAACCAACTACTTGACGCCTCCTAATCAGGATTCTGTGCCAACCACAGCACAAAGACCATGCTCATCACTGCCAGAGATGATATCAGAACCCTCCTGGACTGCCTAGAGACTGTGACCCTGATTCACCTCGACCTCTCTGCTGTGTTCGGCACCGTCTTCTACCACACCCTCATCAACAGCGTCTACAACATCGGCATATGACAAAACACCCTCAAGTGGATTGCGTCCTTCCCCATAGGTCACACAGAGCATTTGGCTGCCTCCCTTCACCTCTGAATCCAATGATATCATATGTGTGACGTATTCAAGTATCATCCATCATCCCCACCCTGATCAACACCTACATGACCCTCCTCGAAGACATCGTCAAATGCCATGTCCTTAACATAATTTCATATGCAGGCGACACTCAGCTTATCCTCCTGCTCACCGAAGACCCTTCCACCACCAAAACCAACTTTTGGAACTCCGTGAACAACATAGCCAACTGGATGAGGACAACTGCCTTAAACCTGACTCCAACAAGACAGAAGTACTGATCTTTGGGAAGACCACTTCCGCCCTGGACCACAGCTGGTGGCCAGCAGAACTCAGACCAGCACCCTCACCTGCAGACCATGCATGCAACCTAGGCATCATTCTCGACAGCAAACTGACCATGAAACGGCAAGTCAGTGCAGTCGCCTCCTCCGGCTTCTACTCCATCCGTACGCTCCACAGAATCTTCCCATGGATTTCCAGCCAACACCAGAAAGACCATCATTCAAGCCTTGTCACCAGCCACCTTGACTATGGCAACCAGTGCTTAATTTGCCCAAAGCCCTCCTCAAACATGCAGCTGCTGCAATTAAATGTGTGAACACGGAATACTCAGGCAGCGTAATCCTGAAGCCATCGCGGGCCTCTTAAATCCATATAAAGCCACTCCCTGCCCCTTCAGCTCACTCTTGCAGCTTTCTACTTTCTCTCTTTGTGACGCTTTTTCATTTTTCCCTTCATCCATCTTTCCCATATGTGTCTTTTGCTCGCAGAAAATGCTTGAGGCAGAAGAATAAGCCCTGGCCCTCAAAAATAAGTGCCTGTGCTCAACACCGGAAACAAAAAGCACTGATGGCAACGCTCTCTACATGTGCATCTCCGCCCAGCTCCTCAGACTACTCCAGACCATACAGAATACAGCAGCCAGACTTATTCTGGACCTCACTAAATGGACCCACATCACCCCCACCTCAGAAACCTCCACTGGCTTCCCATTCAGAAGAGATTCCAGTTCAAGAGACTGGCCTACATCAACCATCGATTGAATTTCCATTTACCCGCAAGGCACATGCACTCCTCAGTAGCCTGTGCGCACACCCTCTGTCTCTGCTGAATCCTCAGCGGGGACCGTTCCTTCTCCTGCATCACCACCAAGACCTGGAATGACCTGCCCCTCCATCTTCGAATAGCACCCTCCCTTGTGGACTTCAGAAAGAATCTCAAGACCTGGCTTTTCGACCAAGTTGACGCACCCTCAGCGCCCACCTAACCCTAGGGTTGGCAGCACTGCTCTATACAAATGCTACTTGGGTGATTGATTGATTTTTTTTAAATGTATATTTATATATGTGTGTGCATGGCCTTCATCTGTGTGTGGGGTTGGGTGAATGGTTTGACTTTTGGCAGGGGCCTGCACCCAATCCCCCTGCAGGCAATCAACCCCCACTGCTGACCACCACCCACGGTCTGGCAACTTTGGTCCCACAGTAATCTTGCTGTACTCCTGTGACTTTTCAAGAGGAGGTCTGCACTGAGTTAAGTGAGTCCATGGCGACACAAAAATAATTTTTCCTTGCACGTTGAACCCTGAGTGGGTCCCTCAAGGACCCCAACCTGCCACGAGTTCAAGGCATTCCTATCCTGCAACCTGATATGTTTTATTTAAATTTTCAGTACATAGAGAGAGAGTCCTAGGCCCTCATTACAACCCTGGCGGTCCAAGACCGCCAGGGCTGTTTTGATGGAAGCACCGCCAACAGGCTGGCGGTGCTTCCATGGTCATTCTGACCGCAGCGGTTGCGTTGCGGTTGCACCGCCGGGGACGGCAGATTCCCGCCACATTTGTCCCGGCGGTGATAATCAGGGGATTACGAGTCCCCGACTGCCAGCCTTTTCCTGGCGGTAAGAGCTGCCAGGAAAAGGCTGGCGGTATGGGGAGTCGCGGGGCCCCGTGCAGCTTTTCACTGTCTGCATAGCAGACAGTGAAAAGCGCGATGGGTGCAACTGCACCCGTCGTACTGCTGGCTCCTGTGTTGCGGCCGAGATCCCACTGGGCCGGCCCAGCGGGGATCTCAAAATGACCATGGTGGGAGTGCGGCTGCATTGGCGGCCGCCCGGCGGTCAGATCTTGGCGGGCGGCTACAGGGTCCTAATCCTTAAACGGCAACAGCAACATTTCTCTTCATGTTGCAGCCAGCCAATCACAGAGCTCGGTCTCATGGGACTGGTCCAGCCAATTAGAATGCTTCATTTGTTGTTGTTGGTTTTTTTTACCCCTTGGTAACTTGTCAATATTCCCTCAGTACTCCCTGGTAGCTATACATTTTGGAGATTCATTTCTCTGAATTCTCTCCTCTTTTGATGACCACCCCGAAACCTTTGAGGAAGGAGCTGAGGTGGATGAACCTTTTTTTTTGGTAAAGTTCTGTGAAGATTCATCAAACTTCGCCAAAGTTATTAGCAAAACAAAAAGTCCATTCCTTATGGAAACTCAGTCTCACTATAACTATACAGTGGTTACCACCACTGTGTAAAGTACACATATGTTTTCCTTAACTGATTTTGACATACTGGAACACTGCCTAGTTTTAATAAAGGTGACTGCTATTTACTAGCACACATGTATAATACCACTCAAAAGAAAGTTTGCAAGCCATAGCAAGCTTTGGCATATTTATTTCTCCTGGAGAAAACAAGTACAAGATAGCAGGATTTGTGGGGGAGGACATGGCTTGGCAGCCAATCACGGGGGCCGCATACTGAAAACGCTCTGTGCAGCCGCTTGCCGTCTGCCCACATCCTTCCTTACCCCGGAGAGGAAACACTGCCGTCCTGCCTGTCAGGGCCCCACATGATGCCTGGGGAGTGTTACATGCCTTTGGGCACTACAGATTGCTGTTGTGCCACTGCAATGATGGCAGGGCCTCGTCTCATGGGCCTCAGAGGAGAGCTGCGTGATGGGAGCTATCCCTGGGGGTGTAGACCACGACACAGCAGACGTGACTAGCCAGGGCCTGATGACTACATCCCTCAATGGGGGGACCCTGCATTGCCATAGTCTTTCTCCCCTACCCATCTCCCACCTTCTCTGGATTTGCGGCACATGGACTGCGCCTTCCATCTCTCTGCATTTGGAGGGGGCGCCGAGGAGTCCGGGCTGCTGGCACCTGGGCCCGATCCTGTGGGGAACATTTCCCAGTGGCTCAGACTCTAAGGCTTCCTGCTCCAAGTGGACAGGTCGAGCAATGCATCAGCCCCAGTTAGATGACTGACGGGACCTGGAGCTCTTTGCATTGCTGGTAAGCATGCAGCTTGCCACAGGGAATTTTAAGGACTTATGGACTTGGGGAGCAGGCCAGGGGAACTTCACTTACCGCCAGCGCTTTCCTCCTCTCCTCTCATCTGTTACCGATCATGTCTGGGGGAGAAATGGCATTTAGACACTACTGTGGCACGCTGCTTACAGATCCACAAGAGACAGCCAGCAGTTTTACTAGGAGTGCTTACGCTAGGAGTCGAGTCCTGTCCAGGAGCAGATCATAGAGTCTGTGCAGGCCCTGCCTCTTAGGACGCTCACTGCGACTGAGCTTGATTCGCTTGATAGTGCCCTTACCGGGAGGACCTCCTGTCGATTGTGTTGGGGAGGGCCCAGAACCCTTATGGATTTCTATGTGAATTTTTTAAAGCATACATGTTAAAACTTTGATATGTTAGGGAGTTCACTCTGAGATCCAAGCCGCCACCCTATCTCCTGATTGGAGTCATGGAGAGTTCAAAGTTTTCCCCAAGACCAGTCAGCTGGTGGATGAACACTCTTCTTACTGCCTGAATTCCTTGTGAACCTTGAAGTACAGATCCAGGTAAAGGCACATGCTAGTAGACAGGTATGCCTGATTCCGGATTTGCTATATCCAGAACAGGTGGGATTCATGCCCCACAATACAACTCGTGATAATATCTGGCGCCTATACTACGCAGTGGCGCTTGCCTACACGTTGGAGGGTCCAGCAGTGATTCTCTTGGCTGACATAGACACAGCCTTGGATTCTGTGAACTGGAAGTATTTGTTTGTCCTCCTTCAGTGTCTCAACTTCGGCCACAAATGTCTTTCTTACCTATACGGATTTAACGGCGTCTGTTTGGGTGGCTGGCTCCTACATGGCTTAGTTTCCAGTGCAGCCTGGGATGCAGCAGTATTGTCCCCGTCTCCTCCTACTATTTGCTGTCACCATGACACCCCTGGTGGTCTGAGTGCAGATGGACGTATAGATGCGGGTCTTTGAATGGGGAGTGGATTTATCAGAGAATTGCCTTATATGGTGATGACGTTCTTTTCCTCATCGTGTCCCCCTGATGGATCGGGACCCCAGGTGTTACAGCTCCTGCATATTTTTGGAGAGGCTTTGGGCCTCCACATCAACATATCTAAGTCCACAGTATTCTTGCCTAGTGCCTGGTCGCACAATTTCTGTTGGAAAGGTAGGTTTGTCTGGATTCAAATATTTGGGCGTATTTGTAACTCCTAAAGCTAATTTGGCATGGTTGCGTACTCTGGAGCCAGTTCTGGCTAGCCAATGGAAGGATATCTAAATATGGTCTGTCCTGCCTCTAACTTTGAATGGACAGTCCACTATTTTCAAAATGGTATCATTTTTGCCTTGTTCCTTTATCAGCTACAGAACTTCTCCTACGAGGTCCCGCATAGATTGAGTTCTATCCTTGCTTCATTACTTTAGGACAGGGTAACCCCCCTATATAGCCCTAAGCCAGTGTTTTCAGTCTACATATTGCAGGGGAATCGTCATCGCAGATGTTGGATCATATTACCATGTAGCCATCTCCAAAATGATTTGTGGCATCTTATCCAGAGTGATCCCACCTACATGTCGGAGAGGTGGGCAGTGGGAAATACCACTATTCTTTCCTATGTATACAGTGACAGGGGCTGTCTTCCCACAGCAATGAAGGTCATTTTTTACTTCTGGTGGTCCTTCCTCTAGGGGTGGTGAGGCAGATTGACAGAATGGATGCCACTGTGGAGGGGCCACATACGCACCCAGGTGGCGGCACAGGAGGGCTTCCTTAAGTGGGACCTGACTGGGATCTCTGCCCTAGGAGACTACAGCTGGAATATCAGCTACACCGCAGCCAGTTTCATAGGTACCTTCAGCTTCGCCATATACTGACCCCCTACATTACTACTCTGACTGACCTCTCTGAATTCAGTGCATTAGAGGGCAAACTCCTTATGGGTGATCTGGGAGATCATAAAGTCTACCAAACACCTATTTCAAACCATCCGAACACTTTTTCAGCATGGGAAATGGTCATGGAGATTCTCGTGAATGAGGACTCGACAGAGGTGTTGGCGGTGCCTCGGGCAGCTACTATTGCAGTCTGGCTCCCCTACCTGTGTTCGGTGTGGCATTGAGGAGGGTACCTTTAGTCACACTGTGTGGAACTGACCTGAGTTGCATAGATTCTGGTATGTAGTTACGGCTTTAATGAGAGAAGTTCTTTCCTTGTCGATCCCAATGAACCCCAATTTGACCCTCCATCATGTCACTGATGGCTTGGGTGGTAATAGATATCGACTATCTTTATTATTTTGGGGCTTAACCCTGGCTAAATGCAACATAGCTCAAGAGTAGTGTGGATGGTTGTTTCCAGACAATTTCTGTATTTTATTCCTGTCTGCGGTGTGGGCAGTGGCGCTGGGTACATTCCTGCAGGTCTTTACTTTTTTCCTTATAATATTACTAATCATTGCATGTTGGCAGATCAGGCCTCATTTTTTTTTTTTACACATTGCAAAGTAAATAAAATATGTTTTAAAAAAATAGCAGTAGTGTATATCCAAAGTTCTAGGTTGAGGCCACACCCCCTGAGCTTCATGAATGACATTTCAAGCAATTACATCTTCACCTAGAGGGATGCCTAATAATGATAATAGGTACTACAACTTTGTGAAGACTATAATAAGTTAGATCTGACGTGAAAGGGACATCTTTCTTGAAGGACTGCAGTCTTGTTAAAGACTTCAAGTTTTAATTCACACTCTAGAGGATCAGCTATTAAAGAAGTGTGGGAAAACTGGGCTGTTTGCAGAAGCCCCCTTAGTTTTGGCCCCCATTTTTCACTCATGCTTGTGTTTTTCTGAATCTGATGGTGCACTGGGCACTGCTAAACAGTCCTAGTTCCCGTGCTCTGATTAAAATAGATATGCAAATTAGGCTAATTATAATTGGCTGTACCAACCTACCTGTACGTCCCTGGTATATGGTAGGGCATGTAGATTTAAGGACCCCAGCATAGGTAGTACACCCATGGGTGCACTGCTGTGGTGCCCAGTGTCATTTTAAAGGCAGGCCTGTCTTGCTGGCTGCTTTTAAGTTAACGTCAATGCCAAATTCGACTTTGGAATTAAAAGTACTTCCATAGTCTTAAGCTACCTTTATTTTACATATAAGTCACCCCGAAGGTGTGCCCTAGGTGCCCCCAGGATTGGGTGCAGTGTAACTATAAGCAGGGACCTTATAAAAGATGTTTTATAAGCCTTGATGAGGGAAAAATAGCTAAATTCATTTTCCCTCATTGTAGTGTATGGGCTCCAGCGGCTAACTTTGGGAGATTTTATTTTAAAATAATAAAGTCTTAAAAGGAGCAAAGTATGAAATGTTTATTGTCAAATTAAAAGTTATAATAAACCCAACAACTTGCCACTGTTGTTATATAAATTATTTTTGTTGCATAGGGCCGGTGAACTGAATTTAAATATAACCTGCACCTAAAAAGAGTTTTAGAACTCTTTCTAAAAGTTACCAGTATCAGCTCTGTAGTGCCCTTCTCTGATTGGCCTGGTGAAGTGCAAGTGGCCTGGGCTGAACACAAGAGAAGTGCCTGGGTGAGGAGAACTGCCTCAGCAGATGGGGAAACAGGATGGGCGGTAAGCAGCCAAATTGTACTTCAAAGGAGGGAAGGACATTTGGTGGGCCAGCAAGTGGACCGCCCAATTTCCTGCAAAACCAGATGGCCAGGTGCCCCCTAATTAGATTAGGAGAGGGCTGGAAAGGAGTGTGTTAAGGGAAACATGCCCACACCAGTGGGTGGGCTCAGTCAGACCTAACCTCTGAAATTAAATTTTTGCCATCTTGGATTTTGGGAGAATGTTGATCCCTGGGATTGATTTTTGCCACACTTCCCATGAAGTGGTCACTCATGAAGGTGCTGGCCTGCACGTGATTTGTCAAGAGGCCCCCCCCCCTGCTTTCCACCCCAGGAGCAAGGATAAAATTGGCAAAGCTGCACCCCCACCTTCGATCCCTACAAGAAACAAGACAAAGAAGAAGAAGGACTGCCCTTCTGACCTCTTACCTGCACCTGGACACTGTATTTTGAAGAACTGCACCAGCTGCACACCTGGGCTTCACCACTAAAAGGACTCTCTTCAAAAAGGGACTCCCTGTTTGCTACAGGTAGAAAATAGCTGACCAGAGTCCTCTGACTCGAACCCTGAAGAAACTGACCAGCTGATCAGTGGTCATTTTTGGATTTGAGCCAGTTGCACTCTGGAATTTGGAGTCCTAACCCTCAAGGAGCAACTCAGAGATTCTGGAACCTGGGGATGAGTTGTGGACTCCTAAAGGGCCTTCAAATAACTCTGGAAGTAGATCCAGAAGCTTAGAGATGTTTGGAGCAACTTCGGAAAAAAAGCTGAATAAGTAGACCGACCAGACATCGTGAGTCAAGCCGGGTTACGATGACCGCGACTCAGCCTTCCTTGCAGGTTCATCTCACCAAAAAGTTTGGGAGCCCCAGATGTCCAGGATTTCACCATGTGGTCGTGGAAAGGCTCTGACGGAGTGTACTTGAAATCAGCCTGCTGTGGAGGGTCATCCGACGTCGGAGAGAAAAAGCTCCAACGTAAAAAGTTGAACGAAGCTTCCTGCTCAGCATATCAAAAGACGGCTCCAGGGAGGTCGGATTCAATTTCAAGTTCGGCCCAGACGAAGATTTCCGTAACGAAAAATCGCCTAAGTCCAAAGGTAGGATTCTTCACCAGCAGCCTGGCGGTGTCAGCGGTTTGATCGCAGCAGCTCAGCCTCCATCAGAATGTGGTAAATCGGACCGCCACTACCGCGGCAGTCCGACAGCCAACCGAGTCTGGCAGTTTCAAGGCTGCCAGACTCGGAATGACCCCCTAAGTCAGAAGGTAAACCTTTGACTGAGGCCTCCCACTCACTATTGCCGAGCAGGGCTCCATTCCAGTTAGCCTCAAATTTTGACTTTGCCCTGGTCGAGTGCGACTAGATGTCCAGATTGGCGCTTTTAATTTCTATGCGCTAAAAAACATTTATTCTTTAAAAAATCATATCTACGGTTCCCTATGTTGGATGTTTTCTGTTTTAGTGTTATTTTAAAGATAAAAAAATATTATATATTTATATATATTGGAGTTGGATTTTTATTGCATTTTGTGTTTTACTTATTTACTGTTATGAGTTTATTAAATGCTTTACACACCTGTCTCCTAAAATAAACCTAACTGCTCGTCGCCAAGCTACCAAGGGTTGAGCTGGGATTAATTTATTGACAGGACCTAGTGGGGGTTAATGACCTATTGCTAAGTGCAAGTACTTACCTGCCCTTACCAATAATCCACTTTTCAACAAGAAGATCCTGCAGCAGTGGTTAAGGCCTGACCTGTTGGCTTTGACCATGCTTGTTATTTAACTGGTGATTGTAAACAGCTTCAGAGTGAAAAGAAGTGAGACACAATGGTTTCTGAGAATAGCGTAAGCCTTTGTTTCCATGTGATAACACTGTTCATAATCATCCTTGTTATTTGAACTGTCATCTTTCTGGTTAAATAGACTTAAAGAGTTATACTTATTTTTGTATTTGTATCACTGCCCTAAAATGTGCTGGTAATTTCTGGTTTGTTTTGTTTTTGAACATTTAAGTGCCCTTCAGGGGCACTGAATGGAATTGTGAAGTGGTCTATCATGACGGTTTCAGATTGTATTTAAGTTCAAAACCAACTACCGACCTTAGACACTTTGTAGTGAGAGTTAGATGTACCATTGGTTGCCATGTCAAGTGTACAAAGGGAGTAACTTGCATTTCCAGTTGTAGTGCAATTGTCCTACTACTCATCGTCTGCCCCAGGACCCAGAGACAAACCTTGAATGCAGTAAGATCTAGGCTACAATGCCAGGTACAATGTAGATACAGCAAGATACTGCAGTGTACCACTAGCTACACATAGAAGGATGCATCAAGAGTGAGAAGAGTGTTCTGTGAAGGTTTTGTCTTCTCCAATATTGTTTTCTAATCCACAGAAGTAACAGGGTAAAGGCTCAGAAATCTATGGAAGATGCTGTTGTGTGGTGGACTCTGCAGAGCATTGGACAAAATGCCTCCTTGCAGGAGAAGCTCCTGGAATTAAAAGGTAAACAAATATCAGATTGTGAGTAAGGGCATGTCTAAGGGAGACATGTTCTGGTACCCTTTTCTAAAGAAAGTGAAAGCATTTCTTCCAGAAAGTGACTTTGAACTACTGTTTAACCCCTCATACTCTGTATCTGGATGTTGATAACTTTCTGCTCCAGGCCTCCCCCCCCCCCGCCAAGCTCCAGAGTGAAACCCCTTATGGGCATCTTACACGCTATCACCCAGGGCCTAAAGAAATATGATCATATCATCCCATCCTGATAAACAGGCTATAATGTACAGTAAATGGAAGAAAATTGAATGCCCAACCTGGTAAATAGCAGTAAATATGCTAGTACTGCCTCTGCCTATCATATGATTGGTGTTTCTTCTTCACACACTGACCTCAGATTCTCTCCCATCTGAAGACATAGAAAGTTCTTTTTGGAGGACCCTTTTCATCTTTTATAATGTCCATACAGTCCTGTAGCTGGGGTCATAATGTTCATGTTTATGAGATATGCTGGTCAAGCGTAAGATGGTAGTCTCTGGTGGTGAATTTGAGCCTGGTGCCTGATGGGCAGATTTGGCTTGCACTACAGCTTGTTTTGTGTGCTTTCAAGCATGTGGAGGACATCAATGAGCTATGACTACCTCTGCAGAACAATGGCAGTCAACCCGGCTATTGAATTTTGCATCTTGATCAGCACTGATGGGATTAGTGTAAAAGCACAGAGCAATTTCTCTAACCATTTGATGAAAAGAGCATTGTGGTATCTGGAGGTGAAGTATGGACATTTCTTCCTTGTATAGATATTTCTGTTTCTTTATTTTTAATTTGCAATATTGTGGATGTGCCCAGCTTCATAAAAACATAAAACAAGACAGACAGGCAAATGTAATATACCAGAGCATTTTTAAATTGATACAGATTCAAAGCATATAAAATCCAAAGGAAGGAGTAAAACAAGTCAAGAAGGGTATCAGCAAGGTACGCCGTACTTGAAGTGTACAGTAAGTATTGTTTAAGGTGTTTTGTGAAGTTTTCCCAGTTTTGATGGATACTTCTAACTGCAGATTACTCACTTTTAGAATAATCCCAGATGCTCGACTGGATCTGGCTTCTCAAAGCAATTGCTCCTGCATACCAACAGGTGGCACCATCAGACTCCAGGACAGCATTGCCCTGCACCCTAGAAGTTACTCACAGAGCCATATGTAGGCTCCAACCATGAGCATTGATATATTTTCCTTTCTTTTAATGGCCTCCCATAAAGCTCCACTCCCAAGTTCCTCAATTGTTTTTAACTATGCCTTCTTCCACAACAACAGGTATAAAGCGTGCGTTGACTGAAGTAAGGAGATGCCTGTCAAGAATATACATAACATTTGTGTGTGGTGCCTTGGATCTAGCTGCGATTTAAAGTCATTTGACAAGTGTTCCTTAATGCACGTGAAGGAGATCAGGAGCTGGAAGCAGAACTCTACATTGCAGAACACAAAAAGAAGGCACTCTTGAAGCAAAAGTCCTGGTCCCATTCGAGGTCGCAGTGCACTCCTGTGCGCGTCTGACGTTAATAAGTAAATTTACAAGGGGACTCTAATAGGTCGATGAACCTTTTGACTTGCAATTAAGATGTTCTTACCATAGCACCAGTACAAAATAAATAATCAATACACAATAATCATTAGTAATCAATAACATCAATAATCAATGGAGTCAGAAATTGTCACGCACCATAACCTTTCAGTTATGAATAACCACACCTTTTAGTGAAAGTTAGAATATTTATTTCCCTATATTAACAATGCTAAAGTCATGTAGATTAATCTCTAAAGTCAGATGAAACACGTACAGAAACAATACTGGCTGTCCAAAGCGGCAGAAGAAATGTAATCTAATCAAAGCTTGAACAACAACACGTTCTAAGGTTATGGTGCAAATCAATAGCAAAGTCAACTGTGTCAATGTAATTATATACATGAAGTTTAGCAGAGAAATTCACCAAGCATTAGTCCCTGTTATAAAAATGTCATTAGTGAGAATCCTTAACTAACATCAGATTAGCATCAGCATGTTGGGCTTCATGCAAAACAATTTAGTAGCACAAATTTGGAAAAACATCTAACTATGGCTCTATCAAAACAGTGCAATTGGTACCTAGAAAGAAAAAGCAAATATGCATAATAATCACAGTTTGTGTTATACCTATCCTCAGTATGGGTCAGCAAAGCAGAATCAGTCTTTATCCTCAGGACATCAGTCGATCAGCAAGACATCAGGATTCAGCATCAAAGTTCGAAAAAGGCAAAGTCTGTAAGCATTAAAGTTAAGCATGTCTCTTATCAAGATCCCTATTAGTCAGTTAACCGTATGTTCATACTTTGTCCAATAAAACTAAAATCCCAAATCTATGAATTCTAATATTACTCTGTTTACACGTCGTTGATTGGTTTGTCTTGCAATGTCCTCATCATCCAGTTTGTCAGGTAACAATATTGTTCCAGCTTCTTCTCTAGTCAGTATCTTCATTGTTTTTGTCCTGGGAAAGCCAGTCTCAAACACATTACATATAAAATGGTGCATTAGTTGGAACATCATCTTCTAGCAGTCGGTTCTCATGAGAAGCTTCCGTTATGAGCACATTTAAACAACACAATAAAAATTCACAGTTTAACTTTCTTGGACAGCTATTTTATTAAACGCTAAGAAATACAGCTTTACATGAGGCCTGGCAAATAGGTCAAGACACTCACTAAGTTAAGGCCTACAATTAATAAAGCTCAAATTAAATTCATAACCCTCAATGTGACATATTACTGCATTAGTCTAACATATATTCAGCATTTCATAAGTATTAAATCATTGATTAGTACATTTTGTTAACATTGGTGGCCATTCTTCGTAATCACATTTTCAAATGTGTGCATTATTTTTCTACGTTATTTTCTTTTCTTCGTTAACATTGGTGGCCATTCTTCGTAATCACATTTTCAAATGTGTGCATTATTTTTCTACGTTATTTTCTTTTCTTCGTTAAGCTTATTATTCAAAATACATAAACACTCATTAATTATTAAAACACCTGCACTAGCACTCCTACTGCAGTTGAAGGGCCACTCATACGCCTTGTCCCGATCCCAATCCAACTCTTAGGTAAATTCAATGGCAAAATATACCACTGGCACACAAAGGTAAAGCTTGACTCATCTCCTTCTTCCCACTCCAGATGGGGTAAGAAGCCATTAGTTGGCACTTTAAAGGCCTCATTTCGCTGGTGTCTTCCCTGAGCCCACTCCTACACTGTTTCTGGCAATCCATTTTGACACCATAGCAGATAGAGGCTTTCAAGAGACCCTGCAGCAGCTATTTACATTGGCAGCATCCTCTGGTTTGCCTCCAGGTGGCAGCGACCACCTGTTGCACTTAAGCTGGATGGCCCTTCCTGGGCACCAGCTGACCCCGCTGGACCTTAATCTAGTTCCTCACCCTTTCTCTACTCCACTCTGATCCATGAGGCCACGCTAATCCCAGCCACGCTAGCATTGACAATGACTGCCTGTGTACAAATTGGATCCCATAGTAACGCTGAGCTCCAATCCAGAGCCGACGTCTGTTTCTGCCAGACCAGTATTGTGCTACAGGATTACAAAAGTGCCACGTCCAACATTGGAACGTAAACCCCAATCAAATCCAAACGACTGGTACTGTAGTTGTCTGAAAGCCCAGTTTGTTTCTTGCCCATATGGAAGCAGTCCAAGCTTTTCAGACCCACCGATGAACAACTTACCACTATACTGATACTGAATTGTACCTTGACCTGTAAGGTACTGGTAGGATAGATACTCTCCCAGATTGGGAGTCTAAGAAATGTATAGAAGACCGAGCTCCACTGTGGCCCTTTAGCTTTAAGGTTATGTTGTTTTTCTAGAGTCGTTTAGCTGGCGTCATTATTGTCCTTTGATAACAGAATTGTTTAACTATAATATCCTTCAAAACAATATCTACATTTATATCTTGTTTGTGTTGCCAGTTAGTTTTAATGTGTTTATTACACCCTCAGTAGAATGATCAAAGGTATCTGGCAGAGAATTTATATAAAAATCATACAAGAATTGAAATCCTATTGGAAAAGAGAGGCTCAATCTCAGACTTTCTTTTTTCCATACTGTTTTTTTTTTTCTCACAAAATTTGGGAAGGAGTGGGCATCTTGCTACATCAAATAACAAATAATGGTTGTCATAACTAGTTTATCTTCTTTATCCTATGAGGGACACACCGGACATCCTCTCTAGATTTCCGGGTTGCAACAAATTACATTACTTTATGTTTATTTTCTTGAAGCAGAGAGGGCGGCTTGATCCTGCTGAATGCAACTGACACCTCTTAGTAGGAAGGATTATTGGGAGAAACAGTTCGACCTTCATTAGTTGGTTGAATTCTTCCCCACTTCTTTTTAATTCAGTGGGGAACACAATAATATTTGGTTAGTTCTTCCCCACTAGATAGTTTTGAATCATCTTTTATTTCCCCTCTGCACTCACTACCCCAATTAGAAAGTGGCACAAGCTCATACCTCGATATTCGAAAAATCAACACCCATTAGGCTCTCCCCAACAATCCACAGGGTAGATGTTGTCACCTAGATCATTGTGATCAGTGCTAGAAGGGGCCAAAGTTGAAGCATGTCACATTTTAGGGAGGCGAGGGCCTTTGTCCTTAAATAGTGAAATTTCTGGACCTACTGGGTCTTTCTTTTCCAACAGGAAAGTCAGTTATTGTGTGATTGTTCATAATATTAGGCGATTGTACTTACTGTCCTGTCTGATGAAGATAATTTATATAAACATAGCCAATTACTGAATTCACATGTTTGAGGTGAGCATTATGCTGGAGAGAATTCAGGCGGTCAAATCTCCCCTTAACTAAATAGTTTGATACAAGAGTCTAAAAAATCAAGACTGGTTACAGAATCCTCATGTTGTAATACTATGCTGTCATGTGATGCAGCTCTGCACTTTAAACCCAACAGGCCAATCAGTAGATCACAGCCGGAAGAAAAAGTAAATTCCTCATATGCCTACTGTGCCCCATCATTTTAACTGGTTGAGTGTTGGAGCAGGGCCAATTAAAGGAAGGGTGGTTTGTTTTTGTCTGAATTTCTGCTGGAGGTTTTGTAAATATTGAAGGATGTTTACTAAAGTGACTTGCAAGTTCTTTTTGCTCATCAAAGAATGGCTACATCCTTAACGGTACCTTGCCGTACTCAGCTCTGGTCTGCCTGAAGAATGCACATCCAAAGAGGGAGGTCTCCAGTCTACTCCAGCCTACTATTCAACATGCTATTGCGAATGAGAAAAAACCCTTAAAAGCCATTTCTGGATCATTGACGATGCAGTCTGTATACAGAAGACCGCTTGCTTGTTTATTGTAACCGAAGCCAGAAAGGCAGGCTTTGGATCCCAGTATAATAACTTGCTCTCCATATAGCTTTGCCCATATATTTCCTATTCATGCTCTTCACATGTGTGAATTTTGCTTAACACTGGTGCACCATCAATATGCAGCACTGCTTCCAGCTGAGGTTGATCTATTTGATGCTTGGTGCATTCTTCTGATAGATGTAGTGTTGGATAGTATTCAGCAAAGAGCACCTCATTACAAATATCACTCATGGGAGGTAGGAAGGGCTACATACTCTATGTAGAAATCCAGCAGGCATTCTGCCTAGGTAAAGAACCAATGGGTAGCCTGCTCATGGGCTTTCATGCTATAGATTTCTGTTTGGGAACAAGATAAAAGGTTCTGAGTGAGTTAAATCAGAAATAATGGAGATGAGGAACCAGTAAATTAGGAACGAGAAAAAAAAAAGAGAGGCAAAAGATCAATTACCTCTGGTGAAGAAAAATCTATGTGTTTACTCATATTGATCTTTACTTCTGAATAAACTGAGTGAAGATCAGCCCCACATTATCAGACCCAACTGGGGGTTCTGGAAAATAGTGGTTGATGCTTTTTGCTCCTTTGCATCTTTCCTCTACTTCAAGAACTGCAAAACTAGGTCAATGTAAATATGGCCGTGTTAAAGAGTTACATCTTCCAAGGTGCATCTTCCTGCGCGGACTCTTCCAAACCATCAGTGTTAGTTATCAGGAGTGAGAAAGGGGCAAAGTGAAGGTTAGAAGGATGGTTTCAAGTGTTAGGAAAATCTGATTAGAAATTGCAATAAGCTCATTTGGGATCTAACCTGCAGTGTGTTTTTTTTTCCCAGCAACATTCCCTGCAGAACTGGGTAAGTTCAATAAATAGTATGAAATGTTTTAATTTTTCAGTTTAGGAATTAATTGTTCTAATTTCACATACCCTCTATTCTCTTCTTGCCTTTAGTGTGCAGATACATCAAACCCGGTGAATGTAAGTAAGATTGATTCAGAGTTACTGAAACTGAGGCATATATATGTGAGCAGTTTGACTGTGGTAATTTGGTGCTTGGGAGCCGGTTCTAGGGTTATGACATGGCTTACTTGGGAATCACACAGATGGGTAACTTGATGTAGTAGGAATCACATACAGTCACAGGACAGAGGTGTGGTTTATTAGGGGCCATTCTGAGCCACAAGGAGAGACGACAATAACCTGGCATTTTACTGAGCTAGAAGGAGGTAACAAAATAATATTGATTGTAGAAATAATCTGAGTCTCAAAGGATTAACTAAAACTGTTAATCGCCTAATAATAATAATAGAACATTCCTCAGGCGCAGCAAGAGAAAGACGGGGCAGAGACCTCTCTACGTTTACTATTCACCAAAACATTAATAACCTTATTTGTGTGGATCAACCAAAGAATTAATCTGCAAAGTTTGCCATACAGGTTCACCTAACACTATGCTTTGTAGAACATTTTATGGTTCCTTGCATAGGTGCTGTAAAGTGCTAAAGAGCAGGGGTAAGAATTGGTTCTGAACTGGAAAGGCTCCATATATGTTGTCAATTATGTTCTTGTTCTGTTATACTACTGCTTCATAACCCTATTGAGGAATAATCACCTTTGGTTGTAGTAGTTTGGTGGTTTGTCAGAGAGTTTTTAGTTAGGGGATCAATAAGCCATGTTTGGTGGCAGAACAGTTTAGTTAGATGGCCTTGTTCATGGTGTTTTCTCTGCAATGGTATCTGTATTAGGATTTCCTTGTTGAAGAGTCACTATACTCCTGCTGCTTTTCTTTTTGTAAGAGTAACATTTGTTTTTACCATACATACTTTGATGTCCAACCTATGAAAAAGTTCACTGAGACCCTGTAGAGTTTCATCATTTGGTGTTTGAGAGTGGTTTGTCATACCTAACACACCGCCTGGCTTGACTAGGCTTAAACCAGATTCACAGGTAGTTAGTTACTGCAAAGGTCCTATAAACCAATCAAACAAACAGATAATGTCAGAATCAACAAAATAAATCACATACATCTTATCTATTAAGTGAACAATCCTTCAATCATTACTCAGACATTCCTATTTCGCCTATACGAATTCCATTTTTCTAATGACCATTTTCAGATATCTCCTTTCAATTTTAAAATAGTTCTCACTAAAACTAGGTTGATGGATGTATTATATTTGTGATTTTATTACAAATTGTGAACATATGTGCTGTTGTGGGTTCTCTTTAGGGCCTGGATTAGACACCCGTATTTTAGCATTAGGACCGTAGCCTGAGCCTATTACACGTTTTTATTCAGCTCATATTGTTTTGCACAGCCATCTTTTAGCTTGTTGTTTTTATATTTTAATCAGCTACTTCATTCTGAGAAGACAAAGTTTTTTGTGCTGCACATTTTATCAGCCCCTTGTACACATTATAGTACATGAAAAATATATAATACACTGTTCCAATTAGAAAGAAGAGAACACATGTGGGAGTCCTAAAATTTAGGAGCAAATAACCTCACACATCCAAGAGGATGTCATGCTTCATCTTCGGTACAGCTCCTCGTCAGACCGGCGCTGCAATGTCTGACGGGCACCACCCCAAATGGGGGGGCTCTTTGCCGGAGATCTTTTACAATGATGGTGCCATGACCCCAGGATTGAGTAGGAAAAAGAAGGAGATCAAAACAGAAAATGATTAAAATTGGCTCTCAAAACCTCCAACGGGTAAATCATTTATTGAACCAGATAGAAAGTAGGGACCAAGATTAAAAAAAAAGTGTAGTCAAACGAGTGAAACAGAGATAATGAGATAATCACTCTATAGAAAAATGAATGGGAGGGAGGTCGGACAATTTTCAAACCAACCCTTGTTCATGGGTCAACATGTTTCGCATCCTAGTGGCCCTTAAGGGTCCATTGATGCTTCGTCAGGACCTAGTTGACTATCTATATCTCCTAATCATAGAGGACAAGTGTGTCTTCTTAATCAAGGTACAGGGGTTACAGGTAACCAAAAAATTGTAAGACAAGTATCCAATCACTTACATCAGTCAGGAACATATGATTCCTAACTATAGCCCTGTAAATGAAATTGCATATATTAATCATCTAACAGAGTAAATCAAGATATTCAAAAAAGAGTGCAAAAAAACGTGAACTCGTGTAACACAGTGTACGTGTTGACAAGTGGGAGAGTGCGTAGAAATATATATAAATAGTGCTTACCAACCCCATTAGGGTAGTGCGCTCCATATGACCACGTAGACCAATGGTAATGTACATTATAGTACACACTATGCTTTGTATTCTGTTCAAGTCTGTCATGTTCGGTACATGATATTTTTGTATTGTCACTCCAGGAGCACAGGAGGCAGTCCCCAGTTCTTACACACATTAATACGTCAGGCCCGCTCCTAGAACACTGCAGGATTCATTATATAAACATCCCATAGGCCTAAGGGGGACAGAGGGCATACCGGTCATGGCAACTTGCCATTGACAGTTTTGCTGATCCTGCCACTGACTCTTCAGCTACGCAACAGGATTGCTATCCAGACAACAGGCAGACCCTTGCCAACCGTTGCAGCTACGGGGTCCTTCCCTTACATCGGGACAGACAGAAAGATTGCCACGGCTATGCTGTCAAATTTTAAACATGAGGTGTGTAGGTAGGAATCTTTAGGCTTTTAGTATCATACAAGATGGTGGGATTATTTATTCTCTTCACACTGATTGTAACAATGATCACAGTATTATGTTTCATCTGCCTAATTATCACAGCTAATGCTTTTTATAACAGGATGCAGTTGCTTCAATAAATGAACTGAAATCCATTTTGCATCTCTTATTCTGCCTTGACTTGTTTGAGTCTCTTGAGTAATTGAGTGAAAGGGGTATGATCCATTCACCACGACTTCCCTGAGGAGTCAGAGTGTCAGACTTAGGTGCCACAAATCACCTCTTTCTTTCTAGGGTTGGGTGAGGCAGTACAGGCTAGTCAGGAGTTAGGCCGATCGTTTCCAGACAGTGTGGGACTGATTCAGTGACCCACACTTGGTGGTGCTGCATCCCTAAACAAGCAGTCGTATTAGCTGCAGGGCCGGACCATTCCTTTCAGAGACCAGAGTTCTCTAATCACTGTCCTTTTGAACTCCTATTCAATTGAGTAGCTCCTCTTGAAAAACATGTTAATGTGTTTCAGCCAGTTATATTCTCATGGCCTCCTCATTCCAGAAAAGTTGCATTGCATTCCACATATATTCAGATTCAAACAGGCGATAACTGTTCTGTAGAGTTAACTTCTTGCATGTCTAAACGTAAATTTCATAATACTTCTCCAAATCTATTGCTGCTACTTCACAATAATATTTTTATTAGTAGTCATATTCTTTTACAAACCTTTCTAGTATCTCCATGTAGAATATTCACTAACTGTAAACAGTGCCTCCATTTTAGGGCCACAAGGACAAGGCAGTTCACAGGGTACTTGCATATAATATAATAGCTGCACATGGGAGGTGGGATATACAAGTTCTAACATGTACAATATGGGAGTATCTATATTTAAATCCTGTGTTTAAGAACTTCCTAAAATAGTTACGGTAAAACAATTACAAAGTTCTAACCTTTATTTCACCCATTGCTACTTACCAATGAATAAAGTTACTATTGACCCGAAAAGCACTTATGTGCAGTATTCATTCCACAGTACAGTTTCTGAAACTTCAGGTATAGAAATAGTAATAGCTTCTGAGATTCATCGTGTTAAAAATCTTCTAAAACATCACCCCTGATTTCTCAATGGTCAGTTAAAGGTTGGGAAGGAGAGTGATGTGAGGGATAGATTTGTGTTGTGAGGCATGAGGTTTTGGTTGAGTGGGATGGAAGGGAGAGTGCGGTGGGATTAAAAAGATGGTTGCAATTAATAGGAAGAGAGGAGGAATTGACCGCTGTGATTTGAGATTTAATATATCATTCCTTTTTTTAATACAGCAACGTTTCCTACAGAAAGGGGTGAGTTTAATAAATAGTAATAAATGGTTTCATGTTATCTATTTTCCAGTTCCATTGTTGATTTTGATTTCACAATTCCTTTATTTTCTTCTTACTTTCAGAGTGGCGATACATTAAAACCTGGGCAAGTGAGTAAAACTGACTCAGACTACGCGTCCCAAGATCTAACTGATGGGTGCAGGCTTTCTAAAAAACATAGGTGTTTTTGAGGGGCACTGGTCAAAACATTCATGTGGAGTCAACATCAGAGGAGCACCTGATTCTAAAATTAAAAAAGATATCCTACAGGGAATGAGAAAATCTGGCAGCTTCAGCAACTGGCACCATGTAGCGGTATAGCAATGTTCACCGCATCCTAATTAATAAATGGGGCAGACTTGCTTACAAACCTGTAAATATTTTGCAGCCCCAGAGCATGGCCCTGAAAAGGTATTGCCTGGCCAAAAATGCTTCCCTGGGTCTCCCCTCTGAAGGAAGGGATGACAACCCCGTGATCATTCTGAAAGAAGAGAGTGTCTGTAGTAGCTTGGGCCAGTGACACGGCTTACTGTGGCCTAGTCAGAAGGTAATGTCGACGTTCAATTCACTCCAAAAATGAACAGGAAATTGTCCACTTCTTGAAGGACTGGACTGGAGCCAATATTACACAAAATAATATTACATAATAATAAATGATAATATATAAAGGATCTAAAGTGGATGTACACAGCAAAAAACAGACATTTTGGTTCTGCCAGTGCTTGTTTTGATTGGAAAGATTTGGCTGAAATGAGGGTCGCTAGGTCCTGTGTGGATCACTGGAGCAACATATTGTCTATCAGGTGGTTTTCTGATTCACGTGTTAAATATTTGGTAACTCTGTGCTCTCCCTCGCCTAAGACCCCAGCTCAGGGATATTTCTCCCCATCCTAATTAAATTGTGAGTGATTACATTTGGTTATGATAACCTGTTGTTTACAGCACTTATAGACTGAAAACTGCAACACAAAGTACCATATAAAAAGAAGCTATGATGACGATATTACACTCTTGTGATTACTATACTTACATTGGGAGCTTCTGACAAAGGGGTGATACCAACAGTGTGTTGTGCATCATGATTGGATGCAGAAGATTTGCTACTGCTCTGATTGGCTGGGTGTCTGTACTCTGGCTCATTTAGATTGCTATGGTTTTTGCTGTGAATGGGTAGTTTCTGTGTTCTGATCTCTATGTTTCTCTGTTTTGCAGCTGAGATCACTTTGGATCCTGACACTGCAAATCCCTGGCTTATCATCTCTGAGATAGGAAGGAGTGTGAGGCTTGGAGTCAGACCACAAGATCTGCTTGACACACCACAGAGATGTAACCCTGTTACCAGCGTCTTGGGAAGAGAGAGGCTGAGTTCAGGGAAACATTACTGGGAGGTGGAGGTAGGGGACAAGACAGGCTGGGACCTGGGAGTGTGTGATGAGTCTGTGAGCAGGAAGGAAGTGATCACACTGTGCCCTAAGAATGGATACTGGGTAGTGTGGCTCAGAGATGGAAAATACAAAGCTCTCACCTCCCCCTCTGCCTTCTTGTTTCCCCGTACACCTCCAAGGGTCGTTGGTCTCTTTCTGGACTATGAGGCGGGCAGGCTTTCGGTGTACAATGTGGAAGAGAAATCCCTGCTTTTCACCTTCTTCGGGACCTCATTTCCCCGCACCTTGCGGCCTTTCTTCAATCCAGGACTGATAGACGGAGGAAAAAATGCAGGAGTGATGCAAATCTTGCCAGTAGGACGAGAGTGAGATTGAATGTCAGCAGCACCAGGTAAAAGTGTAAAGTGGTGCTGGAGCTCTTCATTATATACATGTGTGGTGGGTTATTCGTGGTTCTTCCTTCAGGGGCTCTCTGTTTTCTGAGTGGTTCTATCCAACGTTTCGGGAGGCATGATCACAGATCTGTCTTTTGACAGAGTCCAGAATGCCTGTTTTCTGGCCTCATCCGGACACAATATTGTGGATTCCCTTTTTTTGTATTATAACTGACACAATAAATATGACACATGCAAAAAACACTCAAATGAATCAGTATACAACAGCATCTTGAATGACCACACTGCTCCGGGAAGTCAGTTTGCGCAATACTCTGTGTAAACCATTGAAAGTTCCAAGTCTGCCTTGGAGGCCCTGTCTTAATAGAAGGTAACCTGCTCAAAGCTGACATGCCTAAAGTGACAAACCACACCTGAGAACTGAGGCGACTGTGGGGCAGTTAAAGATTGACTATCTGGAATTATAGAAAAAAGTCAAGATACTATCATAACTTGCATATGCAATGAAAAAATGCAGAAGGGAGATCAAGAAAGAATAACCTCAGATTTCTGGGATGTGTGGAACAAGCTTGTGGGCGAGCTGTTCCTGGAAAAGTGGATTGTTAGACATCTAAAAGCTGAAACATTAAGCCTTCTTTTCTGTGGAAATTGCCACAGGGTTTTCAAAACAGTTCTGAGGACCACAATAGTAGGACTATTTAACAATAGAGACATGCAATTGATAGATATCTGAAAATTAGGAGTTGACTGAGCCTTCCCTAACCATGCGCAGACACTATGACAATCATTTGACAGTGTGGACTCGAAAGGCACAGTTAAGCAGTTATTCAATCAGATTGGATAGTTCAGAACTTGGTGAAGTCATCAAAGTTATGTTGGGACAGCTGCATAAGCCACCCTGATTCTGGACTGCAGTGGCGATCTCCCTGAATATTGATCAGAGAAGTTAGCTTGTTGGGGCAGAGGAAACACACGTTGTGAAGTTGCCAGATTGAATTGACATAGCAAGATTGGAGATTCACTGGCAGATGTTCAGACTAGTGCAATTAAGAACAGAGAGCTGAGAAACATCATATGAGACTACAAGGGATTTGGAACTGGTCACTGCATCCAGGTAGTGAACTGTAAGACATGCAAGCTAAAAACTATGGTAATTGAGAGGGGACAGAGAATAAAGATATTATCACGTCCTATGTGCTCACACTTTGGATAAGTTAGAAGGCTACACCAGCCAACAGGGATACCCCATACATAATAATGTCAAGTAGACTTTTTGAACAACTCAGCTGAAGTATGTATGTGTTATTGGTATAGCGTGAACATCGCCAAAACTTAGTGGAATGCTGTACAGCTGGAGGAAACGGTACCTGTGGTTTTGATGACCGCTGGCTGATTGCGACTGTGTAGCATCACAGAACATCCACTGGGCATATATGAACTTAACCTACAACACACAAAGGGAAAAGAGATTTTTTCACAAAAATATTTTAAATAATTGAAGACACAGTTGTATGATGCAGGGCTGAGTGGGTAATATGGAGGGACTGAAAGTAACCCAGTTGCTGCTACTATTGAGTGGCAGTGACCAAGTGGATGGCCGAGTATAGACAGGATGGATCCCTGGTGGAGATCAAAGAAGAGGGTTGGTTACTGCAGTTTTGTGGACAAACAGTAGAACACTGGACAAAGGTGTACAAACATTATACATCACAGGACAGAGATAAGAGGTGGATACGTGTGCAGTGGGGGTTAGTAGGGACATGATACTCAAGGACAAGATGGTTGATTGCATTGGGATAGTCAGTCTGTACTTGGTGGGGGGGTTCATAACTAAACAAAATGGCATAGAGTGCTTTCTTACCTGGCACATCACGAAGTAGATATGTAAGTTTTACAAGGGATGTGTCTAAATGAGGCAGAACAAGGAAAGGTCCGGAAGAAGTGGAGATGTCACCGGTTCATCAGTTTTCTCCACATACAGGAATTGATTGACAACATAGAGAGCACCAAAGGTTTCAGTTCAACATCAATATAGTTAAGCAGGCTTTGAGGGAAGGTATGTCATAGTTACATCTTCCACTTCAGGGTGTTGGAGGCTATCATGCTGTTTACTGATATCATCCTATACTCAGTTTACATCCCCTGCCCATAACATGGAGATGAGTGTAGTGGATATCTAGAAAACTTCACAATATACAGATTATTCAGCTATACAATACACTTGCTATAGGTTGAGCCGGATCCTGATAATACATGGGGCCCAGTGTTGGCATGAGAGTGTGAGATTTTGGCCCAGACATTCCCACCACATGGTGTGCACAGGGGGAAATTCATTGTGCATGGATAACCATATAGAGATTAAAACCAGAACAGTGGAGGATAGGGCATTCTTGGGCAAGGTCAATAATATGACTATATACAGCTTAGAAATGATCTACGAAACAGCAAAGGTGCTGAAGGTGGTGGTATGAAGAGAATTTCCAAACACCATATTGAGACTAGACTCCAGTTAGAAAGGAGAGTCATTAAGCAAGAGGCGCACCTGTTACAGTTGGAAAAGACAATGTTTACTGACTCAGGAAAGTGGTAGGAACTCGTTCAGGTTAGAAGAAAACATTTGGACACACTGGAAACCTTGGAGAAATGTACAGACATACATTACCAATAAAAACCTTTAAAGATGGGTGGATTACTGGTGACAAAATACACCTTTCAAATCCATTTGTAGTTGGTCTATAGTCAGCTGCAAAAGGTGGATTATAAGATCATGTCTGCATTCCTCGATGGGACTGAGCTGCCTAGACATATGCTATAGCTCTGCCTAAAGAAGCCTTTCACTTGATGGTTGCAAGTGCGAATGCAAATGAAATCTGTATGAGGATATCTAGGCTGCATAAAATGTAAATAAATGCAACTAATGGCTAATGTAAAGACAGGCCAGATAATATCATAGTTGGGAGGCAGGTGTCATGTAAACCCTATGGACTGACTCCATTTTGTCTAGCTTATGACTCAATTTTGTCTTAGGCCTACTTAAGTTTTAAAATATGGTGATCATCGCCTTCTTGGGAAGAGTACATATGTGTCATCCTTTTGAATCTACTCCATGTTCTCATAGTGTAGCACACAGATGTAAGTGTTAGGTTGATAAATGAATTTCTTATTATGATTAAATGTTTATATTAATCTCATTTTTGGTCATGTGCCTCAGTGCTGTATTAATCATGTTCTGTATGGTTATGTTTCATGTGCTAAGCAACACAATTAGAATGTTGAAATCCACACTGTTTTTCCATTGTGTCTCTAACTTACTGCAGTGTGTTGTGTGATATACTGAAGAATGAAATTGGGTTTGAATTACTACTGCATCCCTGAAATGTTTTCAGGACTGTTAGTAACCTAAAAAACACTCCCACCACACCCACTTAATAATGATAGAATTATGTATGCGGTCCAGCCAGATTCATTTCTAAACCCTTAGCTCATTCCTGGGTAGTTGTGACTCACAGCAATCAGACTTCATCAAAGGAACAAGTGTAAAGCCTTAAGCACCAGAACAGTCGAATAAGAAGGAAATGCAACTCAATAACCATCTGACACCAAAATGGTTGTATTTTTATCTCTCTCTCAATTTTCTCACTCTCTTTCAATTTTGGCCCAATCACAATCCTCCACCGTGTTACTGGTTGGCAGTCTGACACAGGAAACATAACTGATAAGGGATTGGTCAACTACACACCCTGCATAGCACTGAAAAGGGATTAGAGACCTACACACCCTGCATAGCACTAAAAAGGGATTGGAGACCTACACACCCTGCATAGCACTAAAAGGGATTCAACAGCCACAAAAATGGCATATCACTGAAACAGTGATTGGTCAGATACACACATGACATAGCACTGAAAATAGATTGGACAGCTACACACCCTGCATAGCACGGAAGAGGGATTGGGCAGCCACAAACATGGCATAGCACTGAAAAGGGATTGTACAGATACACACCCTGCATAGCACTAAAAATAGATTGGACAGCTACACACCCTGCATAGCACCGAAGAGGGATTGGGCAGCCACATACATGGCATAGCACTGAAAAGGGGTTGGACAGCTACATACTTTGCAAAGCACTGAAAGGGATTGGACAGATACATACCCTGCATAGCACTGAAGAGGGATTAGACAGCTACACACCCTGCATAGCACTGAAGAGTGATTGGGCAGCCACATACATGGCATAGCACTGAAAAGGGATTAGACAGCTACACACCCTGCATAGCACTGAAGAGGGATTGGGCAGCCACAAACATGGCATAGCACTGAAAAGGGATTGGACAGATACACACCCTGCATAGCACTGAAAACAGATTGGACAGCTACACACCCTGCATAGCACCGAAGAGGGATTGGGCAGCCACATACATGGCATAGCACTGAAAAGGGGTTGGACAGCTACATACTTTGCATAGCACTGAAAGGGATTGGACAGATACACACCCTGCATAGCACTGAAGAGAGATTAGACAGCTACACACCCTGCATAGCACTGAAGAGGCATTGGGCAGCCACATACATGGCATAGCACTGAAAAGGGATTAGACAGCTACACACCCTGCATAGCACTGAAGAGGGATTGGGCAGCCACAAACATGGCATAGCACTGAAAAGGGGTTGGACAGCTACATACTTTGCATAGCACTGAGAGGGATTGGACAGACAGGCAAGTAGCACTGAAAATGAATTAGGCAGCCAGGCATATTGCACAGCACAGAAAGGAGATTAGACAGCCACACATACTGAATAGCACTAAAAAAGGAATCCAGATACGTGACAGCACTAAAAAGGGGCCAGTCTGACAAAAATAACACTGACAATGGATTAGAAATTGAAACACTGGATTGGACAACTAGAGTCATAGCATAACAATGTAAAGAGATTAGACACGATAGCACTGAAACGAGATTAGACAGTCAGGCATATGGAAAGCACTGAGAGGAATTAGCCAAAAGTAGCATAGCACTAATTCTCAAACTGCAGACTCCTGCATCAGCCATACCCAGTGCCAACTCATGGCATACTGAAGACTTCTGTCAATTAAAAAAGAGAAGGCAGAAAACTAGAATAAAACTTGCATGACCCTCCCCTTTGTGAGACAACTGCATGCCCTTTCCAGTGCAAAAATGCAAACATGCTCTTGCTCAGAGCAGAAAACATATTTTTTCCAAATAAAAAATTGAAGGGGGCAACTCATCGTAGTAACTTTTCATAAAAACAGGCAACTGGTAATAAGTGATTCTGCTTTCTCCAGATGAAAAAATAATAGTTTAACAGGCCAAACATTGAATCTAGGCATGCGTGTCAATGTGCACCAAGTAATCCTCTTGCAAAGATTTACAGAAGGCAATTAACCCACAAAAAATACTTGCCTGTTCTGCAACTTTTAGAGTTCAAGTCATACAAACGTGTGTAATGCCTACCAAAAGCCAGTTGTATGAACCATAGGTTGGATAAAGACTGTCTGCTCCAGTGTTTAGGACTAAGGGCCAGATGTAGCAAAGACTTTGCGACTCGCAAACGGCGAAAATCGCCGTTTGCGACTCGCAAATGCGTCTTTGCTATGTAGAAATGCATTTTGCGAGTCGGAACCGACTCGCAAAATGCATTTCCGAGTCGCAAATAGGAAGGGGTGTTCCCTTCCTATTTGCGAGTCGCAGTGGTATGCAATTCCATTTGCGACAATGGACTCGCAGTTACCATCCACTTGAAGTGGATGGTAACCCACTCGCAAACGGGAAGGGGTCCTGATGGGACCCCTTCCCCTTTGTGACTGGACCAAATAATAATTTTTCAGAGCAGGCAGTGGTCCAATGGACCACTACCTGCCCTGAAAAATACCGAAACAAAAGGTTTTGGTTTATTTTTCAAAGTGCAGCTCGTTTTCCTTTAGGAAAACGGGTTGCACTTTGAAAAAAAAAAAACTGCTTTATTTAAAAGCAGTCACGGACATGGAGGTCTGCCTTTCCCAGCAGGCCTCCATCCCCGTGAGTGCCCTGAGTTGCTATGGGGTCGCAAATTGCGACCCACCTCATTAATATTAATGAGGCGGGTCTTTGCGACCCCATAGTGACTCGCAAAAGGTGTCTGAGACACCTTTCTGCATCCCAAATTGCGACTTGCAATTTGCGAGTCGCAGGGACTCGCAAATTGCAAGTTGCAATTTGGGACTTTCCTACATCTGGCCCTAAGAGTTTGTTTCTGGGACAATGCATTCCTAGACACTGAAAATTGTGTATATCCTTACTTCATCGTAGAATATACACTACATAGGCACTCATTTAAGTGATGAGCAGTCCAAACCTATTGTAATATACCAAGACACTTGGAAGGGGCACTGAACCTCCCAGAGGGAGATATAAATGTGTGCGACTATAAAAGCAAATATCCTGAAATGTTTTACTGGTCACAGTGCAAGAGGGGTAGTTTTTCAGTTTGTTTTACACAAAGTTTTAAGGCTGGAATAGCTAAACTCCAGGAAAGACTGTGCATGCTACTGACATCCGACCGGATGTAGATGATCGTCTATCAAAATTGAAAATTATTCAGTTTAATCATCAAAACAAATTTAGCCTGTGTTACAGCTGGACTAAGTTATGATAGGACCAGCAAAGGGTTTATAAACAAGTATTGGCAAAGCCAGTAGGTCTGGCATTGTCCACCAGCCTTTTGGTAATTCTTGTTTTGTCGTGGTTATTGGGGAAGCTAAAGGCAAAAATGTTTTTGGCCTCAAAAATGCGCATTGTACTATAATACTCTCTGGCACTGAAGAGAACTACTTTGGGAGTGTCTATGTACTCTTTGTGAAAGGACAGCAAGCAGTAACTCATAAGTCAGCAATTGGCTGAAGTGGGCTGCTGCATTGTTCAGTGATATATACTTGAGTGGGCTGCACAAAAATGTGAATGACACAACCACAGACAATTGGATGAAGTTTGGCTGAAAACCCCTATAAGTATCTATGCTACACACGTAATTTTAGTCAAATCAAAAGGTCTTGGCTAATACAGAATTTTTAAAAAAGCCAATCGTTCTGCCTTTGGCTGCCATCCACTTGGCTTTAAGAAACAAAGAAAGAGAAGGTAAAGAAAGAGAAAGAAGGATTGAAAAAAATAGAGAAAAAAGAAACAAGGAAAGTGCTAAGAAGGGGAAAGGAAAGAAAGTGAGAAAAAAGGAAAGAAAGACAAAGAAAGTAAGTAAAGAAAAAGAAAGAAGGAAATAAAGAAAAGGAAATGAAGGTAAAATAAATGGAAAAAAGAATGAAAGAAGGAGAGAAAAAGACGGAAGGAAAGAAATAAAGAACAAAAGAAAAATATGAACTAAGGAAAAAGTCAAGAATGAAAAAAGTAAGGAAAGAATGGCAAAAATAAGGAAAGGAAGAAGGAATAAATTAAAAAGGTAGCAAAGAACAAGAAGGACAGAAAGAAAGAAAGCAAGAAAGAAAAAAGAAAGGATGTAAAGAAAGAATGAAAGGAAATAATTAAAGAGAAATAAGGAAAAAAGCAAGAAAGAAGCAGAGAAAGCAAGACAGAAGGAAGGAAGGAAAAAATTAAAGAAAGAAGGGAAGAAGGAAGGGCAGACAGAAAGACAAAAGGAAGGAAAGAGAGAAGGATAGAAACATTTAAAGCCCACTATCACCAACTCAGCAGGGATTCAGGCTGTATGAGATAAAGAGACACTCCCTTCTCTGCAGCAAGTGCAGTGTGAAACTGGCAATGTGCAATTCACCAGCTGAAATTAGGGCTGCATAAGATACAGAAACACCCCCTACTCTACAGTGAATTCAGTGCGTGCCCGACAGTGTGCAAATGCTCAGCAGAGATTTAGGCTGTGTGAGACACAAAGAGACGCCTGCTATGCAACGATAGCAGTGTGAGCACCCAGAGCGCGCAAGTTCTCAGTTGAGATTTAGGCTGCATGGTTTCAGAGACACCCACTGCTCTGCATTGAATGTAGGGTGAGCCCAGCAGTGAGCATGTTCTCAGCAGAGACTCAGGCTGCATAACATACAGAGACACCCTCTGCTCTGCAGTGAATGCAGTATGAGATTCGCTTTGTGCAACTGCTCAGCAGAGATTCAGTCTGCGTGAGATACGGTGTGAGACCCACAGTGTGCAAATGGTCAGTGAAGATTAAGGCTGCCTGAGATACAGAGGCACCCCCTGCTCTGTAGTTATTATAGTGTGAGATATGCAGTGCGCATTTGACTAAAAGTGAAGTTAGCATTTTCTTGTCCCAACCATTTGTTGCCTGCAACCTGTATCCTGGGTTCATGACTAGGCATAGCTGGCAATTGGTCTTTGTGTATTGTTCCCAGACAGTGAGACAAAGGAGAATAGTAGCTGGCAGGATGGGAAAACTCAGACATGAATGTGGGGAGAAGCGGTCACCCACCACACTTAAACATCGCAAAGGCTCTGCCCAGCACACTCTCAAAGGGTTTTGTCACTAGCTTTTTGTGACCCCAGACTAGCTGGGACCAGGATGGGGTTGGCAAGAAATTCCAAAACTTTTGCGGGTGGAAACATCCAGAACGTTCTCCTCCTGCAAAGTGGACACCAGACATAAACAATAGACCCCCAGATCCAACTCTTCAGTACACCTCTGGACCTGTGTCAGACTCAGACGGACTGCTCTGCTGCCCTACAAGAAAGACTGGCATCTGATGCCCTGTTACCTGAGTGAAAGGACTGGAACTGTATCTTGGACCCCAGAGTGACTGCAAGGGCTATTTGCTGGCTTCCTGATCAACGCCTCAGGGACAGAAAAGGCTCCAACTATCTTGAACCCAGTGCCTGAACTCTACTTACAATGAGCCCTGCTCCCAAGTGGTGCTGCCCCAATCCTGGACCCTTTGAAGTGGGTGTAAAGGCAATAAACCATCCCAGCTGTGGTCCTTTACGCTAAATTGATGAGGTGCAACACATCTCCTCATAGCTGCTTGTGTTTTCACTTTATTACTGTTTGAAGTGCTGCATAATTACTTTATACATTCCCTTTAAGTTAAGCCTGTCTGCCCATGCCAAGTTACCGGAAAGTTAAGCACAGGTTAATTGGGTGTTTGCTTGTAACTTCACCCTGACAGAAGTTGTGTTTGCTGTTCGAGTAGGGTTTCACCCCTTCAACCAGTAACCCAACTTCCAACAGCAAGATACAAAGACAACCCCGCTCTGTTGCAAATGCGGTTTAAGACACCCAGGGGGTCATTCTGACCTCGGCGGTAAAAGGCGCATACCGCCGGTCAGAAGACCGCCATAACACCGCCGCGGCCGCGGTAAGCCGCCATGGCCATTCTGACCCACAACTGCCAAACCGCCAAAAATCCGACCTCCACTGCAGTCCGCCACATCAGCGGGCAGCGATAAACTGGAGATGACCAAACCTCCACCGCCACGCCAACAGAAATACGCCCATGCCATTACGACCCACGAATCCACGCGGCGGTCTTTCAAACGCGGTATTCTATTGGCGGTACACACCGCCGCGGTCAAAATACACACCCAGCACCAAAACACTGCCACATTGGACAAATTGAAATACACACACCTGATACACATACACACACCACTCCCACACAATCAATACGATATAAAACACACACCCACATCACCCACAAACCCCTACAACCAAAATTTTGACGAAGGAGAGAGAGACACATCAAACAAAAAAGAGCTATACACACTGAGGCACACTACACCATCACACACACCACATAGAAGCACAAAGCACCACACACCAACACACTCATCACCACATACACCACCCCACACCTCACCCACACCACCCCATGGCACCCCAAAGGCACCCACGGTTTTCGGACCAAGAACTCCGGGTCATGGTGGAGGAAATTCTAAGAGTGGAACCCCAGCTCTTCGGCTCACAGGTGCAGCACACCACTATAGCCAGGAAGGCGGAGCTATGGCAGCAGATCGTGGACAGGGTCAACGCGGTGGGACAGCATCCCCGAAATAGGGACGACATCCGCAAACGCTGGAACGACCTACGGGGGAAGGTGCGCTCGATGGTCTCAAGGCACAACATCGCGGTCCAGAAGACTGGCGGCGGACCCCCACCCACCCCTCCCGAATTCACATCATGGGAGCAAGAGGTCTTGAACATCCTGCATCCTGAGGGCCTCGCTGGAGTATCCGGAGGAATGGACTCTGGTAAGTCGAATCTCAACTACTTCATCCCCCCCACCCCACCAGCATGCCAACCCACACCCCCACCCTCACCCCCAACCCCCCATCACACATCCTCCCTGACAATGTCTCACCAGCACAACCCACCCAACCCAACACCAACCCCTGCATGCCAACACAAACTATGGACACTCATCACCTAAGCATGACAACTGCACATACCCATCCCCCCCTCCCCAACTACCCTCACAACACCTCCCCCAAGGGAATGCCTGCACTGGGGGACAAGGGCACCCATAAATCGCACGCTATTGCACACACAGAAACAATAACCATACTCTCTTACCCCATGCAGGACCCGAACGCCAACACACCGGCCAGGAGGGTCCAGAAATGTCCATCCCACCCCCGGAACAGGCCCCCAGTGATGACAGCAGCTCTGTCGACCCTGAACCTGATGACCAGCCCGGACCATCGGGGACCTCTGGACAGTCGGTTCCCCTCAGGCAGCCACAGGTCACACCAGACCCAACCCCCTCTGGCAACACCAGCACAGCTCCCACCCAGCGGGCCCATGCCTCTGTCTCTAGGACAGGTCAATCAGCGGTGTGTCTGCCACTACAGGGCACCCAGGGTAACCCAACAACAACAGGGACCTGGGGGCAGTGGTAGCGGGCACACCGTCCAGGGGACAGAGGCCGGGGGAAACCGGGCAACTCGGAGGGCTGCTGTGCGACAGGGGGGGGAGGAGAGGCCCAGGGAACCCACTCTCCAAGAGGCCCTCACCACCATCATGGGAGCCTACCACCACTCCCAAGAGACGATGGCGACGGTACTGGCCAGGTTCACGGAGATCCAGGCACAGCAGGAGGAACGCTACATGGGGTTCAGGGACGAGCTTAGGAACATCGGGACCGCAATGGGGACCATCGTCCTGGCCCTCAACCGGATCGAAGACACGTTGCGGGACCATGTGGCACCACACAGGGCCGCTGTCACTAGCCCGGACCAGGAACAGCCTACCACCTCCGCCGGCGCTAGTGGATAGGAGGCCCCAACACCACGACAGGCCACCAGAACCCCACCTCCTGCTGAAGAACAACCACCCCGCAAGAGGAGCCTGAGATAAAAAAAAACGACAGAGTAGGATGTCAAGACCCCCGCCAGCAGGACAAACCCCCTGAACTCATCCCACTGTCCCACATTGCCACCCTGTCCAACCTTGAACTGCCCCTGCTCCATCCTTCCACAGGCTAAAGGACAATGCACCTGTGAGACTGAGAACTGGACTCTGCCATGGACATTACTCCACCCCCACCCATCACCGTTATAATCTCATGTACCAATATCTAGCACTGTAAATAAATCACATATTGCACACCAATCAGTTTGGAGTCATGCTGTATTCTAAACAAATGTATTACACATTACAGTACAATATCTGTTCTGTCAATTAGTGATGACAACATACCAATGTCAATACGATGTAGTTCATGGGCAAACCAAGCAGAAGTCACGCACTGAGTCATACAGCACTGAGAAGGGAAGGGGAAAAACAAAAATTAGTTACAAAGAACTGGGGGGAAATACAGAAAGTAGAGATGCAGGAGGCTCTAAGCAAATGTGAAATGGCGTGGGTGATTCTTACCTGTGGGCTACTGGAAATACTGTAGTATAACAGTGTCCCTGTTGTCTGTGTTCTCCCCGTCGTCTTCCTCCTCTTCACTCTCCACAGGCTCCACGGCTTCTACAACACCACCATCTGGACCATCCTCCTGCAGGAAAGGCACCTGGCGTCGCAAAGCCAGGTTGTGAAGCATACAGCAGGCCACGATGATATGGCACACCTTCTTTGGTGAGTACATCAGGGATCCACCTGTCATATGCAGGCACCTAAACCTGGCCTTCAGGAGCCCAAAGGTTCGCTCAATCACCCTCCTAGTACGCCCATGGGCCTCATTGTACCTTTCCTCTGCCCGGGTCCGGGGATTTCTCACTGGGGTCAGTAGCCACGGCAGGTTGGGGTAACCAGAGTCACCTATTAGCCACACACGTTGTCTCTGTAGCTGTTCCATCACATAGGGGATGCTGCTATTTCGCATTACATACGCGTCATGCACTGACCCAGGGAACTTGGCATTTAGATGGGAGATGTACTGGTCTGCCAAACAGACCACCTGGACATTCATAGAATGGTAATTTTTCCTGTTTCGGTACACCTGTTCATCGTCATTTGGGGGTACTAAAGCCACATGGGTCCCATCAATGGCACCAATGATGTTTGGGATGTGTCCAAGGGCATAGAAATCAGCTTTCACTGTAGGCAAATCACCCTCCTCTGGGAAAATGATGTAGCTCCGCATGAGTTTCATCAGGGCAGACAACACTCTGGACAAAACCTTAGAAAACATAGGCTGAGACATTCCAGATGACATGGCCACTGATGTCTGGAATGAGCCACTTGCCAAAAAATGGAGGACAGACAGAACCTGCACTAGAGGGGGAATTCCTGTGGGTTGGCGGATGGGGGACATCAGGGCTGGCTCCAGCTGGGCACACAGTTCATGGATAGTGGCTCGGTCAAGTCGGTATTGGAGTATAATATGGCGTTCTTCCATTGTCGACAGGTCCACCAGCGGCCGGTACACGTGAGGATTCCTCCTTCTCATCGCAAGTCCCAGCGGACGGTGCCTAGGAAGGAGAATATGGAGTACAGAGTCAATCAACTCACAGGTACGTTCACCACAGCTTGCACAGTACACGATAATGTATGGTTTGCTATGCTTGTATGTGTGGCTATGCAAGGCCTAGGCCTGTGTGACGCATGTGAAATTAAGCCATGTGGGCCCTTGAAATGGCGGCTGCCTGACCTGTGAAGTGGGACAATGGGATGTGAGGTCACTGCGCTGGCGTGGCACACCGTGGCGGTAGGCGGCCGAAGACCGCGGTGCGAAGACGCATTGGTTAACATTGATCCCTATGGGTTTCAGGAGCCAATGACGATGTGCGCCGGCGGTCGTGGTACGCACCGCCGCGGTACGCACCGCCGCGGACGTGACCGCCATTTTATATCAGCTTAATCACTCGAGACCTGATCACCCACAGGAGAGGACCTATACTGCAAGTGCTGCTGTGAACTCGGTCTGGAAGTGACAATGGCTGCTGCGACTGGGGAAAGGGCCCCTGCCTTCACGTCTGAGGAGTTGGAGAAACTTGTGGATGGGGTCCTCCCCCAGTATGCGCTACTCTACGGTCCTCCAGACCAACAGGTAAGTCCACTGAGTGCACATTGAATGGGTTATGCCTGTGTGGAGTGGGGTGGATGTAAGTTTGTGGGCTGGGGAGGAAATGAGGAGTGCAACGCACGACTGATGAGAGAATGTGCCACATGGCAAGGTTGGGGAGGGGGGGGCATTCACATCTAACATGCAGAAAATTGATTTTTGTCATTTCCACCCTGTACATGTCAAATAGGTCAGCGCCCATCAGAAAATTGACATTTGGCGTGCCATCGCCAAGGAAGTCCGGGCCCTGGGGGTCTACACCAGACGGGGCACCCACTGCCGCAAGAGGTGGGAGGACATCCGCCGCGGAACCCGAAAGACCGCAGAATCACTGCTGGGGATGGCCTCCCGACCTAGGAGGGGTGCCAGTCGTACCCTGACCCCCCTGATGTCCCGGATCCTGGCGGTGGCCTACCCTGATTTGGATGGGCGCGTGAGGACATCACAGCAGACACAAGGGGGTGAGTATCTGCACATTCTGCTATCTTTACGCGCAGTTGAGGCGTCTGGGTGGGGGAGGAGGGCTGTGGGTGACAGTAGGCCAGGGCGCTTTCTGTAGTGTAGTCCCCTCCCTTAGACATGGCCCTGTGCCCCCTCCCCCCCCTCTGTAGGGTGCCAAGTACAGGTATCCATGGTCCAACATCACACATGTGCGCGTTTGTTGTCCCTAGACCTGTTGGCCTAGTCAGAAGTACTGAGTAGTGTACCCCGATTGCACGGCTTAGTGCATGAGGCACCTGCGTCTGTCCTCTCCGCCAACGGTGTTGACAAGGCATGCACTCAACCTGTTTTTATTTCTCCCCCCACCCTTTTTCTTCAAAAACTTGTACATGTGTGCATTAGCATCATCAGCCGGAGGAGATTCGGCATCGGAGCACGAGGGGGCTGCAAGTCACAAGGCCCCGGTGGCCACTGGAACAGACACCGAGGGCACCAGTGATCCGGAGGGCGAGGGGAGCACCACAACGGGGACCGGTGAAGACAACAGCGACACGGACACGTCCTCAGTTGGGAGCTCCCTAGCGGTGGCGGCAACATCCTGGCCCCCCGCCTCTACAGGTACAGCCGCCACCCAGCGCACCAGCACCGCCCTCCCAGCAGCCCCTCAGCCTTCGCTCCGTGCCCGCACGTCCAGGAAGGCGCGCGTCTCCTTCGGCCCAGGCACCTCAGCCCCTGCCCCTGTTACCCCTGCTGCCCTCAGTGAGGAGGTCATTGACCTCATTCAGACGCTCATTGTTGGGCAGACTACCCTTTTGAATGCCATCCAGGGTGTGGAGAGGGAGGTGCATCGTAGCAATGCATACCTGGAGGGCATTCATTCGGGTCAGGCTGCCCATCAACGATCGTTCAATGCTCTGGCCTCAGCACTGACGGCAGCCATTATCCCTGTCTCCAGTCTCCCTCTTCTAACTGCCTCCACCCTTTCTCTGTCTCCTGTTCCTCAGCCTATCCCATCCACACCATCAGACCAGCCTGCACACACCTCAACACCCAAGAGCAGCTCATCCAGACACAAGCACCACAGATCCCACAAACACTCACCCAAGCAACACCCAGCTGCAGACATTCCAACAGTCACTACCTCCTCTGTGTCCCCCTCCTCCTCGTCTCCCTCCTCCCTCCCTGTGACATCTACACGCACACCTGCATGCACACCACCATCAGCCAGTGCTTCCATCCCCAGCACACCCTCCACACCAGCCCGCACACATGCAGTCACCACCCCCACTGCCATTTACACGTCCCCTGTGTCCTCTCCAACTGTGTCTGTCACCCCCTCTTCCAAGACACACAAACGCAGGCAGACACCCAAACAACAGCCAACCACCTCACGACAGCCTACGTCTCAGTCACCTGCACCCAAAGACAGCACACCTGACTCTCCTACAACCACATCCTCTTCCTCCACCTCCATCACCACTACTCCTACCCTTTACCTTGGTCCTAAGAAATATTACCTCTCAAATCTTAACCTCTTTCCCTCCCCTGACCCACCCCCTCCATCTGCTAAGAGTCCCAAGGGCACCTCAGCCACCACCAGCCCAGCTTCGAAGGTGAAAGTGGTGCATGGGTTATGGAGTCCACCCTTTGGCGGCAGTGAGACTTCAGTCAGCAGCAAGGGGACAGCCAGCCCCCCCCCAGGCAAGAGGACCCGGAAACTGAAGGGCCGCCGTGAAAGGACTGACACGGCTGCCCCCAAGGAGCTACCTACAGCCACTTCACCTGCCACAACAGCCAGGGGAGGCAAGGCCCCGAGAGCACCATCCAAGGAGCAAAAGGGCAGCAGGGCGGAGAGGTCAGCCAGCAGGAGCGCGGAGCAGGAGGGCCCCACAAGCCCCATCCCGGCTGCAAGGGACGACACCAAAGGGCCCAGAACTCCGTCCCCGAAGGGGCCTGACACTGCACGTTCAGAGGGCGAGTGAGCAGGGTGTCCAGGCCAGGTCTGGCTCCCTAGACTTACTGGAAGAGCACCGCTGAACAGGGCCCCGCCGCCAAGACAAGCACTGCTGAACTGGGCCCCACCGTGAAGACAGGCACCGCTGAACAGGGCCCCGCCGCCAAGACAAGCACCGCTGAACAGGGCCCCGCCGTGCAGAAGAGCACCGCTGAACTGGGCCCCGTCGTGAAGACAGGCACCGCTGAACTGGGCCCCGCCGTGAAGACAGGCACCGCTGAACTGGGCCCCGCCGTGAAGACAGGCACCGCTGGACAGGGCCCCGCCGCCAAGACAAGCACCGCTGAACTGGGCCCCGCCGTGCAGAAGAGCACCGCTGAACTGGGCCCCGCCGTGAAGACAGGCACCGCTGAACTGGGCCCCGTCGTGAAGACAGGCACCGCTGAACTGGGCCCCGCCGTGAAGACAGGCACCGCTGAACTGGGCCCCGCCGTGAAGACAGGCACCGCTGGAGAGGGCCCCGCCTCCAAGACAAGCACCGCTGAACTGGGCCCCGCCGTGCAGAAGAGCACCGCTGAACTGGGCCCCGCCGTGAAGACAGGCACCGCTGAACTGGGCCCCGCCGTGAAGACAGGCACCGCTGAACTGGGCCCCGCCGTGAAGACAGGCACCGCTGAACTGGGCCCCGCCGTGAAGACAGGCACCGCTGAACTGGGCCCCGCCGTGAAGACAGGCACCGCTGAACTGGGCCCCGCCGTGAAGACAGGCACCGCTGAACAGGGCCCCGCCGTGAAGACAGGCACTGCTGAACTGGGCCCCGCCGTGAAGACAGGCACCGCTGAACAGGGCCCCGCCGCCAAGACAAGCACCGCTGAACAGGGCCCCGCCGTGCAGAAGAGCACCGCTGAACAGGGCTCCGCCGTGCAGAAGAGCACCGCTGAACAGGGCCCCGCCGCCAAGACAAGCACCGCTGAACAGGGCCCCGCCGTGCAGAAGAGCACCGCTGAACAGGGCCCCGCCGTGCAGAAGAGCACCGCTGAACTGGGCCCCGCCGTGAAGACAGGCACCGCTGAACAGGGCCCCGCCGCCAAGACAAGCACCGCTGAACAGGGCCCCGCCGTGCAGAAGTGCACCGCTGAACAGGGCCCCGCCGTGCAGAAGAGCACCGCTGAACAGGGCCCCGCCGCCAAGACAAGCACCGCTGAACAGGGCCCCGCCGTGCAGGAGAGCACCGCTGAACTGGGCCCCGCCGTGCAGAAGAGCACCGCTGAACAGGGCCCCGCCATCTCAAGCACCGCTCCGCTGGGCCCTTCCTGTCAAGCACCGCTCCGCTGGGCCCTTCATCTCAAGCACCGCTCCGCTGGGCCCTTCATCTCAAGCACCGCTCCGCTGGGCCCTTCATCTCAAGCACCGCTCCGCTGGGCCCTTCCTGTCAAGCACTGCTCCGTTGGGCCCTTCCTGTCAAGCACCGCTCCGCTGGGCCCTTCATCTCAAGCACCGCTCCGCTGGGCCCTTCCTGTCAAGCACCGCTCCGCTGGGCCCTTCATCTCAAGCACCGCTCCGCTGGGCCCTTCATCTCAAGCACCGCTCCGCTGGGCCCTTCCTGTCAAGCACTGTTCACGGTTCACTGTGCCCACCATGCATCCTCCTTGTCCAGTGGTGACATTTATCAACCAGATGGACTGTGGCTTTGCACTCCCCAGGATGGTCCAGTGGGCAACCCACCCACTGTAGAGACTTGAGAGACTGTGGCTTTGCACTCCCCAGGATGGCACAGTGGGCATGGTGGGCCCTTCGTGGATCTGGCGTCGTGGACTCATGTGGCTGTGGTGCCCCCCCTCCCTTCCCCCTGAGGTGCCTGTAGTTTTGTCACCAGATGCCCCTGCAGTGTTCTCTCCAAAGGACTCAGGTCTCCTGTGTGGGCTTTGCCCTTGTGTCGCTACACTTTGGCCCACGGACAAATCAGAAATCGTAAGATGTGCAGGACTAATTGCTTCAGTTATCCACTGCTGTGTATTTAGATTTTTTACAATGTAAATATTTATGATAGTTGACCAATACTTATCAGAGGCTATTTTGTACATAAATTTTAATTCCCAATTTGAATCTGTCATTGCATTTTTTACGGGGGTTTGGGTGGTGTCACTGTGACTTGTTGCTCTGCATTGGTTTGTACATATTGGGGGGCGTGGGGGTCGCATATGTGTGTGCCCGTAACCTTTCGTCCTCCCCCCTCCCGTGTGTCGTAGGTGCAGTACTCACCGTTGACGTCTGCGCCGGAGTTCGTACTCGTGGTAGATGAGCAGGTAGACGAGAGCAGGTATGATGTTCAATTCGGGTTCCATGCTGTCCTCCGTCCTCGTTGAGTGCATAGAGGTGGGCGTTTTCCCGTTGGTAGTCTGTTTCCGCCGTGTTTTTATCGGCGGGGCTCCCGCCCCGGAAAAGGTGGCGGATTGGTGGGTCGTGATAGGGTGGACGGTACATTGTCTGCCGCCTGGCTGTTGGCGGTGACCGCTGCGCTGTTTGTTTGTGCCGCCGTGGCGGTCGGAGTGTTAAAGCGGCGGGCTGTGTTGGCGGTTCCCGCCAGGGTCAGAATTCAATTTTTTTGACCGCCAGCCTGTTGGCGGGTTGGCCGCCGCTTTAACACCGACCGCCAGGGTTAGAATCACCCCCCCAGTGTCCAAATACTCAGCAGAGATTCAGGGTGCGTGCGATACAGAGACTACCCCTGGTCTGCAGTGATTGTAGTACGGGTCTGACAATACAAATCCTATGAAAAGAGCGTGCGTGTGAGAGAGAATGAGGATGGAAAAGGTAGGCAACAAGCAGGTACAGTTAGGACTGCCGCGTGGCTAGTTTTTAGCTGCATGACCAGAATTCTAATGTCTAGGCTGGTAAAAAAAAATTGGGGAAGTCTCTTTGGTATTTTTCCGTTATCAGTACATTCTTAAAGCACCCAATACAAGAAGAAATAATGTTTAAAAGTGTGCTGGTGCTTCCCAAGTGATCCCTGGCTGATAATTAAAGTAATAAAGAAATAGGTTAAAAATGAATACAATGCACTGTACATAAATTCCTAAGTTTCACTTCCATGGCCTTACATAATCTTGGGGCACGTGGAAACTCTGAGCAATTTTGAAGCACTGAAGCAGGAAGAAGGGGACAAGCAGACATTTCCACTTTGCAAACACAGAGACACATTGATTTAGGTTTCACATCCTCCATTTCCAGAATCATGGTGGCATCTGCTCAGTTCCAGTGCCTCAAGGAAGAGGCCACTTGTTCCATCCAGTTTGGAATATTCTACTGACCCCACAACCTTGGACTGTGTCCACAAACTCTGCCTCTCCTACATCACTCACAGATGGAAGGAAACTGGAAGCTTCCCCTGTCTGCAGTGCAGAGCAGTGTCTTCTGTTAGCAGCCCTCAGCGCAACAGGCTGCTCAGAAACATTGCAGAAAAAGCAAAAGAGTTCCCTGTGCCCCCACAAGACTAACCCAAGGGAATCTGTTTGAGAAACACGAGGAGAGGCCGAGGCTGTTCTGTGAAGAGGGCCAGCGTGTGATATACTGGGAATGCCGAGCGTCAAAGGATCATAAAGCTCACTTTGCGAGGCCTATAGAGGAGGCTGCCAAAGAGTACAAGGTATACCTGGGAGTATTCAGGGGTCAGTCTACCAGATCACGCACTGGCTGCCTCTGTTCTGTCACAGTCCCTGTGCCAAGTGGTCCCAGGCATGAGTAATTGTATTAGCCACTAGAACTTTGTAGGATGTACATTTTTAACCCAAACCAAACTGTAGGATGGCCCAAAATGCAAGAAAGTGTTTGACAGGAACTTTGTTAAATGTGTCACATATACGATGTGACCACTTGTCAGGTTTTACACGGGGCTGGTGCCAGCTGTCTTGTTAGGTCGAGCTTGGGCAGCACACGTGCGCTGTTTGGAATACCTGTTGTATTGAATAAAGGACTTTGCTCCCGCATGCCACTTGCCATTGGTTTAGTCCAGTGTCGCACTTCTTTGCTGCCTCCTAAGTGGTTCACACGGTGATACGTCACTTCCCATTTTTTGCAGAGGAGCACCGCTCAACTTCTGTTTCCTTCCACTTGCATTCTTCATCTGTTGTTGGGGCAAAGTTCTTTTTTTGTAATGGTGGCAGTGTGGCACACAACGCTTTTTCTTTAAGTATGGCACCCATGCCTTTCTTTCATCCTGCACGGCTCGTTTACATCCAGCCTGCGACAGCGCACGTTTTCACTTTGTTGCATATTTCCACTCCCACCAAGACTTTGTCCCTCATTATGACATTGGCAGGCGGCGGAGGCAGCCCAATGCCATCCCGCCACCTGTGCGGCCTGAACCTCGCTGGCCCTATTATGGCTTCCTCGCTGGGGAACAGGGTCTTAACATTGCAGCCGGCTCCTGATCGAGCCAGCGGCAATGTGGCGGTGTGGCGGGTGCAGCAGCATGCATCGCGCATTCCACTGCCCGTAATTCGGGCAGTGGAATGCGCAATAGGGCTGTGCATGGGGGCCACTGCGCTGCCCATGCCAAGTGCATGGGCAGTGCAGGGCCCCCCGGAGCCCCCCATTCTGCCAGGCTTTCATGGACAGGCTGGCGGATTGCCCTGGCAGATTACAACCTCCGGGACCGCTAGGCTGCAGGCTGCAGGCTGGCGGCAGCCTGGCGGTGTCGGCGGTTTGACCATGGCAGCTCCGCCAAGGTCATAATGTCACAGCTGGACCGGCACTTTGGCGGCGGTCCGACCGCGACCGTGACCCTGATCGTCTAGTGACCGCCAGGGTCATAATGACCCCCTTTCCTTTATTTTTTCCAGCTACTTATAGCACAAACTCAACTTGTAGTCAACTCCGAGACTTGAACCTGGTTCCTCAGAGCCAAAGTTGGCAGCTCTGGCCTTAATGCCACATGCTCTCCTCCCTGTTGAACTTTTCAAAGCCCCTCCCACCTACCTTTTCTCCTTATTGCAGATCCCCAATTGCAAATATAAAGCAAGACAGAGTGGTCACAAAGAGGGCAGATTGGTATTATTGACAACCACACATGTTAGCGCCATTGTGTGTGCCAATGAAGCGCTACTTTCGTTTTCTCATCTTTCTTTCAACAACATTGTTTTCCTTGGCTGGGGCAGTGCACCATTCCTAGAGGTACTGCAATAACTGGCTGATGCGGACAGTGGAAAGCGTTTGACTTTCCTCCTTGGCTCGTCTTTGATCCATTTGCAATAAATCCAACTGATCGCATAGATTTATCTGCCTCACCATGGTGTGGAGGGGAATATGATAAACCCTCGCATCCCCTCACCACACTCATCTCACACCGCCCACCTCTCTACAGTGTTCACTTCTCCTGCTCTGCCACTGGCAGCTGTCCCCCTCTCTTTCTTCCTCTTTCTCTTATTCCCTCTCTTTCTGTCTCTGTCTCACTCCTCCTCACTTCCTGAAAACCATGACTTCAACAAATAGCTCTTACCCTCTCTTTTCTCTCCTTTCCTTTATTTGTTCCCCTGTGAAATGGATCTAAAAGACAAAACAAAACTTTGACTGCAAACGTTATATTTTTCTGACATTTTTCTATTCCAAAGTGCAGCCTCAGGATGGAGAGAAAAAAAGGTTCAATATACGAAACATTAAACAAAACCTAAATAAAGCAAGGCAAAGTAGTCGCAAAGTGGCCAGATTGGTTTTATTCACAACCACACCAATTAGTGCCATTTTACAGAGTTTACCAGTGAAACGCTACCTTTGTTTTCTTGTCTTACTTTGAACAACATTGTTTTCCTATGGTTGGGAAGTGCGCCATTCCTGTGGAGGCACTGCAATACCTGGTTGATGCGTACAGTGGAAAACGTTTGTCGAATGCTCAAATTTACTGCATCATTACTGTGGTTTTAATTCCACATTTATGATGTTCGATTAAATATTTAAAGGCTCTTTTGGGATTTATGTCTTAAAGAATGGTTTATGCCACGAGTTGTTGCTTTTGAATATCTGATACCGGGATTTTTCTACCTCCATATGAATAACTATAGTAGTGGTTGTTGGGTGTTACTTATAAAATACAGCTTTTAGAATTAGGCTGTGCCAGAAGCCTCTATATATCTACACCATACAATGTCAGATTTGAAAGAGTTGACTACAATTTCTGTTCATAGATCTGTGCCAAATATATAATTTGAGCCTAAAAATGTTTTTCTGTTTATGCAACAGGCTTCTAAAGTTACTTAGACATGCCACAATAGTTTACCAGTTTTCCAAAGCTCTGAACCACCATATGAGGTCTGCGATGAGAGAGAAGTGCACATAGAGTAAGAAAGCAGGCACCAGCCTCACATAGTCTGTGTTGGCACACAGGCACTGTTAGAAATGGGGTCTTCGGTTGACAGTCAGGTTACCCCCTATTCAAGCAAGGACCCTCACTCTAGTCAGGGTAAAAGGGAATCACCCTCAGCTAACCCCTGCTTACCCCCTTGGTAGCTTGGCAGAGCAGTAGGCTTAACTTCAGAGTGCTAGGTGCAAAGTATTTGACCCAACACACACAGTAACTTAATGAAAACACTACAAAATGACACAACACCAGTTTAGAAAAAAAGGGAATATTTATCTAAACAAAACAAGACCAAAACGACAAAAATCGGACATACACAAGTCAAGTTATGAATTTGTAAAGATTAAACTCAAAAATAGCGCTTAGAAACACAAATTTCTTCGATGAGATGTTAACACGGCGTCATGACGGAGTAGTTCCCAACAAGCTGACACCAGCGGCGCCGGACAGGGAGTCGCGTAGACCCCCAAGTACAGTACCTTTGGTGAAGAGTGAAAACAAGTCGATGCGCGAAGTCGGTGATCGCGGCGTCTGTGCGAAATGTTGAATCCACGCACTTCGATCGGCGTCAGTCACAACATGGTGCGGCGACTTCCACGGAGTCGCGGACTTCAGCGGGGCTGCAACGGCGTCGGGCCTGAGAAGGTTGTCGCTTTCCAGCGAAGATCACGGAGTCGGTTGCAGGCGTCGTCACTGGATTCAGCAGCGGCGTTGGTCCGAAGTCGTCCGAAGTCGATTTCCTTCGATTTCCACCAGCTTTCCTTTCAAGGGCCCAGGGACTGGATAGGGCACCACTTGTCAGAGCAGGAGTCTCTCCAGAGACTCCAGGTGTGGGCAGAGAGAAGTCTTTGCTGTCCCTGAGACTTCAAACAACAGGAGGCAAGCTCTAAATCAAGCCCTTGGAGATTTCTTCACAAGATGGAAGGCACACAAAGTCCAGTCTTGCCCTCTTACTCTGGCAGAAGCAGCAACTGCAGGATAGCTCCACAAAGCACAGTCACAGGCAGGGCAGCACTTCTCCTCAGCTCTTCAGCTCTTCTCCAGGCAGAGGTTCCTCTTGTTTCCAGAAGTGTTCTAAAGTCTGTGGTTTCGGGTGCCCTTCTTATACCCAATTTCTCCTTTGAAGTAGGCCTACTTCAAAGTAAAGTCTCTTTTGAATGCGAAATCTTGCCTTGCCCAGGCCGGACCCCAGACACTCACTAGAGGGTTGGAGAATGCATCGTGTGAGGGTAGGCACAGCCCTTTCAGGTGTAAGTGACCACTCCTCCCCCCCTTTTAGCACAGATGGCTCATCAGGAAATGCAGGCTACACCCCAGCTCCTTTTGTGTCACTGTCTAGTGTGAGGTGCAACCAGCCCAACTGTCAAACTGACCCAGACAGGGAATCCACAAACAGGCAGAGTCACAGAAATGGTAAAAACAAGAAAATGCTCACTTTCTAAAAGTGGCATTTTCAAACGCACAATCTTAAAATCAACTTTACTAAAAGATGTATTTTTAAATTGTGAGCTCAGAGACCCCAAACTCCACATGTCCATCCGCTCCCAAAGGAAATCTACACTTTAATCAGATTTAAAGGTAGCCCCCATGTTAAACTATGAGAGGGACAGGCCTTGCAACAGTGAAAAACGAATTTAGCAATATTTCACTGTTAGGACATATAAAACAAGACCGCCAGGGCCGCGGGCAACGGAAGCACCGCCAACAGGCTGGCAGTGCTTCATTGCCCATTCTGACCGCGGCGGTAAAGCCGCGGGCAGAAAAGGGGATCCGGCGGTTTCCCGCCGGATTTCCCCTGGCTGGGCTGAACCTCCATGGCGGCGCTACAAGCAGCGCCGCCATGGGGATTCCGACCCCCTTCCCGCCAGCCTGTTTCTGGCGGTTTTTACCGCCAGGAACAGGATGGCGGGAACAGATGTTGTGGGGCCCCTGGGGGCCCCTGCAATGCCCATGCCACTAGCATGGGCATTGCAGGGCCCCCCTAACAGGGCCCCAGCATGATTTTCACTGTCTGCATAGCAGACTGTGAAAATCACGACGGGTGCTACTGCACCCGTTGCACACCTGCAACACCGCCGGGTCCATTCGGAGCCGGCTTCTGTGTTGCAGGCCCTTTCCTGCTGGGCCGGCGGGCGCTCCCTTGGCGGGCGCCCAGCGGGAAAGTCAGAATGGCCCCGCGGTCTTTTGACCGCGGGCGGCCATTTGGCGGTTCCCGCCAGGCGGGCGGCGACCGCCGCCCGCCTGGATCAGAATGACCCTCTATATGTCCTACCTTAAACATACACAGCACTCTGCCCTTGGGGCTACCTAGGGCATACCTTAGGGGTGCCTGACATGTAAGAAAAGGGAAGATTTAGGCCTGGCAAGTGGGTACACTTGCCAAGTCGAATTAACAGTTAAAACTGCACACACAGACACTGCATTGGCAGGTCTGAGACATGATTACAGAGCTACTTGTGTGGGTGGCACAACCAGTGCTGCATGCCCACTAGTAGCATTTGATTTACAGGCCCTGGCACCAGTAGTGCACTCTACTAGGGACTTACTAGTAAATCAAATATGCCAATCATGGATAAACCAATTACATACAATTTACACAGAGAGCATATGCACTTTAGCACTGGTTAGCAGTGGTAAAGTGCTCAGAGTTCAAAAGCCAACAGCAGCAGGTCAGAATAAATAGGAGGCAGGAGGCAAAAAGACTGGGGATGACCCTGCAAAAAGGGCCATTTCCAACAGGCAACATAATGAGAGAGCAGGCACCAGCCACATAGATAGAGAGTCTGCAGCAGTACACATATGCAGAGCCGTTTTAAGGCATGGGCAAAGTGGACCCTTTTAGGGAGCCCCCTGATAGATCGTCTCTGTCCTCCACACACTCCTGCCCTGATGGGTTTCAATGATTTGTAAACATAGATTGTTTTAAATACCACTTTCATTTAGTTCATTTTTAAAACAGATGATGTGTGGGAGTCTGTTACAGACATTATACGGAGAAATGTTGGGTTTATGTTTTTCAACACAATACAACATCCATAAACATCTATAAAAACATCCATAATAAAGTTGAGATCGAAACAAGATCTCATATATGAGAAGTGGCAGTGGTTCACAGATAATATTTGCAATAATATTAGTGAGCTGCTGCTCCATTACAATATTGGAAACACATACATAACTGAATATTAGATTAGAAAGACAGTTAGGATTGGGACCAGTGTGCCTGTCTGTGCACTGTGAGTGACCTAGCCAATGGGGACATTACAAAGCCGAAACTGGATCATAAATTCAAAGCTGTTCTGAACAGTGGGCCCCAAAATACGTTTGGCCCAGGGCCCACCAAAATCCTTAGGATGTCACTGCACGTATGCAGTCAAATTGGTTGAACCAGCCACAAGCTCTCTGCAGGGCATGGCCTGTGACTGGACAGAGACTGTCAAGAGAAACAGGCACCGCCTCCCTATGGGGTCTGCATCAGCGCAGTCAGGTAAGAGCAGGAATCTGGAGGGTCTGTGACAAAGCAGAGGCAGCAAGAGGGGGAGGAGACACAACCCCTCATAATGGGCTGTGGTAGAACAGAGGAAGCCGAGTGACAGGGCATGTCCTAGCTCCACAGAGGGCCACTGGGGAGCAAGAAGTGCCAGCAACAGAGACGGCAGGCGTCAGCCTAAAGAGGGTAAGTGACAAGAAAAAACAACCATTTGCAATGCAAACGATCTTGCATTTGTGAACGTTAGAGCTCTTGGTGTTGAAAATGACATTTTGTTTTTTGTATGCAAGTGGAGTGATGATATTTGCATAGTGCTACTGCCATTTGTATGACCTTGCCGCTCTGGAGAACCAAAAAATTGGAAATAGGTTATGAGGGAAGGGAGACAACAGTAATATGCTGGCTGAAAAAAAAGTAACAACATCCTGGAAAACCCAAACATTCATGGATTAAGTAAATCATGTGAAATGTAAGCAGGAACAACTTGGTTACGTTAACTCTTTTACCTTCATTTTTCAGAAATCAATGAGTGTTTTTGCCGGAAACGTTAAGGACATGCCTATAGGGCCCTAATGGAAACATTTCAATGTCCATTGCTTATATCCTTACAAAATGTAAGTACTATGGTTTAAAAAGACCACATCCCTGAAAACAGCCGCAGTCTACATTTTATGAACTAAAATGAGGAAAACAGCTGATAAGGATCATGTTAATAGTTTTCCACTCTATGCATCAACCATGTTTTGCAGTACCTCCAGGAAGGGTGCACTTCTCCACCTGGGGAAAACAATGGGGGTTATTTACAAGCCCCTTGCACTGCCGGTGTCAATTTTAATATGGGAAAAAGTGATGTACCTGTGGCGCAGGGGGCTTGTAAGTAAGCCTCAATGCTGTTCAAAGAAAGAAGATGTAACGTAAACAGCGCTACACTGGTAAACTCTGTAAAGTGGCACTAAGGTGTGTGGTTGGGAAGCCTTCTTTGCAACCACTCTGTCTTGCTTTGTTTATTAATTTTTTTCGATATTTTGAACCTTTTGTTTTTTCTCTCAGTCCTGAGGCTGCACTTTGGAATAGAAAAATGTCAGAAAAAGACGACATTTGCAGCCAAAGTGTTTCTTTCTGATTTGGATCCATTTCACAGGGGATCACATAAAGGAATACAAAGGAAAGAGAGGGTAAGAGCTGTTTATTGAAGTCATGGTTTTCAGCAAGTTAGGAGGAGGGTGACAGAGACAGATAGAGAGGGAATAATAGGAAGAGGAAGAAATGAAGGGTTCAGCTACCAGCGGCAGAGCAGAAGTGAACACTGTAGGGAGGTGGGCCATGTGGGATGAGTGTGATAAAGGGCGGGGTGGGGTGGGGTTCATCATATTCAGAAGGGGGCCCCTACACCATGGCAAAGAACAAGGGTGGCATCTGGCATCTCTGCATACCTTGCAGGAGGAGGACATTATGTACTTGTTAGCGCGCCTGACCTTAATAAGTAAACTTACAAGGGGACACGAATATGTCGATGAACCTTTTGACTCGCAATTAAGATGTTCCCACCATAATTCCAGTACATGCAGATCAAATACCAATAATCGATACACAATGCCAATAATCAACAATAATCAATAACATTAATAATCAATAGAGTCAGTAATTGTCACACACCATGACCTCCTTTCAGTCATGAATAACTACACCTTTTAGTAAAAGTCAGAATATTAATTTCCCTATATTAACAATGCTAAGGTCATGTAGATTAATCTTAAAATCCTCCTAAATGAAACGCATACAGAAACAATACTGGCTGTCCAAAGCGGTGGAAGGAACACAATCTAATCAAAGCTTGAACTACGACACATTCTAAGGCTATGGTGCAGATTAATAACAAGGTCAACTGCGTCAATGTGATCACATACGTTCAAGTTCAGCAGAGAAATTCCTCAAGCATTATTCCCTATTAGTAGAATTTCATTAGTGAGGATCCTTAACCAACATCAGATTAGCATCAGCATTTGGGCTTCATGCAAAACAATTTAGTAACACAAATTTGGAAAACATCTAACTATGGCTCTATCAAAACAGTGTGATTGGTACCTAGAAAGAAAAAACAAATATACATGGTAATCAACATTCTAATTCATAATACCTATCCTCAATATGGATCAGCAAGCCAAGTCAGTCTTCATCCTCAGGACATCAGTCGATCGTGAAGGCATCAGGATTCAGCATCAAAGTTCAGAAAACGCAAAGTCTTTAAGCAATAAATGTCACGACTCACGTTCTGCTTGCGCCTGGAAACCGCAGATCTTGTGGCGTGGGTCTTGAAGGTTCGGCTTTGGCCCAGAAAGGGGCGACTCTTTCTAGTAGCCACGGTGCTGTAGGCAATGGAACCGCCAAGAACAGACCGTGCCCTTTAGAAATAGTGCCAGAGGGAAAAAACCCCTAAAGGGGAAAAAACCTCCAAACAGTGGATTCCTGAAACAAGAGCAAAAAACCAGGAATCAAAAAGAAACAAAAATGCAGTCAGGCAAGATTCAGAACCAAAGGCTAAGAATCAGGAGCGAAGACACAATCAGAGCAGATAGTGTTGCAGCGCAAGGAAAGGGAGAAAACAGAGCCCTTATATACCAAGAAACAGGAAATGACCAACAGGAAGTAAAAAGACACCATCTTAGATAGGGAAGAAGTACATAGGACAGAATAGAACAGAAACCATGGAAAATAGGGAACAAGGAATGCTGGGAAGAAAAAGGTAACATGGGAAGGGGGGAAAGACATAAAGAAAGGACAAGAAAAATGCCTCAGAAGGCAAAGAAGAAAAAGAAGAAAAAGAACAGGTAAGGAGGGGTCAGAGGGAAACAGGGACGCAACAGAAAGCAGAGCGAGGCCCCAAGTAAAATCTGGGGCCTCGCGCGGTACACAGAAGGCTCAGGGCGCGCGGCGTCCTGGGGACGCGCTGCGCGGCGTGAGCCGAATGTTCGGCTTGCGCCGCGTGGTGCGGCGCGACAATAAAATTAAACATGTCTCTTGTCAGGACGCAAAATGGGCAAGAATGAGCTAATGGCAAATGTGGAATGCTTAAGGCAAAAATGCAAAATGCAGAATGCTGCTTTCTTCTCAGTGCAATCTCATTAAGTTGAACTCACTAAAACTATTTCCCAAATCCCTATTGGTCAAGGGATCGCATGTTCACACTTTGTCCAATAAAACTAAAACTCCAAATCTATGAATTCTATATCAGGACCCGGAGGCGAGGATTATGCAAATCTTTCTTCACTTTTTATTAACCAGCAGATTCAAAGCAAACAAAAAAACATTCAATAGACTACAACTCCCATGAGTCCGTCGTCATGGAAACCAAGCACCAATGACCAACAATATCAGTAACAGTATAAGGGCCATCGCGTAACGTCATCCGCCCTCTTTCTTCACTGCTCGGTGATCAGATAAGTGCCTTTTCTGCCTCTCGCTATTTCACCTTAGTCTGAGCGTGTACTTGACATTTGGTGCGCACGAGCGCAATTGATTTCTTGTATTTTTTCCACAGGCTTTGTTGTAGCAACGCTGTTGCTACAATCGCGCGGTAGGCTTAGTGCCCGAGCGCGTTGGTTGCTGCGGTGATGTGTCGGGCCCTCTAGAGGGCGCACATCCCGTTTTTGGCACCGTGACTGCAGAGCGCGCGTTTTTCGTCGTTTTGGGCTAGTTTTTTCCCAGCCTGGTGCCAGACTCCTCCTAGGACACCGCTTGCGTGGTTGACGGCTTGGTTTTTCCCTTGTGGGATTTTACGCTGTGACATGAGTAGGTGGGGGTTTTTGGTCCCACAGTTTTGGGACGCTGTTTTTCTCTCCTGTCTATTCAATATGCAGCCTGCCCAGGACCAGGAGTCCTTTCCCCTCATGCCCTCTGACGCCCCTTCACTCCGCGCTCTCCCTTCTGGGGTAGAGGTGGTCTTATCGCAGGCCATTGCGCAGGCTTTGGCTCCTTTCAAGGAAAGAATGACGCAATTGGCTGCGCACAGCAGATTGGTCCTCGGAGTCAGTTTTCAAGAAATTTTATTTTAAACCGATCCATGAGGTGGCCTCTCTGGTGGTAAGTAAGCTTTGAACTTGCATAATCCTCGCCTCCGGGTCCTGATATAGAATGTAAAATTTCCTAGCTATTGTGAAGGAAAGTTTCAATTCTATTAAGGACACGGAGGCGAGGATTATCCCTCCCGTCACATGTGAAGTTCCACCCCGCCCGGAATAGACATGGACCAATTTCAAGGTGGTATATTTTAAGTACTGGAATGCAGGTTCCATTGTATGGTGCTTCTACCGTATGGTTTTCTGTTTACAGTGATGTGACATCTGGGTATGAGTACCTTATGACTGTTTTCTTTATTCTAACTGCATGATATGCCTACTATTCTTAGGTTTCAGCGATTATGTGTTGCGGTTAACTATCTAGTGACTGATGTCGTATTACTTCTGCTTGTAGGTGCTGAGTCAACGTCTACTTGAAGTTCTGCTGTCCCTTCGCAGTGAAGTCGAGGGCGGATGACGTTACGCGATGGCACTTATACTGCTAATGATATTGTTGGTCATTGGTGCTTGGTTTCCATGACTACGGACTCATGGGAGTTGTAGTCTATTGAATGTTTTTTTGTTTGCTTTGAATCTGCTGGTTAATAAAAAGTGAAGAAAGATTTGCATAATCCTCGCCTCCGTGTCCTTAATAGAATTGAAACTTTCCTTCACAATAGCTAGGAAATTTTACATTCTACTTTTACTCCGTTCACATGTCGTTGATTGGTTGTGCTGCAATGTCCTCATCATCCGGTTTGTCAGGTAACAATATTGTTGCAGCTTCTACTCCAGTCAGTGTCTCCATTGTTCTCCTCCTGAGAAAGTTAGTCTTACACACATTACATACAAATTTTTACATTTAGCAAGAACAGCATCTTCTAGCAGTCGGTTCTCATGAGAAACGATTCTCAGCTGTGAGCACATTTAAACAATACAATGAAAAATCACAGTTTAACTCTCTAGGACAGCCATTTATTAAAGCTAAATACAGCTTGGCATGAGGCCTGGCATATGGGCCAAGACCTTCGCTAAATTAAGGCCTACAACTAATAAAGCTATTACAAAATGCATAACCCTTAATATGACACATTATTACATTAGTAAATAGGCTCCACATTTCATAGTATTAGACTATTAATAAGTATACTTTGTGAACATTGGCGGCCACTCATCGTAATCACATTTTCAGATGCTGCATTATTTTTCCACGTTATTATATTTTCTACCCAAATCCATTATTCAGACTACATGAACACTCATTAATAATTTTTATTAAACACCTGTGCTAGCAAACCAATTCAGACTCTGGCAACAACTGTGTGTAAATAAAGACAGTCTTTAAATAGCCATATAAGTAGGGTTGCACTTCAATGTCATCTTTATTTACAACTTTCTGAGGTATTTGCACCCCCCTTCGTTATACAGACCACCTGTACCCAGGGAAATGCATCTCGCAGTTTGAATACCACTCACCTCCTGTATTATACCGAGCATCGACCTGGATCACAGCCAAACTCTTTGCACTGGAAAAACCTCCAACTAATTCTCTTCCTTGGGGTCCTTGCTCTCCTTCTCTTTCTCATGTAGTTCGGTAATTTGGGAGAAAAAAAAGGAAGGAGGTGGAGCAATTGGAGCACAAGCCCTAATTCTGTCCCCAAGGTGATTTGTTTGGCATTCCAGCCATTATTTGACCTCTCTTTATTTCCAGTATTTTGCAAGTTCACTAATCTCTCTAAATCATTGTTAGTGTAATCTGAAAAAGATGTTTTTCACATCCAACCCACTGTTTCACAAATTCTCACCTGGCTTTGCCAGCCATACTGGTGGTGCATAGCTTGGGCAAAAGTCCCTCTGCTGGGGGCTTGCTGCATTTAGGTTTCTCTGCACCATCATTCTCCCTTCACTCACACACACAGTAAACAGGAAAGCGTCTGCCAGTATTGCCCCCTTAGTTTATCCTGTGGAAGATGGTTGGGAAAGGAAACAGAAAACAGGGTATGGGTTCATTCAGTTATTTCCCTAACTGAGCTCGGGGAGAATGGGGAAGAAAGGTATCATACACATACCCAAAGATGCTCTTGGGTTCTGCTGTTCTTCAGTGGTACACCCGGGGGGACTATTGAAGGAGCCGGTCGGCTGGATCAGAGAGCCTCTGTCTCTCATACATTCATCCTTCATGTATCTGTGCTTCAGGTGCTGGTGCTCCTGCATATTTCCACACTATTTCTTGAGCCCACTCGCTCTAAACCATGGATTTGCACATAATATTCTTGGTTTCTGGAGTACTTTAATTCCTATCAACCCAGTCTGCATTCCTGTCATCTTCAGTGCACTTTAACACATTACAAGCTTCAAAGAGCAAGCAAGCACAATATGGCAAAAATAGTTCAACTTCACCTATATTTAGTTTAACGTGCTTATATTGTCCTGCTGAATCATCCTGCCCCGCCTGCCGAGCTAAGATGCTTCCTAGCACACAAGGCTCCAGGGGCCAGATGTAGCAAAGGGTTTTACCCATTCTGTGTCTATGGGAAAATGTGTTTGTACATATGGCCCCAGGTTCTGTAAAAGAAAACAGAGACGTTCTGGATAGCACATGGAAATCGAACACATAATTAATGCAACAATAGCCAACAACTATCAAACTAAGCAAAGCCACAATGCCAAATGAGTACAACAGGGCTTCTTGTCCTGGTCAGTTGGCGCATGTAATGCTAAAATCCATGCATTTTCGGTGCTATATTTATACCCTTTTTGTCAAAGCAAGTGACTGGAAGCAGGAACACGTGACAAATAAAAACCTGCAGATAGGCACTAATGAGCAGATGTCAGGCTCTTCTCATTGAAAGAATGCAAGAAGACCCTGAAAGGCTTTTAGAAGATTTTTTCTTAGGTATAGATCTGACTCTACTACATTCTGCAATCCTCGTTTCATTGTGCCAACGTTAAAAGATGTCTACGATTACTAGAGCAGCTGAGCTAAAATGTGCAATGTACAACAAAGGATAACAAAATGGCAGCTTGTTTAAAATGTGTGCAAATGTACACTAATAAAAAGGCTTTGGTGAGCTTCAAGCAACTATACAAACAAAATGATACTTGATTACTAAACAATGTATTAGCTTTGGCTAAGGCACATATGTAAATTTACCTTCTCACAGTGGATTAGCAATTCTTAACATACATATATGTACGTTTATGTTCTTACAGGCAAAGTAGTGGTGTCTGGCTGATGGTTAAATATGACCACCTTACCTCAGACCAGACCCCATACACTCAAGGCAAGTTTGTTATCTTCCTGGCATCCCGGGGAAATCCCATCCATGACGGGTTAAGGCCCCTCTTCCTGTATACCCTCCATGGCTACCAACAATAATGGACCCAGTTTCAGGGTGCTATCCTGGCAGTTTGAGGGTGCTATCCTAGAACGTCAATGTGTTGGGGGACAAAATTGAGCGAGTGTGGTCCAATAGCATCTTAAACGCCTTGCACCTCAAGTGGTCCTATTGCAAGAAACACACCGTCTAGGCAACTCATGTCGGGTGATGAACAGGTGGGGTACAGAATGGTAGCTCACGTGGGTTTCACAAAGGGATCCTGGGGAACTGGCATCCTTCTATGCAAATCTATCCCCTTCATTATGCAAGTGACCTGGATAGACCCACATGGGAGATTTGATGCGCTGTCGGGGCAGTGGGAGGGCACCACCCTCAATATTATTTCCCTTTACATCCCCACCCACACTCTATGAATCAGCTTTGGCAGATCTGGGTGCCTTACTCCTTAAGCTCCCTGGGAGTGACTTGCTTTTGGGAGGGGATTTCATTTATACATTGTTTGACACACTAGACCGTTGGCTTCCACAGCCACAATATCCACTGGCTGATTTCATGTCAGCATTTGACCTACTAGCCACATGGCGCACCCTTACAAATACTGTACATCCACGAACGCATCCGTGAGGTCATGAAGCAATATTTTCAGGAGAATGATGGCTCGGTAGAATCTGCATGCCCACTGTGGGAAGCCTACAAAACTGTTGTTAGAGGTCAGGGCATGGCACTGGTAGCGAGGCATAAGAAAGATCAACAAGCCCAGCTGGAGTGACGAGGAAGACATTGCCCAGTTGGAGTCCCTTCCATTATCGGATGACTAGAGACACTGGAAGCATATGCTATCCCTTCAGCAGAAGGAATATAGAGACGTTGCGACCGAGGCAGCTCAGAACAACTATTGAGTCTCCCAGCGCCGCCTCTGTGAGGTAGGAGATAAGGCTGGGAAAGTATTTGCATGCTTGGATAAGAGGGAGGCAGTGTCCCTATGGGTCTTGCTCATTCAAAACTCGAAAGATGAACTGATTAGCGACCGCTAAGGCATAGATGTTTTCGATGATCACAATTTGCGACTCTACTCACCAACACAGACAGCCAGAATCAACGACTTCCACAAACTCTTTATGGACATTCATATGCCAGAACTCTCCCAAGATGGTAGACAAGCCTTAGAAGAAGACTTGAGGGAAGCAGAAATAAGGCTGGCAGTCCGCAGCTTGGTGTCGGAAATGGCAATGGGCCCCAATGGCCTTCCTATAGAGCTTTACAAATTGACAGCTAACAGAGTAGCTTCACCCCTTCTGCACATGTTCATTGAGAGCCGTAGCACACACCAACTTCCACAAGATCAAAGGCTTGTGAACATAGTGGTTATTCCCACAGAAAACAAACCGACTGAAGACTGTGGCTCCTATCGGCCCATTTCAGTCAAAATCCTGGTGAAACTGTTGGTCACATGACTTGTGGGGGTGAACAAATTTCTGATCCTCCCTGACCAGTTCATGCCAGATAGGAACAAGGCCCTTAATCTGATGAAACTGCACGGTGAGCTGGGGCGTGCATCCGAGATCTGGGAACTGCCCTCGTAATGCCATTAGGCATGTAAATGGCATTTGACAAGATGGAATGGCCCTTGATGTATGCAGTCCTAGAAAAGATCGTCTTTGGCCCACCTGAAACCCTGATCCGCCTAAGGGAGGCTTAGGAGAGGGACCTGGAGGCTGTACAGGAAGATGAATGGCCTGAAGCCCTGACCTCTCCCCCGGAGGTGGCTATATGAGCCTGCTTCCGACTGGTACAATTGAAGACCCTACATAGAAGTTACTATGCAGCTAAAACGCTACTGAAAATGGCGTTAGTCAACAGAGTGAGATTCTAGAGGTTTACAGAACCTTATTGTTGGACTTTTGCTTATGCAGGGTCATCCTGAATCTTTTTGCCTCCTGCCTCCTATTTTTTTCTGACCTGTTGCTGTTGACTTTTGAACTCTGAGCACTTTCCCACTGCTAACCAGTGGTAAAGTGCATATGCTCTCCGTGTAAATTGTATGTAATTGGTTTATCCATGATTGGCCTATTTGATTTACTAGTAAGTCCTTAGTAAGGTGCACTAGAGGTGCCAGGGCCTGTAAATCAAATGCTACTAGTGGGCCTGCAGCACTGGTTGTGCCACCCACATAAGTAGCTCTGTAATCATGTCTCAGACCTGCCACTGCAGTGTCTGTGTGTGTATTTTTACACTGTAAATTCGACTTGGCAAGTGTACCCACTTGCCAGGCCTAAACCTTCCCTTTTCTTACATGTAAGGCACCCCTAAGGTAGGCCCTAGGTAGCCCAAGGGCAGGGTGCAGTGTATGGATAAGGTAGGACATATAGTAATGTGGTTTATATGTCCTGACAGTGAAATACTGCCAATTTCGTTTTTCACTGTTGCAAGGCCTGTCTCTCTCATAGGATAATATGGGGGCTACCTTCAAATTTGATTAAAGTGTAGATTCCCCTAGAGAGTAGATGGACATGTGGAGTTTGGGGTCCCTGAACTCACAATTAAAAAATACATCTTTTAGTAAAGTTGATTTTAAGATTGTGCGTTTGAAAATGCCACTTTTAGAAAGTGAGCATTTTCTTGCTTAAACCATTCTGTGACTCTGCCTTGTTTGTGGATTCCCTGTCTGGGTCAGTTTGACAGTTGGGTTGTTTTTCACCTCGCACTAGACAGTGACACAAAGGGGGCTGGGGTGTAACCTGCATTTCCTGATTAGCCATCTCTGCTGGGAGGGAGGGGTGGAGTGGTCACTCTCATCTGAAAGGACTGTGCCTGCCTCTGACAATGCCGGCTCCAACCCCCTGCTGTGTGTCTGATGCCTTGCCTGGGCAAGGCAGGATTTCACAAGTAGGTGTGAGTCCCGTTTGAAGAAAGGTGACTTCAAAGACTAAAATGGGTATAAGAAGGGCACCCAAATCTACAGACTTTAGAAACACTTCTGGAACCAAGAGGAACCTCTGCCTGGAGAAGAGCTGATAGCTGAGGAAGAAGTGCTGCCCTGCCTGTGACTGTGCTTTGTGGAGCTTTCCTGCAGTGCTGCTTCTGCCAGAGTAAGAGGGCAAAGACTGGACTTTGTTTGCCTTCCATCTTGTGAAGAAATCTCCAAGGGCTTGAGTTAGAGCTTGCCTCCTGTTGTTTGAAGTCTCAGGGACAGCAAAGACTTCTCTCTGCCAGCACCTGGAGTCTCTGGAGAGACTCCTGCCCCGACAAGTGGTGCCCTATCCAGTCCCTGGGCCCTTGAAAGGAAAGCTGGTTGAATCCAAGGAAATCGACTTCGGACTGACGCCGCTGCTGAATCCGGTAACGCCGCCTGCACCTGACGCCGTGACCTTTGCTGGAACGCGACGCTCTTCGCAGGCCCGACGCCGCAGCAGCCCCGCTGAAGTCCGCGACTCCGTGGAAGTCGCCGCACCACGTCGTGACCGACGCCGCTTGAAGTGCACGGATTCAACGTTTCGCACAGACGCCGCGATTCCCGACTTCGCGCATCGGCTTGTTTTCACTCTTCACCAAAGGTACTGTACTTGGGGGTCTACACGACTCCGTGTCCGGCGCCGCTGGTGTCGGCTTGTTGGGAACGACTCCGTCACGACGCCGTGTTAACATCTCATCTAAGCATTTTTTGCTTCTAAGCGCTATTTTTGAGTTTAATCTTTAAAAATTCATAACTTGACTTGTGTATGTTGGATTTTTGTCGTTTTGGTCTTGTTTTGTTTAGATAAATATTTCCTATTTTTCTAGACTGGTGTTGTGTCATTTTGTAGTGTTTTCATTGAGTTACTGTGTGTGTTGGTACAAATACTTTACACTTAGCACTCTGCAGTTAAGCCTACTGCTCTGCCAAGCTACCAAGGGGGTAAGCAGGGGTTAGCTGAGGGTGATTCTCTTTTACCCTGACTAGAGTGAGGGTCCTTGCTTGAACAGGGGGTAACCTGACTGTCAACCAAAGACCCCATTTCTAACACTTATCATCTATATATGTCATAACCCCAGACCCTATTGATAGTTCCTGTCAGGAATCAGGCTTGGAGGATCTATGTGTACCAAGGATCTAGAATTCTGGGGGCTCGAACCAATCCTAGATTATCCTCTCCACGCATGCTACTAGCAGCCTAAGTGAGTCCCTATGCCTCTGAACTATAATAATCCCACGTTGGAGTACTAATTGTACCTTTGGAGAAAATCGCAGAATATATGTTTTATACATAAGAAGTGGCGATTGCTACTGTTCCCCCGATAAGTTGGAAAATCGGAGTTGCCCTGATGAAGGTGCTTCCAAAATGGAAGTAACACCGAAACTCGCGTTGGCATGGCGCATTTATGTTTTCATCTAGGCAGTATTATTGACCCTTTGGGCATAATAAATATTGGCTCATGACTTCAAAATATGGACTTTTGAACTTCAAGAGTGGACTGTCTTTATCAAAGGCATCGATCTGAAAGAATATACTGAAAGAACAGATAGAGTTGTTATATATTAGGCTATGTACTTTGATATATTTTCTAATTTTGGATTTTATGGTTATTTGTGTGAGTCTTGGTCTGTCTGGGTATGAATGATATTCTAATTTTATATGAAGTTTTTTCCTTTGGAGGAGGGGGGGCGACCGCCTGCATTTATTCATCTGTAGATATTTTGGTTTAGATGTGGGTCTGTCACTATTAGCGAAATGTATCAATTTTAGAATGTGATTATATACATTTGAAGAATAATAAAGATTGGAGTTTATAAATAAGGGATGACATATACAGACTCGAGAGACATTTATTGTACCTATAAGAAAATAATAATATATTCATCTATATATGTTTAATTCATGAGTAGCCTTGTGTTTATGTTCAAATGTATTCCTCCCTGGAGAGGCTACCATAAGTCACAAGAACCCTCTGCTACTCAATTTTTAGATGGATGCAGCATCTTGTACCAAACGATGTGGATAGATGGGTACATTTTATCATATGGTCTTGGACTGCTCAGTGCTGCAGATCTACTGGGCTAAAGTGGTGGCATGCATGGCAAATGTCTGTGAGAGTGAGCTGGAACTGAGGGCCAAGCCTTTTGAGTGTATGAGGCGACACAGATCTTACTTATGCGGACTGCTTGTGGGTAACCCTGGAACTGATGGTAGCCAAGCGGAACATCTAGGCCCTGGGGAGGTGATAATGTACCTCATTTAAGAGAATGGAAGAGAGATATAGATTGGTGTATACAGAAGGCGAAGACAGTCTTTGAAAGTAGATGTTGTAAAAATTAATGGAGCAAAGTGTGGTGGAAATGGAACAAATATCAGGGAAACTTGAGCACTCATGTATCGGTTGTCACCCGACATGCTTGGGACCGAGAATGGATGGGCAAGTATGTCGCTGAAGGGGTGACTGATGGGGAGGAAGGAGAGGATGGGCATGAGTAAATGCTTGCTGTCTCGAAGCATAATGCCACTGTATTGCGTATAACTTTTCTCGTATTTCATTTCACTGATTCACAAAGTTCTTTCTCGTTTGAAATGCCAATAAAAATATGTTTTTTTTTAAATATGACCAGCTTTAATAACATCTCAGAAGAAAAGTAATTTAACCGGAAGTGATGGCTCATATCAGTCTCTGAAAAACGAGACTGCTTCTAATTGTTTTCCACGGTGCTGTGCTCAGTTGCTACATGTTCACCATTTTGGCTGTCTGGAAACTCTCACCAAATCTCCTGAAGTAAATGTTGTTTTTCCCTACTGTGATATAACCAAGCTTCTATTCTTCTAACCTCAGTAAGCCTCACAACATTTTTCTCAATTAGCCAAGCTTTGCCCACAAAGGCCTGATTTTTTCCTTCAAGAGTCCAAAAAAAGCCTGTTGGCATGAAGGGAGCTGGAGGCTTGACTGTCCTCCCTTTCTGCCATAAGGAAACATCCTGAAAACTACTTTACAATGAGGTGTTGCTCACAGCTATGGAGATGACACAATGCTCATTTGCTCTGTCAAGAGAAGCCTAGTCTTTCTAGGATGGGTCTATTGCTTTCAGGGAGCTTTGATCAGCAGTTAACTCTCCCAGTAAGCAGCTCAAAACATGAATCGCATTAAGGGTGGCTCACACAAATATGCAGAATTATTAAATATGGCAAAGAACCTAAATATACACAAATCTCCAACATATTTGAGTTTGAACTAATCTAGGGGTAAGGCAACGACTCTAACCTCTGCACTATAAGCCAATCTGGATATAACAGTAAACCACAATTTACATACATAGTGCACAGTACAAAAGCAATGCACAATCTAGAATGGGATAGGGCATTCTCATTTGGTCTCCAACCACAATCATATTAATTTCAGTTAAGACCTGTGTAGTGACTTAGGGGTAATTACGGCTTGTGACATGAGCCCGTAGAACTTTGGCATTGTTAATGCTAAGAACCCACAGTTAAAGTGGGTTAAGCAATGGTTCCAGACGGTAATGCACACACCAGATATGACACTTAAATGACTAAAGACTATAGGGACATATTTGTCAATGTTTTGTGTCGCCCTTGCGTAATGTAAGGTATAACAAGGGCAACGCAAACACCTAGATGAGGTTTACCAAGTGACACACGGCCACCTTGTGTAGCCCTGCATGATCTGGTTCATCTAGAATAACACAAGGCAGCGCAAGTTGCTGCCTTGCATACTTTGCCCAGGGAGGCGTTCCACAGGTGGAGGGTGGGTGTTCCCATGCATCCACTGATGGATTATGAAGCATTTACAAATTTACCAATACTGGTAGACTTAGGAATGCGTCAGAATGCTACGCATAAATCTTCAGAGGACTGTTTTTGTGCAGAAAGGTGTCACCTCCCACCTCCCACCTCCGCACTCAACCCATCCCTCGTCGACAGTGGAACAAGATCCCTGAAGAGCAACTCTTCTCCGCTCTCGCCGCCAACCAACCCACCCTCACCACCGACCCCAACGACGCAGCTCTCAACCTCACAAACTGGATCTCCAACTGCGCTGACAACCTTGCTCCCCTCAAACGCACGCATCGACAGACCAACACCAAAAAACCTCTCTGGTTCTCTGACACCCTCAAAGAATCAAAGAAAACTTGTCGTGCCCTTGAGAAGGCCTGGCGCAAGGACCACACCGCTGACAACATGACCGCCCTCAAGAACGCTACACGCGAACACCACCACCTGATCCGCACTGCCAAAAGGAACTTTTTCACCGACAGACTAGACAAAAACAGCCACAACAGCAGAGAACTCTTCAGCATCGTCAAAGAGTTCTCCAACCCCAGCGCCAGCGCCAACGCCGTCACGCCCTCACAGGATTTGTGCGAATCCCTCGCCACTTTCTTCCATCGCAAGATCAGCGACCTCCACGACAGCTTCGGACACCAGACCCAACCATACACCACTGAACCCGCTTCCCCGGACATCACCCTCAACAACTGGACCCACATCAACACGGAAGAAACCAAATCCATCATGAACTCTATCCACTCCGGCGCCCCTTCGGACCCCTGCCCGCACTTCATCTTTAACAAAGCCGACGACATCATCGCCCCGCACCTCCAGACCGTCATCAACTCTTCTTTTTCTTCTGCTACCTTCCCCGAATGCTGGAAGCACGCTGAAGTCAACGCCCTACTAAAGAAACCTACGGCTGACCCAAGCGACCTGAAAAACTTCCGCCCCATCTCTCTTCTACCTTTCCCAGCCAAGGTAATAGAAAAGACCGTCAACAAACAGCTGACCACCTTCCTGGAAGACAACAACCTGCTCGACCCTTCACAAACCGGATTCCGAACCAACCACAGCACGGAAACCGCCCTCATCTCAGTCACAGACGACATCAGAACCCTGATGGACAACGGTGAAACAGTCGCCCTCATTCTCCTCGACCTCTCGGCTGCCTTTGACACCGTCTGTCACCGCACCCTAATCACCCGCCTCCGCTCCACCGGGATCCAAGGCCAGGCCCTGGACTGGATCGCCTCCTTCCTCGCTAACCGCTCCCAAAGAGTTTACCTCCCTCCGTTTCGCTCAGAACCCACCAAGATCATCTGCGGCGTACCTCAAGGCTCATCGCTCAGCCCGACACTCTTCAATGTCTACATGAGCCCCCTCGCCGACATCATACGCAAGCACGACATCATCATCACCTCCTACGCCGACGACACCCAACTTGTACTCTCCCTCACCAAGGACCCCGCCAGCGCCAAGACCAACCTACAAGAGGGTATGAAGGACGTCGCAGATTGGATGAGGCTCAGCCGCCTAAAGCTGAACTCTGAAAAAACGGAAGTCCTCATCCTCGGCAACACCCCGTCCGCCTGGGACGACTCCTGGTGGCCCACGGCCCTCGGCACCGCACCGACCCCCGCAGACCACGCCCGCAACCTCGGCTTCATCTTGGACCCTCTTCTCACCATGACCAAGCAAGTCAACGCCGTGTCCTCCGCCTGCTTCCTCACTCTCCGCATGCTCCGCAAGATCTTCCGCTGGATCCCCGCCGACACCAGAAAAACCGTGACCCACGCCCTTGTCACGAGTCGCCTGGACTACGGCAACACCCTCTACGCCGGGACCACCGCCAAACTCCAAAACCGCCTGCAACGCATCTAAAACGCCTCGGCCCGCCTCATCCTCGACGTACCCCGCAACAGCCACATCTCCGCACACCTGAGACACCTGCATTGGCTCCCAGTCAGCAAAAGGATCACCTTCCGTCTTCTCACCCACGCACACAAAGCCCTCCACAACAAGGGACCGGAATACCTCAACAGACGCCTCAGCTTCTACGTCCCCACCCGCCCCCTCCGCTCCGCTGGCCTCGCACTTGCTGCCGTCCCTCGCACCCGCCGCTCCACGGCGGGTGGGAGATCTTTCTCCTTCCTGGCGGCCAAGACCTGGAACTCCCTCCCCACCAGCCTCAGGACCACCCAGGACCACTCCGCTTTCCGGAGACTCCTAAAGACTTGGCTGTTCGAGCAGCGATAACCCCCCCTTTCCCCCCTAGCGCCTTGAGACCCGCACGGGTGAGTAGCGCGCTTTATAAATGTTAATGATTTGATTTGATTTGATTCAGCACAAAAAACAATCCTGCCTGTAATGCAGGCTCCCTTGCGTCATAGTTCAAGGGTACCTGTGTTGTGTGCCAATGCAAGCAGAGTGCAGAAGTGCACTATATCTTTATAGATATGACCATTCCAACCCTTTCCATTTCATGTAGTGTAGCAAGGTGTCTTGCTGTGTTGCATGAAATGTTGATAAATGTGTCCCTTTGTTTACAATGTGAGAAATTTTCAGGTGAAACGCACACCCTTTTAGCAATGAGGTTTCACAAATTTTGGTTATCTGCACACCAAATTGTAACCCTAATTGTCATCCAGTTGTGAAAATTAGCAGATCACTTATATTCTACATTCATAAAATGTTATGTACATAAAGTTCCACAGTGTTTCACATCTTTTCAACAAGTATTTTGGTGCTAAGCTCTCCGTCCTCAGTCTCACTACCTGATGCATTTGTGAATTGCATTAACCATTGTACTTGTAGATTATGTATTAAAGGGACAGCATCATCATTCTCTGAAGTTATTTACTTTCTGTCACTAACCAAACTGACATTTGTCCGTGTATTATATAACAATGTGGTTACAGGTACTGCATGGAAACGAAAAGGTCTGGGTTTCAAAGGCCAAGCAATTTTCTAACATGTTCCTCCGTATAAGTTGGGGGAAGTATCAAGACAGCATTGTTGAAACTTGATGATCACTTTGATGTACAACAGAGTCTAGTAGACATGAGGAACAAGTTTTTCACAAACAGTGTCAGGCTGAGTCTATCAAGGCATATATTGAGCGTTTAAGTGGCAGACTACAAAGTCAACAACTTCACAACACAGTTAATTATTTAAGCAAGCAAGTTAAGAAGTAGGGACAAAACCATTAAACAAAAATTACTGTCATTGAAACACCTTTCACTGGCTGAACCAGTAGGCATAGTTAAGAGTATAGAGTTGTCTCAATCTGTGTCCAAAGAACTAGAAAAAAATAAATTAAAACAACTATGAACATTAGAGAACTACAAGATAAGGCGTACATACAAAAAAAGGGAAAACAGTTAAAAGATTAAAAATAGGACTTAAAAAAATAAAAAAGGTGTTTTTCAAACAAAAACACTTATGTTGCAAATGTGAGTACGTTAAACATGGGGTTGCAGGATGTTCATATCCTGCTAAATAGTTATCAAGTAAAAATTGTGGGAAATTAGGGCATTTTGTTACAGTATGTCAGAATACAATATGAAAGTATCAGTCATAGCCTTAAGTGAAGGTAACGTACTAAACAATGAGGCTAAGGAACTTATAATAGTTGTGGCTAAAGAACTTACAATAGTTGTGGCTAAGGAACTTACATCAGTTGTGGCTAAGGAACTTACATTACTTGTGGCTAAGGACATTACTTGTGGCTAAGGAACTTACATTAGTTGTGGCTAAGGAACTTACAATAGTTGTGGCTAAGGAACTTACATTAGTTGTGGCTAAGAAACTTGCATTACTTGTGGCTAAGGAACCTTTATTATTTGTGCCTAAGGAACTTACATTAGTTGTGGCTAAGGTACTTACATTACTTGTGGCTAAGGAACCTTTATTATTTGTGGCTAAGGAACTTACATTAGTTGTGGCTAAGGTACTTACATTACTTGTGGCTAAGGAACCTTTATTATTTGTGGCTAAGGAACTTACATCAGTTGTGGCTAAGGAACTTACATTACTTGTGGCTAAGGACATTACTTGTAGCTAAGCAGCTTACATTAATTGTGGCTAGGAAACTTACATTACTTGTTGCTAAGGAACTTACATCAGTTGTGGCTAAGGAACTTACTTTAGTTGTGCTTGATGACAGAGAATAACTCCTAAATACATAACCTGACATTATTTATGGTCGGGTATTGTATTCAAGGGCCACTCAAAACATTGAGTCAGGAGGAAACTAGAGATTCCAGGGGACGTATTATATGTGCAGTGCACTTTGCCTGTTTGTGCCAGACGCAAACAGGAAAAGTGTGGCATTATGCAGAATCAAAGCTGCTCCATGTTTCACAGTGCAGATGACATGCCGCCTGCACTTTCAAGAGGGGAGAGAGATCCCCTTGCAGGCGGGTGCAGTGCTTGACTTCACCTGCCCGCAAGGGGATCTTTCTCCCCTCTTGAAATTGCAGGCTGCATGTCGTCCATGGGACACCTCACCCCCACCACTAGGCCAGAGGGCTGCTTTTAGGGGGTGCACTGAAAGCACCCCTCTTTTTTTTGTGCCCCTTTTAAAGGCATGTTTGCCTCTTCAACCACATTGGTAATACGGCACGGGCGCAGAGGCAACATGATTCCCTCATTTGCATGGGGCGAGGCAATGCGATGCCCCATGCAAGTGAGGTAATACCTTGTCATGACAGCACTGCGTTTTTACATATATATAAATTACAGAAGGGGACGAACAAGCGTCTGCGGCTTCTTCTGTCATACCACTGTGCCCCAGGGGCACACAAAGCAGGCACACATTACTGTTGTTCCCCCAAGGCACAATGTTAATACAGCTCCAGAGTAAGCGAGGAAAGTAAGAAGGAAAAGCCATCTTTTCGCAGAGGATTCAAGAAGCTACTCAGCCACAAAGTAGGTACAATTTGATGTTTGAAATACAAGATTTGTGTTATGTAAGGGGCTAAGATGGTGAATTACAAACTAAAGATTATGCTTTTTAGGTATCAGAGATTAATAAATTGATGAGTTGAAAAACAGGGTGGACCTCAGCTTCATAGACCCAATGGAATTGTCTTGATGGTTGTCCTAACTGTTGATAGCAAGGAAGAAAAATAGCAAATGAACAGATAGCAAATGAACAGTGTGCATACACTTCAGGAGCCTTAATAAGGGGATTTGAGTGTGTCATACCCTTCCACTTATTGGAAATATAATAATGACTTTGCAGAGCGTTAGCTGTTTTGGAAAGATTGACCTTATTTCTTTATACCATCACGCTGCACTGGAACCTGAGTCTAAATCTTTGTCAGCAGTTGTGTCACCTGTGGGAGCATCCCAGTTCTGTAGAATGCCATTCAGATTGGTATTGTACCCCTCTTTCTTTAAAAAAAACAATATTCAAGTTTCTGAAAGGGATCAGGATCCGTTGCTTTTCATAGTGACATTCTGGCAGCTGGAAAAGAGTGGAGAGATCATTGGATGAAGGTACTGTGGGGGTTCTAGAAAGATTAAAGAAATGGGGAATTAGGGAAAATAATGGAAATGTGAGCTTCAAAGAAAAGGATTGAATATGTAGGACAAATCAAGGGGTGGAACCTCGACCTGGTCTTGTTGAAGCTATTGCTAATACACCAACCCGTGTAGACGAAGAACTAGTTGCTTAATTCTTAGGAGTGTGTGAGTTCTTTTGAACACCAATGCAAACTTTTGCTACCAAGACAAAAACTATGAAAGTTTTTTCATGGAAGATAAAAGTGTTTAAATGGGATGATGCTTATGAAAGAGAATGTAAGGCACTGAAGGAGAACATTGTGTCTGGCAAAATATTGAAAGCATATCATTCAAATGTGCTGTGTTGGATAAGCATGGATGCCAGTAAATATAGAGTGGGTGCTGCACATTTCAAGAAGAACAGAAAGGCTGATTAAGCCATGGTTTTGCATCCAGGACTCTGTGTGGGACTGGAAGGCAATATAGAATGATACAGAAAGAGCTATTGGCATGCTGCAGGGACATTTTGTGCGGAGAAGGAAATTCTCATAATTTACCAATCAAACGTCTCTCATCTATACATTGAAAGAAGACGCTGTTGAGAAGCACATTGCTAGAGTTGCGAGATTAAGTTAAAAGCTATTCCAGTATAAATTTGATGCTGTGCACGTTCTCGTGGGAATAAACATCAGTGAAGATTACCTTTTACGGGGACCTTTACAGTGTCAGGATGATGTGAAAAAAGATGAGTAATGTTTGATTGGGGTAATTGAGGATTTCAAGTGGAATGTCAAAAGGGGAATGTTTACAGCCACAGATAATTAGGAGGATCTTAAACTATTGAAGAATTATATAATCCACGGGTAGCCACAGAAGACGTTTCTTCCTGTTCAAGTCCAATCTTTTGTCACAATATTTAGTTAATTATCTGTGGAAGGAAACATGCTACTATGATGTGGTAAGCTCATACCCATGTACTGGTATATTTATACAAGTCCCCTTGTAAATACAACCCACTAGACTTTCTCAGGTAAGCATAGGTTTGCACCAGTTTACCATATTCGGCGGGAGAAATAGACAAGTTGTGACCCATGCATCTCCCACAACTTACCTGCGGATAATGCATTTTGGATAACAACCAAATCCTTCCAGTCCCTGTCAGGAATATATTTTATTTAACATGGGCTACTGGAACACCTTTCTCTGAAGGATGCGCACACAAGTACAAGAAATTCACTCATACATTTTAAAAGGGCTTATGAATATTTTTTTATATATTTATTTGTCAATTTAGATACAAAAGCAATCAACAAATGCATAAACACACACATTAAAAAAAAATAACTTTAAAAATAAATAAAACAAATAAAATAGATCGTAAAATTCATCAAAAGGAACCTTTCCTGGCCTGACATTTATTCTTGGCCAAACAGACTAACATTGCTGACAATCATACGCATTGACATGTCAGAAAAAAAATGTTATCAATTTAAGTCAGATAAAAACCTCATGTTTCCTACATCAATAAAGTGCAGTCATGCGCAATAAAACATTCTTGATACAGGTAGTGAAAAAAAATATTTTGTGGATCCAATTTCAAGGCTTTCTTGAGAACGATCCAAGCTGAGTTTAAGTATTTGGCTACTATTAAGACAACCGTGGGGTTCATGTCAAACTTACAAATTCTTAGTGGAACTTGGTAATGTCTTATCCCATATACATTAAAAAGTACTCATTTGCATCTTGCTCTACTGTACGCTTCACAAAGAAATCTAAGATATGGCCCTTTGTTTCATCCTGAGACTTGCAAGAGGGACAAATGCTAATAGTTTGTACTGCTAATTACTAATAGCCTCCTTCTCCAGCAGTTGTCAAAGTTCCTAGCCTAAATTTGATGTAGAGGGTTCTAGCACACCATGGTTGTATATGATCTAAGAAGTCCTCAAATATAAAATTCAATTTGATTAAAAGAAAGCTGCTGGTCAAACAACCAAGAAAGGATAATGAGTAGAGATTTTCATGAGTCCAGTGCCAAAGTCTTTCCTTTATAACACATTTAGCATTGGCAGAGAGAGGTCATGGAGTCCAATTTCAATTAAGGACTTCTTTACATATCTTTACCAAGGTATCCTTAGCACACTCAAATCCCCCTTTAATTCTAAGAGGCTCTTTCTGTAAGGTAAAAGGTCATAAACTGACTATACTCGAGCCCAATACAGAATTGGCCTCAATTTTGCATAATCAGCTATAGATTTCAAAGACAAATCTAATTTAATTAGTAACATGGGGTCCTCTGTGAGAGTCTCAACTGAGATCAGAGAAAGATCTGCACCGCTTTCTTAAGTCTAAGGCTGTTGTAGCGGCCCCACATCTCAGTCATACATAGCTGTCTTCACCGCTTGCACTCTGTAAACCTCTAGGGCTGGCAAAACAGGATGGTTAGTGGCTCTCTTAGGAAAGTTGATAATAGAAGATGCCCTGTGTTTAAGCAGAGAGGTGCTTTTTAGGTTGAGCCTAGGCAGCGTGCATGCGCTGTCTGGACAGGCATGCTGTATTCAGTGTATGGGCTCACAGCCCGCTTTCTGGCTTTTTATTGGTAACTTGGATTGTCCTTTAGAAAGACTTGGGCCCATATTTATACTTTTTTAGCGCCGCATTTGCGCCTCTTTTTGACGCAAAAGCAGCACAAACTAATTGTATTTTGTATGTTTGCGCCGCTTTTGTGTCAAAAAGTGGCACAAATGCGGCGTTAAAAAAGTATAAATATGGGCCTTGCTTTCTACAGGATAATCTTTCTTCTTTGACCCTCCTTTTAGTTAGTTGTTACCGCCCAGAGCAGGGACTAACTACAGTATGGTTCCACCCAGTGTGTTTAAGTGCTCGTTTTACTGTACTATTTAATCCTTTTGCCTGGCTCGTGTTTTAGTATTGTTGTGTTATTTGCTTCGCTGTCTTCGATGTTTCCCATCATCCTCATGTTCCCTCCTTGCTTCAGCTACAGGGATATCAGATGTTTTCCCCCAGTGGAGGATAGTCCTGTTATTCCCGTCGGCGTCATTGATGTTTCCTTCCCTCCGTATCTTTAGTTCTTGCATCTTTAGTTGTTGTAATAAAGAGCTCACTCCAATCATTAAGACTGCTGTTCATCAGGTGTGCCGCTCCCTGGGGGGGTGAACCGATGTAAAGATGTGGGGGTGGAGCAGTTGTGTTCACGTCCACTGCTCTTGTTTTACTCCAAACGCTAGCATTCCTGAACTCCCACTTGGAACTGTTATCATCTTGTTCGTGCTCGCTACAAAGTTGGGTTAAAACACTCTCTTTGACTGTTTATCCACAGGTTTTCCAGCTCCCTCCCCCCACTGGCGCTCCTTCACACAACGCAACCTTTGTCCGAGATAGAGATAGGCTGATCGTGAAGCCGGCATCACTCAGTGACCAAGCATGGAGAGCCTTGAGGGGTGGGCGCTTTAATTCAGCCACTGTGATGGACGGGTAGACTTTTCAATAGTTTATATTTTATCTGTGGCACACACAGCTCTCCTGCCCTATCTGCACGCGCAGTCTCATACCACAGACACACATACGCTCCTACATAATTTGTAACTATTTATATTTCATGGTGTCTCTCTCTTTTTACAAATCTCTTCTTTCTCTCTCTTTACCCCAGGCTCTCACTGCCCTCTCCTCCATTCTTCCTGTCTCCCCTCCTTTTGTCTCCCCTTCCATTCTCTCTGTCTTGCTCACCCACTCTTCTCTCTTTTGTGGTTGCTCTTTCCCTGCCTCTCCTTTTCTCTCTATCTCCGCTGCGTCTCTCCCTCGGCCATTTTGTCTTTCTCTCTGGCTATCTGCCGAGGGTTGATGACTCCCAGGACATGCAGCTGAGAGGCTGCTCCTCAGCCCACACATTCAGACGCTTTCATTATCTATGAATTGTGCGGCACTTTTATCAAGCACCGGGGCCTTGGCACCCCACACAGTACAGAGCGCCGCGGGGGAACGCATCTGTATTAGCGCTGAAGGTCATTTTGCAACAGAAGCAGACGAACGTTCTCACGTTGTTTTTACCAATGACCTGATAATATTCTTTCACTTAACAAGGCCACGCTACACATAAATAATGAGTGTTTGATCTGTTTAGGGACTCTCCCCCTTTCTCTGCCTGGGCTTTTTTTAACCTCCGGTCAGCTGTCCAGTCAGGCCACGGTTAAAAGCTACAGGGAAGCAAGCCTTTCAGGGTCTGCAACCCGTCCTCACATGCTCATTCCAGTAAGACCCCCAGCCCTCAGACCGGGGTAAGGACGGAGAAGTATCGTGCTAGCCACGGAGTTCAAGGACAACTCCTTTTGCCTTTCGGGCTTTCTACAGCTCAGAATGAGGGGGTATATTGCGGCTGTGTATCAGCCGGGTGACCCGCCGCGCCTTGCAAACAGGCTTCCAGGCTCAACATGTGTATGAGAATATGAAGAACACAAACTACGCCGCCCCAACCTCCACCCCTCAAAATGGTGCACATTACGCTGTTCCAGTCATTCGTGTAGCTCACATTCTTCGGAGTGGCCTCGCAGCACTACATTAGGAAAATCCAATTTAACATCCTTTCTATGCAGTCATGATAGTTTTATTCACGTAGACAGGGGGAAACCTTGAACCCAGGTGACATTAGGGCCCATATGTATACTTTTTTAGTGCCGCATTCGCGTTATTTTTTTGACGCAAAAGCGGCGCAAACGCACAAAATACAGGCCCATATTTATACCTTTTTTGCACCGCATGTGCGTCACTTTTTGACGCAAAAGTGGCGCCAACTTACACAAAAAATGACACATGTGGCGCTAAAAAAGTATAAATATGGGCCACAATGTATTTTGTAAGTTTGCGCAGCTTTTGCGTCAAAAAACGGCGCCGATGCGTCGCTAAGAAAGTATAAATATGGGCCTAGGTGGTTTAGTCTCATTCTTGCTTCCCAAGTGATTCATGGTCTCACTCATTGGTGATGAAGCGCCGGTTTCCTCAAGTGCAGGGCAGTTATCAGAAGCCAGTGGACCGGACTCCTCGGGAGGAGAGCTGGCATTGGAGAGCCTTGACAGTGCAACGGTAGTTTCCTGATGAGAGGGATGCTGCTAGAGCTGTGTTCTGTGTGGTTTCGCACTTTGGGTGTTTGTATGACTTCTGTGTTTTCACTGCCTCTTTCTTCCAGCAAGGCTTCCAGGTGTTTTCCTCCTTTGAGGTTTGCATTAGTTTGCTCCGGGTGTGCCCCTGAATCGTGCTCAACATCGCCTGCTTCGTTTAATGCAAGGAGAGTTGTGTTTTGCTGCTCTCATTCTTTGGTGGAGGACGGCACCCGGTTGTGCCACATTGGGCTGCTTTTGTACTTTATGCCCCTTTCTGCTTTGTTTGAGTAATTGTGTTTTCATATTTAGATCAGCTGGGTGAACTCTGGCCTTCCTAAAGGGATGTACAGTTTTACATGTAAAAAATCTGGCACCTTTGTACTGATCTTAAGTTTCCTCTTAGTTGGTCTGAAAAGCTCTAGGCCCATATTTATACTTTTTTAGCTCCGCATTTTGACGCAAAAACGTCGCAAACTTACAAAATACAGGGGCCTATTTATACTCTGCGCCGAATGTGCGTCAAAAATGTTGATGCACATTCGGCGCATACTGTGCACCATATTTAAACTTTGACGCCCGCGCACGTCAAAATTCCTCTGAGTGCATAATTTTTTGGTTGCGGGAAACTGCCTTGCGTTAATGACATGCAAGGTAGGCGTTCCCGCCCAAAAAATGACTTTAAGGCCTGTGCGCCTTATTTATTCTCCTGCGGCATTTTGACGAACAGGAGGGGGCGGGCCTTAAAAAACAGCGCACAGCCTGATGTGCGCCGTTTTTAACGCCTGGGTGAGGGCAGACGTTAAGGGACCTGTGGGCTCACTTCCATGGTCTCTGACCATGGAAGGAGTCCAGAGGTGCTCTTCCCTGCCCCCAGGGACACCACCTGCCACCCTCGCCCACCCCTGGAGGACACCCATGGATGGGGGGACCAATCCCAGGTAAGTGCAGGTAAGTATTTTTCTATATTTTTTTTAAGTGGCACAGGGGGCCTAATTTGGGCCCCCCTACATGCCACTGTGCCCAATGGCCATGCCCAGGGGACAGAAGTCCCCTGGGCATGGCCATTGGGCAAGGGGGCATGAAAGACAGGAGTCATTTTAATGGGGGTTATGCGTCAAAAAATGGCGCAAGTCAGGTTTGAGGCATGATTTTTGCCTTAAACCTGACTTGCACCATTTTTTGAGGCACAACCCCCATTTTCCCCTACGCCGTCGCTGCCTGGTTTGAGTCATTTTTTTTTACTCAGACCAGTCCGCAGCGCCGGCTAACGTCATTCCTTAAATAAGGCGCCCGCATGGCGTGTAGGAATGGTGTTAGCCGGCGGTAACATTTTTGACGCAAACCAGCGCTGGCGCTGGTTTGCGTCAAAAAGTATAAATATGGGCCACAATTGCATTGTTCAAGATTTTGTGCCGCTTTTGCGTAAAAAAATGCCACAAATGCGTCGCTGAAAAAGTATAAACATGGGCCACAATTGTATTTTGCAAGATTTTGTGCCGCTTTTGCGTAAAAAAATGCTGCAAATGCACCGCTGAAAAAGTATAAATATGGGCCTAGGTTTCTTGTTCAAATGTGCTGCCACAAAGGAAGGTGCGACTAGAAGAGTTTGTGGTGTGGAAACCGTGCACACGGTTAGTTTCATAGGAGGCAAGTTGTTTGGTGGTAGTGTGGTCCCACTACGCATAGGTTTTAATCCTGGCTAATCACTTAACCAAAGTATGTGAACTTCTGCAAATCCCTTCTTTGGCGTGCTCTCCTACGGCTCAAATAGCATTAATTACAAACAAACGCAAACCAGAGTTAAGCAAATACAATCTTGAAAAATGCCTTTACTATATTCCTAAACCATCCCCTTACAGCCAAGCGTTACGGATTGCCATTGGCATTTTTCAGGCCAGCCCAGCGCATTTTTGGAAGCGAGCCTTCTGTTTGCGCTCTTCTGTGCTTTTGTCTAACTAGGCTGTAAATCTTGTCTCAGACCATTTGCTGGTCTTGCAAAGACCGAGATCAAACTTCAAACGCGGTTTCCCCGAAGGCGCCTGTTGCTCGGTATGTTTGTTTGATAGCCAGCGTGTAATTTCTTTCCTTATTCAGACACAAGCAAATGGTTGGAAATCGTAATAACCACTATCTAAAAACATATAGGGGGTCATTCTGACCTCGGCGGTAAAAGGCTCTTACCGCCGGTCAGAAGACCGCCATTCTACCGCAGCGGCCGCGGTAAACCGCCACGGTCATTCTGACCCACAACTGCCAAACCGCCGAAAACCCGACATCAACTGAAGGCCGCCTCATCAGCGGTCAGCGATAAACTGGAGATGACCAAACCTCCACCGTCACGCCAACACAAACACGCCCATGCCATTACGACCCACAAATCCACGCGGCGGTCTTTCAACCGCGGTATTCCATTGGTGGTACACACCGCCGCGCTCAAAATACACACACCCATACAAAACACAGCCACATTGGACAATTCCAAATACACACACCTGATACACATACACACAACACTCCCACACACCCATCACCATATAAAACACACACCCACATCACCCACAAACCCCCCCAAATCGAAATTCAGAGACAAGGCGCAATACACAGAGAGAGAGCACAGGGAACGCAAACCACAACACACACAGGAACCCAACATCATCACCCACACCACATCTACGCACACATCACCACACACCACCACTCACATCACCACAAACACCACCCCACACCTCATCCACACCACCCCATGGCACCCCAAAGACACCCCAGGTTCTCGGACCAAGAACTCAGGGTCATGGTGGAGGAAATAATTAGGGTAGAGCCCCAGCTCTTCAGCACACAGGTGCAGCACACTACAATAGCCAGGAAGGCGGAGTTATGGCAAAGGATCGTCGACAGGGTCAACGCTGTGGGACAGCATCCCAGAAATCGGGAAGACATCCGAAAGCGCTGGAACGACCTACGGGGGAAGGTGCAGTCAATGGTGTCAAGACACAACATCGCTGTGCAGAAGACTGGCGGCGGACCCCCACCCACTCCACCCGAATTCACAGCATGGGAGCAAGAGGTCTTAAACATCCTGCATCCTGAGGGCCTCGCTGGAGTAGGCGGAGGAATGGACTCTGGTAAGTCTAATCTCAACTACTTCACCCCCCCCAACCACCAGCATGCCAACCCACACCCCCACCCTCACCCCCAACCCCCCAGCACACATCCTCCCTGCCAATGTCTCACCAGCACAACTCACCCAACACAACACCAATCCCTGAATGCCAACACAAACCATGGACACCCATCACCTAAGCATGACCACTGCACATACACATCCCCCCCCACAAACCACCCTCACAACTCCTCCCACAAGGGAATGCCAGCACTGGGGGACAAGGGCACCCACAAATCGCACGCCATGGCACACACAGAAGCAATAACCATACTCTTTTACCCCTGCAGGGCCCGAACGCCAACACACCGGCCAGGAGGGTCCAGATTTGTCCATCCCACCCCCAGAACAGGCCCCCAGTGATGACAGCAGCTCTGTCGACCTAGAACCTGATGACCAGCCCGGCCATCGGGGACCTCTGGACAGTCGGTTCCCCACACACAGACACAGGCCACAGCAGACCCAACCCCCTCTGGGAATACCAGCACAGCTCCCACCCAGTGGGCCCATGCCTCTGTCTCCAGGACGCGTCAATCAGCGGTGTGTCCGCCACTACAGGGCACCCAGGCTGACCCACCACCCCAACAACAACAGGGACCTGGGGGCAGTGGTAGTGGGCATACCGTCCAGGGGACAGAGGCCCGGGGAAACAGGGGAACTGGGAGGGCTGCTGTGCGAGAGGGGGGGGACCGGCCCCGGGAACCCACTCTCCAAGAGGCCCTCACCACCATCATGGGAGCATACCACCACTCCCAGGAGACGATGGCGACGGTACTGGCCAGGTTCCAGGAGATCCAGGCACAGCAGGAGGAACGGTACATGGGGTTCAGAGACGAACTCAGGAACATCGGTTCCGCAATGGGGACCATCGTCCTGGCCCTCAACCAGATAGTCACCACATTGCGGGACCATGTGGCACCCCAAAGGGCCCCTGTCACTAGCCCGGACCACGAACAGACTACCACCTCCGCCGGCGCTAGTGGACAGGAGGCCCCCACACAACGACAGGGCACCAGAACCCCACCTCCTGCTGAAGATCAACCACCCCGCAAGCGGAACCTGAGATCACACAAGAAGACAGAGTAGGATGCCAAGACCCCCGCCAGCATAAGATACCCCCTGATGTCATCCCACTGTCCCACATTGTCACCCTGTCAAACCTTAAACAGCATCTGCTCCATCCTTCCACAGGCATATGGACAATGCACCTGTGAGACTGAGAACTGGACTCTGCCATGGACATTACTCCACCCCCACCCATCACCGTTTTACTATCATGGACCTATATGCAGCACTTAAAATAAATCACCAATTGCACTTCAAAAATCAGGAGTCTGCTTGTATTCTTAACAAATGTATTACACATAACGGTGCAATGTTGTGATGACAACATACCAATGTCAATAAGCATTAGTCCATGGGCAAACAAAGCAGAAGTCACGCTGTGGGTCATACAGCTCTGAAAAGGGAAGGGAAAGTCAAAAATCAGTTAAAAGGAACTGGGGGGAAACACAGAAAGTAGAGATGCAGGAGGCCAGAAGTAAATGTAAAATGGCGTGGGTGATTCTTACCTGTGTGCTACTGAAAATACTGTTGTATAACTGTGTCCCTGTTGTCCGTGTCGTCCCCGTCGTCTTCCTCCTCTTCACTCTCCACAGGCTCCACAGCTGCTACAACACCACCATCTGGACCATCCTCCTGCAGGAAAGGCACCTGGCGTCGCAATGCAAGATTGTGAAGCATACAGCAGGCCACGATGATATGACACACCTTCTTTGGTGAGTACATTAGGGATCCACCTGTCATATGCAGGCACCTAAACCTGGCCTTCAGGACCCCGAAGGTCCGTTCTATAATCCTAGTTCGCCCATGTGCCTCATTGTACCGTTCCTCTGCCCTGGTCCGGGGATTCCTCACTGGGGTCAATAGCCAAGGCAGGTTGGGGTAACCAGAGTCACCTATTAGCCACACACGGTGTCTCTGTAGCTGTTCCATCACATAAGGGATGCTGCTATTTCGCATGACATACGCGTCATGCACTGACCCAGGGAACTTGGCATTTAGATGGGAGATGTACTGGTCAGCCAAACAGACCACCTGGACATTCATCGAATGGTCATTTTTTCTATTTCTGTACACCTGCTCATTGTCTTTTGGGGGGTACTAAAGCCACATGGGTCCCATCAATGGCACCAATGATGTTGGGGATATGTCCAAGGGCATAGAAATCACCCTTCACAGTGGCCAAATCACCCTCCTCAGGGAAAACAATGTAGCTCCGCATGTATTTCATCAGGGCAGACAACACTCTGGACAAAACCTTAGAAAACATAGGCTGAGACATCCCTGATGACATGGCCACTGTTGTCTGAAAAGACCCACTTGCCAAAAAATTGAGTACTGACAGAACCTGCACCAGAGGGGGAATTCCTGTGGGTTGGCGGATGGGGACATCAGGTCTGGCTCCAGCTGGGCACACAGTTCATGTATAGTGGCTCGGTCAAGTCGGTATCGAAGTATAATATGTCGTTCTTCCATTGTCGACAGGTCCACCAGGGGTCGGTACACGGGAGGATTCATCCTTCTCCTCGCAAGTCCCAGCGGACGGTGCCTAGGAAGGACAACATGGAGTACAGAGTCAAGCAACCCACAGGTATGTTCACCCAGCTTGCACAGTACACGAATCGCTATGCATTGAAAGGCTTGTATGAGTGGCAATGCAAGGCCTAGGCCTGTGTGACGCAGTAGTAATTAAGCCATGTGGGCCCTTGTAATGGCGGCTGCCTGACCTGAGAAGTGTGACAGTGGGATGTGAGGTCAACGCGCTGGCGTGGCACACCGTGGCGGTAGGCGGTCGAAGACCGCAGTGCGAAGGCGCATTGGTTAACATTGCACCCTATGGGTCTCAGGAGCCAATGACGATGTGCGCCGGCGGTCGCGGTACGCACCGCGGCGGTACGCACCGCCGCGGGCGTGACCGCCATTTTCTATCTGCTTAATCACTCGAGACCTGATCATCCACAGGAGAGGACCTATACTGCAAGTGCTGCTGTGACCTCGGTCTGGAAGAGACAATGGCTGCTGCGACTGGGGAAAGAGCCCCTGCCTTCACTTCAGAAGAGTTGGAGAAACTTGTGGATGGGGTCCTGCCCCAGTATGCGCTACTCTACGGTCCTCCAGACCAACAGGTAAGTACACTGGGTGCACCTTGAATGGGCTATGCCTGGGTTGTGTATGGTGGATGTAAGATGGTGGGGAGCGAATGAGGAGTGCAAGGCACGACAGATGAGAGCATGTGCCACATGGCAAGGTTGGGGAGGGGGGGCAATCACATCTAACATGCAGAAAAATGTTGAAATTTCCTTTCCCACCCTGTACATGTCAAATAGGTCAGCGCCCATCAGAAAGTCGACATTTGGCGTGCCATCGCCAAGGAAGTCCGGGCCCTGGGGGTCCACAACAGACGGGGCACCCACTGCCGAAAGAGGTGGGAGGACATCCGCCGCGGGACCAGGAAGACCGCCGAGTCACTGCTGGGGATGGCCTCCCAACGTAGGAGGGGTGCCAGTCGTACCTTGACCCCCCTGATGTCCCGGATCCTGGCGGTGGCCTACCCCGATTTGGATGGGCGCGTGAGGACATCACAGCAGACACAAGGGGGTGAGTACCAGCACATTCTGCTATCTTTACGCGCAGTAGAGGTGTCTGGGTGGGGGAGGAGGGCTGTGGGTGACATTAGGCCAGGGCGCTTTCTGTAGTGTAGTCCCCTCCTTTAGGCATGGCCCTGTACCCCCGCCCCCCACCTCTGTAGGGTGCCAAGTACAGCAATCCATGGTCCAGCATCACCCATGTGTGCATTTGTTGTCCATAGACCTGTAGGCCTAGTCACAAGTACTGAGTAGTGTACCCCGATTGCGCAGCGTAGTGCTGGAGGCTCCTGTGTCTGTCCTCTCCGACAACGGTGTTGACAATGCATGCACTCAACCTGTCTTTATTTCTCCCCCACCCTTTTTCTTTATCTTCTTGTGCATGTGTGCATTAGCATCATCAGGCGGAGGAGAATTGGCATCGGAGCACGAGGGAGCTGCAACTCACAAGGCCCCGGTGGGCCATGCTACAGACACCGAGGTCACCAGTGATACGGAGGGCGAGGGGAGCTCCACAACGGGGACCCGTGGTGACACCAGCGACACTGACACGTCCTCGGAAGGGAGCTCCCTAGCGGTGGCGGCAACATCCGTGCCCCCCGCCTCAACAGGTACAGCCGCCACCCAGCGCACCAGCTCCGCCCTCCCAGCAGCCCCTCAGCCTTCGCTCCGTGCCCGCTCGCCCAAGAAGGCGGGCATCTCCTTCGCCCCAGGCACCTCAGGCCCTGCCCCAGTTACCCCTGCTGCCCTCAGTGAGGAGGTCATTGACCTCCTACAGACCATCATTGTTGGGCAGTCTACCCTTTTGAATGCTATCCAGGGGGTAGAGAGGGAGGTGCATCGGAGCAATGCATACCTGGAGGGCATTCATTCGGGTCAGGCTGCCCATCAACGATCGTTCAATGCTCTGGCCTCAGCACTGACGGCAGCCATTGTCCCTGTTTCCAGCCTCCCTCTTCTAACTGCCTCCACCGTCTCCTAGTCTCCTGTTCCTCAGTCTATCCCATCCACACCATCAGACCAGCCTGCACACACCTCAACACCCAAGGGCAGCTCATCTAGACATAAGCACCACAGATCCCACAAGCATTCACCCAAGCAACATCCAGATGCAGCCATGGCAACAGTCACCACCACCTCTGTGTCCCCCTCCTCCTCGTCTCCCTCCTCCCTCCCTGTGACGTCTCCACTCACACCTGCATGCACACCACCATCAGCCAGTACTTCCATCACCACCACACCCTCCAGTACAGTCCGCACACGTGCAGTCACCACCCCCACTGCCATTTACACGTCCCCTGTGTCCTCTCCCACTGTGTCTGTCACCCCCTCTTCCAAAACACACAAACGCAGGCAGCCACCCACACAACAGCCAACCACCACACGACAGCCTACGTCACAAGCACCTGCACCCATAGACAGCACACCTGACTCTCCTACAACCACATCCTCTCCCTCCACTCCCATACCCACTGCACCTACCCTTCCCATGGCTCCTAAAAAACTTTTCCTCTCCAAAGTTGACCTCTTTGCATCACCTGACCCACCCCCTCCATCTGGTAAGCGTCCGAAGAGCACCTCAGCCACCACCAGCCCTGCATCAAGTCTGACCATTGTGCACGGGTTTGGAGTCCACCCTTTCACAGCACAGATACATCGGCCAGCAGCAAGGGGACAGCCAGCCCCCCCCCTGGAAAAAAACCCCGTAAAACCAAGGCCCGCCGTGAGAAGGCTGACACGGCTGCCCCCAAGGAGCAAAGTCGTGGCCCGTCACCTGCCACAACATCAAGGGGAGGCAAGGGCCAGAGAGCCTCATCGAAGGAGGGCAAGGGCAGCAGGGCGGAGAAGTCAGCCAGCAGGGGCGCGGACCAGGAGGGCCCCACAAGCCCCATCCCGGGTGTGACGGAGGACACCCACGGGCCCAGGACTCCGTCACAGGAGGGTCCAGCAACTGCACAGTCGGAGGGCGACTAAGCAGGGAGTCCTGGCCAGGTCTGGCTCCCCTGATAGACAAGAAAGGCACCGCTGAACAGGGCCCCGCCGTGAAGACAGGCACTGCTGAACAGGGCCCCGCCGTGAAGACAGGCACCGCTGAACAGGGCCCCGCCGAGAAGAAAGGCACCGCTGAACAGGGCCCCGCCGAGAAGAAAGGCACCGCTGAACAGGGCCCCGCCGTGAAGACAGGCACCGCTGAACAGGGCCCCGCCGTGAAGACAGGCACCGCTGAACAGGGCCCCGCCGAGAAGAAAGGCACCGCTGAACAGGGCCCCGCCGAGAAGAAAGGCACCGCTGAACAGGGCCCCGCCGTGAAGACACATGCTAATTTGGAGGATGATAACAATCTTTACGGCGTGGTAGAACTACAAAGGATTCTACAATCTCCGGCTGTTCTACACTTCTTGTTTTGCTAACTGGTCCTGGGGTCTGGCCCAAGAGGTATTAAGGTAAAAGCACTAATAACAAAAAAAATCTGTTATATATGCTCGGCTAGATGTGGTGTGTTAACTACTTTGCATGTTTTACATCTGTTTGGTTTTCTTTCTGTCAAATATTGCAAGGTTTCACTAGGTAGGTGGCACTCACAGTGCAACTTATTAGGAAACATATAATGCATAGCAGTGGCAGTTCCTCCATTGGGACGGAGGAGCTTTGCCCCCCACCAGCAGCGGCAGCTGCAAAACCTTTATAAGGAAACAATAATAAACAGTGTTTATTATTGTTTGCATGTAAAGGGGCGAGGCCACGGGGTTGACGAGTGTGAGGGGGAGTGAGCACTCCCCCTCAGAGCGCATGTGTGTTTGGCCAGCTGCCTCGGGCCGGCCAAAAACACATGCGCAAAGGGCTCTCTCCAGCCCAGCAACTTAGTTGCTGGGCTGGAGAGAGCCTGCACAGGCTCCCAGTCTGCCTGGGAGCGCCCTGCTGGTTGCTCCCAGCCAATCCTAATGCTGCTCTGAGCAGCGTCAGGATGGCCCGCAGGGCAGGTTGGGGAGCCTGTGCCTGCAGCCAGCAGAGGAGCGAGACGCTGTGCGGCTTTGAGGTAATAAAAAAAAAAAAAATGTTATTAATATTTTCTCCTGCTGCTCGCACCTCATCCCCCCACCTGCGTGCACTGCCCACCCCACCCCCTTTAAAACCGCGAGCCGCAACTAGTGCATAGTATAATTTACATTTACATCCCAGCCTTGGGGCCCCTCTTCCTCCTGCCATAATTGGCACCCCAGCTAAAAAATCATGTCCCACCCCCACTCCGGAAGAAATACCAATGGAAAGGGAGGAAGCACAGGCTTAGAGCGCCCAATAATAACTCCTTCTTCAGTAGCCAGACAGGGGGTCCCAAATTTTCATCCTGCTCTCCCTTAGGGCTTTTGAATCAAGTACATACATCTTCATCGGAAACTAAGTGTGGGTCATCTAGCGTTCTCAAACCAGCGACCCGTCCCAGCCCTGCCTCCTCCCCGGAAACCGTCAAATGTGCTGACAAATGCACTTTATCAAATATGCCCCTTATTGTTACATCAAACTTTGACAAATGATCTCGCCAGGTCCAACTGTCCCAGAACTTAGTAAGTCAAGAAAGGCTCAGGGAGAGGGTGCAGGAGAGTGACTTCACATTGACAGTGCCAACAACTTTCGAGGCTACAAGTCCTCAAAGTAGGACCAGCCATATGATGCTCCAGTCGCAAGTAACCCCTACGAGCCCTCTATTGATCCGGCGAAACAGTGATCCAATTTCTACAGTAACTTTGCTGCACCTGGAATGTAGATCAAGAGTCATATTTGACCAGCTGAATCGGGGGAACATTCTATGGTTGTTAGGACAGCTTCCCGAAACCGCAATCTTAATTCGGCCTCAGTGGCATTTATTCCACCCTTGGCACCCCAGACGAATGAAGCAACCAAAGTGACCTGGACCTTGGCAGAGTTAGCAGAGCAAGTGCTTGGAGTAGGTACTATGCTCAGGAGCAGGGGGATACATATAACCCCCAAAATACACCCTGCTTATCCACATCCTCTCTTAAATCAACAGGGTGGCGGAGGGTCTCAACCATCACCCAGTGCTTCCAACAAGACCTCAAGGAATTCAAGAAACTCTCACAGAACGGCACAGCCTAGTACAGCATCTTTGCCCCGCTCTGGGGCATTCTCCTTCTGTAATGACTGGAGCTGGTTACCCAGCAAACTGAGCACAGGATCAAGGCAATCATGATGGGACAGGTCAAATACTAGCAACAAAGAGGACAAGTCAAATTTTCCGATATGTTCCTGGAATATTAATGGGATACAGGACAAATTGGAGGATAAGTGCCTACCCAACTATCTAACGTCATTCCAGATAATAATGTTGCAAGAGACTTGGACAGAATCCCCACCTACAATCGCAGGATTTGTGAGTTGTCATGTCCCGGCAACAAGGAGGGCTCATTTTGGGTGCTTGAGTGGTGGACTCATCACATATCTCAGTTCAACAATGAAGGGGCACCACCACACGTCCACAGTTACATGCAGAAATCTGTTGACAGTTCTACTTACTGTGACACAAGGCCCCTCCACCCTCCATCTAGCCCTAATGAACATCTATATCCCACCGGGAAAAACTTGCAAACTAGAAGCTGCACGTCTGCTGAAAGAGAATATTGAAGAACTAATCAATAATGTTCCATGCTCCCAACTGATCCTAAGCAGTGATTTCAACATGAACCTACTGGGATCTGAGCTTTCTGACAAAACCACTTCGGCACAGAACTTTCTCTGCCAGATACCGGACCAAGTTCTACCTGGAACTTGCAAGGGGGACAAACTTGGGAAACAATTCATAAAAGATCTTGAAGCAATGGGACTCTGATCTGCCAACGGCCGCTACAGTACGGATCAACCTCCCTCATTTACATTTCTTAATCAAAAGGCATGATCGGTAATACACTATACAATCTTATCCCTACCCCTGTTCGGTCGAATTTTGAAATTTCAGGTAACAAGCAGAGGGGAGAGCGACCACTTACCGCAAGAGCTGCATTTTACTCACCCAATTGAACATCAAGAACCTTCGGATGCGTTGTAGCGAGCCACATATATAACTAATGGTAGGCAAATTAAGTGGTCCTCCAAGACCACTCCTGCGCTGGCAGAGATAGCTAAGCAAATTTGGTCCCTTAAATTGAACCTCGCAGACCCTGAGCAAATGCCACAAACCGCCTGGGACGAGTTTGTAGTAGAGCTTCGGACATCCTACTAGCAGCAGTTTCAAGGAACAAGACCCATAGCTTACAAAGCCCTTCATCCAGAAGGTATACAAAGACACTTAAACGCCCTGAGAGCTCTGTTATCTACCTCCAGACTGGCCTATAGAGGCCACCTATGGACGCATCAAAGAGACAAGGCAGCCGAGCTAGCAATAAAACTCCTGCACGCATCAAAGACAAATCAGCATGAGGAGTTTTGGAGGCTTATAAACAGTCTAAGCTCTGCAACACCCTCCCTTCCCCCCATGATTAATATCTCTGAGCCCATCTGGTATCAGTATCCCTCATGCCATTTTGGCCTTTCAACTAAGAGCCTCTTAGGTGAGGGAGCCCTCCCCCAGGTAAAAGCATCAGCCTGTACCTGCACCGGCTCTCCAAAACAACAATGCAGCTGCTTTTCGGTTCCCTCAGAAACAGCGAGGATGAGAATTATTAAGTGCCGGAATGAGGGAGCACCGGGATCCAATGGTATCCCTGCCGCCCTGTACAGAGAGTACCCAGATTTTTGGGCACAACATCTCTTGACACTCTACAATTGCATTCTTGCTACCAGCATCATCCCACAAGCATGGACAGGCTCAACCATCACCCCTATCTTTAAAGGGAGTGCAACTAACGACCCAGCAAATTACCGATTAATTGCACTCCTAGATGTTGAATCACAAATCTTTGCAGGGATTCTCTTGGAGGAGCTTAAAACCTGGGCTAATGTCAATAACCTGATACCGTTTAATCAAAGTGGATTCTCAAATGGGGTAGGCACGACTGCCAATCTTATGGCCGTCACACTATTATTTGACCAATGCCAATGAGCCAAGTCCCTCTTTCTTTCATTTATAGACCACAAAGCTGCATTTGATCGAGTAGAAATAGGGAAACTCTGGTTTAAACTTGCAAGTTGGAGCATTCCCTCCCAGTTGTTGAAAGCAATAGTCCTTCTCCACACAGATACCTGGGTGAGGGTCAAATTGGGTGGCAGGACGCACCTCTCCAGGAAAATTCCCACTCTTCAGGGTCTGTGCCAGGGATGTGTACTTGCACCCCTTCTTTTTAATCTATTTTTTGCTGACTTACCAGCGGAACTGAACAAGGTGAACTCGCATCCACCAAGGTTGGGGCAAACTGCCATGGCAAGCTTGATTTACGCCGATGATCTCATCCTTTTCAGTCACACTAGAATAGGCCTGCAGAGGCTACTTAACACAACAGCTGAATTATCTGGAAAAAATGCTCTCCTCATTAATTTGAATAAATAAAAAAACATGCCATTTAAGATGACTGGGTGGCTGCAATATCAGTGGTACTTGGGTAACAACAAGGTTAAAACAGTTCGTGAATAAAAATACCTAGGGGTTCTTCTTGACAGCAATGACTCCTTCAAACCAAATCTGGAGTCCCTTAGTCGGAAATCCATCTTGCTTGCATTCGTGTTCAACAGTGTCAAAAAAGCAACTGGTTCTTCAACCTATCTTCCGCTATTAAAGGTCATCCAAGCCAATTTAATACCAAAAATCACATATGACAGCCAAGTTCTAAGAGGCTGTGACGACGAGCACTTGGGCAAAATGATCACCAAGCTTTTCAAGAGGTTGTTAAGCTTAACAAATCATGTTTCACCTGCACAAGTCCGCCTAGGATTTGGCCTGGTTAGGCAGTCTCTAGCAAGGAAAGGGGCATTTATCAATCTAAGCCTTAAACTTAAGGTAGCAAGAGAAGGCTCCCTAAGCTCTCTCATTTGGGTGGAAATGACTTCGGACCCATCCTTCACCTTCCGTCTCTACCTCGGGTCCTCCTTGACAACATTGGGCCTAGTAGATCCACTACCCCAACTCAGCTCACACCAGCTTGTCAAACGTGCAACGAAAGTAAGCGTCAAGTCTCTCTCACATCTTCAGGATAAAGAGGCTTAATCGAAACAAAGCCATGCCTGCCTGGTTCTTTCATCATACAGCTCTCTAACCACACAACTCTATCTGGGAGCAGCAGTTAATCCATGGATTAAAGCAGCCTTTATGAAATACCGAATGGGCTGCCTTCCAACATATGCCCACCTCCCTGGGTAGACGAGAGTCAATATTTCGGACACCTGTTGACTATGTGGTCTGGCTCCGGAAACGCTGATCCATCAGATATGACTATGCAAAAGCACCACAACAGATCGTAATAGGCTCCTACGACCAGTTTGGCTTCAAATGGGGCCGTGCAGGTGCAGACCGACGATATTGGCAGGCTTTAAAGAGGACGAGGTGCAGCTCAGCTGCAGACTGGCTAAATTCTTGGGTAAATTAGGGCACCTTCTCCAAGAGACTGAACAAGCAAGACAAGCGTGCACAGCCAGCCTGCAAGCAACTTTGTAGTACTCTGTAATTCAGCTGAACATTTTAACTTAAACCAATTTTTATTACTGTATTTTATGATTCCCTGGTTTCCTTTTTTTCTTTGTTTCTTTTTTTTCTCTTCTCTTCGTGTAATGGTTTTTATTGACTGAACAAATGATATAATACAATACAATACAATACAATACCGAATCAGAGTAATTTCTTGTGGCACTCCCCTTAAAACACGTGCCATTGTTGAATGCTTTACATAAAACAGAAATCCTCAAAGAGAAAGCAACTCCCAAGGCACAACAGGAAAGCCGATACTACAATATTCCCTGCTCTTGGGAAACTCACCCCATAATGCTTTGCAGAGCATTACTTTTACAAAACATTTTTGCTCATAACTCAGCCTATTGTGGCCCTAGGACAATGGGGCCACCACCAAAACGTTCACAACAATGTGCTCCTTCTGTTTACATCATTTATGGGTCCCCATAATAGGTTAGTGGGGACCCCAAAATAATAACCCCTCCCACCATTCACTATCCGTTTAAGTTTTCTCATGTTTGGATCTTTTGTTTTAAAGCCAGGAATAGCTTGTGTTTTAAGGGCCTTTTTTTAATAGTATTGCTGTCGGCCTGCTACCCATGAAAATGTGCAATGTACTATGCTCTCTAGGGGTTAAATACATTGTTACACTGCATTGTTTACTGCCATTTTCTTTTTGTGTGGCTACTCCCTCTTGGGACTAACTATATAATTACATGACAATGTTTCTTACAAATGGTGTTTTCTTTGTGGGGTCCTCTAGGGACTGTTCTAAGCAGTACAGTCATATCAACAAATTAAAATATTTGTGGCATGGAAACATGTCCCATAATGCTCTGCAGGGCATTACTTTTACAAAACATTTTTGCTCATAAGTAAGCCTGTGGTGGTCCTATGACAATGGGACCACCTTCAAAACACTCTGTCTACATCATCTCTGGTTCCCCACACTAGGATAGTGGGGACCCCAAAATAATAACCCCTTCACCATTCAATGTCTTTTAATCTTTTTTATGGCTACAAATTTTGTTTTACAGCTGAGAAAAGTTTTGTTTCAAAGACTTTGTTTGTGCTATCATTGCAGTAGGCTTGCTTGGCCTAAAAATGCTCTCTAGGGGATAAATTTATAGTTACACTGTGTTATTTCCTCCTGGATTTTTCATGAGGTCAAGGGGCTAATAATATCTGTGCATGACCATGCTTCTTACAAATTATATTTTTGTTATGGTGCTCTCTAGGGGCTGTTTTGAGCGTTATAGTCTAATGCCAAAAGTTTATTTCAGATAAAAGTTTATATGATAATTGTATATGCTTCAATAATCTCTCCTTATCACAATTATGATCATAATTCAGGCCAACTTAACATCCTTATTGCTCTTTGACTGTTTGAACACTTTTGATATGTTTGGGCGACCCTTCTAATTTATTTCTCCTCTGTGGGGGTCTTGTGGCTTTTTCGGGGAATTGTGTTAGCCAGCCAGCAACTCTGATGATGAGGTGGTGAAAGTGGTATTCTATTTGAATTAGCATGGCAGATTTAAATTAGGATGATAAATGGCAACATTTTCATTTTTTGATGCAGAAAAGGTAAGAGAGAAGGTAACAAGAAGTGCTTTCATTATATGCAGGGCTACTGGAATTATATGGCAGGAAAGACGAAATTATGAAGCAGGGTTGACCAATTTATGTGGCAAGAAAAGTCCAGTTATGAATTTACAATGCCAATCACTCTAACTCAGCAAATGCGAGACCTATTGCATTGCAAATGCTTGTTTCAATTTATTTCAGCAATGGGATAATCAAACTCCCTAACTCTTTTAAGAGGACTCCACCTAAAGCAATTTTAGGACAAAACATCTAGTATGGGTTGAAAGCCATTTTTTTGTTTTGGATATTTTATCTCGAGGCCATGATGGGAGCAAAATAACATAAATCTGTCTAGTGAAATCTGCATGCTTTTTTCAGACTTTGGGACGTGTGATTTCAGGGCTGGAGGGCCGGGGGGCTTACAACTCACAGCAGATTGTGTGGCCGGAGGGCCGCCCACAACCAGCATTCGTGCCCAGAGGTGCATATAAACCAACTCCCTTGGTCCTGCTGCACTGGACATGTGATTTCAGGGCTGGGGGGCCTGGGAACGTACAACTCCAAGCGGACTATGTGGCAGGAGGGCTGCCCACAACCAGAGTTCGTGCCCGGAGGCGCATAAACCAACTCCCTTGGTCCCGCTGCATGGGATGTGTTATTTCAGGGCTGGAGGGCCTACAACTACCAGTGGACTGTGCAGGAGGAAGGCTGCCAGAGGCACATGAACCAACTTTCTTGGTCCCGATGTGCACGACAAGCCCGGGCACCTGCCCAGGCAAAGACCAGGCCATGGCCAGTCGAGGCCTGGCCCCCTCTCTTGGTTATTTTCACTGCAAAGGATTAGGCGGCAGGCCCATCGGCGCATTGCAAGGTATTGTGAACTCATTGCATATGCAATTTGGTTGTAACTTGGTTGGTCATTTGTTGTATTGTAGGCTGTTGGTAGGGTCAACTAATAAATAATTAACATGGGCAAACGTAAGACCACAGTGGGGGCTCAAGCCGCTAGAACTGTCAATACAAGGATGGCTACTTACGAAGAGCCGTGGGCATCCTTAGTAAGGAAATTTAACTGGCTGCCATCCCCCACTCCCACCCCTGCCATCTGTTTCATCCTTAGCCCTGGCCTTGCTGCAAGGCACAGACACCGAGGGCTTGGAGGAGGCATCTGTCAAGTAACTCAGACAGCCCAACCTGTAGTCCCACCTTCCCCTATTGTGGTATGGGAGGGTCTTTCTAAAGAACACATTACCCATTCACCAACAATGTCTCTGTCTAGAAGAGAGGGAGTGGCTTCCAAACCCCATAACTGGAAAATAAAAAGAGGCAAGATCATCACAAGATCCAAGAGGCAAAAATACTTCTCTACTAATAATGCTCTCAATCATAGTAAGGAGGTATCTGCGGAGGATCTCAAGCCAGCTGGGGGATTGTATTTCCCTGGGGGGAGCTATTATCAAGCATTGGTAACCTTTTTACTGATGCTTTAGATCCGATATTGAACTCTTTGAGGAAGATTGAGAGACACCTTAAGACATTGGTAAATGCCCAGGGCAGAGGTCATTTTCCAGGATTGACTCAGGGAGGTGCCTGGGCCTCTAATCATCTCCTGGTGTCATCAGCTGCTGGATGTGACTACGTGGACCTACCGCTAGTTGATAAAGCCACTCCTACTCAGGACTCCTCCAGCAGTCAAGGGCCCAGTATTGATGTTAGTCACAGAGCTGGGATGTGCTCTTTGCCCCAGAAGGCACACCTTATCCATCAGAATGGTGCTAAGTCCTCACCGGATTATCAGCAACCTGTTACCCAGGCAAAATTTAAAGGGGCCTCCGATTACTTACATCTTCCTCCGGAAAGTACTCCTTGTACATTGGTGCTAGTAGGGGTTCCGCCCTTGGTAGCTGACACACAGAAGGGAGTTTGATGAATATAGCTGCATTTTGGCGTAGGAAACACTCTGATGCCCACCATGATCTACTTAATAAATTAATTATGGCCCGTAGAGTTAGGTAGATGGGTCACACGCTAAAATCCACTAAAGGGGACTAAGTGGTGTTAAATTTTAGTGATCGCGGGTGTGTTCAATTTCTTCTTTCGTGCCTCAATTCCATAAATGTGAATTGTAGCACAATATTGGCAAGACCACTGGGCTTCTTTTATCCTCTATCATTGAGTGAGCTGTGTAAAGTAAAAGAAAAATAACTTTCAAAAGTACAATAGGGAATTATGCTGGCCAGTATCTTTAGTATCGTGGGCACATCCCAATCGATTTAAGGCTTTGTCAGGCTTATCGGATAATGACTGACAATTTGCCCCGCTGTTGTTGCAGGAAAAAATGGTTTTGGTAGACCGGGCGGAGAGTCTTTTTATTAGCTTGCGTTCTTTTCGAGCTTCCTCCAATACGCCACCCCATATTACCTGGGACATGAAGGGCGTGGATTGTAGGCAGAGCCTACAAATTCTATCATAGAACATTGCTGGGATTCGCGATAAGTTGATCAATGAGCATTGGTTGAATGACATTGTTAAATATGACATGATCTGTTGCCAAGGAAACTGGGCTGGAAACCCTATTTTTTTTAATCGGTATACAGCCTATTGTTCAGCCGACATACCTTCACCAGCAGGGAGAGGGAACGGTTTTTGTCACCTGTGCATTTAGTAATTATACGGTGAAGGTTATAGCAGCTACCCCTTTCTTTCAAATATTATTTTTACGAAAGGATAATATGTATATAATATGCAGAACTTGATCACAGACAGCTGAGGTAGTCGAGGATCTGGGTAAGTCACTTTTTGCATTTCACAATAGACTGGAGAAAGCCTCCCCCTCTATAATCTGAGCAGGGGACTTCAATATTACCAAATGCCAGTACAGAGTTGAAAGCACATGAGGTTCTCTGATAGGGAGGGGCCTATTAGGGGTCACTTCACACATACTCTTTATGGGGAAGCAATAAATAAATGAATCCTGACCTTCAACCTGGTTGATGGAGCAGACATATTGGGGCAAAATGATATTGCTCCCCTCACATATATAGGAAGGGGTAAGGGCAGCGTGATTGACTTTTTGCTTCTATCTTCTGATTTGGTAAACAGTCTGTTTTTTTTAAAGTACGTCCCCTACCTTTTGTTGATCATAAACCTATTCATGCTTGTTTGATTGTCCTCCATTATGAAGAACCGATGGTGGTGAATAATTACCCAATAGAGTATACAGTTAATGGTGGCCTTTGTTTAAAGTGGAGCAAAATCAACAAATCAAGATTTTTGTAACAATCTTATCATTAGAATGCCTGATGATTTTTTTTCATGTTGTTTGTCAATGGATAGGCCTCCTGGAGAGTTTTAATAAAATTTGTTGTACTGCTGTACATAATTTAACTTTAAACAAACTAGCAAGGGAGCACCCACTGAAATCTTGGTTTAACCACGAGCATACAATAACGCTTAAGGCATTAAAAAAGCCACTTCCCATATTCCTCACATTCCAGTAGCTATAAGAAGGGTTAGAAAAGTCTATAAGCAAACCCTATTAAAAAGAAAACAAAAATTGAGGGCTAAGGCCTGGGAGGACTCAGAAAAAGCATCAGTCCTAAGGGATTGAAAACTTTTTTGGGGAGATTGTTAATCAGCTCCTCTTCACTAATGACTTTTCCTCTGGAATTAAGGGGCATATTTATAATGCCCTAGCTTCACCTTGCGCCACATTAACTTAATTATTTTTTATGTTAATGTGGCCCAACGAGGCCGAAATCCCCATGCCGTATTTACAGAGTGGCGCAATGCATGCATTGTACCACTCTGTAACCGTTTGCACTACATTATGCCTGCACCACGCATAATGTTGCAAAGGGGGCATTCCCTGTTCGGGAAGCTGGAAAAATGGCATAAGGAAATCTACGAGATTTCCTTGCACCATTTTTGACGGCACTTTTAACACCTGCTCAAGAGCAGGCATTAAAAGAGGGCTTCCATTCTTTAGAATGAGGCCCTATGTACTCTGCAGAAGTAGTGCCAATATTTTGGTGCTACTCCTGCAGAGTACATCAATACCGTCATGAGAAATGACTCTATTGCCCTCTAATCTGTGCCATCGTGCTTCATATTTTAAATACAGCGCACACATGGTGGTGGTAGCTGCTCTTCATTATGCAGCAGTTGTTAAAACAATCTAGGGAGCAGCTAATGGTAAAGACCCAGCCCCAGTTGGGGTACCTATTGATTTGTTTAACTATAATATAGATCTTTGGGCCCCGTTGCTGACCAGTCTTGAGGGTGGCAGTTAAAGGAAATCTAAAGGATTCATGGAAAGATGCCATCATAGTTCCAATTTTTTAAAAAGGAGACTGAAACATGCCCTCCTGTTATCGCCCAATTTCTCTGTTAGACTCAACGGTAAAGATCCTGGGAAGGGTCATTTTATATAAACTAGAGACTTGGGCTGAGTCATCATCCTTCTTTTCCCCCTTGCGAGATGGGTCTAGACCCAGTTTTGGGACTGTAGAGGAGGCTTTAAATCTGACACTTATCTGGTGCAAATATGTTGAAGCCAGAAGAGGTGCCCTTCACATTACTTTTATGGACCTCTCCTGTAGTTTTAACTTAGTGGATCGTGGAATATTATGGTACTTAATGGGCCATGCAGGAATTGAACCCACATTAGTGATGTTGGTAGAGCGCCTTAACACGAATACATCTACCAAGGTGCGTTGTACTCTTGCTGGGGAGTGTACTAAACCTATTGGGGTCTCCAGAAGCATAAGACAAGGATGTATCAGCCCCGTATCTGTTTTTATTATATATGAACTCTTTAGGCACCTTCTTAGAATCTTATAGTAAAGATATACCACGATTTGGTGCACAGGCAGTTTCAGTCCCCCTCTAAGCTGGCAATGCTGTCCTCTTGGCATAAACCGCAAATGGTCTTCAAAATCTTTTAACCTGGTTCAATAATTTTATGAGTAAATTAAATCTTAAGGTCAATCATCAGAAATCGTTGGTTTTGACCTGTGGTGCCAGATCAATCAAGACCAAAAATGTTCATATAGGAGGAACCTGAATTTCGAAAGTCCCTTTTTTTTTGTAATCTATTTTACTTGAACACATGCGGTTCATTGGAGAGGCTAATTTTGAAAAGAGAATTACAAATGGGGGGAGCCTGTGATGTGTTATTTAGATTAGCTAATTGGTTGGGCTGCAAACCAATTAAGGAGTTGTTTCAGTTATACAAAAGTAAATAAATGCTTTTGATTGGGCGTTTAAAGAGCAGGTGTTTGGGGCTGTGCTACACCAGATAAGTCTCAGGTAATTAAGAATAAGTTCCTCAGTGACCTCCTAGCAATATCTCAAAGTACATCGAGCTTTATTTCCCACTTTGAACTTGAAATGGATTATTTGGAAGTCTTCGTGGGCATGGCTTCGCTGGGCAAAGATTTGGAGTACCCCTAAAGTGGGATTTTTCCTAGAAAGTAATTATGGATTGCTTGAATTTGGATCATGAGCACGCTACCCTGTGGAAAGTAATCTGTGCAGTCTCAGGATGAACCAACTTTTTCATTCTCCTGAAGGGACACAGCCTCAAATGAAGGGAATTATCAAAATATGTTATCTGACTTATAAAGATGAAGGTCGTATGTCAAGGTCTCTTAAAATGGTTTCTGTACTAAATTACACACAGCTTCCCAATAGTTTGGGCATGAGTGGGTACTTGACATGGTTTACTAATTCCCAGCATAGATTTTACCTTACAAGGTTAAGGCTGGACTTAATACATAATTTAGTCACTTTCCTGACAACAGGCTCGAGAGTAGCCTTCCTTTCACGCTGCGCATGCGATGGTGTCTCAATGCAATCAACTACATTTTATGTTTTTTTGTAAACTGTATTCAGTGTTTTGGGCTGATTTTCTTTATCCCGATTTAAAGCACGTGCACTTTACATCTCCCAAAGATGGTTTAAGATATTTGCAATCTGCTGCTACACCGGAAATATGCTTTTCCATTGTAAGTTACCTTAGGGCTGCTATTAAACTCAGGAAACATATGGTACCTAGAGCTGTATGTTTAAGGATGATTAGTCAGAAACAATTGTTATACTTTATATTTTATAAAAGGTATATTTATTGGTGCAAGATAGGGGTATGAGATTGTAGGGTGTTTTTTTAAATTGTTTCTTTTTCCTGGGTGTTCACCTTTTTATTATTTTGTACATATTGTGTGTATTGATTTTATTAATTTGGGATTAATGCTGTATTTTATGGTCAAATGATGGACCGAATAAAGGCCCAGATTTAAGAGGGCCTAATGCCTCCTTGCGCCACATTAGCATAATTGTTTTTTGCACTGATGTGGCCCAACGAGATCAAAATCGTTGCGCCAGATTTACAAAGTGGTGCAACGCCTGCAACGCTCCACTTTGTAACTTCTTGCACCACATTATGGGGGTCATTTGGACTTTGGCGGATGGCACCGCGGTCAAAAGACCGCGGCGGCCATTCAGACATTTCCTCTGGGCCGGCGGGCGCTCTCCAAAAGAGCGCCCGCCGGCCCAGAAGAAATGCCCCTGCAACGAGGACGCCGGCTCAGAATTGAGCCGGCGCAGTTGCAGGGGTGCGACGGGTGCAGTTGCACCCGTCGCGTATTTCAGTGTCTACTTAGCAGACACTGAAATACTTTGCGGGGCCCTCTTACGGGGGCCCCTGCAGTGCCCATGCCATGGGCATGGGCACTGCAGGGGCCCCCAGGGGCCCCGCGGCACCCCCTACCGCCATCCTGTTCCTGGCGGGAGACCCGCCAGGAACAGGATGGCGGTAGAGGGTGTCAGAATCCCCATGGCTGCGGAGCACGCTCCGCAGCCATGGAGGATTCACAAGGGCAGTGGTAAACCGGCGGGAGACCGCCGGTTTACCCTTTCTGGCCGCGGCTGAACCGCCGCGGTCAGAATGCCCTCGGGAGCACAGCCAGCCTGTTGGCGGTGCTCCCGTGGTCGGTGACCCTGGCGGTCACCGGCCGCCAGGGTCAGAATGACCCCCTATGTTTGCTCCAGGCATAATGTATGAAAGGAGTCGTACCCCATTAGACTTGCTGAAGAAATGGCGCAAACAAATCTAGAAGATTTCTTTGCACCATTTTTCACTGCATTTTTAACGCCTGCTCAGAGCAGGCATTAAAAAGGGGCACACCATTGGTTACAATGGGCCTCTATGTACTGTTCAGGGTTAGCGCCAAAATGTCGGTGCTAACCCTGAACAGTACATCAAGAGCGTCAAAAATGTTGACGCTATTGCCCCTACCCTCGCCATGATGCGCTGTATTTTAAATACTGCGTACTCATGGTGGCGGTAGTGGGGTGCTTAGGGCCACAAGAAAAGTGGCGCTGCACCCAGTCTTAAATCTGCCCCAAAGTTTTATGATGATGATGATGTGGATGAACATAAATCTGTCTTGTAAAATCTGCATGCTTTTTTCAGTCTTGGACATCAACAAACTGTTGTCAGTAAAAAGGAGAGTAGGTAATTTAGTTCCCGACCAAGACAGGGGAGTTGTTAGCAAAATGTAATAAAAAGTTTAGATGTCCGTTGATAAAAATGAAGTGGAAGCCAAAACACACCCTTGTCAGGCACCTTTGTTTACTGCAATTCTAGGAGTAAGTTTTCCATTGGGACCTTACCTGACCTCGGCATGTTTGTCAGAGTGTAACTGCCTAAGTATATCTAAGCTCTAATGGTACTTCAAAACCTTGAAGAACTTCCCACAACTTGCCCCCCTTAGGACCATATTGAAGGCTGCGCAAAGATCAATGAAAGCAATGTAGATGCTGGCCCCAAGATTCATAGGGGCATATTTATACTCTGTTTGCGCCGAATGTGCGTCAAAACTTTTGACGCACAATCAGCACAAACCCTGCCCCATATCTATACTTTCACGTTTGACCCCGTGGGCGTCAAAATTCCACCAGGTGCGTCATTTTTTGGAAGGGGGAACCAGCCTTGCGTTAATTATATGCAAGGTAGGCGTTCCCTTCCAAAAAATGACTTTAAGGCCTGTGCCCCTTATTTATACTCTGGCGTCATTTTGACGCACAGGAGGGGGTGGGCCTTAAAAAACGGCGCACAGCCTGATGGGCGCCGTTTTTTAACGCCTGGGTCAGGGCAGGCGTTAAGGGACCTGTGGGCTCGGAAGGAGCCCAGAGATGCCCTCCCCTGCCCCCAGGGTCACCCCCTGCCACCCTTGCCCACCCCAGGAGGACACCCAAGGATGGAGGGACCCATCCCAGGGAAGTAAAGGTAAGTTCGGGTAAGTATTTTTTTCCGATTTTTTTTTGTGGCATAGGGGGGCCTGATTTGGGCCCCCCTACATGCCACTATGCCCAATGACCATGCCCAGGGGACAGAAGTCCCCTGGGCATGGCCATTGGGCCAGGGGGCATGACTCCTGTCTTTGCTAAGACAGGAGTCATGTCAATGGAGGTTGGGCGTCAAAAAAAATGGCGCAAATCCAGTTTGAGGCCTGAATTTTGCCTCAGACCTGACTTGCACCATTTTGTGACGCACAACCCCCATTTTCCCATACGCCGGCGCTGCCTGGTGTGAGTCATTTTTTTTTACGCACACCAGTCCGCAGCGCCGGCTAACGTCATTCCATTAATAAGGCGCCCGCATGGCGCGTTGGAATGGCGTTAGCCAGCGGTAAAATTTTTGACGCACAACGGCGTTGGCGCAATTGTGCGTCAAAAAGTATAAATATGGGCCATAGTCTTCCAGTTTATCAAGAGAACTCGAAAAACTTGGTTGACTGTGCTTATGTCTTTTCTACAACTTGCTTAGTATTGGCTAACAATCCTTTCTTCCAACAACCAAGTTGTTAGTTGTCAAGCATCTGCCTGCAGAAGATTTTTTGACAGCCAGCAATTAAGCTGAAAGGGCGATGATAGACAGGGTCAATAGGTGATGCCATTTTGTGGATTGGAACATTCATTGCTACTTTCCAAGTATCCGGGATAGGGGCACCTGCAGCTATAGCATTGGACACAAAGTTCATATAGGGAACCCATACATCTGGTTCAGATTTGAAGAGGTCCACCGGAATTTTATCAGGAACAGGTACTTTACTTGTCTTCTGGCCATTTAAAGCTTTCCTGGTGTCCTTTCGGGAACAGGTAATGTGAGGCATACTTGAAGCAGCAGCCTTGAGATGGACAACAGCTATGCAAAGATCTGAATCGGCTGAACTCATGGAGTCACCATAAAAGGCTCCAAAATGAGTGACCCAGTTGTCGGCCTGGACATGGATTTCAGGTCTCATTGATCTTTTGAATTTGTGGTAGAAGCTGCTTATAAAAGATCGTCCCAGATGTCTGTTTCCCATTTTAGTCTAGCGTCTCTGATTGCAATTTTATAAGCTCTAGAAATCTTAGTTTTTTCTCAGTCAACCAATTTGATAAACTTGATCAAACTTCTTGAAGCAACAATCCCAGTTAAGTCATTCTTTACCATTCCTAGGAGAGTTAACTATCCCAGTGTTCTTTTCTAAAAATGATGTTAGCTCTAAGAACAACAGTTCATGTACATGTATTAAGAATACGAATTACTACTGGCAATTTCCAGTTTCTTGCTAATTACATCATACATGGTGCTCATAACAGTTACATTGCCACAGGACTAGTCTATTTGACATTTTTGAGATTGATTCAGACAACTAGGTAATCTACTGTCGGTCTGATACTCTCTAACAAGTCTCAAATTAAGGATCTATTTAAGTTTAAAGCTAAGGGATTATGGTTGCTTTCCTGCCTGTCTAATAGCTTCATGCCTTCAATGCATACCATAAGGACACATCATAAGTATATAATCAATGTTGCTTTGATAGGATCCTCACATGTGGGAGTCTCCATGCTGTCTGAGGGGTCAACATTAATTTTTCCATCACTTTTAGAAAACGAGGCCCAGGTTAAAAACGCCTTTTTAACCTGGCCTAGTTTTCTAAAAGTGATGGCAAACTGAATATTGACCCCCTGAATCCAAGTTTGCCACACCATCAACAGGGGGACAGCATCCGAGGGACAGTGGCCTCATCAAGTTATTAAGCAAGTTTTGTGTGAGAAAGGTTGTTCTTCTCCTCCCTCTTTCTGAAGTATCTCCACCACAAGGGTAGTCAGATGATCCTTGTGTAAATGTATGGTGCTGTTTTGCAGCAGGATTTCTATCAGTAATGTTTCATGGTTTTCAGGGTTTTCACACACTTGTGCAAGACCAATCCTTATTGGCCATCCTATCTGTTGGATCAGGCCCTTATTTCAGGGTTATCCCCAAACATTTTGCCTTCTTCCTCCTATTTTCTCTGACCTATTTTTATTGGCTGTAGTACTCGGGACACTTTACCACTGCTAACTAGTACTAAAGTGCATATTCTCTCTGTCTAAAATATGTTGCTGATTGGTTTCTCCATGATTGGCTTATTTGATTTATTAGTAAGTCCCTAGTACAGTGCACCAGGTGTGCCGAGGGCCTGTAAATCAAATACTACTAGTGGACCTGCAGCACCGGATTGTGCCACCCACGAGTAGCCACGCAAACATGTCTCAGACCTGCCACTGCAGTGTATTTTTGTGTGCAGTTTTAAACTGCCATTTCGACCTAGCAAGTGAACTCAATTGCGAGGCCCAAACCTTCCCTTTTACTGCGTGTTAGTCACTCCTAAAGTAGGCACAAGGCAACCCCCAAAAAAGGGTGCAGTGTATTTGAAAGGTAGGCCATGTTCTGGTGTGTTTTACATGTCCTGATAGTGAAATACTGCTAAATTAGTTTTTCACTATTGAAAGGCCTATCTCACCCAAAGGGTACCATTGGTATTGCCTTGAAATATCTTTTTAGTGTAATTTCCCATTGGGAGCAGATAGAGATTTGGAGTTTGGGGTTTCTGAACTTCCAATTTAAAAATACATCTTTTGGTGAAGTTGGTTTTTAAATTCTAAGTTTGCAAATGCCACTTTTAGAAAGAGGGCATTTTCTTGTTTAACCATTCTGTGCCTCTGAATACATGTCTGTGTCAGGATCACAGTTGGGCTGTTTGCGCATTCAATCTAGACAGTCACACAAAGGGAGCTAAGGTATGCTCTGGATATCCTGATGGCACATCATCAGCTGATGGGTCTTCCTGAGCTACAGCGGTGGGAGGAACTGACACTTGCACCTGAATAGGCCTGTGCCTGTCCTCACACAAGGCAGTCTCCAAAACCCTGGAGTGTGTCTGGGGCCAGGGCAGTGAAAGGCTGGATCTTGTGCGCTACAAAGATAGAAATGGGTATAAGTACTGGACCTCCGACACCACATAGTTCGAATACTTCTGGGCTGAGGAAATTCTACCAGGAGGAAGAGATGGATGCTGTAGGAGGGAGTGCCACTCTGCTTGTTGTGCTGGCCTGCTGCTTGCTGCTTCTGTCCTGGGAGTGTAAGGACTGGACTTGGCTATCTACATCCCACTTCCAAAGGTTCTCCAAGGGCTTGGACTAAGCTTGGCTCCTGCTCAGAAGTCTCAGGGACATCAAAGACTTAGGCCCTGATTTACACTTCTTTTGCGCCGCATTTACGTCATTTTTTGATGCAAAAGTGGCACAAACACAAAATACAATAATATTTTGTACGTTTGCGCCACTTTTGCGTAACAAAATGATTCAAATGCAGTGCAAAAAAAGTATAAATCAGGGCCTTAATCAGCCAGTGCTTGGGCTTTTCTACTGAGAGTCCTAGCTGCCATGTATTTGTATTTGTATTTTTTATTTATAAAGCGCATTCCGGCTGAGGCTTTGAAGCGCTAAGAAGGTAAGTGGACGAGTCCACAGAGTAAAGAGAGGTTAACAAGGGAGGCATTAGCGTGGAAAAATCCATGTTTTGACTAACCTCCTAAAGACTAAGAAATTTTGTTTCTTCCTGATAGTCAAAGGTAGGGAAGTCCAACATTTAGATGCAGCCACCGTAAAGGCTTTATCTCCCCATTTCGCTTTATAGGTACGGGGAACCTGAATTCCGAAAGCTCATACTGAGCGAAGAAAACGTTTGGGTTTATACCAAAGTAGCTTAGAAGTCAAATATTTGGAGCCATTTCCATATGCTGCTTTCTAGGTCGAACATAAGGTTTTAAAGATAATACGCTGGGCCACTGGGAGCCAGTGCAATTGCTTTAAGCTGCCACTAGCCGATGCTGAACATGGGAAATTCAAAATAGCCCGAGCAGCAGTGTTTTGAATCAACTGAAGTTTCTTTAGAGAAGCTTTGTCTAAATTAAGCAACAGAACATTGCAATAGTCCAGATTGGACATCACCAGTGCCAAAGTCACTGTAATTTTCCATTTCCTTTGAAGGCAATTGTCGAAAATGACCCCTAAGTTTCTTGTAGCGGTAATAGGAACTGGGAGAGTGCCACAGTCGGTCGGCCACCACAATTCATTGCCTGATCCAAAGCAGAGTATTTCGTTTTTTTCACCATTTAATTTGAGCCAGTTTGAATTCATCCATCCATTGACTTCACGCATGCATTAGTTGAAACGATCAGCCACGTCCTCCCAATTTTTGTTAACTGGAATGATCATTGTGTATCAATGTGTATCGTCTGCATAGGAGGTTGGTCTAAAACCAAAGGAACTAATCAATTTGGCCAGAGGTGCAACATACAAATTAAACAAGGTGGGGCTAAGTGATGATTCCTGAGGGACACCACAAGGTAGGAGGTAAGAGGGAGATTTAAAGTCACTGCAGCTTACCTTGGTCTATCTATTTTTCAGAAAAGGTTCCAATGTAAGAGCCTCAACTCTAATCCCTGCTTGATGTAAGCGGGCTATCATAATCTGCGGAGAAATAGTGTCAAATGCCGCGGATAGGTCCAGTAGGATTAAAATAGCCCCTTGAACTTCATCCACCATTCTCCGGATCGAATCCGATGAGCTAATGAGGGCTGATTCTGTACTGTGTGCTTTACTGAAGCCATGTTGGGAAGCATCTAATCCTCCTGACTCTGTTTGGAAATTAGCTAAATCCCTGTTAATATGCTTCTCCAAAATCTTGGTCAGAAAAGGAAGTAAGGCAATGGGTCACAAATTATTCAGGTCATGACTGATTCCATCTTGTTTCTTTTTCAAATGAATTACTGTAACATCCTTCCAAGAAGTAGGATAGACTCCAGAGGTGAGAAGCTCATGAAAAATTGGAGCTAAGGCTGTCGAAACAAGATCAGGGGCTAATTGAAGAATAGAGGGGAGGGCAAGGGTCCAAGGGGGAACCTGATTTAATTTCTGATTTCAACTTTTTTATTCTTTCCGGAGGTAGGGGTTGAAAGTTAGATAGTGTGGGGTGATTAAAATTTGGATCAATATGAACTATATCAGGGTGGCCAACTCTCTCCTCAAGGTGATTAAAATTAGCATAGATTTGTAAAATTTTGTTTTCGAAGTGTAAGGCTACTTTATTGCAGAATTCCTGTGAATTCTCCAGCTCTGACAGTGTTGGGCAGAAAGTCAATACATTAATCACTTTAAAAGGTTCTTTGGGGACATTAGAGGCCTCTTTAATTTTTAGGGTGTAATATTCAGATTTAGATGTAATACTCGCCTCTTTATAGTTTTTGAGAACAATGCTTAATTTTTCTTTCTCAATCGGAATACAATTCAGTTTCCATCGCCACTCTTGTTGGCGATACTTTTTTTGGAGTAGCTTAAGGTCCTTTGTAAACCAAGATTGGCTGGATTTATTTATTTTTCGTGAATCATAGGCCTTAAGGGGGGCCAACTGGTTCATAGCAGTAGCAATTCCCTGATTGAAACTATCCAATGATGGCAGGGACAGCTTGTTGGCCCTTTCCCATCCTGCTTCCAGTGCGGGTACTAACTGTTCTTTTTTAATGCGATTCCAGTGCCTAATCAATTTACTTTTACAATTAGGTGGCTGGGGTTAGAGGCCATCTATAAATTTGAACGTCAGGAGAAAATGATCAGTTCAGCTTAAAGGGGCATTAAATAATGCCAGCTGGTCATTAGTCCGGGCAAAAATCCCATCTATCAGATGTCCAGCTATATGTGTAGCTGATAAGACTTTCTTTTCCCAATCTGAGGCAGTCATGAGATTTATGAATTCTTTGATATGCAGGTTTTGAATCTCATCAAAATGAATGTTAAAATCTCCTAGTATGATGGCTTTAGGTGACATAACTAAAGGCTCTAACAGACCGGTTCAATTCAGATTTTTTTTTTAAAACGGTCCAGGTGGTCGATATATTAGCAGTCCTTCAAGGAGTAAAAAATTATGCTGATAGATTTTAAAATACGTTGCTTCACATATCTCAGAAAGGGGGTTTGGTCTATTCCATTGGCACGTAAAGTCTGATCTACAAATAATCGATAGTCCTCCTTCCCTACCAGTTGTCCTATCTAATCTATAGAAGGCATATCCTTGGGGAGAAGCCTCCATAAAATCGGGATTAGAGTCCATTTTAGCCCATGTTTCTGTAATAAAAAGACAATCAATGTTATTAAACCCGATTAATTCCATAATTTCTATTTTATGTTTCGGTAATGAATGGGAATTTATCAGGGCATATGTAAGGGGCCTCCTGTTAGAAGACCTATCGTGTATATGCTTACCCCCTGTCTGAGATCCGGGCTCTGGGCTGCTTGAATCTACCAGCTGCAGTGCCTGCAGCTCCATGCAGTGGAATAATCTAGAGCCATCTTGTGTTGGCAGGAATTACCTGCAAGAGAGCGGAGATATGCAGGGGAGAGGGTGCGAGGTGTCAGTATTTGGGCATGGTCCCCAGCCCCCGGCCCAGGTCGGGCGCGGACGGGTGCAGACGGGCTTGCCTTAGGTGACCGCTGCGAGAGTCTGCTACACAGGCGCATTGTAAGAAAATATATTGAGCAAAGCTCACGTGACCCGTGGTGTCTAGACCGCTAACCAACAAGTTAGCGGTCAAACAGGAATTAGGTCTCTGCCCGACCCTTACTCCTGAGCAAAATAAAACAAAAAGAACTTCCCAAAGTACCAGAATTATAGAGTTAGCCCCCAGAAAAAATCCAGAAAAATGTTAAAACCAAATAACAATATTAAAAACAAATGTGTAAGAAATACAAGCTGAAAAGCCTGTGGCACACGCGCTCACCTTCATGTGGTGCCTACTCCAGCCCCTGGGCCCTTGGAAGTGGAAACTGGTGATCTGAAGAAGAAATCCACACATCAACGTGCTGCATCAGAAGAATCGACGCAGCGCCTGTCTTGCAGCTGAAGAATTGATGCAGCTCCTGCCCCTTGGATGGAGAATCGACACAACCCCTGTATCACGGCTGCAGAATTGATGCAGTGCCTGTTTCACCATGGTACAATCAACATGGAGTGTCTGGATTTTCCATATATCGTTCACGTGTGCCAATTTTTTATCGACCATGCACTGCAGTAAGGAGCCAAGGCCGTGTGTCTAGAAATCGATGCATTGCCTTTCCTGCGAGGAAAGAATCGACGCATCACCTCCACTGCCAAAAAGGAACCAACACATAATCTCCCCTGCAAGGAAAGAATCAATGCATCACCTCCCCTGTGCATTAAGGAATCAACACATCAATTTGCTTTTCTGGCGCCTCACCTCCCCTGTGGCCCACATTGTCTTTGTTTTTGACGCATGCCAGGTACTTTGTGCTAAAGAGATACAACTATTGATTCCTATGGATTAAGATTTGCTTGAACGTTTGAAAAGAGATTTTTTGACTTGTGTATGTTGGATTTTTCTCTGTCTTGTTTTACTCAGATAAATATTGGCTATTTTTCTAAACTGGTGTGGAGTACTTTTGTGATGTTTTCACTGTGTTACTATGAGTGTGAACAAACACTTTACACATTGTCTCTGAGATAAGCCAGACTGCTCGTGCCAAGCCACTTGGGGGGTGGGCAGGGGTTATTTTAGCTGTGTGACTCCCTTACCCTGACTAGAGTGAAGGTCCCTACTTGGACATGGTGCAAGCCACTGCCAACTAGGGGCCCCATTTCTAACATATCCTCCCCACTAATTGTGGCATGGAGCCAACTGTTTCAATCTGGGTGCCTTAATGGGGGTACAGAACCCACCTCAGAGACATGGCTCTGTGTAATACCTGGATCATATTTAGAAAATAAACCAGTTAAGTTTGTTACAATATGTTTCAATTTATCAACCTCATGTTTCAATGGCGCAGTCAAACTAATAATTTCTTTGACATTTTAACACCTCCCACTAGAGCACAACATGGACTCCACTCTTTCAATTATGTTGTTGATTTCATCCACTGCACAATTGTTAACAGGGGGCTGGCAGCTGCTTTCCTCTTCCCCATGACCAGCAATAATAATATGAGAATAAAGTTGCCTGGAGAATACAAAGTAATAACAATTAGCTATTGCACCAAACATGATCAGGGGCTTAATAAAGTCCACACAGGCACAACTTAAGGTATGGCTCAACAAATAAAGGGAAAAGTCATACCTGAGAAATGACCCTGAGTTGCCAGATATAAATTCTATTTCAGGACTGAAGGCTTCAGATTATGCTTCTCCTTCTTTACTACTCTTTTTAAAAGTAGCCAATAAAAAAACAGTTAAACATAAACACAACAACTATACATCCCTTGATGCTTTTCTCTTCTACATGTCTGAATCTGTGTCAACCTTAGGTAGGCTGGACTTCCTCTTAATATTCGAAGAGGACAAGTAATATTTGATGTCCCAGAGAGGAGACTTGTCAGAACCACGATAGCACGTGGGCGCAGTTGTGCTAATGTAATAGTGAAACCACGCATTATATGTGGTACAAGACATTTATTTCATAGATCAGGTCATTGGTGGTATCATTATGCTCAAACAGAGAAAAAGCATTGAGCATCACCATCATGGAATAATCCAGAATATAGAGAAAACTCTAAATCCCAGACTTCCCTTTAATTCAATTATGTTTGGGCGTGGCCAGGCTATAAATACCTGCCACACCCGTTCATCCGACGATTTCTATTCCGAGCGTCTAATGAACATCGTTCCGGTGAGCAGCTGACATAGTTCTGTGAAATGCGAGCGGCCGGCTCGCAGCGGTGAGGAATTTCATTTCAGATTTCTGAACCTAATTACCAGAAATCTGTTTTGTTTGTTTAGCGAGCGGACGGCTCACAGAGGTAAGGAAATTCCTTTTTAGCTTCCAGAATAACAGCTGATATAATCTTCAGAGTTCTGTTTGTTTATTTAGCGAGCAGTCGGCTCGCGGTGGAGAATAGTTTCCTTTAATACAGTTGCACTTTGGAAATTCCGTGTTTATTCTTTGTTTTAAAACAGAAACGCTACGCGACTGAGTTTTTGCAACAGTGTGTCATTTGAAGATCGATCTCTCTAGGAAATCTAAGGCAGCCAACATTCTCTGTGGGGGATTTCTTTGAAAGAAAAGCTAAAGGCTATAATCGTTTTCCTTTTAAATGTTCAAAGTATTCTAAAAGTGTTGGTTTTCATTGCACCATGTTTTAAAGGTGACATCGTGTTTTTTTTTTTAAGAGAAAGACAAAAACTGGTCTGTTAAAGGAAAGAGATTAATATTTGTGTAGTTGAGAATAATTGAGGAATTCTTGGTGCTGAGTTTCAAGTCTTTGCAAGAAGTTATTTTGGAGGAAATAATCCCGCTAAATGTTTACATGTTTAATTCTTGGTACAAGGTGTGCTGCTGATTTTATTTCTAAAAACAAATACTCTCTTAGGAATTAGCGAGATCATCGTTAGTTAGTAGAATTTTCTAGTTAATGTCAATTTGTATATTTCAAATTAACCCATTCCTTTTCAGATCTCCCTCCTTGCTGTACCTTCCCGATTAACCCTTCCCCCGGCTGGGCCACTCAAAAGTTCAGCGCTATTACAGCATCTGACTTTGGTGTTGCCTGGAAGTGGGTTCCTGTTCAGCATCGTGCAGATCCCGAGAATTTGGACCCCCTGACAGAATAGAAAGCCCACAAGTTTTCTTTTCTCTTGATTTGCACGATTGCTGAAGAGATGGCTAAGATAGATGGTCCTGGAGGGACCCCTTTACCACGGTTACCTCCATCTCCCACCAATGTATCTGTGAATGTCCCGACACAAATACCGTTGGCTGCTCCTGAAAGATTTTCTGGGGATGTTAACAAGGTTCAAATATTCCTTACTCAAGTGGAGTTACATTTCACTTGTCGTCCAGCTGCTTTCCCAGATCCACAGTCTAGGATTGCCTTTTTGATCTCTTACTTGTCAGGAGATGCAGCTAATTGGGCAGTTCCCCTGGTACGACAGGATAGTCCTCTATTGTACAATTGGCGTCGATTTGTGGACGAATTTGAAAAAGTGTTCGATCGACGAGCAGTTACTATGTCTGCTGATAAGGAGCTATTGGAACTAAAACAAGGAAACAAGGATCTTATTTCCTATCTCTCACAATTTAATCGTTTGGTAGTTGAAACAGCTTGGCCCGAAGAAAAGAGAGCTGCACTTTATTATCAAGGTCTTAAGGAAGAATTAAAGGATGTGCTTGCTTAAATCGATCCTCAACCTAAAACATGTACAGATTTAATCAATCTAACTTTAAGACTTGATCATAGACTTTCTGAAAGAAAGGGAGATAAAAAAAGACCGGATCGCAGTACTTGGCGTCAAGACAAATATCGTCCTGTTACTTCCTCTATTTCCTCAGATGTTACTAATGAACCAATGGAAATTGGAACATTAAGACAACCTTTAACGAAAGAAGAAAAAGAACAAAGACGACGTCGAGGTTTGTGTTTATATTGTGGAAAGAAGGGACATTTCGTAAGAGATTGTTTGGCAAAACCTAAAAACAAAATCGATTCCTTTCCTAACATCAAGAGTCAAGTTGCCTCTATAGAAAATATTAAGGAAAACTAAGAAACCCAAGAGATGGAGAAGGGAATCCCTTGGGTATTCTCACAGTCCCTTCTGTACATTCTCGTTCAAGTCAACAGAATAAACATTTCCGTATTTCAATACAGCTTTTGATAATGGATAAATGGCAAGAAACTTTTGCATTGATAGACTCAGGAGCTACTGGAAATTTTGTGGACTCTCAAACTGCAAATCGTTTACTTCTTGCATGTCAAAGGAAAAAAATACCTGAAAGTGTATAAGCTGAGGATGGCAGTGAACTCGCTGGGGGTCCAATCACTACTCATACCTCTCCAATTTAAATGAGATGTTGCAATTCTAATGGTAAGCACCATTTTGAACAAATACAGTTCGATGTTATCAAAGCCCCACAATATGGTTTTATTTTAGGTATGCCTTGGCTAAGGTTACATAACCCTCTTATAGATTGGAAGAAAAACACTATGACATTCTCATCATCTCTCTGTTCAAGAGTTTGTATTTCTACTCAACCTTGTATTCAACAAATTGCTACTGCAGCAGAAAAAAGTATAGATTTACCATCTCGATATGCCACATTCGCAGATGTTTTCAGTGAACAAGCAGCCGGTACGTTACCACCCCATCGACCGTATGATTGCCAAATTAATTTGGTGCCAGGATCTGCAATCCCAAATTGTAGAATTTATGCTCTTTCCGAAAAAGAAAATCAACATTTACGGGAATACCTTGATCAATGTTTAGCAAATAATTTAATCTGACCCTCACGTTCTCCAGCAGCTTCTCCTCTATTCTTCGTTCCCAAAGCCAATGGAGATTTAAGACCGTGCATCGATTATAGAGCTTTGAACAAGATTACTATCAAAAATAAATATCCTTTGCCCCTAATTCCCGTGTTATTGGATCAAGTCAAAGAAGCTGTCATATATACGAAACTTGACCTTCGAGGGGCTTATCATTTGGTCCGCATACGAGAAGGAGATGAATGGAAGACAGCATTCAAAACTCGCTATGGCTTATTTGAATATCAAGTTATGCCCTTCGGCCTTTGCAATGCTCCTGCTGCATTTCAATATTTTCTTAATGATGTTTTAAGAGAATATCTAGATTTATTTGTCATTGTTTACATAGACGACATTCTAATCTACTCCAGTGCAAAAGAAGACCATGAAGAACATGTGCGGAAGGTACTACAAACTTTGCGAAAACATCATCTCTACTGTAAACTTAGCAAATGTGAGTTTCATACGGAAGAAGTAGAATTTTTGGGCGTTACCTTAACACCTAAAGGTATGCAAATGACCGATCGAAAGATTCAAGCTGTTAGAGATTGGCCCACACCTAAGTCTGTCCGAGATGTTCAATGTTTTCTGTGGTTTGCCAATTTTTATCGGCATTTTATTGACCATTTTTCCCAGAAAGTGGCTCCCATTAAAAGATTACTTCGCAAAAATACCTCCTTTCATTGGTCATCACAAACGGAAGAAGCATTCCAGATGTTAAAACAAGCTTTTACCACGGCCCCTATTCTAGCTCATCCACGAAGTTCAGATCCGTTTATAGTGGAAGCAGATGCTTCTGACGTAGCCATTGGAGCCATTCTTTCACAAAGGCATCCTACTACAGGACAATTACATCCTGTAGCCTACATGTCTAAAAAACTTAACCCTGCGGAACAAAACTATACTATTGCAGAAAAAGAACTATTGGCAATACGTGCAGCATTCAAAGAATGGAGACACTATCTTTCTGGAACAATCCATCGAATCACAGTCTATACCGATCATCGGAATTTACAATTCATGAGTTCAGCTCGAGTACTGACCCCTAGACAATTGCGGTGGATGTTATTTTTTGCTGAATTCGACTTTGTTTTGACCTTCAGACCAGGTAGTGATAATAGAAAAGCGGATGCTTTAACTAGACAAGATTCAACTCTAGTACATGAGAAACCTCAACCAATGTCAATCATTAATCCCTCTAAGGTTATATGCTTAATAGCTGCTGATGAATTTCTGGATTCTGTTTGTGCACATTTCAACAGTACGGAATGGTCAATCTGGTTGGAAAAAGGCACTGATTATTCAATACGACAAGGTTTACCATTCTATAAGTCAACCATTTATTTACCCACAAAGGAGTTACAAGACACAGCTTTTCAATGGTTGCATACTCATCCAGTAGCAGGCCATCCAGGACCCCAAAAAACGCTTGAACTTCTGAAAAGATATTTTTGGTGGCCCACTTTGATTAAAGATGTCAAACAAATGATAGAATCATGTGATATTTGTGCCCGTTGTAAAAGTTCTCATGTGAAACCTAAGGGATTATTAATACCTTTACCAACTCCTAATTCGCCATGGGAACATATTTCAATGGACTTTATTACAGGTCTCCCCGAAGTCAACCAGGTAAACACAATATTAGTAGTTATAGACAGTTTGACTAAATATGCACATTTTATTGCGTGCAAAGGACTTCCCACATCAAGTATCCTGGTCAATCTTATTCTACAAAATATTGTGCGGCTCCATGGTCTCCCAAAGGTTATTCTATCTGACAGAGGCTCGCAGTTTTCAGCTCATTTCTGGCAGAAATGGTGTCAGGCTTTACATATTGATTCCAATCTATCTACAAGTTATCATCCACAAACTGACGGCCAAACTGAAAGGTTAAATCAAACATTAAAACAATATCTGCGATGTTACGCAGAAGAAGATCCCTCTTCGTGGCCTTCGCTTCTGTGGCTCGCAGAATTAGCATATAATAATTCTTGTCATTCTTCAACAAAAAAAACTCCATTCTATGGTCTTTATGGTCAACATCCTCGTATTCTACCAGTTGATTTTCCTAGTTCTATTGACATAATGCCGGCAGTACAAGGAATGTTATCCCAGTTAAAAAAGATTCATTTACAACTTCAACAAAATCTTCAACAAGCCAAAGTAAAATACAAACAACAATATGACAAGAAACATCAATCTGGTCCTGAATACAAGATAAAAGATATGGTCTGGTTATCTACAAAGAATTTAACTTTTAAAGACAAGAATGCATTTCATCCAAAATTCATTGGCCCATACGAAATTCTTCAACGTGTTAACCCAGTAACATACAAACTAAAATTACCCCCATCCTTGCAAATTCATCCTGTGTTTCACACCTCTTTGCTTAAACCTGTCATTACCAAGCATAGAACACATCCACCTCCACTTCTTGTTCAAGATCAGTGGGAATATGAGGTACAAACCATTAGAGATTCTAGATTTCGGGGTAATTCCTTGTGGTATTTGATATCCTGGAGAGGATATGGTTCTGAGGAGGACTCTTGGGAGCCTGCTTCAAATATTCATGCTCCACGTTTAATACAGCAATTTCATCTCCGTTACCCCAATAAACCAGGTCCACGCCCACGTTCGGGGAGGGGGTGTACTGTCAGAACCACAATAGCATGTGGGCGCAGTTGTGCTAATGTAATAGTGAAACCACGCATTATATGTGGTACAAGACATTTATTTCATATATCAGGTCATTGGTGGTATCATTATGCTCAAACAGAGAAAAAGCATTGAGCATCACCATCATGGAAGAATCCAGAATATAGAGAAAACTCTAAATCCCAGACTTCCCTTTAATTCAATTATGTTTGGGCGTGGCCAGGCTATAAATACCTGCCACACCCGTTCATCCGACGCTTTCTATTCCGAGCGTCTAATGAACATCGTTCCGGTGAGCAGCTGACATAGTTCTGTGAAATGCGAGCGGCCGGCTCGCAGCGGTGAGGAATTTCATTTCAGATTTCTGAACCTAATTACCAGAAATCTGTTTTGTTTGTTTAGCGAGCAGACGGCTCGCAGAGGTAAGGAAATTGCTTTTTAGCTTCCAGAATAACAGCTGATATAATCTTCAGAGTTCTGTTTGTTTATTTAGCGAGCGGTCGGCTCGCGGTGGAGAATAGTTTCCTTTAATACAGTTGCACTTTGGAAATTCCGTGTTTATTCTTTGTTTTAAAACAGAAACGCTACGCGACTGAGTTTTTGCAACAGTGTGTCATTTGAAGATCGATCTCTCTAGGAAATCTAAGGCAGCCAACATTCTCTGTGGGGGATTTCTTTGAAAGAAAAGCTAAAGGCTATAATCGTTTTCCTTTTAAATGTTCAAAGTATTCTAAAAGTGTTGGTTTTCATTGCACCATGTTTTAAAGGTGACATCGTTTTTTTTTTAAGAGAAAGACAAAAACTGGTCTGTTAAAGGAAAGAGATTAATATTTGTGTAGTTGAGAATAATTGAGGAATTCTTGGTGCTGAGTTTCAAGTCTTTGCAAGAAGTTATTTTGGAGGAAATAATCCCGCTAAATGTTTACATGTTTAATTCTTGGTACAAGGTGTGCTGCTGATTTTATTTCTAAAAACAAATACTCTCTTAGGAATTAGCGAGATCATCGTTAGTTAGTAGAATTTTCTAGTTAATGTCAATTTGTATATTTCAAATTAACCCATTCCTTTTCAGATCTCCCTCCTTGCTGTACCTTCCCGATTAACCCTTCCCCCGGCTGGGCCACTCGAAAGTTCAGCGCTATTACAGCATCTGACTTTGGTGTTGCCTGGAAGTGGGACCCTGTTCAGCATCGTGCAGATCCCGAGAATTTGGACCCCCTGACAGACTGGGACAAAGAAGGCAGGATGAGGTCATGAGGTCAGTGTTTGGACATGTATCTAGCCTTGCTGGGTTTATCCCCTTCAGCATCGGTCGGGCTTAGCACCTGAGGGTTGGCCAAACACCTGACGCTTGGCAAAAAGTTCTAGATGGGCAGTGATAGGTTTTGAAGCAGGCACTAAAGCCTTATAAACTGATTGTGACACCGAAGTTTCAAGGGCTTTGCATACTGCCTGTTGGACTGAGGCGTCTAGTGCCTCCACTATATCATCATCCTTATGCTGGCTCTGAACTTCAGAGCTGTAATATTGCCCATACTCCTCTTCTTTAAAACTTCACAGTCAACCATGCTGAAATCAATGCTGCAGTCAGAGGACAATGAAAGCCAAGACACCCCCAGAGGGGAAGTAAGGGGGGGAGCTGACTCCAAGTGCAAACTCCATATCTCCATATCTCTATCTGCTCCCAATGGGAAATTACACTAAAATGTTTACAAGGTATTGGCACCAAGGCCTTAGCTCCTCAGCCAAGGGCTGCAACACTGATTATTACAGCTCCTTTGAGACTCTGCAACAAGAGGGCATCGGAATAGGAGGCAATAAACAATATACAGGAGAGCGTGCACTCTGCTCTGAAAATCGATCATTCTCCAATTATTGCAGCCTGAGAGAGGCGTAAGAGCGCGGTGAGCCCAGATGGCAAATGCAATGGCGAGCGATCAGACTGCGCGTCAGCAATCAATTGAGAAAGAGGACTGCACACAGAGCCCAATCGGGAGCCCAAGCGAAGCCCAGGTGGGCCTACGTGTACGACCTCAGGCTTAAAACAGCAGCACTCGGGCCCTGTGGTGTTGCCGGGTGTCAGGGGCGGGCCGGCTCCATTAATATACTGCACACCTGTAATAATGCTCTGCACACGTGATGTAGTTGATCAACATCCCATGCATTAAGACCATGTCTGAGGGGCCGTGCCTCCTTTTATTAACTCATACCCACGTGACCTGTGGGTCACTTCATAACGGAATGATACAACAGGGGTCATAAGGAAACACCTCACTTACTGGGCTCACTTTGGTAGTGGTCGCGACACCGTTGCGTCACGGGCACAACACTACATCCCTCCCAAAGCCCCAAACATAAATAAAGGTCAAACAGTGCTATATTGTAAAAAGAAATGTTCAGACAAGGTAATCTCGCAAACGAGTCGAGGGTGTGGGGTTTCTTCTCACCTCGTACCGTGACCCCACAGTTCTCTTGGAGGGCGACAGGGCGTTGTCACAACTGGCACCTTGGTTGCTCTCCTGATCCAGGGACTCAGGACCGCCACTCACTGGCTCACTGCTTGGCCTAGGCTCTCTCAGTAGGTCACCATCTAAGACATCATCTCCGTCAGGTGAGACAGGGTTACTGCCTGTGTCTGCATCAGTGTGAGAGGCCTGGGGACAGAACCTTTTGAAATGGGAAATGTTTTGGGTAACTTGTTCTGTTCCCCACTGAGCAATTATAAAGGAGCCTTGTCGCCTAGATATAATCCACGGGCGATCTTCATACGGCGCCCAGAACTTGCTGCCCGGGAACCTGTCCTTCAGGAGAACCCAGTCTCCCACTTGCAAGTCTGAAAGGTGAGATCACCACTGAACACTGGCTCTGTAATTGGAGCGCTTTCTTTTGATATACTCTTTGGCTCTGTCAACCAGTTCAGGAGTCCAAGAGCCGTGGTGGGGAATAACATCCATAACAACCCACCCCATAGAAAGGTGACTTGGGGCAACCCCATTTGTAGAGTGGGGTGTCTGACGGTAATCTTGCAGAAATGAGTACACCGCAAGTTCTGGCATTTCATGTTTCGTACAACTTTGTTCAGCGTTTGCATGAACCGTTCTACCTCCCCATGTGGCGTTATTTTCCGGTGTTAGACACCAAGGGACGTAAGGTATTTTGCTAACTCCTTTCCTTGAAAAGGTGGACTTTTGTCAGTCCTGATTTCTTGTAGCACTCCGTGAGTCGCAAGTATCTTTTCTAGTTTCGGTATCATCTCCTTCGCTGTTAGAGAATGGACCATCTCTACCTCTGGATAGCAAGAGAAATCATCAATCAGTATCATCATATGCTTTCCATCAGGAAGGCTCCCAAAATCAAGGCTGACTGCGACCCAAGGTCTTGTGGGACGTTCTTTAGTTTCTACGGGGACTGGTACGCTTTGCTCTCATGTTACTTGACACCAATGGCAGGAGCGCACAAGCTCTTCAACTTTCAGGTCCATCATTGGGAACCAGACCTTAGTTCTCAACTGACTCTTCACCTTCACCATACCTTGATGGCCAGCGTGCGCTAGTTAAACCTCTCTGTCGGTCAGACTGCTAGGACCACCAGCCGATGTCCTCGGAGGAGACAGCCTTCACTACTAACAGTCAACTCTTGACATACAAGGTATAGAGCTTCCATAATGGTTTGTGCGTCGGGGTGAGGCTAAGCCATTCTGCATTGCATGACATGCCTGACTTTCCATTGCCCGCATGGCTCGTTGTAGGTTTTCGTCCTGGGCTGTTGCCTGTTGGATGGCTTTGACTGGGATGGGTCGCGGTATGGACCTTTACATTATGCACCTGACATACTCTTCCATTTCCTGAGCCTCACTTTCTTCAGTGAGGGTTGCTGTTCTCGGATGCCTGGATAGATAATCCACAGGATTGCTCTGGCCTGGGCGATATTCCACCTTACAATTGTATTCTTGCAGCTGTAGCATCCATTTCTCAATGCGAGGAGGTGGCTTAGAAGCAGTGCCATTGAAGAGTGGGATCAGTGGCTTGTGGTCAGTCGTGACGGTGAATGGGTGTCCATATACAAAGAGATGAAAATGCTTGCCTCCCCAGTGTATAGCAATTGCTTCTCGTTCGATCTGTGAGTAACTTTGTTCTGTGTCCGTTAGTGATCTGCTACCGTATGCCACTGGAGCCCACTCGCCTTCTCACAGCTTCTATAGAAGTACTGCTCCTAGTCCTGTTGCGCTTGCATCTACAGCTATGGTGGTGTCCTTCCTGGGGTCAAAATATCGCAGGGTCGTGTCCGCAGACAAAGCATCTTTAGTCGCCTGGAACGCATTCTCTTGTGCCGGACCCCAGGACCACGACGTGTTGGCTTTAGTCAAGTCTCTCAATGGTTGTGTGAGGGACGTAAGGTCTCTGATGAATCTCCTGCAGTAGTTCACCATACTTAGAAAGCTACGGACTTCAGTCACGTTGGTGAGCGGGAAAGCGTTCTTTATGTCTGCAAATTTGTCAGGGTCTGGCACAACCCCCTCCAATGAGAATACATAGCCGAAGAATTGTAATTTATCCTTCAGAAATTTGCATTTCTCTCAGTGAATATTTAGACCAGATTCGTAAATGCGCTGAAGGATTTTCTTCAGTTGGGCATGGTGTTCTGGAATGATTTTGGCATAAATCAAAATGTCATCACTAACATTGATGACTCCAGGTAAGTCTATCAGTAACTCCCGAATCGTGTTCTGAAACACCTCTACCCCGCTGGAAATCCCAAAATTCAGCCTCTGGTAGCGACGAAGTTCCACAAGAGTTGAGAATGTCGTGATATATCTACACTCTTCTGCTAAGACTAGTTGTTGATACCCTGCCCGATGGTCTAATTCTGAGAACCAGCGGGCCTCGCTCAGTTCCCTGATGAAATCATCGATGGTAGGAGTCAAATGGCGTACTCTCTTGATTGTGGCATTGGGCAATCTCATTTCTATACAGATTCTGACTTCTCCTGGTTGTTTTGGCTTCCTAGCCACTACAATCGGTGACACCCATGGAGTTGGACCCTTTACCTTTTCAATAATGCCCGCAGCCTCCAGTTTCTCTAGTTCTCTTTCCACCAGAGGCCTGAGGTGGAAGACAATCTGTCTGTGGCGGAGTGCTACGGGTTGGACTGACTGGTTGGACTGTCTATGTGGAGGGTGATTTCTTTGGTTTGAGGCACCCTATTCCTTTGAATACTTGCTGAAAGGACTCGAGACTCGGTGTCACTGAGTGATTCAACATAGACACCGAGTGTGAAGGTCACAATGCCTAGAGCTTCAGTAGTGTGACACCCTAGCAGTGTGCGCTGACCTTCTTCTGCCACATATACCTAGGCCTCTATTTCGTATGGTCTGTGACAGATGGGAGCTTGGAATCTGCCTCGTATTGTGAGTGGCTGAGCTTGTCCGTAAGCAAATACTCTGATACGGGTTGGCGTCAGGGGTGGTCTCGGCTGCAAGCTTTGATACGTAGCCTCAGCCATGACATTGATTGACGCTCGAGTGTCTACTATAGCTGCCACTGGACATCCTGCTATAATTACTTTGCACTTAGGTAGCCGTTCATGTTCCTGGGTCGCAGTGTTGTTCGTGAAGATTGAGTGCACTGTTTGCGTTTCGTACTCATCGTCGTCCATGTCAATGCCTTGAGTTTGCGCTTCGAGGACCGTGTTCACAGTGGTTCGAGGTGTTGTGCTCGTGTGTCAGCCTGCACACTTTTATGAAGTGATTTGGCTTGCTGCATCTTGTGCATGTTTTTCCTTTGGCAGGGCAGCCTGATAAGGGGTGTGGTGGTCCTCCACATCGTCTGCATGTTCTCTGCGACGGTGTTTGTTTCCTTGGTTTGGGTCTGTAGGGCGTGGGCGTTACCGCGGCTACCTGCTCTACTTTGACTGGGCACTGGAGTGCTGCCTCCATGTGTGAAGCTCTCGCTTCCAACAGTTCTTTTGTTCTTCCCATCATCGTCTGCTAAAGACCGCCCTAACTCCTCTAAGATTCGTTCTCGTAATTTCGCTGATGCACACCCTTGGATAATTTGCCCTCGAATTTTGGCATTTTCATTTTGGAAGTTGCACATAGTGGCCACCTTTTTTAGTCTCATGTAGAACTTGTCAATGGACTCCTCTGGGTTTTGCTGGGCTTGCCTGAATATGAACCTCTCATAGTCCACGTTGACCATGGGTTCGAAATGAGCTTTGAGGGCTGCGATTGAGGGTCAGGTGTGTTTTTGGCGTTGCTTTAGCAATTGGTTTCAATATTCTATATATGTCTTTCACTCCTAGATGCAGTAGCATGGCTCTCTTTTGGGCATCTTCGATTTTCATGGCTTCAAAGAAGAGCAATATTCTCTCGACCCAGTCTTTCCACCTGGCTGCCTGTGCTGATGGGGTGCCCTCCACTATGAATGGTTCTATGGGGGGTATGGTATTCATCTTGTGTCGATTCCTTTCACTTTTTTTTTCTTTCATGAATATTTTGTTTTTGTGGACCTGCCCTGTTTTTTCAGCAGCTGTGTGTACAGCTCAAATGTTGTGTGCCACTCAGAATTGGGCTGGTCACTAGGCAGGAGGGAGCAGCACAAGTCACAGTTCTGGAGGTAAGCTGGCAGCACTAAACAGGTGAGATGCTTCCCCTTTAAGAAACTGAGACCGGGGTGGGCAGGGCCTCTTTTGACTCACCGGCACCTTCATACATACACGCTGCTTCCTAGAAGCTGTGGAAAGCCCTCATCCACGCCGATATACTTGGACAGTTGTGTTGCCATGGGGACGCGATGATCTTAGCGTCACCACTCAACCAGCAGCACCATTCGACCGGCACGAGCAACGCATGACAAGAAGCAAGACGAGCGGCCTCTGTGGTGTTGCGGGGTGTCAGGGGTGCGCTGGCTTCATTAATATACTGCGTGCCTGTAATAATGCTCTGCACACGTGTTGTAGTTGCTTAACAGGCCCCGGCTACACGGGCGTGCTCCGGTGCTGCTGTTCCATTGCATGCGCTAAGACCACGCCTGAGGGGCCACCCCTCCTTTTATTAACTCGTACCCACGTGACCCATGGGTCACCTCATTATCATACCAAAGGGGTCATAAGGAAACACCCTTCTTCCTGGGCTCACTTTGGTAGTGGTCGCAACACCGCGTCACGGGTGCAACACTACAGGCCCTACAGCACCGAAGTCCAGAAGGGACACATCAAAAATAAATAAAAACCCCATGAAAATGAATAGAACGGGTCGGCAGCAGTAAAAACTCTGTGGTACAGGGAACAAGACGGCAAAAGGCCATTAGCACCATTATAAGAAAGATGCTAAGGAGACGCACACAAACAGTAAGACAAGTAGTGATATTGCATCAAGTCTGCAATAAAATGCATATGTAAATAAATATAAATAAGACAATACAAGTAAAAAAACTGTATGGCACTTATCTTGGCTGCCAAGCAGCGAAGAAAGAGGCAGCTAAGATGGTGCCTTTTGTATTTGTAGGGTCTGTTGGGCCATGATTGGTGGGATGGAAGAGAAAAGCATCATGGGATGTGTAGTTATTGTTTATGTTTAACTGGTTTTTTATTGGATGCCATTAAAAAGAGTAGTAAAGAAGGAGAAGCATAATCCTTGCCTCAGTGTCCTTAACGGATTTAAAAATGATTAGTGCGAATTCTAGCAAATTTCAGACTGGGCCCCCTGTGATCAGGCCGAGGGGGGTTGCCCAGCCCAGCCTCTTCAGGGTGATGACACGGATGGACAGGCCCGGCCTTGGTAAGTGAAGAAAGCCCCGCCTCTCACTCTTGTGACTCCTGGGGCTGTGTGAAGGGTTCCTAGGACAGGTAGTCCCTGCAGTTGGTGTTGGTTTTGGGTTTCAAGTGCTGCGGGACAGCTGGAAGCGCTATGTAGTACAAATGATGAAAGCCCCACCTCTCACCCTTGTGACTCCTGGGGACGCATGAAGGGTTCCTGGAACAGGTAGCCCCTGTAGCAAGCATTGATTTTGGTTTCCCGTGCTGCGGATTAGCTAGAAGCGCTATGTAGCACAAGTGAAGAAATCCTCACTTCTCTCCCTATGACTCGTGGGCCAGGTACTCCCTCCAGCTGACATTGGTTTCAGTTTCTCCTTGCCTTATGAATATGTTAAAGTCTAGTTATAGTGCAGAGTATATGAACTAGCATTATAGCAGATATATAGATTATGGTGATTAACATAAAGGCAATACATATAAATACAATTAAATTTACCAACATAAAAGATGGGACTCTTTAGTTGAACTCTATGATGGAATCCAATCTTTGGTAGCCCTAGATAATGTTTAGATTGGCTCCAAAGTCTTATCAACAGGAGCTTCCTAAATGGTAACTTCCTAAATGGTACTCAGGCATACCTGCTCATAGTTTGTGATTTCTATTCACTAGTATCTTTAGAGAACTAGGGGAAATATTTATACTCTGTTTGCACCAAATTAGCGTAATTGTTTTTTACTCTAATTCATTGCAAAACTAACTCCATATTTATACTTTGGTCCTAGACCCGTCTAGCACCACATTTATGGAATTAAAGTCATTTTTTTAAAGTGGAATCCTACTTTGCCTTAATGAGATGCAAGGTAGGCATTCCCATGCAAAAAATGACTCTACGCCTTAACGCCATATTTATACACCTGTGCAAAAATGGTGCACAGGAGGGAGGAGGGGTCAAAAAATGGTGCAAAGCTTGCTTTGCCCCATTTTTTAACACCTGATTCAGGGCAGGCGTTAGGGACCGGTGGGCCTATTTCCATGGTGGATCACCAGGCCACAGGGACACCTCCCTCCCCACACCAGAGGGACTGCAGAGGATGGGGGATCCCATCCAAGGTAAGTTTAGTTAAGTATTGCATTTTATTTTTTAAAGTGCCGTTGGGGCCCCTGAAATGGCCCCCCTACATGGCACTGGGTGCAATATACATTATCATCCCATAAAAAGCACTGTTATACAGTGAATAACTGTAAATAAAATTGCAAGCACATTTATGCCTTATAAAATATATGTAAATGATAAATGAGCACACATATAATGTATGTTGTAGGAGGGATAAAAAGCAGAAATAAAGCAAAGACAAACAATAAAGGATAAGGAGCAAAATTATCGATCTGGGCCATATAGTGTATTTAGGAAAAATTCCTATCAAAAGAAGAATACACCCAACTTTCTGGTGGCCGGACATGGATTTCATAAAGGATAGAGTTAGAGACTGCATTGTATGCAGTCTAGAACTTGTAAGCCAGCCAGAAGGACCACGGGAAAAGTTATCAGTAGATTTCATCGGTCCATTCCATGTCTTGTGGTTGAAGAACAAGTTTGTCATCATGTTAGTAGATTACAATGCCAAATGGTGAAGAGTGAAGTTTGTCGGAGTCAAACACAAAAGCTGTCATACAATTCTTCGATAAGGACTTTAGAAGAGACAGTTTTCCAAGAGAGATTGTTTCAGAGAATGGAGTACAGTCCACTTTGAAAAAAATGGTTCATTTTCTCTATGAATCTAAAATCAAATATCATAAGATGCCATTTCTGCTTTCTACCAAGCCCGTAGTTTGGTGGAAAGCATGAATAGAGTGGAGTGTGCCCACGGGGCCAAGCCTGTAAATAATAATATCAATGGAGCAGTGGACTGTGTGTTGTGGTTATACAGTACAGCCCACACTCTATTAAGGGAGTCAGTTGTTTGCAATACTGTGGAGGAGGACATTGTCTTCCATATTTGTCCAGCATGGTTCAGCATGTGGCATCAGCATCCTGTACATAAGAATATATTACACTGTGAGATTCCCAGCTCTTTTTTAGAGGTGAAAATAGTCAAAGCAGGCACAATAAATATTTTGCCATAAGAAATTCTGTGAGAAGATGCAGTGAAAAGATTCTGGTCATGTAACGTGCCATACCATCCTCTTGGAAGACGGTAATATGCATTTGATCCACAGATGTTATAAACTCCTGGAATTGCCAAATCCTGTCCATTCAACATGAACGTCCATTTACTCTGAAACAGAAACACGTTTGCATTCACTTGTTCCCACAAACAATGTATCAGTTCTAGATTTAGGTCTAAACACAAAGCTTTCCTACCTGTTGCACATCTAAAGCTAACCTTCCTTGTGTTTTTATCTCACTAAATGGATAATCATTTCTAAAGGTCCTTTTTTCTAAACCCTTGTCTAATTTCTCCTTTATTGCTTTTCTCCTGTCATCTGTCTGATCTAAGAAGCTTTTTTCTACGGAAGTAAGCAAGTATGTCAAAGTGTTGCGGTGCGTGTATGCGGTGCCAAAGGTCAACGTAGGCTCAAAGAATCCTCTCACTAATTCTATAGTGTTCTCCTTAGCTACTCTACTCAGACACTTAATTATAGGGACAACCAAAAACACAACATCATAATTGGAGTAGAAAATACTGAATGTACTCCTGGTTATAGAATCTTGTTAGTAACAGACTACAATTTATCCTGTAAGTAAGGGGCAAACTATGATAAGTGACTCCTTCCTCGACTGACAAAGGAATCTGCGTGCAAACATAACTCGCATTTATCGTCTCAACATACTCAATAAGCCATAGAAAACATTAGAAGAAAGTTCGCCTTGGGCATTATCTATGTGCAGATATTTCTCATCTAGCCTAAACTTCTCTAATTCTGTGAGTGGAATAGTTGTCTCTAAAGCTAAGGTATGGTTGGCTTTACTCTTGTCAAAAACAGTCATTTCCACTATCAATACCAGGCACAATATCAGGCATGCAATCGCCAAACCAATACTCATGTATTTACAGCACCTATTCTTCCTATCCTGCTGGCTAAGGCTACTCATGATCTGTAAAGAATCAGAAAGTAGAAGAGAAAAATTATAACTATGCAGCAAAAATCTAAAACAAATCTTCAATCTTCTTCAGCAATTACTTACAACTTTCAGTCTTTCTTCCAGGACCCTTTTTGTCAAAAAATAAGTAAGTTGTCAAAGTCGGTTTAGCAGCTTGTCAAATCAGGTTATCAAAAACTTTTCCAGTTGATTTCCATAGTCTCTTTCCTGCACTTTTCTCAGCTTACAGTTTTCAACAGTTCAGTTGATTGATCTCCTTCAAGTGCCAAAATATTGACCTGGAATGTCTCGATCAAAACAAAAAGACAAAAATTCTCTCTGCCATTCACTTGTTGTTGCATATGCCCATTCAGGACCAGCGTACATTTGGCTTGCAATCCTTTTTCTTTTCAATCTTCGATCTCCCCTCTTCAGTTCTGGAGTTGGTCTGGACGTTGTTGGTACTCTCAACAACTACTCTTCATTGTCCAACGGATATGCCACTTTCCTCGTATGGCTTGCATGGATCCAGTTCGGAACTCCAGCACACTTCACAGGTGTGGTAGTGATCAGCACGTCCTGGTAAGGACCCTTCCACTGAGGCTCCAAATATGTCTTCCTTACGTGCATTCTGATTACAACCCAGTCACCTGCTCTTGATCTTGAGACGGTTGCAGTGTGGTAAATTTCCACCTGATGAGAGAAAGAGCGAACCACATCAGCCAGACCTTTGCAGTAGTCCAACATCATATCATTTGTTATGTTCACAAGAGGATTTGCAGGAACCGCTGGCAATCTCATTGCTCTGCCCATGAGGATCTCATGCGGTGACTTCCTGTCGGGTGTGTTCCTCATTGTCATCAGAACTAACAGTAGTGCGTCAGGCCATTTCAAATTCATAAATGCACACATTTTCGCCATCCTTGATTTCCAAGTACCATTCATCTGTTCCACAAGTCCTGATACTTCAGGGGTGTATCTACAATGCAACTTCTACTCAATGTTTAAAGCTGAACATAGTAATTTAATTACTTCCTTGTTGAAGTGACTTCCTCTATCTGATTCTAAAGATACCAGAAACCCAAACCGTGGTATCAGTTCCCTAAGCAGTAACTTTGCTACTGCAAGGCTGTCATTTCTTTGTGTAGGATAAGCTTCAATCCAATGGCTAAAGATGCAAACAAACACATATTGCAATCCTCCACACATAGGCATTTCAATGAATCCATCTGCATTCTGCTGAATGGACCTCCTGCTCTTCCAATGTGGCTCACATTGACCACTGTCCCTTTGCCAACGTTCATTTGTAGACAAATGACGCAACAATGGCAAACTGCTTTGGCAATCTGTCTCCATTTTGGATTGAACCAATTTTGCTTAAACATTTGAATCATAGCATCCCTCCCAATATGTGCTTGACCATGATAATATCTAGCCATTTGAGTCAGCAAACTATTTGGCAAAACCAACTTACCCTTTTCTGAAACCCATAGTTCATCTTCACGCTGGACACATTTAAATTTGACCCACGAATTTTTCTCTTCCCTTTCAACGTTATCCTGTAATTCTTTCAATTCTTCCAAGGTATCTATAACATGTAATGCATAACTCTGGCACATCTCGTCTTTATCACGTAACAATTCCAATTTGAACGATATACAGTCCAACTTGATCCGCATATCCATTTCCCATTGACACAAAGGCCCTCATTATGACCCCAGTGGACGGCGGTATAATGGCGAAAAGTACTGCCAGCACTTCCCCATAATATGACATTGGCGGTTTGGCTCAAGCCAAACCGCCAATGTACCACTCCGTCCGCCACCGTGGTAACAGCCGCTGGGCTGGAGATTTCAGTCTCCAGCCAGGCGGCCATAACTAGCCCACCCGCCTTATGGAATTATGACCCCGCCTACTGCCATGGTTTTCGTGGCCTCCTTACTTCCACGAAAAGCATGGCGGTAGGCACTATCAGTGACAGGGAATCCCTTCCCTGTCACTGATAGGGGTCTTCTCCACCCTCCTCCCCCTCCCCAGGTTTCCCCCCACTCCCCTTCCCACTCCAGAACCACCCCCAACATACACGCATCTTCACGCATCAACATGCACACTCATACACACACTCATACCCACATGCACCCATGCATGCATACATCCATTCACACACATCCAAACAGACTGACATACATACAAGCACACACGCATTCACACAACACAACATACATGCACTCACACATCTACACATGCACACACATACAACACGCATCACACACCCGCATTCACACACGCACAGACATACACACACACCTCCCCACAGACACACAACATTCCCCCACCCCCTTCCCCTGTCTGAGCACCCAACGTACCTGATTTCAGGGGGTCCTCCGCCAGCAGCAGCGTCCGCCAGCAGAACACCAGCAGGCTGTATCATGTGGCAAGCTCTAATAAGGGCTAATAGTTCCGCCACTTGTGCAGAATATACTCCTCAAAGCCAAGACGCTTCAAGTATACCAGAAATTGTGCATACAGCATATACTGCTCTCATTGTTCCCATGTTGTTTCTTAAATAGGAACCGTCAACAAAAATTATCTGATCATTTTCCTCCAATCAGGTATCTCTAATATCAGGTCTCGGTTTTGTGCACAGATCAGTTACTTCGAGACAATCATGTTCAACTTCTTCCAATTTGTCAATTTCAACATTTCCTTTTCGGAGTAAGGTTGCTGGGTAAAGCACTGTACATCTTTTCAATGACACATTTGGGGACCCCAGGATGCTCATCCCCTAATGAGTCCGCCTGGCACCTATAAAGTACTGCGTTTTAGTTCATGTAAGTAAAACTTCAATGGAGTGAGGGGCCATTACTGTCAGAGGGTGTCCCATCACAATGCTCTCACTCTGAGTGAGGCTCAGTCCAACCGCAGCGACTGCACACAGACAGCCTGGTAAAGCTGCTGCAACTGGGTCCAAAGTAGCTGAAAAATATGCTACTGGGCGGTTTATACCACCATGGACTTGAGTCAAGACAGACAATGAACATGCATCATGCTCATGACAAAACAACATGAAGGTTTTTGTGTAGTCAGGCATTCCCAAAGCCGGGGCTTTCACAGACTTTCTCTCACCTCAGAAGATGCTTTCATACAGGCTTGATCTAATACTAAGGGATCAGTAACTTCTTTGTGAGTCAGCTTCTGCAATGGCTTTGAAATGACTGAAAAGTTGGGAATCCACTGGCGACAATAGTTTACCATTCCCAAAAACATCCTGACATCTCTCTGTGTGGCTGCGGGACTCATTTGTAATATGGCTGTGACCCTTTCTCTTTTCCTAGTTCCTTTCTCAATTAGGAGAACCAAATATTTCACTTCTTTTTGATAGTACTGTAACTTTGCTGGGACAATTGTACAATACTTCTTTTGTTTTGGATGCAATCAGCAAATCATCCATGTACTGTACCAATGTCGAATGGAAAGGCATCTCCAATGATACCAGGTTTTTTTCAAGATCTGGTTGAAAATAGAAGGTGACTCTGAAAACCCTTGAGGAATTCTACACCAACAGTAGACGCGATCCAAAAATTTGAAACAGAAGAGAAGTTGACTATTCTCATGAAGAGGAACAGAAAAGAATGCTTGTGACAGGTCTATTACGGTGAACCATTCAGCATTGCATGGAATCTGAAACACAATCTCTGCTGGATTTGGCACTACGGGGCAACATTTAATTATGATATAATTTACTTTCCTCAAATCCTGATCAATTCAAAATTTCCCACAGGGCTTTCGCAATCCCATTATTGGTGAATTACATGGACTGCTCAATACTTTTTTCAAAACTCCTTGGTTTACAAATTCTGCAATTATGGGAGCAATCCCTTCAATTGTGTCCAGTGTCATGTGATATGGAGGACCCTGGTGAAAATTTGCATTTTGCTTGACTGGGACCTTAACTGGCTCAACTCCTTTTATTAGACTAATGTATTTTCCTGTCAAATCCCACACCTTCATTTTAACTGTTCCCTGTAAGTCAGAAGGAAGATCTCTCATAGTGAAAACCGGAAAGTAGCTAATCATAGAGTAGTATTCATGTATTGTCTCACAATCTGTCTCTGGGGTTGGGTTATCTTCATCATCACTGTTTGTCTGAATTTCAGTTCTATCATTCGAGCAAGTAATTGAACATCTTGTTTTGCACAACAATTCCCTTCCTAGTAAGGATACTGGACTCGTCACAAACTACAAATTTGTGTAATCCTTTAAAGTTCTCACTTTTGTCCTGAACTGGTTTTGTAATCTGGTTTGTCAAATATTGATTCGCGACTCCTGCAATCTGGACTGTTTTCCATGAAAGGGCCAAGTTTGGAACTTCTGGAGTTCTCACAGTAGAGCGTGTAGCTCCTGTGTCAACCAAGAATGAAACTTTGTGACCCATTACTTTTCTCTTTACATATGGACCTTTCTGATCTACCTCTAAGGAAGCTGCAAGCACACATTCTTCTTCATCCGAACTCTCACTCACCCAATCATCGATTATTCCATTCTCACTGAGTAACGGGAATTGGTGTACTGTGTTGTTACTCTGATTCAACCTTTGACCTGTGACCTGCTGAGGAAGCATCACATGCTGCTGCTCCTTTGGGGCTTGATGTATTTGAATTTGCTGTCTAGGTACCATTTGAACTTGTGATTGCATTTGCTGTGACTGGGGCATCTGCAAACGTGGCATTTGCACCTGTTGCATGGGCTGAAAACCTTGTACCTGATTCATGTTGCTTTGAAAATTTGGATTATGCCCTTTCAATCTCTGTCCTCTCATGTTTTGAAAAGTATTGATGTCACTCATTTGCTGAATAACACTTTCCTGTACTAACATTGGACACTCCCACTTCCGATGTCCGAGCCTTCTGTTAGTGTGACATGGCAACAATCTCTTCATACCCGGCACATCATTCTGAACCACTACAGTGTTCAAATCAGGACTAAGATTCACGTTTCCAATTCCTCCACAACCTCTACCTCTTGCTTGATTCTGAAACAAGACGTTTCCCTGCTGCTGTTGTTGCAGAAAATGTCCCTGCATTCCTGTTTGGCCAGCTTTAATCTGCATCACCATTACCTTTTCTTTCAACTTTCTATGCTTCAACTCAATCTCGTCACTACAGTACTTTGTGCACTGCAATACCTCATCAAGCGGCTTTGCTTGCCAGCAAATCAAATGAATCTCAATCATCTGACCAATTTCAGGTCTCAATCCTTCAACAAATCTGAACTCAAAATAAATCATGTCTTTCGGCTCAATTGTTTCAGTACCGCTGTAATGTTTGAACGCCTGCAACAATCTCTCATAATATGCATGTATTGACTCTTTCGCTTCCTGGGCTGTCCTGTCTATTCTCTGCAAGTCAATGTTCTTGGGCGCAATTCTCATTAAAAAAAATTCAGTCACCTTATAGTAATATTTAATTACGTCAGGAGATGGTGCACCTGTGTTGGATCTCTCCGAGGTTCTCTTGTCCGCCTATTTATGCTCCATAAGTCTTCTGCAACTACCATTTCTAACAGGGTGTTCAAATCCTCCCACAGGCCTGTCTGTCTGTTGGTACCATTCCACTGGCTTCTCTCTCAACCTGGGATAATCATTTGTGAACGACAGATTGTCACTTCTGCTCCAAGGAACATGCCAAAATTCCCTCCTGGAATCTCTCGCATGGGTAGAATTGTCACTTGGTCCTCAACCTGCTGCACATTTGCAGTAAGGCTTGCAGAATCTCTTTTCTTTTTGTCTCTTTTCTTCACCTATCTGACTTCCCACTTGTCTAATGCTCCCCATGTTTGAATGCTCTGGATGAATACCCTAAAGATGAATTTTCATTCAGGGTATTCTCATGTTCTCAAAATCTTTTGAGTCAAAATCTAACCTGTAACTCCTCTTCAAGTGCTCTGTTTTCTCAACCTCTATGTCATATTTCTCTGCTAAATCTGCTAATTTCTGATGCACTATTCCTGCTTTGTTAGTAATCAGCTTGCATAGGTACCGCAACTCGTCTTCCTTGAACGTGTCAATCCTGTCTAACCCGATTGTTCCCTCAATTAGATCTTCTGCCTCTAGTCTAAGTCTGGTCAAATTTGGGGCACTTCCTCTGCTTGAATCTCCTTGAGTACTACTCAGCCTCTCTAACCATTCAGTTAATTGCTGAGCTGTCAACCCCTGTAACCTAACATTGTTGTGACTCACACCTGGCACTTGCTGTACTGTTAGATTTGGGGTTTCTGGTGTCACCATGCTTGTGTTTGGATCTATGTATGATCTCACCTCATTATTTGGAGGAGTCTTGAAAGGACTCAAATCAGTTAAAGGGTCTGTTCCATCAAACATTGGTCTTGTGGAAGTTGCCATTCTAGCATTGGTGTTGTATCTCTCCCTTTCTACGCTTGGGCTGAGAGATTTCTGCTCACTATTCCTGGTATTTGCCTGGGCAAACAATGGTATGACTGGACCTATGGTAACTGGTACCAACACTGATTTGGGCTTGGTCTGACATTTGGGTCTTGTTGGTGCACTATTCTTGTATTCTGATTTGTAAAGGTGAACATTTCTGTCTGTGCTCCTGTTATAGGGGTGTATCGTGGAACTGTCTGTGACTGTATCGGGGACATCAAATTTGGGGTGGACTTCATCTGGAACAATCTTGGCTTCAGGTAAACTTGTCCTGTCGGCACTATCAAGTTTGTTGCAGTACCTACAATGGGTACATCAGGGTAAATTCTTGGAATATCTATTTGCGGCATAGGCCCCTTAACCGCCGAAGTAACTGGAGAATTATGGCTAACCTGTATCTGGCTCGTTGATTCAACTGATATCGGGGCTGTAGGATCTACACTGGTGTTTGAACTTCTCTCATGCGCTGCATACAGTGGGAGACGATTTCTCAATAACTGTAAAATGAACTCATCATCATCTGACTCTTCGTTGTATGTAAATGACTTCCTAGATCCTGTGGATTTCTGCTCTTTGTCAGGATACAAATCCTTCTTTTTGGTGCTCTTTCTAGCTTCGTTCTCATTCTTTTGTGTAATTGCAGGAAACAACTTAATTCCCTGTAATATCTCAGTTCTCCAAAATCTCTGATCACTGTTCCATCTAGCCTCTGCTAGTGTCTTCTCAGCTTTTCTCATTCTACTCTCAATTTTTTATTGCTGTTGCTGTCTGGCTACTAGTTCCTAAATTGCTAAGGCTTTGAACTGTGGTGGTCTCGGAGGAGGTTTCAAATCATACAGTACTCTCATCAAATTCTCTAAACTCCTCAAATTAAATGTTCCACCAGCAGGAAACGCTAAACTCCCATCTTTCTCTGTCGCTTTGCACCATTGTTTCAGCCAAAGACATGGTGCAGCACCCTTCTCTTCGAATACAATATAGGTGGGTTGTACCTTTTGGTGCTGTCATTTCTCCTATACTCGTTAAAATATACGTATCTCCCCTTAGGGCACTCTTTATAGCTTAGAAAAATGTAATCTCTGTGACTTTTATGCTACTTTCAGACAAATCCAGAAGTGACTTTCAATCCCAAAATCCTTTTCAAAGACCTTCTCAACCAATGACGCTTCATAGTTGTCCGCCAATCCGTGCGCAACCCTTCTCACTAACCGACCTATCCCAGCACGGTTCCAATGATGTCACACTCACACGTACAGCGACTGCCAAAGTCTTGTGGCTTGTCCTCCTAACCTCAGTTTCCCACGAACTAATGCAAAAATATTGCAAGTACTAAACAAAATCAAAACCCAATTTTTTGGTTTACTACAGGTAGGGTAACACAATTGCTTCAGAAACCTTACAGATTTTTCACTGACGACCTTTCACTCTAGCAGCTACTCTTTCTTTCTCAATTTCCCTGATTCGCAAACAAATTTCGACCTGCAAATTTCACTCTCAACTGATCAGTGGGTCCATCTTGGTGCACATAGGACTCACCAGATCTCAGTCAAAAAAAACTTTCACTCACTTTAGCACGCACTCTCGAGTTTGTCAACCACGTCCGATTGACCTATTAAACCAGGCAAATTACAACAAAAACCAAGTGTCTCCTACACTTTCCAATATACTTTGTAGTCTCAGACCTCGCAGGGTCCGTATGCCAACAACCACGTGGACAATTTTTTAGCACAAAGCGCCAAACACATGTGAAGTTGGACAACTTCCCTGCTCTCACGCTTCAGAGTAAGAAAACTCCTTCAACTACTTCATTTGGAGTATGCAAACTCACTAAACACACACAAACATCACAATTCACCCGCGATTTGCAGAAGCGGTGCAAACACAAAACCTAATCCATTCACTCTGTCACCAGAACACAGAGAACATCTTCAAATAATCAGTGGCAAGCTCCAAGGTTTTGGGAAAGTCATTCTAAGTTCTTAGGGACACATTTTCTATCCACTTTGTATCATCGAACCTGAAAATCTTTCCCAAATCAATTTGACCTCTTATCTTGGTGATCTCTTAAGGAGACTAATCATGTACCAAGCCTTATGATGGGCTCTTAAGGAGACTAACCCTATACCAGTCCTTTATGATGGGCTCTTAAGGAGACAAACCATCATACTCTGCTACTATCTCTGTTAGCCCGTCTGACCCTATTTGGCTTCTTATCTTTAATTTATAAGGGGACCAGTTAGAGGTTTGATGGACCTTTTGACTCCGCTTAGAGTAAATTACACCATAGAACTCAATTTCAATACCAATCAATAACAATATCAATCAATAGAATCAATAATCTTTGAAATAGGTAATTCCATGCACCATGACCCATTTGGCCATGAATAAGCACACCTTTATGCAAACATTTGAACGTTTATTTCCCTATATTAACAATGCTAATACCACATAACTTTTTCTCAATATCAAGTGATACACATACAGAAACAACACCGATTGACCAAATCTTCTAAAGAATCTCAAAATAATGAAAGCATGTATGGTTATGCATTCAAATATTACAATACAACTCTATAGCAAGAATAACTGCACAATAGAAATAGCATACATTTAGATTCAGCAAAGAAACAACATCAACTGTTGTTAATAATTAGCAAACTTTTTCTGTGGTTCTCCTGGCTAACCTTCTGAATAGAACAGCATGTTTGGCCTTCATGCAAAACAATTTAGTCACCACAGATTTGGAAAAAAACATCTAACTATGGCTCTATCAAAATTAGCGGTTGGTACCTAGGAAACAAAAGACAAATGACATCAAACAATAACATTTGATTAGTACCTCTCCTCGGTATGGATCAACAAACTCCAACTGTCTTTGTCAATTGGACATCTATTCGGTCAGCATCAACATCAGGCCTAGAAAGGAAATGGTTCAGAACATGGGCTCCAAGCTCTCTGAACCATTGGTAAAGCATAGTTTAAGGATCAGCATTCAGCATCAAAAGTCTAAGTAATAAATTTAAAGATTGAATTCTCTAAGTAAAAGAATCAAATCGAGTACACCTCATCGCTGGTGAAGGAAAACGGGAAAAAAACCTCAAAGATTAGGATAATCGGAATGGCATGCTTCTCTCAGTGCAGTCGGGCTAAGTTAAAATCCTCCAAAACTCTTCCCACGTTGCTATTGGTCAAAGAATTGTACATTTACATTTAGTCCAATTAAAGTAGAACTTCAAATCTAAGATTTAACTAAACTGTCTTTCACATGTCGATGATTGGCTCCTCTTCTCCTGTTCCCACTGTCGGACTCATAGGGTAACAATTTTGCATCTCTCATCCTCCAGTCAGTGCATCCATTGCTAGCTTCTGGGAACATTGCTTTCATGCTCTCTAAACTCTACAATGTAACGATAGCTAATACAGCGTATCCTAGCAAGCAGTTCTCATGGGAAAAGAAAACCATCTACTAGTGTTTGGTCAATGCAGTGGAACAATACAAGTATTAATTTCTCTTATCAGCCATTTTATGTGAATTATTTAAACAGTGCAACTTAACATGCGGCTGTGCAACTAGGCCCAAGACCTCGCTAACTTAAGGCCAATAATTAATAAAGCAAATACGTAATACAAAATCATTAATATAACATACTACTATATTAATCTAAATGTGAGCACATCATTTCAAATTAATAAGCAATTAATAAGGACACCGTGATATCTGCCAGCCACTCAAGAGGGCACATTTTCCAAGTAGTGCATTATTTTCGAAACATGAATATTTATTAGTAAAAATTCAGTTTTCACACTACCCTATGTTTCTATTTTGTTTAAGTGGGACCAACATGCATTATTCTGTTTTGCTTTAATAGTTTGTGATAAGATTCTGAAGAAGATTAATAATAGTTTATTTTATGTTAATGAAAGAGGAAAAGACGTGTTGTACTTATTAATTCAATCTTAATCACATTTTACTTGACGATTTAATGTAAGCTGTAAATTTGAATTTTGGGACACCATACTTCAGTGGTTCCACCAAATTCTTGCTTATACCGCGATTGTTGTTTGACTTGTAAAGCGCACTATCGCTTAGAAGGGTATCTTGGAGCTCAGGAGGTGTGAGTCTAGCCACACCTTCGGCCTAGTGGGACTACTCGAAAAGCTGGGTATTCAACTTCAGCTTTTTGCAGAATTCAAGAAGTGAGGAGGAGGAGGAGGCTCTTATGGTGTTAAGGGAGGTCGTTCTAACATTTATGAGCAATGTAGGAGAAGGCTCAACCACTGCATCTGGTTTTCCATATGCATGAGATTTGTGCAAGTAATAGTCCAGATGGAGTGACTGGAAGTTTGTGAAAACAGATGCGATTGTTGAAGTATTCTGGGCCAATGTTATGTAGTGCCTTTAAAGTGTGGATGAGGAGTTTGAATTGTGCTTGTTTGTGAATGAGGAGCTTCAGAGTGGCAGCCGAGGTCTGAATGGTCTGCGGCCCTCTGGTAAGTTTTGTGTTGATCCCGGCACAGAGGGTGCGTGAACAGGGTGTGTATAACAAGCATCCTGGTGCTGATTCGGAGCCATTTGAAAATCTTCCTTAGCATTTTCAGGATAAATCTTTTCAGGTGATAACGGCATTGACTTGGGCAGTGAAGTTGAGTTTGCTGTTGATGGAGCATTTCTTTTTTCTCTGATTCGAGGTTGACAAACCTTTTCACCCTAGCAAGGGGTACGAGTCAATTTAACATGGCATCAACTAAACATCTAATTAACAGTATGAGAAATTTAGCCACACAATGAAAACCCAATGCAGAAATATAATTAAAGGGTTTTATTACAAACTAATACTCAGGTTAATGTAAACAATTCTCAAAAAAGATATAGTATCGCCATAGAGTTACGTAATCTATGGAAACAATTAAGATGAATAAGCATCAAACAACCTAAGCACTCTATGTTGGTGATACAGAATAACAATAACAAATCTTGATGCTCGGAAAATAAGTACTGGCCAAATCTTTCAAACATTTTTGCAAATTAGAACCACCCAAATAGACAAGCTAAGGTAGAGGGAAACCTCCCTAAATACCATGCCACTAGTGGGCATGAGCTGAACTACGAATCGTGGGGACAAAAGGTAAAAAGGAAATAAAGGACAAAATAAAGGACCTGGGAAAATCATACAGGGCAAAAAAAGAGTAAGGTAGGCAAAACATAGGTAAAAAGGGAAGGTGTCAGCATAGCAGAAGCTCGGTCAAGAGTCTTCTTGTGGGTCAAAGAAAATATAAGTACTTTCAGCAAGCATTGGGAAATTGTGGGGCAAGAAAAAAAGAGGTCTGTACCTCTTCTCTCTGAGGGGACCAATCTTCTGCAACTAACTGAAATAGATCAGTGAAAGTCCTAGTTAAAGCAATGATTAGTCCATTGATAACACCCAAGAATCAGAAAATCATGTGGTTCAATCTCCTCACATTGCACAGCAATGTCTGAAACAGTCTTTTAGATTTCCAGGACCATTCTGGGAAGGTAGCTGTCCTTGGTCTCCTGTACGACTTTTGCAACATAATGAATAGTGGAAGTCTTCACAATGTCAGGTTCTCTGGGTATTGTCTCCAAAGGTTGCTTTATCAGGCTCTCTATGAATAAAACAATATCACATATATTTCTAAGGTAACATTTCATGTCAAAGCCACCTGAAACGAAATGACACATTAACAGATATGAAAAACTGTTTCCAACATTACAGAGATTCTGGCCTAGCATGGCTAAGCTACTAAAAAGTTGGAATTGCACATTTTATTCATGTTACTTTACGCATGTTGACTTTTAAATTATTAAATGTCCGTTACATTCTTATTTAAACTTCATGTTACAGTTAAGACATATCGAAATAAAGTGTTAATACATGTAAGTGAATATGATGGAGAACTACATTTTTTTCAACATTAAACTGTAACATTTAATACAACGTTATGAAAATCATTATAATTTCAAAGGTAACCACTGTTTAACCATATGAGGATTGTAGTAAAATCACAATCAATGATTACATTTCAATTGATATAGTTATACCACACACGCCTTTCTTAACACTACAGTGAATGCACTCCAATATGGACTTCGAGGACATCACTTGCCAATTAGTCCATCATTAATTCACAAGTTATGATTTCAGTAAGGTCACATATTGCTCAACATTATGACATCTAAGGCAGCAGCCAATTCTCTGCTGCACCAGTCTCCCCTCTGATGGCAAATTAAGCCATCACGAATCAGATTACACTATTTCCCATCAATGAGACGGATCAAAATCTCAGAGGTCGATCCAGGAAAGATCTTCTGAACTCCTCTGACTGCTTAATGTCACTGTAAAATATGTTTTTCTCCCCTTAGCTGTTCTCTTCTTCTTGATGTATTTGTACAGTTTGAAAGATCCAAACATCACCAAAATACATAGGGCACTTATCAGGAATGGTCCCAAATTCTTCCAATTGTTGCACTCCCTAAGCTTCCAAACCACTTTCTGATTGCTGAGAATCCACTACCTATTGGTTCCCAAGCACCTGTTGCTTCTAACTCCTTCATTTCGTCTTCAGATCAGTATTGTTCTTGATATACTTTCTCACCTCTTTACTGTTATGTGATATATAAGTGCAACATTGTTGAACCATCAGCATCTTGCAAACTCCTCCCTCTTTCACAAGGAGGATGTATAACGCAAGACGATTCTGCAAAACCATTGATCTTATAGCCATCAGTGTGTCCACTAACAAGAAGGCATCTGCAGTATCACTAGACAGCTTATCGACAATAGTTGACAACTTGCTTATCTTCAGATCATTTATGATCCCTCCTACAAATTGAATGATTGCCCCAAAGATATCTCCTATAATTTCTGAAGCACTAGCACCTCTTTTAACTTCGGTGTTCGACTTTTCATTCCACACAGGATCATCAAAATGCTCCACATGATAAATCTTGTCAAAAACTATTCCTAAATAACATGTACCATATCATCCTATCAGTACCTAAAATATGCAATCTTTCTACAAATGAAATAAACTCCTGGTATAGTGGGGTTCTGACCAGCTAACATGAATGTCCAACTACTCTTGAATTCAAATGCATGCCTACACTAATTTGTCCCTACAAATTTTGTGTCAGTTACCGGCTGAGGTCTACAAATCTATTGTCAAGGCTGCTTGATTTCCTGCTTCTGAATGGGCTTCTTCTTCTTACACCCAGCTGTGCACTACTAATCAATTTTCCACTTTTGTTTTCATTTTTCTTCTTCTATCTTCAACTTGTTGTCACGGTTTCAGGCGTGTCTGATCAGGACTGTGGTTGGGACACCCCTTGAGGTCACCGAATATCCAAAAGAGGTAGTGTACTGGGGCAGAAGAGCAGCTAAAGGCATACACGGAAAGGACAGCTATGGTCAGGCACAGGAAAGTAAAAGCAGAGCAACTCTTGTGTGAACAAATAGGAAACGGATTACTAGTGGACAAACACGCTGGGGTTGTACACAGAGTAAGGCGCAGAACCTCCCACAGTGACAGGGAATCTCAGTGCCTCTGTGCAGCTTGCTCTTACAGATAGTCACCCTGCCAGCCCCATAGAAAGGAGGCAGCAGAGGTGATTCTGTCTCTGGACCCTAGAGCACAAACAAGGATAGTACTTACATACACAGGACACGCTCTTGTGGGTCCAGCTGGAAACACAGTGGCGATTCCTGAGAAAACAGCAATAGCACACTGTCACTGTTAGGCATGAAATACAACGTATAACACTGGACAAGGATGGGGGCTGGAATTGCCTCCTGGAAACCAGGAGCCACCCCCAGTACACAGGAGGACACGTATACACTGGTGAAGACTGATAGAACACTTACCAGACACAAAGAACCAAGAAGAAACAGAAACAGAAGGGAACAAACAAAGACGCAGAGGCAAGAACTAGGAACAGGCTCAGACTGAAGCAAAGGCAGGACTAGGACTTGAAAACAGGGCGCAAACTTCTGGCTGGGACAAACAGAGACAGGACTGGGAAACTGAGAACAGGCTCTGGCTGGAACAGGCAAGGACAGGACTTGAATACAGGGAGTAGGAAATGAGCAGTAAACAGGACTGGGAAACAGAGAGAATGTTCAGGCTGAAACAAGGCAGGAGCAGGGCCGAGAAACATGGAGCAGGCTTTGGAAGAAACAAACAGATACAAGGCTAAGAGATAGAGAGCAGACTCTGGCTGGAACAATCAGGAGCAGGGCAGAGAAACAGGAAACAGGATCAGGCTGGAACAGAACAGGAACAAAACTGGAACACCATCCGACAAGGGGTCTGTAACACAAAGGAATTGAAGTCCAATGCACGACAGGGAGCTTGAGGAAATGGCTGCTTATAAGCAGTTCCAAGCTGGGCTGCACAGGAGAGGTTTCAGGTGTGTGTGGTTTCAGATACTTGCAAGTCCTGGAGGAGAGGATCCAGTGAAAAGGAGCAACTGGACTTCTCCCATTGAAAACAATGGGAAACAGAATCCGGGTTTTCCTGGCTACCAAGCTGTGCATTATGGGATTTGCAGTCCCAAGAAGCAAATGTAGTCCTACACAAGTGTACCATGGAGAAAAGAGAAACAAACAGGAGTCAGCAAGGGACTCTAGATAGGTGTTCAAGGTGATTCCCAGGCTTCTGACAGTCCCCTTACAGCGCCCCCTGGAAATGGGACGACAGAGTCGTAACAGTATGCCCCCTCCCACCAGTCCGCTCAAGAAGAGAAGGCGATCCTTTGGCTGAAAAAAGTTGAAGAGGAAAAGCCAAAGCAAGAAAATCCAACACCAACCTTGGTTGATAAGTTTACATTCCTGCCACAGATGAATCATCCAATGAGCAAAGCATGTATTAATACCCATATGGGCTCCGATGTCTTTCCTCTTTATTGTTCGAGTGATACGGGAGGAGTGCATGGAGTTGGTTTCTGGTGAAGTGGATTCAGGAGCAAGGAGATCTGGAATGGCATTATGGGCGGTATTCTTTAGGACTTTAGTTTCCTGTTCAGTACTGTCTTCTTTAGAGGAGATAATTGGCGTGTTAGTAACTGTAAGGTCTGTAACTCCTTCCGACAAGCAGGATATGTCTGTTTCTGCAGCAGTATTTGCATTGATTGTGGTCTGAGGCTTGCAAAGCATAGAGACTTGGGAGACATGGGTAACTGGTGTTCTCAAGGTAAACATGAAAAAGTCTGAATTGTCTTTCATCTTGGATGACATTGGAGTATCAAATTCAGGAGCAACAGGAGTTTTCATGTCTTTAGAGACTGGATTAACATATGAAAATGTAGAAGTTCCACAAACTAATTCTTTAGGGTGATCTTCTGACAAGACTGAGATTTCTTCATTGCAAGTGCTCTGTGGTGTATTTGTGGTATCAGAAATGTTTTCTTTGCAAGGCGTTTCTACTACAGGTAGTTGATCTTCAGCTCTGTTAACACTGAAAGGTTGTTCTTTGAATTGAAATAGAACTGGAGTCTCTTCAGAAATCGCCTCTACATTGTTATCTAAATCTTCAGCTTTAGCCTTTGAATTGATGATGGTTTCTTGCAATAAAACACTAAGAACAGTACTTATCATCAGATCTTCGAATACAAGATTCAAATTCAAGTCTTCAGTTTTAGTGGGAAGTATTACATCTTTCAGCACTTGAGCTTCGGTTTCAGATTGCTGGTTTTCAGGAGTCTTTAGTTTCAGGGACACAGCAGGTGACATTGGTGTGCCTGATTTTTCATCAAGATCAGATACCGGTAGCTCAGAGATCTGTTGTTCACTAATCGTGGAGCTGGAAACAGGATACACATTGGCAGGGATCAGCATGTCAGGGTCAGTGGTTGAGACTGCAACTGTGTCCAGTTCTAGGTGAAGGATCTCATTTCTTATGACAGGCTGTTTAATTTCTGATTGCTGGCTTTCTTCCTTGTCTGAAATCTCCACGGTTTGCTTTGACACAGAAGAGATTTTTAAACTTTCTGAGAAGTCCATTACATTCTTAGTAATTGCAGGTATTTCTTCACGGTCAGAAAATTCCATTAGTTCACTTGAAACAGGAACTGTCTCTTCATTATCTGAAAATTCTATGATATTGTTTGAAAGGGCAGGAGTATCCCCACAATCTGAAAATTCTGGTGTGTGCGCCATTTGGAAAGCACTATCTGCAGGTTTGTTCATGGCAAGGCAGGAACCACTGTCATCACTAGGTTCAGATTCTTCAACACTGTTGCACAACTTGCCATTAATCTCCAGTAAAGTTATATCTTGGTTTCTTAAGGTGCAGCTATTGGAGTCTGCATCAGAACTCCCTTCTTCCTTTGGCTTTATTTGTTCTGATAGAGGGGCTGAGACACTTCCTTCTGAAGACTCTGATCCATCCTTTGAATCAAGAGGGGTCAAATCTCTCAGAGATGTCAGAGATTCATTCAACTGTACAGGAATTTTCACTGGAGAACTACAGGCTGAGAGAGAGTCTGAAGAAGAGGCTGATATATTTAAAACTGGAGCTGTCTTTTGACTGTCATTAATAGAAGGGACAATCTGCTCTATAGAAGTCTTAGGAGAGGCACACAAAGTAGCATACTGTTCTTTAAGCCAAAGCTGGTGATCATTTTCTTTTTTCAGGTTTTCAAATTGCCTTGCAGTAGTTTCCATCAGCTGCTCTGTTACTTCTTCTACCTTACAGATAAACAGAATGTCTGGTTCTGGCAACAGTGAAATATGCATTGATGAAAAGAGCCCACGTGCACGATTTCTTGTGTATGTTACAACATATTCATCATAGAAGTCCAATATCTGCCTTTTAATCTGCCAAAACTGCTCTTTTAGTGTGTGTATGTCCATATTGTTATCAAACTCACTCAGAATAGAAAAGGGTTTAGCAGAGCTTTTAGGGATTGAGACTGGTATATTATCATCCAGTTTGGGAAGAGCACAAGCTTTTTGAATTGAACTAAGGAATCCCACAGTCTTTACTGATCCCTTTGATACAGGTTCTATCCTGCTGACTTGAAAGCACTGAGGGACTGGTAGATCCTTACACGAGTCAGCACAACACTTAGGAATTGAGACTGATGTACTGTCATCCAATTTGGGAGGAGCACAAGCCATTTGAGTTGAACTAAGGAATCCCACAGTTTTTACTGATCCCTTAGATACAGGGTCTAGCCTGCTGACTTGAAAACTCTGAGGGACTGATAGGTCTTTATAAGAGTCAGCACTGCAATTTGAATTCTGAGAAACTGGCCTAGATGGGCTGAAGCACTCAACAGAAAACAAGGGAATCCCTAGTGTGGCTTCTTGAACAGTGTCAGGGTTCTTTGTTTTGGCAGAGTGCTGGAAGTGAATTTGGGATGCGCTAGCATGAGGCAAGGAATTAACCAGTTTTTCTTGAGTGTGAGTGTCTTGTGCAGAGGTAGCAAAAGCACTTCCACGGTTACAAACATTCTTACTGGCTTCAGCTAATAGATATTGCAAAAACTCATTACGTCCTTGTAATTCTTCTACAGACAGGAACTGGGGGTCATAGCCACAAATAACATAATAGTGTATCATTGAAAGATTAGCAAGCCACTCAGTATAGTACTGAACTTGCAAGTTATGGTTTTCTTTAACAAGTCTATCCTTTAAACGAAGGTCTTTTTTAGAGGATTTCAGAGAATGTATAGGCTTAGAAAGGGGTGTCTTAACATGATAGGAAAGCCCTTTAGGTTTGTGTGTGCCTTTACTGCCAAGGGAGCTTGAAATGTTTGGTTCGTGCATTCTGTCACAGTTTCAGGCGTGTCTGATCAGGACTGTGGTTGGGACACCCCTTGAGGTCACTGAATATCCAAAGGAGGTAGTGTACTGGGGCAGAAGAGCAGCTAAAGGCATACACGGAAAGGACAGCTATGGTCAGGCACAGGAAAGTAAAAGCAGAGCAACTCTTGTGTGAACAAATAGGAAACGGATTACTAGTGGACAAACACGCTGGGGTTGTACACAGAGTAAGGCGCAGAACCTCCCACAGTGACAGGGAATCTCAGTGCCTCTGTGCAGTTTGCTCTTACAGATAGTCACCCTGCCAGCCCCATAGAAAGGAGGCAGCAGAGGTGATTCTGTCTCTGGACCCTAGAGCACAAACAAGGATAGTACTTACATACACAGGACACGCTCTTGTGGGTCCAGCTGGAAACACAGTGGCGATTCCTGAGAAAACAGCAATAGCACACTGTCACTGTTAGGCACGAAATACAACGTATAACACTGGACAAGGATGGGGGCTGGAATTGCCTCCTGGAAACCAGGAGCCACCCCCAGTACACAGGAGGACACGTATACACTGGTGAAGACTGATAGAACACTTACTCAGACACAAAGAACCAAGAAGAAACAGAAACAGAAGGGAACAAACAAAGACGCAGAGGCAAGAACTAGGAACAGGCTCAGACTGAAGCAAAGGCAGGACTAGGACTTGAAAACAGGGCGCAAATTTCTGGCTGGGACAAACAGAGACAGGACTGGGAAACTGAGAACAGGCTCTGGCTGGAACAGGCAAGGACAGGACTGGAATACAGGGAGTAGGAAATGAGCAGTAAACAGGACTGGGAAACAGAGAGAATGTTCAGGCTGAAACAAGGCAGGAGCAGGGCCGAGAAACATGGAGCAGGCTTTGGAAGAAACAAACAGATACAAGGCTAAGAGATAGGGAGCAGACTCTGGCTGGAACAATCAGGAGCAGGGCAGAGAAACAGGAAACAGGATCAGGCTGGAACAGAACAGGAACAAAACTGGAACACCATCCGACAAGGGGTCTGTAACACAAAGGAATTGAAGTCCGATGCACGACAGGGAGCTTGAGGAAATGGCTGCTTATAAGCAGTTCCAAGCTGGGCTGCACAGGAGAGGTTTCAGGTGTGTGTGGTTTCAGATACTTGCAAGTCCTGGAGGAGAGGATCCAGTGAAAAGGAGCAACTGGACTTCTCCCATTGAAAACAATGGGAAACAGAATCCGGGTTTTCCTGACTACCAAGCTGTGCATTATGGGATTTGCAGTCCCAAGAAGCAAATGTAGTCCTACACAAGTGTACCATGGAGAAAAGAGAAACAAACAGGAGTCAGCAAGGGACTCTAGATAGGTGTTCAAGGTGATTCCCAGGCTTCTGACAGTCCCCTTACAGCGCCCCCTGGAAATGGGACGACTGAGTCGTAACACTTGTCCTAAAAGTGCCTTTTGCTGGGGTACAAACACATGCCAAATTATTTCTATGGGAATAAACCATACCAAATGTCAAGGTAGGTTCGAAGAATCCTCCTACTGTTTCTATATTCTTTCCTTTAGAAATTGTGTCTCATGATAGGAACTTCTGAAAATACTAGGTCATAATTTGAAGAATAATACTGGAAATGTACTTGGTGATACAAAAGGCTCATTAATAGACTACAAGTGATACCGTATGTCAAAGGAATACTGTGATATGATATTCCCTCACTGACTGATGCTGGCAGTTGTGTAAAAACGTAACAATGCTTTGTGTCCATTGTGTCAATGTTCTCATTTAGCAATTTACAATATGCATTTGAAGAAGTTCTCCTATTGAACTATCTATCTAATTCTTTCTCATCTAGTGTATGCATTCTACTCTCAATATGAAATGTGGAAGTACGGGTTGAGATTCTCAGGGCACTTGTGGATCTAACATTTTGTACTGGAGAAGGGGTAGTTGAGCTTAATCCAATTAGCAAAGCAAGATCACAGTTACTGGTACAACTAACACTCCAACACAAATGCAGCTACCTTTACTACTCTTGTTTCAATGGGAGTCAATGATTTCTTTAAATTTAGACCTGTAATTAAAACAAGCAAAAGCAATAATCAGTTGTCTCTCTTAGTCTTCGTTTTGAGCAAAGCAAATATCAAGAAACTGTCTTTTCTACAAAGTTCAAAAGTTAATTGCAATATATTTGTTAGTGTTGCTTAACTCTACTCTGTGTTCTTCTAAATGACAAACCTACAATGAATGTCACATACTCGGACATAGGTAATCTTCTTTATTCCCTATAAAGTTTATCAAATTTCTCTAATAAATGAGCAGTTCAAAGTCACTAATAATCACATCCAGGATATAATGTCTCAGTCTATCAAGTGGCAATGCAATTTCAAATTTCAGCTCAGCCACAAGAATAAACTCAAGAATGTTTAGCTGGATACAATTTGTAAATGCAAATGTTTCCAAATTCTCTCTCCCAGTCGTTTGCAGCAAAATGTGTCCATTCAGGTCCTGCATATCTCTGGCAGGGTACTCTCCTTGGCTTTGATCTCCAGACTTCTGGCCGTTCAGTACCACTGTCACTCTGACCCGTCTTCAGTTTCTTCCGGAATGGTTTGGGGCACTAGCACAACAGGCACGATCTATTCGCTTGGCCACTTGGCTCCAGCCACAACTATGTTTACTACAGCACTAGGGGCCAGATGTATCATCACGGCCTTTTGCGATTCGGAAATAGCTATTTTTAAGAAATCGCTATTTCCGACTCGCAAAGTGCCATGTATCACATTTGCGATTCGGTAATAGCGATTTTTTAAAAATCGCAAATACTATTACCGAATCGCAAATTGCGATACCGACCGCATTCCCATATCTGCAAATTTTTTGCATTTCCAAAATTGCGATTTCTGAACCAGAAATCGCAATTTTGGAAATGCAAAATCCCAGGGTGCTGGGGGGCTAAGGCCCCCTCTGCTGCACCCCAAAAAAAATTTGGGGGACATGTAAGGTGCACACATGCCAAAAGGGCATGTGTGCTTTACATGTACAATTTAAAAATGCATTTTAAATGTATTTTTTAATTTTGCACATGGTTACCACCAAGTTCAACTTGGTGGTAATTAGCAATTCCTAAATGCCAAATTCGCATTTAGGAATTGCTTCATACATGTGCTAAGAAATCGCAAATAAGGAATCCTTATTTGCGATTTCTAATTTACAGAGTCGCAATTTGCGACTCTAAACAGGGTCGCAATTTTAAGGAATCGCTATTTTAGCGATTCCTTAAAATTGCGTTCAGAATGTATTTCATACATTCTGAACTGCCTTTTTGCATTTGCAAACGGGAATTCGCACCGTTTGCGAATGCAAAATGCTTTCATACATCTGGCCCTAGGTCCTTTGTCAGTATCTGAGTTTTGCACAGTCAAGCTTTCTTGCCTCAACCCTTCTGTACCAACTGTAACTGTTTACTCACTCCAACCCCCCTCAGACAGTACATGTGATGTTTAAGTCACTTGTTCATCCCCAGCAGCTTGCTTCCTTCATCTCATTGAAACTGGCCCTTCAGGGAGGATGCTGTTTCACCAACGGGACCTGGAACTTTGCGAGTGTGCGCCGCACGCACCCAGTTGGGGAGACCATCACACTTCACAGCTATTGTAGTTACTAGAATGACCTGGTACAGCCCCCTCAACTGTGGCTCCAAATATTACTTCTGATCATGGTTTTCCACCATGACCCCATCACCTGGACACAGGTCCTGGCACTGTCCCTATTGGAGCTGTGCTGTGGCTTCTCCAACCTGATTGTCAGGCTTCTACCTGTACACAGGTGTGAAATAAACATGACGAAAATTCCCTTTCTCCCAAATAGCCTAACCGACCCCAGGATCAGGAGTCGTCCTGACTTCCTAGGATAGGAGGTGAATACTGGTAAACCTCAGGCTGCCACCTGCTACTTCTGAAAGGTCTGGCTTCTTATCAGCATCTATAAAAAAATACCAATGTACGTATCCTGTACTTTTTTATAGCAGAAATTGCTTATACATGATTATATCATTATATTTACTTAATAACCCTTCTCCCTTCTTTTATCAGTAGAAAAAACATGCAATCTCTGATTCCTGAATCTATAAAAGAAACTCACAAGGTAAATCCATCTACTCACACAAATGTGATAGCTAATGTATGTAAGAGAAGGATTAGCACATGTACCTAATACACTCAGCAGAGTTGAACTACTCAATTTCAAGCACCCAAGGAAATGTTTAACACCAGTTCTCAGTAGGAGTTCATCTGATTCTGACATGTTTCAGAAACACTATTCGTAATTTATTCTGGACTTATATTGCCCATCAGCATATATTTATATATCAACCAAGAGTATTACATCATATCCTTTGTATACATTCTGGAAAACATAATTTCTCCACGTCCATATTCACACATAGGCCCTCATTACAACCCTGGCAGTCAAAGACTGCCAGGGCTGTTTTGGCGATTGCACCGCCAACAGGCTGGCGGGGCAATTCTGCCTATTTGCAGAATGCGACCGGTGCGACCGTGGCGGAAGCGCCGCGGTCGCACCGCCGGGACCTGCGGTTTTCCGCCACGGTGGTTCCAGCGGTTTTAATCCGCCAGCCCAGGGGATTACGAGTCCCCTTCCCGCCAGCCTGGAACCGCCATGGAAAGGCTGGCGGAAAGGGGAGTCGCGGGCCCCTGGGGTCCCTGCAATGCCCATGCCTTTGGCCCCACAAAGCGTGACGGGTGCAACTGCACCCGTCGCACGCCCGCAACTGCACCCGTCGCACGCCCGCAACACCGCCGGCTCCATTTGGAGCCGGCTCCCATGGTGCGGCCCAGCGGGGATGTCATAATGGGCACTGCGGGAGTGCGGACACATTGGCAGCCGCATGGCGGTTACAACTTGGCGGGCAGCGTTTGCCGCCCGCCAATGTTATAATGAGGCCCATAGTGTTTCCAATATGACACATATTCCCTGTTCACAGAGTTCATGCGTGAATCAATCAATCAGTTAATTTTTAGAGCTTGCTACTCACCCATAGGTTCTCAAGTCGCTGTGGGGTATGTTCTCAGGTTCAGTTGAAGAGCCATGTCTTGAGGTCCTTCCTGAATTGAGGTAGCGATGGCGACTGTCTGAGGTGGAGAGGTAAGGTGTTCCAACCTTTTCCTTCAGTGGAAGACTTCTTTATGTGTGGTACATTGGCAAGCAACTGCTGGGAGGAGCGGAGACGTCTGGAAGGGGAGTACCAGGTGAGGCGGTGGTTGAGGTGGCTGGGTCTGATGTTATGGAGGGCTCTGTATGTGTGTACGAGGAGCTTGAGTCTGTGGAGGTCTCTCAGGTGTCCTGTGATGTATTCTCGGCAGGGGATGCTCAGGACGAGTCTGGAGGTGGCGTTTTGGATTTGTTGCAGCTCCAGGTTCTTCTTGGGGGTTCCAGCATAGAGGGCATTGCCGTAGTCAAGTCTGCTTGTGATCAGGGTGTGGGACACGGTTTTCCGGTAGTCTCTTTGTATCCATCTGAAAATCTTCCGTAGGAGTCAGAGGGTGTGGAAGCCGGTGGATGAGACAGGGTTGACCTGTCTGGTCATGGTGAGTGCTGAGTCGAGGACGATGCAGAGGTTTTGTGCGTGATCTGTGTGGGTGGGGAGCTGCCGAGTGTTGAGGGCCACCAGGAGTCATCGGAGGCTGAGGAGGAAGGTCCCAGGATGAGGATCTCGGTCTTGTCGGAGTTCAGCTTAAGGCAGCTCTCCTTAATTCAGGTGGTGACTGCTTCCATCCCGTCTTTGAAATTCTTCTTGGCTGTTGAGGGGTTTTCCGTCAAGGAGATGATCAGCTGGGTGTCATTAGCGTAAGAGACAATATTCATACCGTAGTTCCTGATGACTGGGTGAGTGGGGTCATGTAGATGTTGAACAGCGTGGGGCTCAATGAGGATCCTTGGGGTACTCCACAGCTGATTCCTGTAAGTTCTGTCAGGTGTGGCGGGAGCCTGACTCTCTGTGTTCTGCCTGTCAGGAAGAAGTGTATCCAGTGGAGGGCCTTGCAGCGTATGCCTACTGTGTGGAGTCTGGCACAAAGGGTGCGGTGAGAAACTGTATCGAAGGCGGCTGAAATATCTAGTAGGACAAGGGCTGCTGTTTGGCTGCGACCAAAAGGAGCAAAGCATCAGGCCATTGCAATGATGTGGAAGCAGAAACTTTTGTCAGTCTGGATTTCAAAGTGCTGTCATCTTGTTCCACCAGGCCAGAAGCCTCTGGTTTGTACCTGAAGGGTAGCTGTTGCTCAGCTTGCAATGCTGCACACAGTAAATTCAGTACCTCACTATTGAAGTAAGCACCTCAGTCTGACTCTAGAAAAGTTGGGAATCCAAAAGTGGAATCCCTTCCTTAAGCAACAGCTTTGCCTCTGTGAGACTATCATTTCTACTTTTCTGGTATGCGTCAACCCAATGAGAGAAAATGCACACAACAACTAAAACGTATCTCAGACCATCACATACAGGCAGTTTTATAAAGTCCAACAGCATTCTGTTGAAAGGTCCTCCTGATCTTCCTCTGTGACTCAGTGTTACTGCAGTTTGTTTGCCTACATTCATCTGTTGACATGTGACATATGCGACAAAGAGCTTCTGCCAGCAATCTAAATCTGGTTTTAAACCATGTCTGCCGAAACACTCTTACCATGGTATCACATGCCATATGAGCTGTGCCGTGGTAATGCTCGCCATAGGTGGTCACAAACTCTCCCATCACTTGAAAACCAAACATCATCCTCATCTCTTTTGACACATCCTGCTCTAATCCAGCTCTGCAGTTGTTCCTCTGACACTTCTTTCTGCAATATTTTAACTTCTTCCCATCTATCTGAAGCAGTCAACAAGAGATTGTAATTTGTCTCATCAATACCTTTAGAGACATCCTCTCTATTAAATGAACAATATCTGGCTACCTCGTCTGCATAACTATTGTCAACAGTGACAAAATCATTAAATGTGCCGTGTGAAGGGTACTTGACAACGTAACTGGGCAGGCAATTGTAATGCTTTCAACAGGTTGTAGACTCTTTCTCTTTTTCTAATATCCAGAAGAGGTCATAAAACCTCTCTGGGACCATAAATGCCTGAAGTCATAAATGACACCAAAGCCATACTAACTATTGGTGATAGTCATCTTCAGGTGTTCTGAAACCCAGCATCCTCTTGTGAGTAAAATCGATTTAGCTACTTGGGCAGAAAAGACTTCTTAAAGCAGGGGGCTTCGACCACACTTGAGACAGTACAGACTGCATAGTCTGCATAGGCAGCTCTCAGGCTTCCTTGATGGGTTCTCAAGCAGGAGCCATCAATAAACATGATGTGATCAGATTCAGAAAGTGGGGTTTCTATTTTGAATGTCAGGTCTCAGCTTGGTGCATAGTTCTGTGACATCCAGACATGCTTATTTTCATTAACATCAACATTTTCATTAGCAGGCAAAGGCAAAAGCGTTCAATGTCAGGCAACGTTTTAATGTGAGACATCCCTCCCTCTCACTGCAGTAGAAAGTAAAACATTTGTTGTAAATAGGCATTCCCAGACCATGGGCACAACAGAGATTTTCTCTCAGCTCTGTGAAGGCACATATGCAGATGTCATCCAGTGATACAGGATCAGACACATCTTTGTGTGTCAACGTCTGTAAAGGCTTGGCCAGAAGGGAAACATTTGAAATCCACTGACGACAGTAACCAACCATTCCCAAGAACATCCTTACTTCTTTCTGGTTTGTTTGGGGATTCATTTTCAGAACTGCAGAGATTTTCTCTTGTGACACCTTCCTTGCTCCTTTATCAGTGTGATGTCTAGGGTACAAGACTCTTTCTTACAGTACTGTAATTTGGTCAAGAAAACTTTATGTCTATTCTCAGCTAAGTGGTTCAACAGAACAATTGTGTCTCTTTTGCAAGCTTTCTGGGTATTTGACACCACTAACCAGTTATCAACATATATAGTCAAGACTGAGTGATAGGGTATCTCAAGGGACTTGAGATTCTATTTCAAGATCTGGTTGAAGATGGAAGGGCTCTCAGTATACCATCGTGAGATTCGGCACCATGCCATAACACAACTGCCAAACCGAAATACGAAAATAAATTGACTTTCTTTATGCAATGGTATGGAGACCAATGCTTGGCACAGGTCAATCACAGTGAACCACTAGGCTTCACATGGAATTTGAAACAAAGTCACTGCTGGATTCAGTACCACGTGACAACAAGGAACCACTATTTCACTGATTTTTCTAACATCTTGGACTGTGCAGTATTTTCCACTGGGCTTCCACTGTCCCATAATGGGAGAGTTACACGGACTCCCCATTAGCTCTTTTAGAATTCCATGTTCCATCATGGACTTACTCACTGGAGAAATCTCTTCCATGGTTTCGGGTGTTATGTTATGTTATATTGCGGGTTTTTCAGGTACTCATCATTTGGCTTCACAGTTGCCTTGAGAGGCTCAATATCTTTGATGACTCCTCTCTCTTTTCCTGAAATGTCCCAGACTTTAGGTGACACAGGGGGTTATTATAACTTTGGAGGAGGTGTTAATCCGTCCCAAATGTGACGGATATACCACCAGCCGTATTACGAGTTCCATAGTATATAATGGACTCGTAATACGGCTGGTGGTATTTCCGTCACTTTACCGTCACTTTTGGGATCGATTAACACCTCCTCCAAAGTTGTAATAACCCCCCAGTGTCTCTTAGATCGACAGGAAAATCATTACATGTCTACATAGGGAACAGTGTGACACTTGGGGCTTAATTTGCAATTTTAAATGCCGCAGCCTCATCATGAGTTTGTATTGCATTTTCTCTTGGAGTGCAAGAGATAGAACAATTTAACTTGCATATCAAGTCACGTCCAAGCAGACTCACAGGATTCGAATCACACACCAAAAATTGGTGCTCATCCTTAAAGGACCCTAGCTTTACAGGTACAGTGTCAGTGACAGGGCTTGTCAATTGTCAGACTGCATCTCCTACAACATGGATCTGTTTTCCAGAGAGGGGCAGTTTGGGAACCTCTGCTGTTCTCACAGTAGAGCAGGTAGCACTGGTGTCAACCAAGAAAGGCACATAGTGGCAATTCACATTACTATCAACGTATGGACCAGTCTGGTCTACATGTTAGGATGCACCAAACATGCATTCCTCTTCCACCCTTGGGCACCATCATTGGGAACTATCTGAGAAGTACTCATCATACAAAGGAAACAAGGGGGATTTACATTTGTGACTTGATTTAAATTTTGTCTGGGAACATTTGACTGTTGTTGAGGCATTGGGGCTTGTGGAATCTGCATCTGTTGTCACTGGAACACATTAGAATTTTGCATTTGTGGTCTCTGCACTTGCTGAAAATGAATCTGACCATTTCCCTTAGCCTGCAAAAATCCGCCATTCTTCATCAGATTATTATTCACATTAAGGGGACACTCCCTCTTCCAACGGCCTAATTTGCTTCACACTTGACATGGATTTGTCCTCTTCAAAGTCATCACATCCACACCTATACTCGGATCAATAGAAACACCTCGTCCTCTACCTTGTTGTTGGAAACCATTACCTCCTTGCATCATATGAACTCCCTGCTGATACTCTCTGTGCATTCTGCCAACATTTCCTGCAAACTGTGGATTCTGATTCCTTTGAGCAGCCTTCAATTGCACTATCATTAATTTCTCCTTCAACTTTTTATGCTTCAAATCCAATTTGTCGCTGCAATACTTTGCGTATCGCAGGATCTCATCAATCGGTTTGTTCTGCTAGCAAATAAAATGCTGCTGAATCACATTATTCAATTCCTGTATAAATCTGAACATAGAATGTCCCATATCCTTCAATTCAATAGTCTCTGTACCAATGAAATGTTTGAAAGCTTGCAACAATCTCTCATAATAGGAATGTATTGACTCCTTAGACTTCTAAGTTGTTCTATCAATCGTCATCCAATTAATGTCTTTAGGGAACACTTTCTCCTTCAAAACCGCAATCACCTTCTGGTACATTTTTATCACAATTTCAGATAGCATTAGCCAACGAGTGTCTGGGAGGTTCTTTATCAGGCCAATTAACAGCCACTTTGCATTCAGTCCACAAATGACTTGGAACAACAATGTTAAACAATGTATTCAAATCTTCCACAAAACATTTGAAAGCTTCACAAATCGTTCAACCTATCTATACCATTCCACAGATGTTTTCCTCAATTTCAGGAAATTATTTGTGAATGGCAATATGTCACCTCTACTCCAAGGTACTGAACATACCCTCCACAAGGAACTTCTCTCAAGGGAAGCATTTGTACAAATTCCACACTCTCATTTGCTCCAGGAGGCAGATCCATCTTCACTTTCTTCTTATCCTTCTTCTCCACCCATCTTCCTTCCCACCTGTCTGATTAACTCCATTTTCAAATGTCACAAAATGAGTCCCTTATCTGCAGTTTCATGCCTGGAGATGTCATGTTCATAATATCATTGTGACTGAATCCTAAATAATAGCTTTTCTGTAAAAACGTTTGATTTTTCCAAATCAACGTCATGTTTCTGGACTGTCAGCTTATCTATCATAGGCTTGTCCTGCACATCTTGTAATGTCTTTGGACATGAACTATAATTCATTATCACTATGAGTGTCTAATTGAGCTGTGCCAACAGTTCCCAATAATATCTCATTCAACTCTAGTTTCATTTTGGATACATCTAATGTTTTTTCTCTCTCTGGGGTTTAGAATGTTTTTTCACTGCAACCTGAACTTCCTGCCTCATTTGAAGTGCTTAGACTCTTGAGCCAATCATCTAATTCCTGAGCATTAAAACCTTGTATATCTCACCTCTTGAAGAATTTGAGTTAGCATGATCTGAGGAATTTGTGATAGAGATTTCTGCTTCTGACGTGCTGAAGGGTAATCTCCTATTTGGAGTACTACAGCCAATATTCAGAGTAGGGTCAGTTCTGGACATGAAATATGACAGAGATCCCTGTGGTAACCTCACATGAGGTGTAAATCCTTGTCATAGGAGTTGGATCTGAAATGTGTGTAGGGGTCATTGGCCTTGAAACTGGAGGAAGTCTCCTTATTATCATATTTCCTGAACTGTCCTTACTTTGAACATTCCTCTGTATATGAACAGTCTGAACAGCTGGGATACATGGGGACAGTTGTAACATCCAAAATGTTCGGTACATTTGGAACAGCCAATGTAAGTGTATTATTTCCTGTCATATCTGGACTATGTAAAGGAACAACTAGACTTATTGTTATTGGAACTGTTAGTGTACTTGGGGAAGTCAAATTATTCAGATTCCGTGGAACTGTCCTCCCTAAACTCTGTCCTGTCTGATTCGATTTTTGTTTTAGCTATGTCAATTGACTATTCTGTTTGGACAGTGTTGTATGGAGGTGGACGATTCAAGAGTAACTGATTTATAAAAAGATTTTCCGAATCGCTCTCATAAATTTCACCTCTATTCTCTGGGTCTGTTGTCTCTTCTTTTTCTTTCTTTTGGTTTAGTGCTGTCCTCTCCATCACTAGTTATGGCAGGATATAATCTAGTTCCTTCTATTATGTCTGCTCTCCAAGCTTTCTGTTGATTATCCCAGCTTGCTTCTTTGCAAGCCCTTATCGTTTTCCTTACTCTGCCCTCATATTTTTCTATCTATTTCTGATGAGCTATGTGTTCCCAATTATTAAGTGCTTCAAACTGTGCAGGTATAGGAGGCGGTTTCATCTCATATAAAAGTTACCTCAAGTTCTCAATAATTCTCAAATTATGTGTTCTATAGCGTGAACATGGTAATGCACCCTGTTTCTCAGTAATCTTATGCCATTGTTCAAGCCAAAGACATGCATGAAAACCTACATTGGACAATACATAATGGTCTGGCATACCTTCAGGTGGAGTCTCTATTCCCTCTTTAACCAGAAAAAGTGCATCAACTTTTGTCAAACTTTTCAAAGCTTTAAAGACCTTCATTTTTCAAACACATTAAAATAGTTCTGAATTTAGTAAGTACGTATCTTGTACAGTCTAAGAAGGCCAAGGCAACTTGGTGCTAACATCCTACAGCAAGAGCACAACAGAAACGCTATTTCTTAGATGAAGCAAAAAGCCATGTTTTTAAAGACTTCCTGATGACAGACCTATTCAGTTGAGATGTAAAAGTGAGAGGCAAGGAGTTCCACAGTTTCCCTGCAGAGCAAGAGAAATGTCGATCAAACCTTATGGTTGTCTTTATCCTTGGGATAGACACTAGTTTAGCTGTTCATGATCTGAAATTATGAAGGTGGATATACCAATCAATCAATCACGGATTAATTAATGATCAATTTATTCAAACTGCAATCTGGCCCAAACAGTTTTTAATTTGTTGGCTGTAATGTTGACATCAGATGAAATGACACAACTATTTGTGTGTTGTCGGCATACGAAATTACAGAGAAGCCAGGTGATCGAATAAGTTTCAACAAAGGGATGACATAGATGTTGAAGAGTGTGGGGGATAAAGATGTACATTGTGACACCCCACAGGGGAGAGAAAAAGGATCTGATAAAAACTCGCCAAACGCAACAGTTTGCTCTCTGTTGGCTAAAAAGAGCGAGGATGGTGAGGCCTGAGCCTCCTACCCCAATCCTTTCTAGCTGGCTGATAAGCACCTAATGATTTACCATGTTGAACACACCAGAGAGGTCAAGCAAGTTCAGCATAGCTCTCCCTCCTCTATCTACAAACATTCGGATCGCTTCAGTGGCAGCAGCTAGGGCAAATTTTGTGGAATGCTGCGGTCTGAATCCGTATTGAGAGGGGTCCAGAAGACTATTGGAATCAATAAAAAGTAGTTAGTTCTTCATTAATAGTCTTTTCTAGGATTTTAGAGGGTAAAGGCAATCTTGAGATAGAATATAAAAAAGGACAAACCACAGCGTTTTTCCACTCTACAGGAAATAGACCCATGGCCATGATGCTATTTAACAGTTTGGTAAACTGTTCAGAGATCATACTAGAGACCAATTGCAGCACAAAATGCAGACAGTGATCCTGATTTAGTCGTATCCAAGAATTTGTTGACCCAATCCTCAGTTAAATGAGTGACATTTGTGTATATTGAGACCCGTAAGAATTATCATGCAACCCTGGGCATACTATGGAAACAATCAAAAGATCCTCCAGGCAATTTATGTTTTGATTTTGAGAAAACTCGTCATAAACACTGTTTACTTCAGTTTGAAAAAATTCTGCCAATTTGTTACCTCCCCTGCCAGGTAAGAAGGCCGGTATGGAGGGGCGTGGCCGGACTAGCTGCAAGGGCCTCGGAGGAATGCAGGCACGCCTCACGGGTGAAAGAACGAAGGGGGCAACATAAGAAGGACAAATGAGGTCTAGCAACCCCTTTCTTATCTGAAGCAGGCTCTGGGAAATAAAACAAGAACTAACTAAAACAGGAGAAAGTCAATCTCATTAAATAATTAAAAGGGGCTAATGAACACATATATCAGTACATAAAAAATGGGAGTCAGGCACCTCCTAAGATGGCCACAGTAAATAACTCTTCAAGGAAAATAAAGGCTGACTATACTTGCAGCTCAGAGGACCCTGCTCGAACGCACTACCCTGTCCTCTAAAAGGACCAGCATTGAGGAGATTGTCCGGCTGAGAGGGCCTCCGTGGAGTGAAGGCATGCCTCAGAGGTGAAAGAATGAAGGGGTCAACAGAAGAAGGACAAACTGGAGTCCAGTAACACCTTTCTTACCTGAAACAGTCTTCCCATCCAGTTAAGAATACTGGGAAATAAAACAGGTCTAGGGAAAGCAGGGGAGAGTGGTGAGAGAGAGTGGTTAATTGGTTAGGTTCAGGGCACATTTGAAGGACTGTGGTGGAGACAAGATATATGCCGATGACATGGAATAAATGCAAGCTGGTACAAGACAGTGAGAAAGACCACTGGCTTGTATTCTTTTCCGTTTTCTCCGAGGTGGGCTGGCGTCAGTACAGCAGATGCAATCGAGGATGCGTCAAACCTGTAGAAAGAGACAAAAGGAATAGAATTAGTAGAGAAGAATATGAAGAGAAAAAAAAAGAGAAAAGCTCAGAGAGACATGACAGTGATGATAAAGTAAAAGAACAGTACAATAAAGACATTTATTAATCCTAGCCAGCCTGCTTTAGCCCTCTTTATACAAGACAACCCACGACACCCATATACTGGCACATTAAAAACAGGAGCCAGGCACCTCCCAACATGGCCACAGTAAGTAAATCTCCAAGGAAAATAAAGGCTGATTATGCGAGCAGCTCATAGCATGCTGCACAAACACACTACCCAATCCTCTAAAAGGACCAACACAGAAGGGCGTAGCTGGCCGCGAGGGCCTCGGTGGAGTACAGACATGCCTCAGAGGTAAAAGAATGAAGAGGGCAGCAGAAGAAGAACAAACTGGGGTCCAGTAGCAGCTTTCTTACCTGCTACAGGTTCCCCTGCCAGGTAAGAATACTGGGAAATGAAACAGGAAATAATTAAAGCAGGAGAAATGCAAACTCATAAAATAATTAAAAGTGGGCTAATACACCCATATATCGGCGCGTTAAAAATAGGAGACAGGCACCTCCCAAGATGGCCACTGTAAGTGACTTTACAAGGAAAATCGAGGCCTATTATGCGTGCAGCTTAGGCAACGCTGCACGACGCACTACATGGTCCTCTGGAAGGGCTAACATAGAGGGGCATGGGCGTGGCCTACTGCAGGCACACCTCAAAGCTTAAAGAATGAAGGTGGCAACAGAAGGACAAACTGGGGTCCAGCAACCTCTTTCTTACCTGAAACAGGCTCCCCGGCCAGGTAATAATACTGGGAAATGAAACAAGTACTAACTTAAGCAGGAGAAAGTCAAACTCATAAAATAATTAAAAGGGGGCTAATGAAAACATGTATTGGTGCATAAAAACGGGAGTCAGGCACCTCCCAAGATGGCTACAGTAAGTGACTCTACAAGGAAAATAAAGGCTTATTATACGGGCAGCTCAGGGGAAAAATATGAAGAGAAAAAAAAGAGAAAACCTCACAGAGACATGATAGTGATAAAAGAGTAGAAGAACAGTGCAATAAAAACATTTATTAATCCTAACCAGCCTGCTTTAGCCCTCTTTATACAAGACAACCCATGACACCCATATACTGGCACATTAAAAACAGAAGCCAGGCACCTCCCAACATGGCCACAGGAAGTAACTCCTCAAGGAAAAAAAAGGCTGATTATGCGTAAAGGTCATAGCACACCGTGCAAACACACTACCCAATCCTCAGTCCAAGATGGCCACTGTAAGTGACTTTACAAGGAAAATAGAGGCCGATTATGCGTGCAGCTCGGGCAACGTTGCACGGACACGCAACAAGGTCCTCTGAAAGGGCTGGCATAGAGGGCATGGGCGTGGTCTACTGCAAAGGCCGCAGAGGAGTGCAGACACACCTTAGAGGTGAAAGAATGAAGGTGGCAACAAAGGACAAACTGGGATCCAGCAACCCCTTTCTTACCTGAACCAGGCACCCCTGCCAGGTAACAATACTGGGAAATGGGAAAAATGCAAGCTCATGAAATGATTAAAAATGGGCTAAGAAACCTATATATCGGTGCGTTAAAAACGGAAGACAGGCACTTACCAAGATGGCCAAAGCAAGTGACTGTACAAGGAAAATAAAGGCTTATTATGCGGGCATCTCAGGGGATGCTGCTCGGACGTGCTACCTGGACCTCTAAAAGGGCCAGCATTGAGGGGCTGTGGCCAGCTGTAAGGGCCTCGGAGGAGCCCAGACATGCCTCAGAGGTGAAGGAACTAAGGAGGCAACAGAAGAAGGACAAAGTGGGGTCCAGTAACCCCTTTCCTAACTGAAACAGGCTCTCCTGCCAGGTAAGAATATAGGGAAATGAAGGAAGAGCTAACTAAAATGGGAGAAAGGCAAATCCATAAAATAATTAAAATAAAAGTGGTCTAATAAACCCATATATTGGTGCATTAAAAACGGGAACCAGGCACCTCCCAAGATGGCCACAGTAAGTGACTCTGCTAGGGAAATAAAGGGCGATTATGCATGCAGCTCAGAGGATGTTGCAAAAATGCGCTACTCAGTCCTCTAAAAGGACCAGCATAAAGGGGTGTGGGTGTGGTGGGCTACAAGAGCATCGGAGGAGGGCAGACACGTCTCAGAGGTGAAAGAATGAAGGAGGCAACAGAAGAAGGACAAATGGGGTCCATCAACCCCTTTCTTACCTGAAAGAGACTCCCCTGCCAGGTAAGAATACTGGGAAAAGAAAGAAGAACTAATTAAAACGTGAGAATGGCAAACTCATAAAATAATTAAAAGTGGGCTAATAAACCCATATATCTGCGTGTACAAATTGGGAGCAAGGCACCTTTCAAGATGGCCGCAGTAAGTGACTCTACAAGGAAAATAAAGGCAGATCATGTGCGCAGGACGCTGCACAGACGCGCTACCTGGTCATTTAAAAGAGCCAGCATAGAGGGGCTTGGACGGCTGCGAGGGCCTCAGAAGACTGCTGACACATCTCAGAGGTGAAAGAACAAAGGGGGCAACAGAGGGACAAACTGGAGTCCATCAACCCCTTTCTTACCTGAAACAGGCTCCCCTGCCAGGCAAGAATACTGGGAAATGAAACAAGACTTAACTAAAATGGAAGAAAGGCAAACTCAATAAAATAATTAAAAGTGGGCTAATAAGCCCTTTGTAACGGGGCAACAGATGCGAGACGAGAGCGAGGGAGCCGCACACCTCCAACTCTTCTAAGTGTCCCAGGCACACATTGAAGAGAACTGGCAATGGAAGTGAGGACTGCTTCTGGGACTAGGGAAGGGAAAAAGAGCTGAGGTGGTGGGAAGAGAAAAAGGAAGGTGATTGGACGAGTGATGGAGAAGAAGGTGTGGGATCCGAAATGCCAGAGGCAGAGAGACGCGACCAGGAGGACGCAGGACCCGAGGTATTGGAAGGAGAGAGAGATGGCGAGGAAGACCTGGAACCCGAGACAGTGGGAAGAGAGGGAAGCCACAAAGACGACGTGGGCTCGGAGTCGCTGAAGGCAGGGAAGGGCAGCGAGCAAGGTCCAGGAGCAGAGGAGACCGTAGTTGAACCAAGCATTGAGGAGGGAGAAAGAGCAGACAAGCCCCACAGACCCAGCCACGTTCCTGGAGGAGCGTGGCTAGACAAGGTACAGTTCTATCTGAAGAAGGGCACGTCTAGGGAAAGCAGGAGAGGGTGGTGAGAGAGAGAGGGGAAATGGTCAGGTTCAGGGCCCGTTTGAAGCACTGTGGGGGAGACACAATATATGCAGATGACATAGCTTAATAGCATGCTGGTACAAGACAATGAGAAACACCACTGGCTTGTGACCCCACTGTTCCTTCACAAGCACTCCCCCCCTTTTCTCATCCCAACATTCCCCCAGAAATAAACACTTACCTGTCTCCGGGTTCTTGTATTCTTTCCCCTTTTCTCCGAGGTGGGCTGGTGGGAGTACAGTGGAGGCAATCGAGGCGGCGCAAACCTGCAGAAAGAGACAAAAGGAATAGAATTAGTAGAGAAGAATGTAAAGAGAAAAAAAGGGAGAAGACCTCAGAGACATGACGGTGATAAAAGAGTAAAAGAACAGTACAAAAAAGACTTTAATTAATCCCAAACCAGCCTGCTTTAGCCCTCTTTATACGAGACAACCCACAACACCCATTTATCAGCACATTAAAAACAGAAGACAGGCACCTCCTAAGAAGGACACTGTAATTAGCTCTTCCAGGAAAATAAAGGCTGATTTTGAGTGCAGCTCATAGCAAGCCGCGCGAACGCACTACCCGATCGGCTAAAAGGACCAGCATAGAAGGGCGTGGCTGGCTGCAAAGGCCTCGTGGAGTATAGACATGCCTCAGAGGTGAAAGAATCAAGGGAGCAGGAGAAGAATGTCAAACTGGGGTCCAGTAACAGCTTTCTTACTTAAAACAGGCTCCCCTGCCAGGTAAGAACACTGGGAAATGAAACAACAGCTAACTAAAATGGGAAAATGGCAAACTCATAAAATAATGAAAAGTGGGCTAATAAGCCCATATATTGATGTATTAAAAATAGGGGACAGGCTCCTCTCAAGATGGCCACATCAAGTGACTCTACAAGGAAAATAAAGGCTGATTATGCGTGCAGCTCAGGGGACGATGCTCGGACATGTTACCCTGTCCTCTAAAAGGGCCAGCATTGAGGGGTGTGTCCGTGGCTATGGCCAGCTGCAAGGGCCTTGGAGGAGTGCAGACACGTCTCAGAGGTGAAGGAACTAAGGGGGCAACAGAAGAATGACAAATGGGGGTACAGCAAACCCTTTCTTACCTAAAACAGGCTCCCCTGAAAGGTAAGAATACTGGGAAATGAAACAAGAACTAACTAAAACGGGAAAACGGCAAACACAGAAAATAATTAAAATAAAAGTGCCCTAGTAAACCCATATATCGGTGCATTAAAAACAGGAGCTAGCAACCTCCCAAGATGGCCATGTAAGGGGCTCTACAAGGGAAATAAAGGCCAATTATACATGCAGCTCAGGGGATTTTGCACGAATGCGCTACTCGTTCCTCTAAAAGGGCCAGCATAGAGGGGCTTGGGCTTGATGGACTGCAAGAGCCTCGAAGGAGTGCAGACACACCTCAGAGGTGAAAGAACGAAGGGGGCAACAGAAGAAGGACCATTGGGGTCCAGCAAACCTTTTCTTACTTGAAATAGGCTCCCCTGCAACGTAAGAATACTGGGAAATGAAACAAGAACTAACCAAGATGGGAGAAATGCAAACTCATAAAATATTTAAAAGTGGGCTAATAAACCCATATATCGGTATGTTGAAAATGGTGTCAGGCACCTCCCAAGATGACCACAGTAAGTGACTACAAGGAAAATAAAGGCCGATTATGTGTGAAGCTCAGAGGACGCTTTTAATTATTTTATGAGTTTGCATTTCTCCCGTTTTAGTTAATTCTTATTTCATTTGTCAGTATTCTTACCTGGCAGGGGAACCTGTTTCAGGTAAGAAAGCTCTTACTGGAAGACAGTTTGTCCTTTTTCTGCTGCCTCTTCATTCTTTCACCTCTGAGGCATGTCTGTACTCCACCAAGGCCCTTGCGGCTGGCCGTGCCCTTCTTACTGGTCCTTTTAGAGGATTGGGTAGTGCATTCGTGCAGCATGCTATGAGCTGCATGCATAATCAGCCTTTATTTTGCTTGAAGAGTTAATTACTGTGGCCATCTTGGGAGGTGCCTGCCTCCTGTTTTTAATGTGCCCATATATGTGTGTTGTGGCTTGTCTCGTATAAAGAGGGCTAAAGCAGGCTGGCTAGAATTAATAAATGTCTTTATTGTACTGTTCTTTTACTCTTTTATCTCTGTCCTGTCTCTATGAGGTTTTCTCCTTTTTTTCTATTCATATTCTTCTCTACTAATTCTATTCCTTTTGTCTCTTTCTGCAGTTTTGGCGCCTCCTCGATTGCCTCCACTGTATTGCCCCCAGCCCACCTCGGAGAAAAGGGGAAAGAATACAAGAACCGGGAGTCAGGTAAGTATTTATTCCTGGAGGGAATGTCGGGATGAGAAAAGAGGAATGCTCATGAGGGAAGAGTGGGGTCACAAGCCAGTGGTGTTTCTCATTGTCTTGTACCAGCTTGCATTTATGCCATGTCATTGGCATATATTGTGTCTCCACCACGGTTCCTGACCCTGACCAATTCACCTTTCTCTCTCACCTCTCTCCTCTGCTTTCCTTAGACATGTTTAATTTCCCAGTATTCTTAACTGGACGGGGAGACTGTTTCAGGTAAGAAAGGTGTTACTGGGCCCCAGTTTGTCCTTCTTCTGTTGCCCCTTCATTCTTTCACATCTGAGGTATGCCTTTACTCCACTGAGGCCCTTGCAGCCGGATACGCTCCTTTATGCTGGTCCTTTGGAGGACAGGGTAGTGCGTTAGCGCAGCATCCTCCGAGGCCTCAGTGGAGTAAAGGCATACCTCAGAAACAGTCTCCCCGTCCAGTTAAGAATAATGGGAAATGAAACATGTCTAGGGAATGCAGGGGAGAGTGGTGAGAGAGAAAGGTGAATCGGTCAGGGTGAGGAACCGAATGAAGCACTGTGGTGGAGACACAATATATGCCAATGACATGGCATAAATGCAAGCTGGTACAAGACAATGAGAAACACCACTGGCTTGTGACCCCACTCTTCCCTCACGAGCACTCCTCTTTTCTAATGCCAACATTCCCTCCAGGAATAAACACTTACCTGACTCCGGGTTCTTGTATTCTTTCCCCTTTTCTCCGAGGTGGGCTGGCGGCAGTACAGTGGAGGCAATCGAGGAGGCGTCAAACCTGCAGAAAGAGACAAAAGGAATAGAATTAGTAGAGAAGAACATGAAGAGAAAAAAGGAGGAAACCTCATAGAGACATGAGAGTGATAAAAGAGTAAAAGAACAGTACAATAAAGACATTTATTAATCTTAACCAGCCTGCTTTAGCCCTCTTTATACGAGACAACCCATGAAACACATACATAGGCACATTAAAAATGGAACCCAGGCATCTCCCAAGATGGCCCCAACAAGTATCTCTTCAAGGAAAATCAAGGCTGATGATGTGTACAGCTCATAGCACGCTACGTGAATGCACTACACAATCCATAAAAGGACCAGCATAGAAGGGCATGGCCAGCCGCAAGGGCCTCAGTGGAGTACAGACATGCCTCAGAGGTGAAAGAATGAAGAGGGCAGCAGAAGAAGGACAAACTGGGGTCCAGTAAGAGCTTTCTTACCTGAAACAGGTTCACAAAAGAAATGCAAACTCATAACATAATTAAAAGTGGGCTAATAAACACATATATTGGCGCGTTAAAAATAGGAGAAAGGCACCTCCCGAGTTGGCCACTGTAAGTGACTTTTCACGGAAAACATTAGCCGATTATGCGTGCAGCTCAGGTGACGCTGCATGGATGCGCTGCCTGGTCCTTTGAAGGATGGCATAGTGGGGCATAGGCATGGCCTGCTGCAAAGGCCTCAGAGGAATGAAGACACGCCTCAGAAGTGAAAGAATGAAGGTGGCAATAGAAGGAGAAACTGGGGTCCAGCAACCCCTTTCTTACCTGAAACAGGCTCCCCTGCCAGGTAACAATGCAGGGAAATGAAACAAGAACTAACTAAAACGGGAAAAAGGCAAACTCATAAAATAATAAAAATAAAAGTGGGCTAATAAACCCATATATCGATGCGTTAAAAACGGGAGCTAGCAATCTCCCAAGATGGCCATGTAAGTGACTCTACTAGGCTAATACAGGCCAATTATACATGCAGCTCAGGGGATGCTGCGCGAATGCGCTACTCTGTACAAAGGGCCAGCATAGAGGGGCTTGGGCGTGGCAGGCTGCAAGAGCCCCGAAGGAGAGCAGACACGCCTCAGAGGTGAAAGAACTAAGGGGGCAACAGAAGGACAAATAGGGTCCAGCAACCCCTTTCTTACCTGAAACAGTCTCCCGTGCCGGGTAAGAATAGTGTGAAATGAAACAAGAACTAACCAAAATGGGAGAAAGGCAAATTCATAAAATATTTAAAGATGGGCTAATAATTCCATATATCGGCATGTTCAACATGGGGTCGGGCCCTTCCCAAGATGGCCACAGTAAGTGACTACAAGCAAAATAAAGACCGATTATGTGTGCAGCTCAGAGGTCGGTGCACGGACACGCTAACCGGTCCTCTTAAAGAGCCAGCATAGGAGGGCTTGGGCGTGGCCAGTTGCAAAGGCCTCAGAAGAGTGCAGACACAACTCAGAAGTGAAAGAACGAAGTGGGCATCAGAAGGAGAAACTGGGATCCATCAACTCCTTTCTTACCTGAAACAGGTCCCCCCTGCCGATTAAGAATACTTAGGCAATCGAGGAGGCGTCAAACCTACAGAAAGAGACGGAAGGAACAGAATTAGTAGAGAAGACTGTAACGAGAAAAAAAAGGAGAAAACCTCAGAGACATAACAGTGATAAAAGAGTAAAAGAACAGTACAATAAAGACATTAATTAATACCAAACCAGCCTGTTTTAGCCCCCTTTATGCGAGACAATCCACGACACCCATTTATCAGCACATTAAAAACGGGAGCCAGGTACCTCACAAGATAGCCACAGTAATTAACTCTTCTAGGAAAATAAAGGCTGATTTTGCGTGCAGCTCATAGCACGCTGTGCAAACGCGCTACCTGATCCTCTAAAAGGACCAGCATAAAAGGGCGGGCCGGCTGTGAGGGCCTCGTGGAGTATAGACATGCCTCAGAGGTGAAAGAATGAAGGGGGCAGCAGAAGACGGACAAACCAGGTATCTGACCTGAAACAGTCTCCCCTGCCAGGCGAGAACAATGGGAAATGAAACAAGAGCTAACTAAAACGGGAAAAAGGCAAACTCATAAAATAATTAAAAGTGGGCTAATAAACCCATATATTGATGCGTACAAAATAGGAGACAGGAACCTCTCAAGATGTCCACAGCAAGTGACTCTACAAGGAAAATAAAGGCTGATTATGCGTGCAGCTCAGGGGACGATGATCTGACGTGCTACCCTGTCCTCTAAAAGGGGCAGCATAGAGGGGCGTGGCCGTGGCTATGGCCAGCTGCAAGGGCCTCGGAGGAGTGCAGACACGTGTCAGAGGTGAAGGAACTAAGGGGGCAACAGAAGAATGACAAACTGGGATCCAGCAACCCCTTTCTTACCTGAAACAGGCTGTCCTGGCAGTTAAGAATACTGGGAAATGAAGCAAGCACTAACTAAAATGGGAGAAAGGCAAACTCATAAAATAATTGAAATAAAAGTGGGCTAATAAACCCATATAGCGGTGCATTCAAAACGGGAGCCAGCATTCTCCCAGGATGGCCACGTAAGTGACTCTGCTAGATAAATAAAGGCCAATAATGCATGCAGCTCAGGGGATGCTGCGCGAACGTGATACTCCGTTCTCTAAAAGGGCTGGCATAGAGGGGCTTAGGCGTGGTGGGCTGCCAGAGCCTCGGAGGAATGCAGACATACCTCAGAGGCGAAATAACTAAGGGGGCAACAGAAGAAGGACAAATGGGGTCCAGCAACCCCTTTCCTACCTGAAACAGGCTCCCCTGCTAGGTGAGAATACTCGGAAATGAAACAAGAACTATCTAAAGCGGGAGAAAGGCAAAATCATAAAATAATTAAAAGTGGGCTAATAAACCCATACCATGGTGCTTTCAAAATGGGAGCCAGGCACCTCCCAGGATGGCCACAGTAAGTGACTCTACAAAGAAAATAAAGGCTGATAATGCGTTCAGCTCAGAGGACGCTGCCCAAATGTGCAACCCGGTCCTCTAAAAGGGCCAGCATACAGGGGTGTGGCTGTGGCCGGCTGCAAGAGCCTCGGAGCAGTGCAGACATGCCTCAGAGGTGACACAATGAAGGGGGTAACAGCAGAAGGACCAACCGGGGTCCAGCAATCCCTTTCTTACCTGAAACAGGCTCCACTGCCAGGCAAGACAACTGGGAAATGAAGCAAGAACTAACCAAAACGGGAGAAAGGCAAACTCATAAAATATCTAAAAGTGGGCTAATAAACCCATAAATCGGGGGGTTAAAAATGGGAGCCAGGCACCTCCCAAGATGGCCACAGTAAGTGACTTTACATGGAAAATAATGTCCGATTGTGCGTGCAGCTCGGACGATGCTGCACGGACACGCTACCTGGTGCTCTAAAAGGGCCAACATAGAGGGGAATGGGGGTGGCTGGCTGCAAGGGTATCGGAGGAGGGGAGACACACCTCAGATGGGAACGAATGAAGGGGGCAACAGAAGGACAAACTGGGGTCCAGCAACTCCTTTCTTATCTGAAGCAGTTTCCCCTGCCAGGTAAGAATACTGGGAAATGAAACAAGAACTAACTAAAATGGGAAAAAGGCAAACTCATAAAGTAATTAAAAATGGGGTAGGGCGCCCACATATCGGCGCGTTAAAAACGGGAGCCAGGCACCTCCCATGATGGCCACAGGAGTGACTCTGTAAAGGACCAATGCTGGAACTCGTTTAATCTTCCTAACGAACCATGGAGTGAGAATTTGGGCTGGGTGTCGACAATTTTATAATGGGGCACCCTCCCTCCCTTTCACTATCTCTGTATTACTATTCCACACTTGTGGGAGAAACCACTGCTCTGCTACCAGATTTGATAGAGCATATGTTCATTCTCTAATCTGAGGTCGGCAAACCTAGCAAGGGGTAAGAGTCGATTTAACATAGCATCAACTATTTAATTGCCAGTATGACAAATTTGGCCACACAATGAAAACCAAGGCCCTGATTTATACTTTTTGGGGCAAAACTGCACTAACGAAGTTTTGCACCAAAATGTTTAGCACTTGCTTGCACCATTTCTGTGCACCAGTCGCCACCTTATTTATGGAATGGTGCAAGCCGGTGCAAATGGTAGGCTAGTGTAAAAAAAAATGACAGTAGTCGGGTGGGGCTGGCGGTATGGAAGAAGGGTGTTTTGCACCAAAAAATGATGTTAGGCAGGTTAGAGTAAAAATAAAATGACTCTAACCTGCCTAGAGTCATTTTCTGATGCAAAACAACCCATACCACATGACTCCGGTCTTAGAAAAGACAGAAGTCATGCATACCACCCCGATGGCCAGCACAGGGGACCAGAGTGCATTGCATGGCCATTGCACACTGTGCCATGTATGGGGGCCCATTAAAAAATAAAATAAAATACTTACCTGTACTTACCTGCAATGGGGTCCCCCATCCTCTGCTGTCCCTTTGGTGTCCCTGGGGTCTGAGGAAGTCACCTGTGGGATTATTCCATGGTGTCCCAGCATGGAAATAGGCCCACATGTCCCCTAACACCTGCCCTGACCCAGGCACTAAAAAATGGGGCAAATCAAGCTTTGCACTGTTTTTTTACCCCTCCTCCCGTGCACCATTTTTGCACGGGAGTATAAATATGATGTTAAGGCCATAGAGTCATCTTTTGCACGGGAACGCCTTCCTTGCATCTCATTAAGGCAAGGTAGGTTTCCACGTCCAATAAATTACTTTAACTCCATAAATTTGGCACTAGACGGGTCTAGCGCCAAAGTATAAAATTGGAGTTAGTTTTGTACCGAATTAGAGTAAAAAAGAATGATGCTAATTTGGTGCAAACAGAGTATAAATATGCCCCCAAATGCGGAAATAAAGTTAAAGGGTTTTATTACAGGTTAATGTACACAATTCTCAAAACCATGCTGCAAAGATACAGTATCACCCTAGGGTGGCCGAATCTACAGAAAAAATTAAGACGGCATAAGCATCAAACTAAGCACTCTATGACAGCAATACAGAATAAAAATAACAAAACTTGATGCCCAGAAAATAAGCGTTGGCCAAATCTTTTAAACATTTGTGCAAATTACAATCATCCAGATAGGCAAGGTAAGGTAGAGAAAACATCTGTAAACACCATGCCACTAGTTGGCATGAGCTAAACTACAAAACATGGGGGGAAAAAAGGTAAAAGGGAAATAAAGGACAAAAAGAACCTGGAAAAATGACATCTGGGGCAAAAAAAGACAACCTAAGGTAGGCAAAAAGTAGGTACAAAGGGAAGGTTTCAGCATATCAGAAGCTCGGTCAAGAGTCTTCTTATGGGTCAAAGAAAATCTATGTGCTCTCAGCAAGCAGTGGAAAATTGCGGGGCAACGGAAAAGAGGTCTGTAACTCTGCTCTCTAAGGGGATCAGTCTTCTGGAACTCACTAAAATAGATCAGTGAAAGTACTAGTTAAAACAATGATTAGTCAATTGCTAACTCCCAAGTATCGGAAGATCACGTGGTGCAATCTCCTCACATTACATGGCAACCTTTGAAACAGTCTTTTAGATTCCCAGGAGCATCCTGGAAAGGTAGCTGTCCTTGGTCTTCTGTACAGGTTTTGCACCATAATGAATAGTGGCAGTCTTTACACAGAGAGACCGAGAATGTAATGTCTCCAAGGTTGCTTTCTCAGGCTCTCTTTGAATAGAACAATAACATATCTATTTCTAAACTAACATTTCATGTGAAAGTTACCTGAAACTAAATGACACGTTAACAGAAATGAAAAACAATTTCCCAAATTATGGAGATTCTGGTCCGGCATGGCTAAGCTAATACAGAATTAGAATTGCACATTTTATTCATGTTACTTGAAGCTTGTTGACTTTTGCATTATTAAATGTCAGTTGCATTCTCATTTAAACTTCATGTTACAGTTAAGGCAACACAAAATAAACTGTTAATACATGTAAGTGAATATTATGGAGATCTACATTTTCTTCAACCTTAACCTATAACATTTAATACACATGGTAGGAAATACATTATTGTTTCAAAGGTAAACAGTCTCTAGCGACATAAGGATTGCAGTAAAATCTAAATCAATGGTTATATTTCAATTAATTTGGTTATACGACACACATTTACTTCTTAACAATATAGTGAAGGCACTTCAATATGGACTTTGAGTACACCACTTCACAATTAGTCCATCATTAATTCACACGTTATAATTTCAGTATGGTCCCATACAGCTCAACATTGTGACATTAAAGGTGGCAGCTAATTCTCTGCTGCACCATTGTCAATGATGATCCTGAAGTTCTTGGCATGATCTGGTAGTGGTAGGGAGTTGGTCCCAGCTCTGTTGGCCACCATGGTGATGTGTTCTACCAGCAGATCCCAATTTCAGGCTTGTTGTTGTTCAGCTTTAGACAGTAGTTTTTCATCTAATGGGCGATTTCAATCATGCAAGCATTGACTTAATCTGAGTACTGGGCATCTTGTATGTAAGGGAGGGAATGAGTTGTTTGTTGTCGTCATAGTGGAGGACGTTGATGTTGTGAGAGCAGCCATTTCTGGCTAAAGAGATCATTTGTTGAAGCAGGTCAGGGAGGATCCTTGTGGAACTTAGTAAATGAGGTTGGGTGTCTGAGGTGTATGGTGCCAGGCTAACTGACTGGGTTCTTCCAGTGAGGAAGGAGCATATCCATCGGAGTGCATGTCTTTAGATTCTGATGTTGGGGTTGAGGATGGGGTGGGAGACCATGTAAAATGCTGCAGAGAGGTCCATAAGAATAAAGGCTGCTGTCTCTTCTCTGTCTAGAGTCATGTGGAAGTCATCTGTGGCAGTGATGAGGGCAGTTTCCATACTGGGGTTGGGTCTGAAACCAAACTCAATTGTGTCAAGGAGTTGGTTGTCATTGAGTTATTTGGAGAGGTGTCTGTTGATGATCTTCATAAAGACCTTGGCCAGGAATGGTAGCAGAGAAACAAGAGGTAGAGGCATTCAGAATGGGTGTGAGCATGGCGCTGATGGGTTGCAGTCCTCTGGAGTAGTTGTGGTGGGAGCGGTGGTCCAATGCAGCCCCTGCATGGATGGACTTCATGGTGATGGAGATTCCTTCTGGGGTGATGATGTGCCATGTGGTTAGCAATAGGATCAGGAGGCTTTTGGCAAGGTCTGTTGGGTCTGGATGTGGATTGAAGTTGCTGTAAATGGCATGATATTTTTGCTAAAGAATTGGGAGAGATTGCTGCAGAGCTCCTGAGAGTGGGTGATCATGTTTGAAGCAGCCGATGTTGAGATTAAATCTTTCACAATAGAGAAGGTTTATATGCTTCTCCTGATGCTGGCATCAATGCAATCTGTGAGAACTACTGTGCGTTTAGTTGTCCGGATCATTTGATGGTAGTGTCTCAGGGCGAATTTGAATGTGCTTCTATCTGCATTGTCCTGGTGCATTCTCCTTTTAACCTCCAGTTGTTTGCAATAACGTTTTATGGGTCTGAGCTCCTCAATGTATGAACTGGCCTGGGGTCTGGATCTTGTTTTAGTGCTGAGTTTGAAGGGGGCCAACGAGTGAGCGCAGGAGGTGATCCAGTTGTTGAAATTCTTGATTGCTTTGTGGAGGCTGCTGCTGTGTTCATGGTAGTGGGTGTTGTGAACAGTGTCCCAGTCTTTGTCAGTGATGCAGTTCCAGTTTTGATGGGCTGGTCTGGCGGTGGTGCGTGTGCATTGGACTGGGCCGATGATGCTGAACTTGATGAGGATGTGGTCTGTCCAGTAGACTAGTATGTGTTTGTTGACTCAGTTGGTGAAAATAAGGTCAAGAATGTGTCTAGCAGCATGGGCAGGTACCGTTACTTGTTGAATGAAGCCCAGGCTTTCAAGGTCTTCAATTAATCCTCTTGAGCTGGGGTTGGTGTTGTCGTCCAAGTGGAAGTTCAGGTCACTGAGTAATATGTAATTGCTGGCATCAAGGGCGAGTTGTGAAATGAAGTCCATGATGGTGTTGGTGAAGTTAATGTATGGTCCTGTTGGTTTGTAGATGAGAGTGCCGCTGAGGGTGAAGTTGGATGTGACATAGAGCTTGAACGACAGGTGTTCCATGTTGAAGGATGATGTGTCAATTGCTGTGTTGGAGATGATGGTGTTCCTGTTGATGGTGGCGATTCCACCTCTTGCCGTGTAAAGTCTGTCTTGCCTTGCAATCTTGTAGCTGGGGGTAGCTGTAGCGATGTCAGGCACTGATGCAGGGTTCAGCCAGGCCTCTGTGAGGAGAAATAGGTCAGGGACATTGTCTTGGAGCAGGTCCCAGATCTATGTGGTATGTTAGGTGAGCGAGTGGGTGTTGAGGAGCATGCATACAAGTGTTGTATGGGTGGTTGCAGGTCTGTGTGAGTAAGACAGATTAGGGTGATGGGTGTTGTTGGAACAGTGAGTGCTGGTTGTGTTAGAGAATCAAAACTTGTAGGAAGCATAGGAGAATGCTCCCTCTGTGTTGCATGGTGTTGCAAGGCAGCAGCATGTAGAGCTGCGGCTGGGGGTTGAGACCGTGGAAAGTCGTAGTTTGGTAGCAGGGGGAGAGTGCAAGACCAAGGTTCCTGGCCCTCGGAGTGGTCCAGGTGTGAATGGGTGCAAATAAGTGTCCCTTTGATGTACCAATGGCACTCCCACTGCGTGTCCACGCTGTGACAGTCATTAAGTTGGACCTAGGTGAGGATCTTAATGTAAAGATGGATGATGGGAAATAAAGTGAGGTCACTTCATGTGCATATGGATGCTGGGAATAAGTCCTCTTGCTTGGGTTCTTCTTTTAAGGACAACTTGGCTGGAAACCAGTGATGTCACTTCCTGTGCAGATGGATGATGGGAAATCCAGTCAATTCAAAGTAAGTCTTGTGTAAAATGTTGATGTAAGAATATGTTGTGTTCCTCATTATTTTTCTCCTTCCCATTTATTAGCACATTTTCTTATTGTTTTATTTGTCTCTTCTTTGGGTGCCTGTATTTGCTTGATTTCAATTCAGACCCAGTAACACTATGGCCCTCTTTCTCTCTGTGTTGACACAGTGTTGGGACTGCTGTATAGGATAGCTCTATAGTCTCTCTATGAGCAAACACAGGTGTCTTTTGTATATGGCGGTAGTGAATTCTGGTCCCTGTACATTACATCTCTATGGACTGACTGTCTGTATCAATTCTCCATGTTTTAGCTATGAATAGTTTCCTCTCTGGAGGCCTCAATTACAAGAGGCCTGCACCGCCAGAGCATCACATTTTATGATGCTCCAGTGGCACATGCCTCTCAATCATGTCTATGAGTCAATGCAAAGCCACTATTCTGCAGCACACATAGAAAGAAAAAAAACACCGCCGGTCATTGTTTTTGTGTGTGAAGGTGGCGCTTCCTGCACAAAAACAATTGTGCCAGCAATGCAGACACTCTTGCACCACGGTGCAAGGGGGGCTGCCTTGGTGCTAGGCACCAATTTATACGCAGGCAGAAGAGACAGGAATACACTGTATTTCATTCATACTGCCAAATTTTGCCCTTTCCTTGTAAGCAAAAAAGTGCTGCAAAATGACTTCATGCACTGCCCTGCAGCGCAAACTCATAAATGACGCCCTAGGTTTCTACATAACACCTCTATGACCCACACTCTATGTATTGCCTCTCTATAATAGATCTCTGTGACCTGTATACTCTGTATCAAGTCTCTATAAACTCTCCTACCAGTAATATTGACTCTAGATCAACTCTGTGGTCTTAGTATCTCTATGTGTTAACTCTCCGTTGTCTCCTGTCTGTAGTGAGCATTACTATGTGTCTCTACCTTACATTTGTACGATCTCACTCATTACAAAGTTTGTGTACATCCCAATCCAACTACCAGCAAGAGTTTGCAGCCTAATCAGGATTCAGAGTTTTCCAGCAAAAGATGCAATTTTCTCCAGACATGTAGCCAATGAAAAGCGGGCAGAGTAATGGAAAAACTTGAGGGAAATCAGCGTGCAATCACCAGTTTTGATAGTTATTTATAATTCCCCAGATACTGCACCTTGTAATTACCACAGTCTGTGGTAAGCAATCCTTGATGGTAAGTAGATTGGAATACTGCAATGCCCTATATATTGGGCTCCCTGAGTACCTCAGTGGTAGACTACAACTCATACAGAATGCAGCAGCCAGGCAGATTTTTGGGAAGAGAAAATGAAAAATTTCCCCCGTTCTCAGAAAGCCTCACTGGCTACCTAGTAAGATGATATGCCAGGTTAGAACCCTTTTATTGTCCATAAAGTGGTCTATCCAGCAACTCGAGGTTCATATATTTTTTATCTTTTTCATAGACACTGTTTTTCCAGGTTGCTTCGTTCATCATCTGCTGGTTTGGTCCCACTACTGAAGGGATGAAGATCACGACAGGGTGCAAGGCTTTTCCTTTAGTCAACGCTCAGGCCTGGAACAAGCTGTCTTTAGACCTTTGCTTTGAGCCCAATCTTCTAAAATTTCGTAGGGAGCACTGAAAACCTAGCTATTTACTTAGTTTACGTTTGTATCCTATTTCTTGTTGGCATGCAGAGGTACTATTTGGCTAAGGACACCAACTGAGTAATTGCACACCCAATAGTCAACAAATAAATATTGGTAATTCCATCAGTTTAACGCAGGATATGTAATGAGCCCCTGCATGTTAGGCCTCTTTTCTCTCTAGTAATGGTAGTTCTGGGTCTTGGTATATTACACCTCATTGGTCTTCATGTGCTAACTCTGTCTGTGCATATATGTCAGAATGTGAGAATACCTTACAAGAACATTTATAGAAAAAATTAGGAACTTAAGCTCCCATGAACTTTCATTGGACTGGAGCATTTTTTTAAATGAGAATGCGAAAAACACCTCATTTGTGGTAGAATTTCAGGAGTCTCCTGCCTAGTTTGGTACTCTTGGCACATAAACTGTATGGTCTTCTTTTTCACAGTACTCTGGATGTTCTATCTGTATGGTCTTGAACTATGTGTTAACTTTCTATGGTCCACTCTCTCTGCAATTTATTGACTATGGTACTCTGTACATTACATGCTCCTCATCGTCTACTTTCTGTGTATTACATTTGTATTCTCTCTCTGCAGTGACTTTGGATCCAGATATACCACATCCTGAGCTCATCACGTCAGAAGGGCAGAGACGTGTGAGAGGCACACACATAGCACAGACCCTACAGGACACCCAACACCCCAAGGAGATTTACCTTATCTGTGTGTCTTAGGGAGTGAGGGTTTCATCTCAGGCAGACATTACTGGGAGGAACAACTACTACAGGAGGAGGGAACTTGGGATGTGGGTGTTGCAACAGAAAATGTGGGCAGAAAAGGATGATTAATTTGTTGTCCCGTGGAGCAAGCCTGTGCTTTGTGGGCCTGTAACAGTCAGTACAAGGCTCGCACCATCCGTGAATGGACTCCTCTGCACTTGTGCTAGAAGCCCTGGAAGCTTGGAGTGTATTTGGACTATGAGGAGGGAAACCTCTCTCTGCACAATGCTGATTCCATGGAGCTTCTCACATTCCCACAGGTCACTTTCACTCAAAGGCTCTTCCCTTACTTTGCTCTCTGGAAAGCAGAGGTGAAGCTAGTGTAGGAGGTGCTACCACCCACCTCTTTTAGAATATGAAAACAGCTGCCTGTGATGCATCATGTCCCTGCCTCGTGGCTTGTGTATGGTAAACAAAATGCCGTAGTTAGGTAAGTGTTTACTTAAGAAAGTTATACATAAGAGAGTTGTTTACCTTTGCCTAGAGGGCAAGTTACAGAGTGTTGCACACAGTTGGAGGAAACTCTGTAAGTGATGGACAGGTGGTAAATCCAAAATGAAGGGAGTTGGACTTCACCAATTGTTTTCTTACTACAGCCCCAACTTATGATTTACATGTTTTATTTTCCTATGAAAATGTAGTTTAGGCTGCCTCCAAAGCAGAGGTGCACATCTGTTTCTATCATGACAAGGTACCTCAGACTTTAACCCCTCTACTCATTACTTGCATTACCAAGATTTCTAGTGCTACAACTTTTTTTGTTAATCTTCCATTTACATTTTATAACATATTTTCAAACAACAAGAAAAATCATAAGAATACTTTTTATGCTTAATGTCAAACAAGGTTGATTAAACATAGGAATGACTCTACAGCTGAAATCTGTAAGAACAAAATTCTGGAAAACAAATTAGAATGGGCATGTGGTATATCCCAAAACATATTAGATCTTTTAGGGATCTTTGAACTCTTACACGATGAAGGATATGGTACAGATAAACATGATATCTATTAAAATTAAAGATTATGTGAGCATTCAATCATTTATCTCAGTGGAAAAGTCCAACAGAGATATTATGGTTTCCATAAACCATACCAAGTGTTTCTGGCTATCAAGATTTATGCCAGACCCGAGCTTCAGTGTTTCTTGTTAGCAGTGTATTTAAGTCTTGCATTGAAGAGGAATCAACCCATTGGAAACTGTCCAGCAAAGTTCCTTATAAATGTTGTTGTCATATGAAAGCCAGTGATGCTCTATCATTTTCTGCAAATTTGTTCTTTATTCAATAAAGCTAGAACGTTATACCTGAGGAACATTTTAAAAGAACGAGGAGTATAAACCACCTTGACATTGTGTGATTTTTCTGATTTTATTATTGTTATTCTTTTTTATTAATTGCTGGATTCAATGTTTTAGGTTTCATTGCAGGCATGTATATATACTGTTTATAACCTAAAAGCTTAATAAACTAGTTTTGTACTGTGTTTCTAATTTGAAATCAATTTGCAAAACTCATCTGATTTAAATGAGTTAAAGTAGGCCCAACAAAGTTTCCTATGATCAGCGCTCAACTAGTAAACTTTAAATACTATATGTACAACAGAGAGGAATAGCATTAAATAATAATGTTAGTTGTGAAGGTAGAGAACAATGACAGAAGATATGTACACCTCATTTTAAATATCTTTTTAATACCAATGCAATAGTGATCACACAAACAATACTCACCCAGCTCATGACAACAATCATACTGAAGAACCACTCTTAAAAATGCCACAACACCAACCAATAGCTAATTGTTTTTTATTGAGGTAAATTACAAGGTATGTCAATTAGTGCCCCCACAAGCCACAGACAGACCAGAGCTATTTCCGAGTTTGAGACTGGTAAATCAAAGAGCTCAAATTTTGAGACAGAAATTAATAAATTATTGGAGAAATAAAACATCCTCACAGAAAAGTCAATAAAAAAGGTAATGGAATACACCATGCATCAGTCATAAAGGAAAATATGTACCTCAAATATAAGAAATATTATACTCCATGGAGAAAGCCATCAAATAAGCTGAACAAGACTGGAGATGGACATGCGATCTCATACAAAAAATCAGTTTAAAAAATACTCTGTGATATACAACATGTCCATCAAAGAAGCTAAATGTCACATATACCTTGACAGAATCCCGCGGGATGAAAACAAACAGAAAGAGATATTAAACGTATTGAATGAACTGTCATCAATAGCCCTGCCAATGATGAATCTAATTGGTCCCAGACTTTTTGTAATGAATTATACCTAATTTGCTGGGAATTGATATCTTAGATAGCACATCACACACTCCTTCCTTCCTGGGCACCAAATTTGCGACTCCTCTTGGTCAGATTTTATACCTTTGGACTTGCTATTCTTCCTTCTTGCTTTTAAACAATATTAATGTGGGTAATTTCCTGGTAAAAGTTTTACCTTTCGAGGTTGTTTTAGCTTCGGCATTAATAAACATCTTTATTGCATCTCAGGTGTTCTCCGTAGAACTTTGAAAACTAGTACAATTACTTCACTCCTGAAGAAGTTGGAACTTGCCTACAACAACTAAAAGCTGCTAAGATCTTGGTGGCATGGGTAGGCAAAATGTTTCATTCATTTCATGAAAAGAACAAGACACTGGATGATGCGGAAGATGGTATTGGTCCTCACCAAAGCAGAGGATTTAAAATGCTTGCAGTTAGATATATGTATGATGTCAGGCTATAGGCAGACAGTGGGCAATGGAATTACCTGATTCCATTGGATCAGTCAGGTACATTCAATACAATTGATCATTAGATTGTAATTATTCAGTTGCGTGCAGTTGGCATCACGGATAAGGTCCTACAGGTGCTCATCTCTTGTTTAAGCAAAATAACTCAACAAACGAGATTAGGTCACCTGTTCTCCCTTTTCACCATTTGCCACTATGGATTGAGCAGTTCTTCCAGTGATGTCACTTTACTGCAAGTATATCTTTCTGAAAATTGGATGGGGCAACAGAGGTTAAACCTTCACACGAAAAATACTAGAATTGTGATCACTGGAGTCACTTATGAACCATGGAACTCCTCTTTCTGAGCTGAAAATTATGGCCTGTGCACTGTGCCTGCCAAGGAAGTTAAAAGCCTGGGAGTTAAAACTGACATTTCCCTACAGATGGTTAGCCAGGTGTCATTTTTATTGCATGTATTTTCCACTAGAGAAGATTTCACCCTATGCAGCCATTGCTGCCCATTGAAGGAAGATGTGCCCTCACACTTACATAAAACGTCACCATTACATGCCTCCAGGCCATCCAAAAGCAGCCAGCATGGCTAGTAACTAATGCTCCCTGCTTTTCTCACGCCACACCTATTTTGAATTCCCTGTACTGGCTTCCCATTCACAAGTGTATCATCTTTAATGTGTCTTGTACACAGTTTTCTCTACAGTAAGTCCCCACTGTTTATTGTAAAAAGACTAAAGGCATCTAGAAGGTTTTGCTTGGCCCTTCTCTGTTTACCTTTAAAATCTACACTTCCAAAGAACTCGCCTTGGGGGGTCAAACCTTTTCAACTCAAGCTCACCCTGTATCCAAAATGCTCTACCTCGTAATTTGCCCATTTGCAATCTGACCATTTATCTTTTAGCAAACCCATTAAGACTTAGCTGTTCACTTAGTTCATCCCTCCTGTTGTTTCTACCTTTAGCAGTCAAGTTAGTGCCATGAGACCTTCAGGTGGCAGTGCACTTTAGAAATTATTTTAAACAAATTGTGAATGCATTCTATCAGCCAATACCTACAGATATCCTCATAGCGCACCATTCATGTTAGATGGAGAGCCAGTTATCCCTACAAGGGTACGGTCACACTATCACCTTATGAAAGTACTTATACAATAGTTTACAGAAGTAACATATTTATCTAGCCATTTTCAGACCTATAATGGTGATTCAATTATCAAAAATGTTTAATGTAGCTTGGAAATGGAACAGTTTAGTTGATTCAGTTTGTATTTATCTGTATTATTGTCCCAAAAATATAAAATCTCACAACATCACACAAACATCCTGGCACCTTCTTGCCAAAACTGGAGCACAAAGAGGCGGTCTGGAATATCTATTTATTCATATAGAGAGCTGTATAACACAAACATCATGCTATATCCTGACACCTTTTTGCCAAAACTGGGACACATTGAGGCGGTCTGGAATAAATAAAAAAAGATGATTCAGGGAATGCAGTCCTTTTACAATGAAAGAAATTAATTAGCTGAGCAAATGTATTGTCTGGAACACTCCAATATTATCACAGAAAATCAGTTAGTGAAAGCCTGCCAACATATTTAGCTAGTCTGAGCCATTTATACATGGGGCTTCTTAGCCTTCCGAAGAAAAGTTGTATGTTAACATAAAGTCTACAGAAATAACATCTGACATACATATTGTGTCCAAAATAAAGTTTACAACAAAATTATCTCAATTGGTGTAGATTTTGTAATATTAACTCCAATTGAGCAATAGCTTTGTAAGCTATATTTAGGACACAATATTTAAGTCATATTACTAAAATATTCTCATACCATCCTTAAGAAAGGATAGAGAGCAGCCACTTGACAGGAATGTCCGTATGTAAAATGTATTGGCTCAAGATAGGAGAACAGTGGTCAGATATTAATACTTATGAGTAAATGGAAGTGTTACTAAAGCAGTAAGGTGGGATTTAGGGTAGGTTAGGGAGGGGTTTAGGGAAGGCCGTGCACCCAGCCACAAACGAGTAATACCATTGCTATTCACAAACTGCACTTCTATAGTTACTAGATCCAAAAGGAATGAAAATAGTTGTAAATGTACTCCAGGTCTGAGGTGAAGTATGCCCAGCACCACAAATGACCAACCACTGGAACTGCAAAATAATGGAAGGAGGGGCTTCAAATAAAACATCATAGGAAACAATCCTAAATTAAAATAAAATTAATTAAACTAGGTGAAAATATAAATAAATTAATTTGTAATGGTAACACACTATCTAAAAATAAAACATATTATTTTATTTCATAATATTTAATTATCCTTTTTTTAATTGAAAAATTAAAGCAACATTGATTTTTATTAACATATAGTTAAATAACATTTACGTCAATCACTTTTAATAATTATAATTCCATAGTAAAAAATATATTTAGTATAGGTGCAAAAAATTTTTTTTTATTTATACCTCTAAAACATTTTTTAATTTATACTTCTAAAACATTTTTCATTTAACATAGTCAAGATAATTAAATTATAATTTTAACTTATTAGTACTGTAGCATTGTTAGTCCACATCTTAAATAAATATATAAAATTAATTTACATTCATATTTAGCAAATAAATATGTTTACTATTTTTTTAAAGTTAAGTAAACTTTTATATTTTTCCCATACTTTATCATAGCAAGATCTCCACTTCAATGGTTGTATGTGTAAAAAATGACTAGTAATAACTTTGCACTTATAATTTAGCACCACCCTCTATTTCGGGGAGTGAAGACATATAAGTCTGCATTTTTGTAGCAAATTTAAACTCAGAAATGGTGAATAGCCAAAAGTAGTAAATTTACTACAACATCTAAAATAAGTTTACACATGTAAATTTACCTTTGTCAATGGGCCCACTTATGTTCCAGCAAGTTCTCTAAGATCACTAACCCTTCCACTTTCTCAAGCCCCTCTGTGGTGGTGCACTGCTAGGGCAAGAACTCACTGTTTGAACTAGGGGCCTTTGCTAACCTTCTACAATTTTGAAAATGCTTGAAAACATACTTGTTCTCTTAGTATCTTTTTCTTTCATTATTATTTTTGGTGATCTCTTGTCAGTCCCAGGAGGCCCTATGGGTAGCAGCTTGCACCATAGAAAGTAAATAAATAACAGACTGAATGTCAGCAGTGCATCAGATTATGATGTGCTGTGAAGGAAATATAAATATGTAAGAATACATCATATATTCGTAACAGAAGGGGGTGTAGCTGCAAATGTGTTTTTCAAAAATTCATTTCTCTTCCAGTCCTTTGCACACACTGAGGGCATCTATGTTGGGGCCATAAACTGACCAAAAACAGAAGTTCTTCCCCCAAAAATAATAATGGAGAATCATTCAATGCCCTTCCTTAAACAACTTTATTTATTGAACATTTGGTTTGTTCTTCCAATGCCAGGATGGTCCATTAGCAGGTTACACGAAGCAGTATTACAGACAGAATTTAAGACAGTACGAGAAAATCAAGTTTAATGAGTTATAACTGGGTAGGGTTCGGGTGTTTACAGGATCATTCAAAGTGTGACAGAAAAGGGTCTCTTGATGCTATAGATTTGCCAAATTTTGCTCACACATTATAATTGAAACTCATATGACTCAGCAGTTCCGGGGGCCGTGGAATCCTCTTGTCCCTGTTTATAGCAATTGTAATTGTGGAAGGGGGACCATATTTTGTCAATTGGGACAGTGCATTGCTTACAATTGCCATAAGACGTTCTATGGCATGAACCAGTCACACTTTCGTCCACTATTGTCTTGTTGTTGGTGGTGCTGGGTCTCGTCACCTCTGGGCTATCACCAGGAGGGCCGCCAGCAGTAGAGGTGTGAGCACCTTGGCAGTGGAGGATGAGAGGAGGCACGTCTCTTCCTCGTCTATGGGGTCCAACAAGCCTGCTTAGGCCGATAATGGGAGCGCGATATTTGTTGTCTCTATAATTGTGCCTAAAATCTATTCCCAGAATGGCCACTCTATTGGACAACTCCACCACATATGGCGATAAGGGTGCTGGGAGCCACGGTCTCACCACCATGCATCAGAGTGACTCATCATGGCCTTCATGCGAACTGGGGTTAAATACCATCTAAGCATGATTTGAAGGCATTCACCTGATGTTGAAAACAGGCTGAGGATTTGAACACCTTACGCCTTATCAAGATCCAATCTATTTCTGTTAATTCAAGGCCTAAGTCTTCTGCCCATTTTGTGGTGTATGTTAAGTGTGAGACAGGAGGAGATCTGTCAAACACTCCCTAGAGCCTGGATAGTGCTTTATTGGTGTCTCCATTGAAGAACATGTCTTCTACTGCCGTAGTGTATCTGCTACCAAGTATTCTCACTATAGGTTGTTTGGCCCAGTGCAAACTGTGAGATTCTATAAAGGTATTTTGGCCTCAGCAGGAAGTCATGGGCACACTGATCTCTGGTCTTGGGGGTCCTTCAGGGCCCTTCTACAGCAGTAACTGACTGCTGACTTTTTTCCCATGGAGGTCCTCCTGTAATCAACTCCAAGAAATTTACACTTGTAAGCTGGAATAATGTGGATCTTGCCTCCAAAATTAATGACACAAACGTGCTTAATTGCATTATGAGATATGCAGTGATTTGCCTAAAAGAGACCTGGGCTATCACAAATTGCTTTCTTTATCCCTGCATCCAAATCTTGTTTGGGTAGGCCTAAAAGCAGCTTGGCAATGTTCTTGTCCTTAGCAATTAATGGCAAGATTGAGGAACTTTTCACAGGTATCCCTACCTTACAGGCGCTAACCATTTCCTTTTCTGGAATACCGAGCTAACATTGCCGATCTTTTATAATGCCAAAGCCTCCAGTTTAATATGTTTAATATTCAGATCTTGGGCTTGTTTATGAGAAAGCTTGAGGGGGTGACAAATGTTGCAGCTAACTTAATTGTAGCAGGAGATTTTAATAGCCATTTGTGTGAGAGCTCCTAGGTGGTATCTAATAAGTCCCCAAGATGTACGTTTTTGAAGGGATTACATATGGAACACACAGTGGTGTAACAAAACCTGAGGGGGCCTCCCTGCAAAGTACTTGGAGATGGCCCCTCCTCCAGACTCAGGAGCTCTGAGGCCAGGGGCGCACTGCAGGGGCTGTGGGGTCTATGTTACAGGGTCTACAATATGATCTCTGATAAAAAGATCTTACAGAACCCTTATTGTGATCATAACCGAGTCTACTTATCACTGCTGTGGTCGCAGACAGTTAATGTAGGCACACAAAGGGGCAATCAGGTTTGGATGGTGATTAACAAGAGTAGAAGGCTCAAGTGGACACAGGTGCATCCCAAGGGTTTAAAATGAACCTTATTCTCAAGCTGCACAAGTAAGTTTTCCATTTGTTTAGATAGTGATTCCCACCAAAGGGAGGCCTTAGGGGTCTTTGCAAGCATTTCCAGTAAAGTGTTGGAATTCCTCGGCGTGCCTGCTGTATCTAAGACACTGCCTGTACTTAAATGGTTTGACAGAGGGTGTTTCCAGGCACTCAGAAACTTAAAAAGAGCCCTACAAACTAAGCCCAAAGACTCTGCTTGTATTGCGTCCTGTCGTAGTAAGTACAAGCCCGAAATTAGCAGACGCAGGAACGTAGCATGGGTCAACCTATTAAAAGCTAGCTGTCAGATGAACAATGCCAAATTTTGGAGCATTATTAATCAACCTTGTTTTGCCCCAGATAATGCCACTTCATTATGTCACCATATTATTGTTGATCGATGGGTCTCCCGCTTTGAAGCGATACACAATTGTGTAATCTCTTCACCTGGTCATGAAGCCAGACAAATTATGGAAGGGAAAACAAATCTATTATTTACATAAGATGAAGTAAAATGGGCATACTAAGCCTGACTAAAAATAAGGTCCCTGGTCCGGATGGGATCCCATTTGGCCTGTATATAAGTGACATTGAGGTATGGGTTTCACTTTTAATTCACACCTTAAATGCTTAATGCAATCAGGGAGGCATCTCATGGTTATAGGGCAGGTCCTCTTGCATAGATTAATCATCTGGGCTGATGGTCATAACATTTTATCTGATTTACAGTACAGAATCAGGCCTGGTAGATCAACTACCGATAAGTGCCTCAACTTGTAAACGGTTATGAGTAAATACACAGTGGCCTGTTCAGGCTCTATTCATCTGGTCTTTATGGATCTTGCCTCGGCCTTTGATCAAGAATGAGATAAATTATAGCAAATTATTTTGACAACTAGAGTGGCCCCAGATAGTGTTTATTTCCTGAGAAATCTTCACACCAACATTGTAGCGACAGTCTGGTACACAAATTACTCGGCCTATTCTTGTTGGTTTAAAACAGGTAAGGTGGGCAGACAAGGGTGCAATCTGGCCCCATTCACAGATTTTAGTGGACAATGGAACAGACTGCCCACTTATAACAATAAGTTTTTGGTACGCTTTTTTATCATTTAGATTGTAGAATGTTAAACTGATATTTTGTATTGTATATTTATTACTTTTTATAGAATGATGTGATGTATAGATGTATTGATTTTTATTAATTACGCATCAAGAATAAACTTGAACTTGAGATTACCCACAGATAGGCACACGCTCTCTGTCAGTTTTGCTTTCTGCAGATGATGCAGTTTTAATGTCTAAGATTACAAGGGACTTGCAAACACTTTTAGATACTTCTATGACAACTATGGATGAGCTTAACCTTAATGTTAGCAAATCTTTTGTAATGATGATAGGACCCCCTTCTATCAAATCTAAAACCTTTAACGTGGGGGACCCCTATTTTATTGAAAGTGAGGGCATTCCCATACCTGGGTATTCTGTTCGATTCTGATCTGAGTTGGAACCCCCGCTACAATGGAAAAAGCTGATTTCACAAGGGCTAAAGCAGCGGGATTTAGCTTTGGTTCTAGCCTAGGTAGAAGTCCGATCAAGGCATCAGTGCAGGTCTATCTGGCCAGATGTGTCTCTAAAGTCTTGTATGGGAGTGACATTTGAGGTTATGTCAAACATAACCATCTACAGATTGTCGAAAACACATTTCTAGGGCCTCTTCTAGGTGTTCCTTAAAGTATTCCCTCATGAGGAATGAGCCATGTTACTGACACTTTAGCTGTTGGCACCTTTGCGCTGGGTTGACATCTGGACAAGAGGGGAAACCAAGCTAAACAACGAAATCTTGAAGGACTGCCTTTCCCTTGATCATTCTCTCCACATCCCATGGCTCAAATATATTAAGGAGTCCTTTCGGGGCATTGGGAGGGCAGAGTTGTTTACTAATCCTGAGGGAATGGTGAAGGCAGATCGTAAATAGGTGAGAGAATACTTTTTGAGGCTTAGATTAATGTACAGAGTACTGGAGGCACTATAGAAGCCCACAGTGCTGGGTATACTATGCTGAAAATGGTTCAATCTACAAAACCCCACCTTACAATTGCAACTAATAGCCACAAATGTTTTCTACTCATCAGGCTTGGGTTTAGGTTGAATGTTGCACTTGCTGTTAGCGTCTCCACAGGGTGCACTTATTAGGACCCTGCAGCTGCGTCCACGTGTCTCCGCAGGGCACAATGCACTTTATAATGTTTTGTAGATTTTATGTCGAACCCAAGAAAGCTTATATTGTTCCCTTGCTGAAGACTCGGAAATTCACCTAAGTCTGACCTGCTCTCTTGTTTTTACAATTGTTGTCTGAAGAATTCATTACTTTTAATTGTGCCTGTTTTTTTGAAGCCATTATGAGATTGAGGCAGGCTCGGCCTGAGTTTTTTGAAGTTAGTTTTTTTTACAATTTTTTTTAGTTGATGTTTTTATTGATGTTTTTGTAACTTATGTATGGAAGTTATAAAATCTATTCCATTGCTGTATTTATTGTGGTACTTTTGTGGTTCTCATCGAAACTGAATAAAGCTGGATTTGATTTGACTGTAATGTGTGGAATGAATATCTATACAACCAAGTCATAAGTTTTAGCTGTCTTAGAAAACACCCCATAGCGTTTTGCTTGAAATGGACAGAAGAGTCCCTTATCACAACACATTTCCATCTCTTCCTGGTGAAGTATGCAATGTCATTTACTTGGATTCTGCGAACTGACATTCCAGCTCACAGTATAAACCCCTACTCAAGCAAACAGGAAATTCTGAAATGGTCAGTGAGAATCTTTACCAGTTTTCAGCCTTGAAGTATTAGGTGTACATTAGAAGTACATGATACAAGTACCTATCTCATAGATCAACTGCTATAAAAATTGTCAAAACCTAAATTTGTTAATTTTTGTTTGCACACCTTCTCCTGATTCCTAATGCAAACACCCACCCACCCTGCGGCTTTTTAGGTTGAGCATAGCAGCACGCAAGCACTGCTTGTCCGACGTGTTGGTATGTATCTGGGCTTTTTATCACGCCCACCTCGCGCCCATCACTATCACTCGATCATGGGCTTGCCTTTCAAACATCTTTTGTTAACATTGTAAAAGCTTTATGTTTGCCCCTCCTTGGGGTGGTTTTGTTACGCTTTAGCAATCTACCCTGTTGCATGATAATTGCACTTTTGCTGATAACTTTGACTGCGAGCAAACTTCTTTTTCCTTTTGTCTCTCTCTTCGTGCTCACGGTGAAGCTTTGAATCGGCTTGCAATGCTTGTTTAATGGCGCCTCAGGCCCACTGCATACCCCTGCTGCTAGTTGTTTTAGCAGTGCTGTTCCCTCTACTCTCACCCACCACTTCCCCCTCTAACCGAAAATGTTCAACACAGCGGTAAACTCAATAACTGGAGAGGAAAGACAGTGAATAAGAACAAATTGTTATCTTTGTCAATAATTGCCTCTGAGTTATGGATATGGAATCATACATGAGAATACATCTTTAACTCATATGAGGGAACACTGTCATACACTATCTTGTATATTTCTTCCTGAGTTCCCTGGCCATCTTTTAATAGTGGCTTAGCTGACTTCTTCACAAGCACTTGTGATTCCTTAGCTGCAAAGCAGAATAAATTACAGCTAGGATGTAAGATCTTAAGATTTGCGGTGTCCTGAAACCATATACAGCACCAGCCTTTCCCTGAAGAGTTTGAAATATTTCTTCAGGCTGGGAAGGCATTTCGTGATGCCCAACATAGCAGCTGCTGTCTAGGGGAGCTCCTACGGTAGACCCCCTTTGATCCATCAATATCCAGCCACAAATCCATCCTGTTCCATTGAACCTTGCCAACTGGTCTAGTTGGGATCTGGTGGTGTGATCTTCATGACCTAAGACCTGTTGGGAGACAGTTTGCTCCTTGTCTGGCAGCTGTCCAGTCATGCTAGATTCTGGACCTTCTGTGCTGGGTGGTCGAGGCTGCAACCTTCTTCCAATAACTGCAGGCCATGACGGCGTTCATACTGAGGCTGCAGTGGGTCACTCCTCACCATGCATGTGCTGAATTGATTGTTTCCAGGGTCTCCTAGCTAGAAGAGGAGTAGGACATAGCCTGACCTGGTGCACTCAGCCAGAGGAGTGCAATGCCTAATGAGAGCACTAGCCCCTATGGTGGGTTTATAGGTCCAGGCTGCTTGCTAGACTGGGCCCTTTGCAGATTCTTTTGGAACTCACCTGGTTGCTGGAGCCTGACCCCTGCAACCAAAGCCTAGTACTCACCTTCTTTGGACGCTTAGCTGCTCTCCCCAGTAAGTGCATCAAACTGAGGAGAAGTGGAGTAGGGTTTTGCCAGATAGTGTGCACCAGAGACCACAGGGGACTGTAGGTACTGAGCACATCCATAATGGTTGTCCATTGGACTCTCAGCTGTCCTGTATCCCCCCACTACACCCACTTGTGACAGGCTTTCTCTGTCTGGCATTAGTTGAGCCTGGGGAGGAGAGGAGCTGTGGCTTATGAGGCACTTTATGGCTCACCAATGCCTCTATTCTATACAGGGTTGTGACTTGATGCAACACATTAGACCCACTTCTTCAATGCCTACTGATTACCTCCTTGTTATAGACTGCTTGCAAATCCAAGATGATAGCTTTGCAAAGGTGATCCCGTGCCCCGCTCAGAGGACCAGCTCTAGCATAAACTGGTGCAGGTGGCTCTCCACAGATGCCATCCTCCATGCAGTTCACAAAGCTTGCACCTCCTAGGAAGAAAATATTAGCAAAATTGGCATTCATGTGTCCCTCCTTAACCAAGATCTCCGTAATGTTAGAGCACCTAGAAATTAAAGCGTAGTATTTAAGGGAAGGCGTACCCTTGACATAGTTGAAGATGTGGATGACCCATGAGGATTGGTTCACATGTTTCTTTTTTGAACATTTTTCTGAACTGTAAAAGAAGCCTCCACTTGGTGCGCCAACAAGGCCACTGATTGCTAGGATCTTTAATTTCATGGCTCATGATGGTGTGTTACATTCTCATTGACAAAAGGGTGAATTACTCTACAACTATTTGTGTTCTGTTGTTTCTGGATCAGAACCAGAAGCATGGCATATAATTCATAAACTTAAAAAGGCAAATTTAGTAGGAAGGTGTACGTTGCTTTGTTGAGTGTTGTTGTATTCTCAGTTTCTTACCTAGAGCACCTCTCTGAGTCAGCCTAGAGCACCTCTCTGAGTCCGCCTAGAGTTGTAGTGCTTAGTGTTTCTTGGAGTCAAGTGTTAAAAGAGACATTTGTCCCCCAGTTTGAGGGGCCAAATGCCCACTGTGTAAGGTACCTAGTTAAATCTAGAAATCCCACTCTGCTCTTGGAGATGCTATGGGTAAATTTGATATTGTAGTTGCTTGTCCCTTTCAGTTGTATGTATATGCCACTGTTGAAAGTGACTGTTATTGTGATGACTAACATTCAGCATTTCCAAGGTCTTGTGATCGGAGTCTGCATAGTGTGCAATCACGGTTGAAAAGTCTTTTTAATTACAGAAATCCCATCAGAGATTGTGATAGATGTATAAAAAACTAACACGATTGATTGTTGCTAAGATGTAGTCTGGTTGCCAAATGATATTTTGAACTTTGATAAGTAGGTCTTTTATATCACAAATGTATAAAGGTACGTGTTTCTACAAATGTTTGTCTATGTACTCTTTATTGATGTTCATATATAACAAGGTATCAACAAGGTTATCATCATCCACAGACACTGAAGGTATACAATAGAGTAACTATTGCAGTAAGACAGTTTCCCTGATCTGAGGGTGCCTCCATAGGCAATCAGAGAATAAGGCATTGCATCGCTGTCGATCAAAAATGTACAATAAAATAACCTGTATACCCATTGTTATCCCCCACCCCTCAAACAAAAAACCCTCAAAAACAAAGGTACATGAGGTTAGTGTGGTTGTTGTTGTGTGATGATGTGGCGAGAGGCTAGGTAGACCTGAGTGAGAGATGATCATGTACTAGGACAGGTCGTGTCCCAAGAAGAAGAGGTGCCAGTTGGTATTGTTAAAACTAAAAAAGATGAAGAGCCCATGTACGTGTGGGGCATGACAAAACTGGAAGTCCCCTACAAAGATATTCTACCAGGAGCCCCAAATGTAATCAAAGTTTTTATAACTGTCCAATAGAATAAGTGCCATCTTCTCCATGGTGAGGTCTGCCCAGAGGCGTGCGTTCCACTGAGATAAGGATGGCACCTCTTTTTGCCTCACCCAGTCACTAACGTGATATTAGCAGCACCAAAGCACAGCCACATTATTGCTCGATCGCTAGTTGTTTGACTATTGTGGAATCATCCTGTAACCCCTAAAGGGCGAATTCAGAGGAGGCCTGGAATGGTTATTCCAGAATGTCTTTAAGTTGGGCTAGTATTTCAGACCAGAATGGGCGAATGAACGAGCAGTCCTACCATATATGATGGTCATCCACAAGTAACGCACACCCGCTCCAACAAAGCTCAGAGGTGTCTGAGAAACCAAAATCAATTTAGTAGAGTAAAGGTACCAATCAAACAAAGTTTCGTAGTGCACCTGTTGCATATTAATAGAATGACTACATTTGGCGATGTCTCTCCAAAGCTTGCGCCATATTTATATTGGGATTGTGTCATTGAGAGTTTGTTCCCAAAAAGCCATATGACGGGGCTGCAGGATGATGACAGTAGAGAGAAGTAGGGCACAACTAAAGGAGATGCATCCCTTCGAGCCCCATCTCTTCTAGCAAATTGTTCAAAGGGGTAAGGTGTCTAGTGGCCACTGACCTAATGTCTAGGTAAAGTGCCTAATTTTTCAGCTTTTTTAAATTGGTAATGTTTTGAATCTGTTAGATTAAAGTCTCCCTGGCAGTTTTCGAAGGTGAGAATGTTCCACCTATGGAAAAGGTCATAAATAGTGTTAGGAGGGTCAAATTTAGCAGGAAAGATTTGTGCAAATTAATACGGAAACTCATCACTCTCTCATAGATTTGGAGATCGGTGTGCAGAGCCATCAGCGAGGTCTGGGGAGATGTAACTGACAGAAACACATTGGGCCTGATTCAGACCCTGGCGGCCGGTGACCGCCAGGGTCACCGGCCACGGGAGCACCGCCGACAGACCGGCGGTGCTCCAAAGGGCATTCTGACTGCGGCGGTTCTGCCGCGGCCAGAAAGGGTAAACCGGCGGTCTCCCGCCGGTTTACCGCTGCCCTTGGAATCCCCCATGGCGGCGCAGCTTGCTGCGCCGCCATGGGGGATTCTGACACCCCCTACCGCCATCCTGTTCCTGGCGGTTCGCCCGCCAGGAACAGGATGGCGGTAGGGGGTGCTGCGGGGCCCCTGGGGGCCCCTGCTGTGCCCATGCCAATGGCATGGGCACGGCAGGGGCCCCCGTAAGAGGGCCCCACTGTGTATTTCAGTGTCTGCCTAGCAGACACTGAAATACGCGACGGGTGCAAACTGCACCCGTCGCACATGCCCACTCCGCCGGCTCCATTCGGAGCCGGCTTCCTCGTGGGGAGGGGTTTCCCGCTGGGCTGGCGGGCGGCCTTCTGGCGGTCGCCCGCCAGCCCAGCGGGAAAGCCAGAATGGCCTCCGCGGTCTTTCGACCGCGGAGCGGCCATATGGCGGTTCTCTCCAGGCGGGCGGCGACCGCCGCCCGCCGGGGTCAAAATGACCCCCATTGTCTGCAAATAAGAAGATTTTTTGCTTTGTCGACCCAAAGGGGAGGCCTTGAATCAATCAATTAATCAATCAAGGATTTATAGAGCGCACTAATCACCCATTAGGGTCTCAAGGCGGTGGGGGGGGGGGGGGTACTGGTCATAGAGCCATGTCTTGAGGCGTTTCCTGAATGTCAAGAGGTCTTGGGTCTGGCAAAGGTGGAGCGGTAGGGAGTTCCAGGGATTGGCAGCTAGGTGAGAGAAGGATCTTCCTCCGGCGGTGGTGCGGCGGATGCGGGGGATGGAGGCGAGGGCGAGGCTGGCGGAGCGAACATTGCGGGTGGGGGTGTGGAAGGTGAGTCTGTTGTTGAGGTAGGCTGGGCCTGTGTCGTGGAGGGCCTTGTGTGCGTGGATGAGGATTTTGAAGGTGATCCTCTTTGATACTGGTAGCCAGTGAAGGGAGGCAGTGGCATGTAATTTGGCTGCAAAAGGTTCAATGCGTAGAGAAAACAAGAGTGGGGAGAGAGGTCCCCCCCTGCCCTGTCCTTCTCGCCAAGCAAAAGAGGGTAACTGCCTGATTCTTTGCCATGAAATTAAACAAAGCCGGCAGAACGGGAATCAGGTTTATAGAATTGGGCCATAAATCCGTCGGGCTCAGGTTACTTATGAAGTTTCAGAGCAGAGATCGCGGTTTGGACCTCGTCCTCCCTTATGGGACCTCTTATGGTATCGTTTTGGTCTTTTGGCACTTCGGGGAGCCCCACTCCACCTAGGTAGTCTTGGTGCATTGCTTCATTTATAGGGTCAGCGGTATAGAGTTGCTCATAGAATTGTCCAAATATCTTAGCTTTCTCATTGTCAGAGATCACCAGAGAGCCATCCCTTTGCTTAATACTCCCTTTGTATTCTTTCTCGTGTTTGGCTCTAAGTTGCCTCACCAGATGAGAGCCCACCTTGTTGTCCTGTTCATAGGTCATATGTTAAAGATGTTAGAGAGTGAATTCAGCTCTGGTTTGGTTTAAACTGCATTTAGTTTTCCCCTTAATACTGTCACTTTCCTTTGGAGGGCCAGAGTTAAGTTCCCTTTATCTGCTTGTTCTCCCTCGTGAAGTTCAACCTCAAGTGCAAGCCTATCACGTGATCCCTGCTTGTTCAGAGTAGATAAGAGTGCTATTCATTTTCCTCTCACCACTGCCTAAAAGGCATTCAAATTATTAGATAGGTTAGTGTCTTGTGAATCATTCAGTTGGAAGAACTACCTGCTTGTTTTGCATAGTTTATTCCTAAAAAGCCTGTCTCTTTTGTGGGATCCTGGAAAGAACCAGCAGCGGTATTTTAGCGGAGGGGCATCCCAGTCCAAAGTCAGTCCCACAGGGGAGTAATCCAAGAGAGCAGTGGGATGAAACGAGGCATCAACTAGCATATGAATTAGGGATTGACAGACAAAACATAATCTAGCCTAGAGTAGGTACAATGGGATTGGGAGAAGAATGTTTAGTCTTGTGAAATCAGGTGAAGGGTCTTCCCGGCATCTATGAAACTCCCTGTGAGAGTGGGTATCATCTGATCCTCAAGGCCCAGGTTAAATTAAAATCTCCCATCAAAATATTTCACCCACTGCAAAGCCCCTTAGTAAGGATAGAAGAGAACGTAGAAAAAGGCCCTCTTCTGTGTTGGACGCATATATGGATGCGAAGGTACACATTCAGCTAGCCAGGTGTCCCTTCATCAATAGAATCCTATCCGCCTTATCTGTTTTACAACCCTCCGGCTGAAATGTTAAGGAAGAATGGAAAAATAGCGGAACACCATTGTGCTTGGTAGAGGCAGATGATTTGTCATTACAGGGTAAGGTTTATATCGCAATCTATGCTCCTCATCTTGCCTGAGATGTGTCTCCTGTAGAGCTACCACATCAAGCCATTGGTCGAGCAGGTATTTCCAGAGCTTGGGGTGTTTTGCTGTAGAGTTAAGGCCTTTGAAGTTCCAGGTAAGTGTGGTGATTACCATGATAACGTGTTGGTGGATAGTCTCAATATTGTTACCTCTCTAATCTCGGTGTAGCCACTCTTGTTCTCCCCGTTTTTCTCGAAAGCTGGCTTCTCCTCTGGAACTCATCCCCCCAATGCATCCTATCTCCGTCTTCATTGTGTGCTCTCCCCCACATACCAGAAATAAGAACATGTTAAACCAAAAAACAACAAGGAGTAGGACCAAACGTCCCCAACATTAGAATGATATATCTGCATTAAATAAATGCTAATGCATTTCGAAGCATAAAGTTGTCAAGGCACATATTGTTATAGTACTTCTCCCCGTGGAAGAGGGTGGACCAATCTGTAGTCTGTGAAGTATCTCCCAAATGGTAGCTGGTACCAAGAAAGGAGAGAGACAATCAAACACATTCAGCCCACAAACTGATAGCTGGTTATCGTTTGTCCGGGGTCTGGAGCCACAAGTCAAAAAAATTGTGGATGGGGAAATGGCAAAATTCATACCAAGTTAACATTTCCGCTGGGTTTGTGGACCTCGTTGCAAAAGTTATTGTCCATTCTTCCTGCTGACAGAAGATTCAGGCTTCCCTCAGGGCATTGTGTTTCTGGAATCGATATTCCCAACAAGGCTGCTGCATCCAAAAGCTCCATGAAGTGATGAGACTTGTTTTGAGGCCAAAGGTATAGGTTCCTCAATATTTGATGTGATTGAGGCTCAATTTACCTGTGACAGGGCTGAACTGTAGACAACGAGATAGCGTTACCGGGGCTATGTCTTGAAAAGGGAGAATGAGGTCCCTTGGAATGAGATTTCTTCTACCTTCCGAGCGGCCTGCAAGATTAAGTCCTTGACCTTGAAGGGGAAGGGTTTGGCTAGGACATCACAAGGGCGTCTTCTTCCTTCAAGGTGTGGCAGACCCACATGGTAGAACCTATCAGTCTTAATCTTTGTCTGCCCTTCACCTAGCAACTCCAAGAACAGGCCGATTACAAATGCATCCAGATTGAGGCCTTCCACTCCTTCCTCCTGGTTGTGAATTCATATATTATCTCTCTGAGACCTATTTTTTAGGTCTTCACAATTCAGAAAAGAAGTCTGGAGCTGCTTGTTGATAAGATCATTTGAGGTTTCCATCTGGCTGACTCGTAGTTCCAACCCTTGGACTTTAGTATAGAGATCCAGAGTTCTAGTGCCCAGTGAGTCTACATCCTGCTGTAGGGAGGTGAGTTTTGTACTGATTTAAGATTTTAAGGTTTCAAGTGAGGAGGCTAAATTGGCCTTCAGTTTCTCTCAGAGGTCTCTCTTAGACTCTTGCAGGGAGGGTAGGAGGTATTCTTTGTGTCACTCTGACTCGCTGCTGGTGGGCCTCTCTCACCTCTGTAGGGGTAAAGTAGATAGACGATCTGTCTAGCTGAGCTTTTTTCAGAGGTATAAAGACAGCAAACATGATCAGAGGGGGAAGCTATTAATTTGTGACAAGCACAGCAAGTTTGGTGGACAACTGAAAGACCCGCAGTTCGGTTATGAGCCTCTGTTTTGGGATTATCTTAAATCCATGTGAAGGGTGGTGCACAAAACATTCCTTCTAGTTTGGGAACCATCTGGAGCCTCGCAGGGGCTAAAATGTAACTATGCGCTGAAGACAGCTTCTCCTCCAGGGGTGCAAGGCACCCGACTGTCGCTTGAGAGGCCAATAGATCTGAGATAGGCCTGGTGGGGAGGGAAGTAACCTCCCACTCTAGAGGACCGCAGACATGAGCTTCAAGTCCCCTCTGCAGCCCAATTGTAACATTTAGTTTACAGGTCTTGGGTACATGTAGTACCACTTTACTAGGGAATTATAGTTAAATTAAATATGCCATTAGGCAATAAACCAATGTTACCATGTTCTGAGGAGTGAGTACATTCACTTTAGCACTGGTGAGCAGTGGTTAAGTGCGCAGAGTCCTAAGGTCAGCAAAAACGAGACCAGCAAAAATGAAGGACGGCAAAACGTTTGGAGGAAGATCACTCTAAGGCTGACAGGTTTAACAGGACTGATAAGACCTTCTGTACACTCAGACTCCATAAGATTTCCATAAGAGTCCAGACTATCTTTAAATTTTTGATCAGTTTTTTGTCATGTTAAATTTTCTTGTAACATGTTGGATGATTTAGTTGCCTGTATGCTTCTTTCATATAGTCATCTCTGTGTAGGATGACTCTATTTCTTCCTTGATCAGATTCCTTTATAAAAAATAAATTGGGGTTATTTCACAGTTCTTGGAGGGACACCCATTCTTGTTTGAATATATTCTTAGATAAGGATTACTTTTTCATTATATATTTCTGAAGCGATTTCTCAAGAAATGTTGTTACTGTCTGGTAGGAAAAATCAATTGAATTTCCCACTGGTAAATGTAGAGTAAAATAAGATCTTTGATTGATGTTTCCTTAGGATGATAAATATTGATTTGATGCTCCTGTGCCAAAGTGTCACTTCCTGTGTCCTTCAAGTTCATTTGGATAAGTTAAAATGTTAATGTGTTCTAGATTTTGAAGAGGAAGGACCTGTGTGTGTTGTCTCTTAGATTGATTCTAACTTAAATTTGTTTTGTAAGTTTCCAGGTCCCGGTTGGAACTTGGACAGTAGATTAAACCTTCTTTAAGGATGGAAGTAGTAGTAGATGACAGGTAGGTATCTGACAAGTTTAATGTTAGAGTAATGTTCTGTTTGGTTTGCCACCTGTACCATTACTCTACATAGCATGGTATGGTAGAGTGATTTAAAAGGTAAGTTTGAGACATATTGTATGCTGATATATGTATGTTGCTAGGAAGTGGAGAATCGTGTGAGCTAAGATTGCTGGAACCCCTTAGGCTCCTGAAGGACTCTGTAGAACTATGACGTAAGTGTTAGAACGTAGAGAAGTGAAGGCAGGTTTAGAATGTTAAGTTCACAGTTATACACAGGCGAATAAAGACCCATCTCCATGTGTGGCGAGCACCCTAGCTGGGGAAGACGCTACAAGTGGTCATGAGATAGGGGATAAGTAATATGAAGACTGTAAGGAGTAATAACACTGAAGGTGGATACAACCAGGTTTTGAAAGTGCAGCAAATTGTGACAGCAAATTTCAAGATAATGCTGTGATCAGAAACGCTGTGAGGCAGAGATCAACCAGATTTCAAAAAGCACAAAACGACACCTGAAACCACAGTGATTCAGATACAAGAAAAGGTCATCTGCTTACCAGAACTGATTAAAGAGAGTCATCATACCGTAGCACTGGGAAGTGGCCCAAGGATAAGTGCCCAGGGTTGTGCTTATGGAGCAGTCCATTCCTGAAGAAGTAACCAGAAGAGTCAAAGGCTGTTCTTCAAATGGAGACTGAGAAAGAGGCCACGTTTCCCACAGCTGTCAGAGATGGCCCAGAGGCTTGCTCGTCACAAGGCCTCCAAAATGGTATGCATGAACAAGCTCATGAAGACAGCCAAGCGGAGTTGAAAAGAACTGATATTTCAGTGTCAGCCAATCCCGTAGACAGTTATAATGCTGCTGTCTTCCAGGAATCACCATATGATACTGCCAAAAAGCAAATGTTTGGTGATAGATGGACTGCTTGGATAAAGACATTTAATGCGCTAGAAAAAACAGATAAGAAGACTATCAAATAACTCAAGAATTTTGCTTCTGAAGGTGTAAAAGAAATCATTAGAAAGATGCTGAGAGCTGATGAAGTTACGTACTGTCAAATAAAAGAAGCCTTGAATCCCAAATTCAATCCACTACTGAATGTAGATTACAAAAAGTACATTTTCATTCAAAAACAATAGAAAGTTGGTGAAACCATGGACAAATTTCCTGAAAGACTAGATACGCTCATCAAACACTGTAGGTTTAATGAATGATGAGGAAGCAATACATCTCTGAGATATTGACGGATGCCTGTCTGATTCATTTAGACGACGAATGTTGAGAGAAACTCTTAGGCCCTTACTATGACCCTGGCGGTCTTCTGATTGCCAGGGACACAGTGGGGGTTTCACTGCTGACAGGCTGGCGGTGAAGACCGCCACATTAATATATCCCCACTTGTACCTCCAGGGCAGTTGGACAGCCCGGCTGGAGATTAGCATCTCCGACCTGATGGTCCAATGAAGACCGGTTAGGAGCCGGCTTTCCACCAGGGTTTCCGCGGCCGTAGCACCGCCACAAAAACCCTGACGGAAAGGCTCACGGTGACACAAAATTTCTTTCCTGTCACCGGCAGATGACTTCCTCCCCCCTGCAAGCCTAATACCCCCATACCAGAACTCCCCTCACCCCCTACCAGAACAGCACCCCCCTCCCCACCTTCCCTCTAGTACAGAGCTCCCCTCCCCACCCCCTCCAGTACAGCATCCCCCACATGTACGCACACTGACACCCACACGCACCCTGCATACACTCATTCTCGCGTCACACATACACTCATACACCTCACTGACATACACGTACTCACTTCAACATCCATACATGCACTCACTACAACATTCATACATGCACTCACTACAACATTCATACATGCACTCACTACAACATTCATACACACATTCAACCACGCATACACACACCCCAGCACACAGGCATACCCACAAGCAAACACACATACATGCACACACGCAGACAACGCCCACTCAAACACGCACACACAACACCCCCCACCCTCTTACCCCATCCCCTGTCAGACACCCGGCGTACCTTTTCCGGCAAGGAGGTCGTCTGGCAGGGAACGGGCGCTTCCACCGCCGGCAGCGCCCCTCCATCAGGACACCGCCATGCCATATTACTGCTCGTAATATGGCTGGTGCAGTCATTTTGGCGGGGCAGGGCCGGTGGTGGAACCGCCCATGCGCCTCTTACTGCCAGCACGACTACTGGAAGAATTCCATCCAAAATGTGGCGGAAATCCTTCCGTACTCATGATCTGCTGGGTGGAAGACCGCCAGCACTGCCGGTCTTCTGGCACCCACGGCTTTGGCAGTCTTGGCAAAAGACAGCCAAAGTCAAAATGAGGGCCTTAGTCTGGAGTGACTTCTAATGGCTGCCAGGGCTGAAGAGCGTGCCAACCAACAAGCTACTGACATGGAGGCCAGAGGTGCCCAAAGTGAGTCAGTCATAAACATGAAAAGCAAGCAGAAACATAAAGCTGAAGGACACAAGGTGATGTCTCCACGAAAAAAGAAGTTGTGTTTCAGGTGTGGATTGTCATTTCCACACAAAGGTAAATGTCCCCCATTGGACAGATATGCAAAGGATGTGGGAAGGAGAACCACTTTGTAACAGTTTGCAAGGCGAAGGAAAAAGTAAGTGTGTCATGTCAATGAAGGCAAAATGGCAGCTGAGTGTTCCAGAGGCGATGTTCGACACACACCCACAAGCCTACGCGACAACACCAGTTGAGACAAATCAACACCAAACAAAGTCGACCTTCATCTAAATCATTGTCAAAAATGTCTTCAGTATCCATATCAAGTGAAAGTAAAGACGATTGTGCCATGTTAATGTTTACCTCAGAAAAATGTGCTCCTCTGCGACTAGCCGCATGTGAAGAGACATACCAGTCAGAGAAAAGTCACCATGAAAAAGCACCAAAGTCATTCAAGCCTTGTTTGAAAATTACACTGACAGTAAATGGTTGTTCAGTTCCTTTCATTATCGACAGTGGTGCATCAATAAACATTATGCCTGAAAAGAAATATAATGGACTACTTCCATTGCCACAACTGATGCCATCGAAAACTAAAGTATACACATGGGCTGCATCAATGCCACTGAAAAGTGAAGGTTTATTTGTAGCGATGATGAAACACAAGAAGACAAAAGTGCAAGCACCCATTCATGTGCTTCAAGGTACAGCGTCAAGTGCCTGTTTACTCAGTTTCAGCACAGCTGCTGATATGGTAACTACAACATGAATGCTCATCATAAAATGAGTTCCCTTCTTTATTTCATGGGTTAGGAAAATGTAACACTATGAAGGTAAAATGCATATTAATGAGGATGTCCATCTTGTTGCACAAAGACATAGAAGAATTGCATTTCATTTGCAAGAAGCTGTTGAAAAGGTACTCAACATTACTTAAAGATATCAATGAGCATTATACTGGTCCAACTCCATGCGTTTCTTCCATAGTGGTAGTACTCAAGAAGGACAGTGAAGTAGCTGTCTGCATCTGTGTGGATATGTGTCAAGCGGACAAGTCAATTGAAAGAGAATGACATACAGAACTACACACAACGGAATGTTGCGAAAGTCTACTTACCTTTGTTTAAATAAAGGATATCATCTACAGTTGGAACTCGAGGAGAATTGCAGGCACATTACAACCTTTTCTACACATATTGGTCTATTTCAAGATTAAAGACAAAGGCTCTTATTATGAGGCCGGCAGTCTTCAGCGGCAGTCCATCCGCGACATCACTATGGTGGCAAATGTGCCACGGTTGGACCACCGGTACCAACACGTTTCTGCCGGTCGACAGCCAGGTGGTGTTGGTGGCAAGCAGCGCTGCACTGGGGATTACGACCCTGCTCTCCGCCAGGGGTTTACATGGCGGTTGCACTGCCATGTAAATGCTGGCAGGGTGGTGGGAGCCCAGGGGGACCACTGCACTGCCTATGCACTTGGCATGAGCTTTTCCGGGGCCCCACTGGCCAGATCTGTCGTGCAAATCACTGTCTGCTTTGCAGACGTGATTTGAGCGACGGGTGCTTGTGCAACCAACGCACAACATCATTGCTGCATGCCGCATTATGAGCCAGCATCACTGTTGTCCGTTTCCTGCTGGGCCAACAGGCGGGATAACAGTTAACACCCGCTGACCCAGCGGGAAACTCATCATAGGGCCAGCAGGAAGGAGACCACACTGGTGGTCTCCTGAACGTAGGAGTTTGGCGGGTGGCCTTTTCCGCTCTCCAAACTCGTAATGAGGCCCTTAGTTTTGGTGTGTCATCAGCTGCACAGATTTGTCATGATGTCATTTAACATATCCTACAGCCTGGCATGAATGCTTTTTACTATAGTGATGACATATTCGTTTTTGGAGCTACACAGAAGAAGCACGATAAAGCTCTCAAGCAAGTGTGTCTTTTACTAGTTGATGCAGGTTTATTTTTGAGTGCTGAGAAATGTGAATTCAGTAAAACAAAGCTAAAGTTCTTTGGCCATAACTTTTCTGATGCAGGTATGACACCTGACCCCGCTAAATTGCACGTGTTGTCAACTGCAAGTCCCCACAAGATGTTTCTATGTTACGTACATTCCTTGGCATGAGCAGTTACTGTTCCAGATACATACAAGACTTTGCCACTGTGAGTGCTCCATTGAGACTTGACCAAAAACAGTTTGGTCACATGAATGCAAGCAAAGCTTTAAGAGGATCAAATAAAGTATTGAGGCTGCTATTAAAATGGTATATTTTGATCCAAAGCTGCATACAGAAGTTGCTGTTGACACTAGCCCATCGATTTAGGTGCAATCCTTGCACAACACAGTGGACACCCAAATGCTCAAAGACATATCGGGGCATATGCAAGAAAATGTTTGTCCCAAACTGAATGTGGTTATTCACAACCTGAAAAAGAAAGTTTTGCAGGGGTGTGGGCTTGTGAACATTTCCACATGTTCTTATATGGAAAGCCTTTAACGCTCATGACATATCATCAAACATTGTTGACCATCTTTTGCAATCCAATTGCCAAGATGCCTCCTCACACTGAATGTACAATTACAAGAGTACAACCACACAGTTGTGCATGGTCCAGGAAAGGATCAAAATCCTGCCGCCTACTTCTCCAGAGTGCCTATACAGTGTAAGGGTACCACTTATGTAAGCTGAAGCTTACATTAACTTCTTTGTGAAATCAAACAGAACAGCTGCCATATCGCTGGAACAAATTATCACTGCCATGAGTCAAGATAGTGACTTGTTAAAACTGAAAGACATTATTACAGTCTTGCAACCAGCACACTTGACTTCTTACCAGTGATGGTGAGTACCAGAAGTTCAAGAATGTCAAAGATGAACTGCCTGTGACTCAAGAAGACATTATCCTGAGAGATTCGAGAATTGTTATTCCAGAGAGTCTGTGACAGCAGATAATTGAAGTGGCCCATGAATGAAATTGTGGAATCGTTTCAAACCGAGCTCTCAGAGACCAACTTGGTTTCCTCATCTCGATGAAAGAGTTGAAAGAGACTTGAAATGGACGTGGTTGCAGAAGCATCCGCAATTATCTGGGCAGGTGGGGGACACGACACAGGCATGGGCAATGCTGGGGAGAGGGAGCACATCTGAAAGGCAGGCTGAGGCCCATGAAGAAAAGCCAGCACCTTCGAGGGAGAGGAGGTGGAATGCAGTGGAAGTCTACGAGGCCTCTGATGCAGTCACAGGTCACCTCGAACTTGGAGGGAGATCGGACTACAGCCACCAGGGAAAAAAGCAGGACTATTGACTGTATCGGAGATACTACCCATGGCTACACTGAGAAGGACCTGGAGACTGGATTGGATACACCTCATCCTTTGGCAGAAGCCATTGCTCACTTGGAACATCACCCGGATGTCCCCCTTTTGTACGCTGTGGACTCTGGGACTTGCGCTGGCAACATGAATCTGCTATTGGCACTGCGATCCAGGGCTTGAGGGCACTGGACTGGGTTTCTCATTGCCCATCTGCGGAAGGCTTGTTCAGTCTGCACAGGGCTTTCCTTTCTTTTGCTGTTACAAGGACAAGGGTCCCCGCTTACAGGATGTTGACTTTGGTTGTGTGACTGTGGTTTGAGGGTTGAGGGTTAGGGTTGGGGTGGAGGGCTACAGACCTCTCTGCCCCCCTCTCGAGACGTTTTAGTTGCGTCATGGGGTTACAAACTCGCAGAGGTACTTGAGAAGTGGAGTGGAACTGTTACACGTTTTGGGGTATTTAGTTCTTACAGTTTTTACCGTTCAGAGGGTTAGGGAACAGACATGTAGGCCATTTAGGGGTCTTTCAGAGAGTCTTATACTTTACATTCCCCTGTCATTGAGTGTCTGCGATGGACTTTTTGTGTACACTCCATGGTCACCCACTCCCTCCTGCCCTACTGCCATTTCGCTTGGGGAGATTTACACCCCCCCACACCCAAGATGACTATTAGAAGGAGTGTGAGTGTTACTCCATCTGTGGATGGCAGGGCTCTTACAGTCCTCTCTTGGAATGTGAATGGTTTAGGAGATAAGATCAAGAGGGACCTAGTAAATCAATATATTACAAGGCTGTACCTCAGGGGACACAATGTAAATTCCTAGGACGAGTTGGCTATGTTACATTGGTGCATGCTGGCTTTACCTCCACATCTAGAGGGGTGGCAAACCTGGTTAGAAGCCCTCCTTTTCATGTGGTAAAACAGTGAACACACCAGAAAGGCAGATATGTAGGAGTGCAGAGATTCTGGGGACAAAAGGAGGTCATGCTCATTATTGCATACGCCCCACCTAAACTCCAGGCCCCCACATTGGAGAAGCTTGCTGAGATCTCGTTGAAGGGAAGCCCTCAACTTCAGGGACACATGCACCACTCACCCCGCTCTCCGGCTTTGCCATGGTCCTCTGCCTATTAGACCTCTGGAAATTAACATACCCCAATGATAGGAAATATTCCTATTCCTTGGGTGCGCACAAGGTATTTTCACAGTTGGACTATATTGTTGCTCCGGCGGGTGGGGTGGGGCAGGCAGAATATTTGGCACAAAGGTTGTCAGATCACTCTCCCCTGATGGTGTGGTTGGGGAGTTGGGAAGTATGGGGCTGGAAGCTCAATGCTTGGGACCTGAAAGACCGAGCGGTGGCTATGGGATTTCTGGTGGATTTTGAGCATTACTTTAAAGAAAATGAAGGCTCAATCACATCAAAGGTGGTCCTCTTGGTGGTGTATATGACAGCGACCAAAACTTGATGGACCGGAAATGGAGGAGAGAGATGTGAGCCCTGGAGGGTCATGATAGCCAGCTCCTGGAAGTAGAAAACATCCTGGGGCAGGAGCCTGACCCCCTCACCCTTAAGAAGTAGGAACTATTAAGGGCTGGATATCAAAAACTGGTGTAGGAAGGGGCAAAGAGTCAACTTCAGGCTACCCAACATAAATTATATGACACTGGGGATAAGGTTGGGAAGCTTCTTGCTCGGCTGGGTGGGGGGGGAGTGGAAGCCAGATAGGTGCAGGGAATAGGGGAGCCCGGGAGAGATAGTGTGGACATTGACGATGCAATAGCGAGGGCCATTGCCCAATATTATGAAGAGTTCTATATTGCCAGAGGCCTCCCTTAGTGAGAGGTATCTTGGCACTGTGGCTACCACTGTTTTAGACACTGAGGCTTGTGAAGAATTGGAGGTGGAAATTACCCTAGCAGAGGTTCAAGCCACTACGGCAAAGCTGAATTCCAATAAGGCCATGGGACCCAACGGGATTCCTACGGAACTTAAGCGTTACATCAGGGTCCTTGGCCCCCATCTGCTACATATGTTCCTGGAAGCCAGACAACAGGGAGTACTCCCCACTGACCAGAGAAGGGACGTCATAGTTGTAATCCACAAGAAGGGTAAACGAAGAGAACAGTGTACCTCCTACAGACCGATCTTACTCCTACACGCAGAGGTGAAGGTCTTAGCTACAATAATGACCATACAACTCCAACAAGTTAATACTCCCCAGATACATAGGGACCAGTCTGGCTCCATGCTGGGCAGGTCGATGAGATACAACTTACAGCGCACGCTCAATTAGCTGAATAAAGTATGGACATTTTCAGCTCTACATGTCTTTTTTGGTGCTTGATGCCAAAAAGGCATTTGATGCAGCGCATTGGCCTTTTTCTAACAACATACACTGGTGAAGTCCGGGTTCGGCTCCTGGTATAGAGACTGGGTGTGGTTGCTGTATCAGACTCCAGTGGCAGCAGTCAGAGTTAACGGCACCTTATCTTCCGAGCTCCCTATTGGGAGGGGTACAAGGCAGGGCTATACCCTATCTCCTCTTCTCTTTGCCCTTACTATAGCATCACTTGCATGTCTGGTCTGTACCCAACCCAGGATATGCTGCTTTAAAATTGAGGGAGAGGATGGAATTGAGGAGAGGATTTCCCTTTATGCCGATGACATACTCCTATATGTTACAGAACCTCCAACTTTCATCCCTCAAACCTTTCAATTGTTTGAGGAATATTGGAGCTATTTTGACTATCAAATTAATTGGGATAAAGCAGTCCCCTACATGCCACAGGGGGAGATGGATATGCCCTCACTACCCGATGCCTTCCACATACACAGGAGGGTTTTTAATACCTAGGCAAATTTATGACACTTAAGATGAACCTTTGCTTTGCCTGCAATCTGGGGAGAGTAAGAAAAGACAGAACTGGAAAGATTGAGGGGACTTCCCCTTACATTCAAGGGGCATACAGCCATGTTTAAAATGATCTCTCTCCTGAAGTTGATGTACATCTTGCAAAATACGTATTATCAGATCTCCCCAGAGGTCTTTACAGCTATAGCGGGTGACATGCGCCTCTTCCTGTGGGATCGGAAACATCCTAGAATTGCCCTAAAAACCCTTCAGCGCAACAAATTTAATGGGGGACTGTCTCCGCCTGACCCAGAAGCGTATTACTGGGTGGCCCACTTAATTAATGTAAATGATTGGCTGCTTGCCCCATTGGACCACTCCATATTTCAACTGGAATGATCAGAGTTGGGGCTGAAGTCATGTCTGCATTATCTTTATGGAGGAGAAAGGAAGCAGCGTCTCCTCCCAGCCACACAGGCAGCCATAATGGCAAGGGGTAAAGTTATGAATCATCTGAGATGGCACCGGAGACCCGCACGGGAGACTCCCTATTGGGAAGGACAATGGCTTCCGGCAATGCGAAAACTACGTTGTTTTTAGGCTTAGGATCGCATTGGGATTTCTAAGATTGGGGACCTGTTGGAGGGTAGTGATATCATGCCCCCTTGCCTCTCTTCTGTGAATTTACCCTGAGTGTCACTCAATTTTTACATTATGTACAGATAAGGCAAGCATGGACGGCGGAGGGTCTCCTGGGGGTGCGGATCCCAGAATACGCCCAGTTGGAATGGAGGGGCTGGGGAGAGAAGCGATTTCATTGACATATAAAAACATAATTAATAACATACCTGATGCATTAATCAGATTGTGAGGCAGTTAGATGGAGGACCTGGGGGAACTAGAAGATATGGATTGAGATGCACTGTTGATGCACCTGAGAGAGGTGACAATTAGAACATGGCTCAGATTGGTCCAATTTAAGAATCTACATAGAGTATATTATGACAGGCAATGGCTACATGCTGTGGGGAGAGCACAACATCTACACTGTCTGAGGAGTCAGGGGTAGGACAGTTCCTTCATCCATACGATCAGGCGTTGCCCTCTGATCCAGGAGTATTGGGCAGCAAATAAGGAGGAACTCAGTGGGGTTCTCTCAGAGCAAGTGCCGATGGACCCCAAATTCATTCTCTTGGGAATCCCTAATGATATAGATCTGCCTCGAGTTGAGCTATTATTTTGTGGTCTTGGTCTGTAGTAGCTAAAAGAGATATAACTCGTTACTGGGGAGCTCAGGAAATGTCCAATGTTGAGGAGATTGAGACAGGGCAAGGACATATATATGATGGCAGAGAAAGTGGCCTATGCTAGCAGGAAGTGCCCCCGAGAGTTCTGAAAGATTGGGGAGGATGGATGCAGTTTCATTCACTGGAAGTAACAAATGATGTGGAGTCATGGGGCAGATTAAAATGTGTGGGTGGGGAATGATTTGAGGAACTGACGGGCTGGACCAACAATTGTGATTGTTTTGTGTTTATGCATTTGCTGAAGTAGTGTTTGAGGGAGAAATTCAGGGCGCTGGGGAGACTGTTGTTTTAAGTTTAATTATTTTTATTATTGGCGCTGAACATATAGTTGTATTATACAGTATACTGTTTTCTTGGCTATTTGACATGCTGTTGAAAAACAAAATAAAGATTTTTTTTTAAAGAAAGAGAGTTGTAGGCCTGTCATCTATGCAACTGCCTGTCATCGAAAAGCACTCAACACCCCTTAAGCACCCCTTATGCCTGTCATCGAAAAGCACTCAACACCCCTTAAGCATGTCAGAGCTGCCAACGCATGCATGGGAAAGAATTGCTGTTGACCTTTTAGGTCTCCTTGACAATGGACATCATATGATGGTGATTGTTGATGAATACTCCTGTCTTCCATTGGCAGAAGATCTCTCATCTATCACTTAAGAGAGAGTCATCAAGATATTAGACAGCATCTTTGAGACATGGGGTATTCCTGCAATCTTAAAATCTGACAATGGCCCACCTTTCAACAGTCAAGAATTTAGAGACTTTCTCAGTTATCTTAATTTGAAGCATCAGAATATCACACCTCTTTGGCCACAGGCTAATGGCATTGTCAAAAGTTTCATGAGTACATTAAAGAATGCTGTTCAGCATGGCGTAATGGAAAAGCTTGACTTTAAAACTGTCTTGAATTAATCCCCAATAAGTTTATCGTTTCACTCCTTCCTCAACCCAGGTGAAAGTCCTGCAACTTTGATGTTCGGGAGAGCAGTGACAGACAAGTTACCTCAATGGACCAACACAAGATCAAGTACTGAGGAAGAACCCCAGACTAAAGACCTGGGGTCTGCAGAGGGATACCCCGTTTGCCGTATAACTATCTCCATAGGCTATAATGAGATTGTAATATGGTGGGTGGGATATCTGTCATGTTTGTGACAGAGTATTTTCCGCCACCAAGATCTCAATCAGGCCCTTGGATCGTACACAAAAAATGAAGGCCTGTGAAGACAAGCAACAACATGCAAAAGACATTGTTTTCACGAGAGGAGATTGAGTACTTGTTTGCCAGCTGAGAAGATGCAAGTCTGATGCTCCATTTAATGCTGAGCCATTCCACTTTATAACCAGCAAAGGACATATGTTAACTGCCCAGCGGCCTGGGAAATCCATTATGTGAGATTCCTCGCATTTCAGACATGTGACTTACCACTCGTCAGATACTGATGTCAACGAAGAGACTGGTTCGGAATGGACAATCCAAAAATCCCAGACTTCTGTTGCTCCTGCATTGCCAATGCAGATCATGGGCACTCCAATTACTGGTTCCCAGTTTCCGAAGACACAATCGGGACGAGTAATCAGAGCACCACAAAGGCTCATTGAAGAGCTATGATTGTGTATAATTTGTAAAAAAAAAAAAAAAAAATAACAGAGAGGGAGATGTATTGTTGTCTGAGCTATGAATGACTGAACCTGTTGGCTCTTGAAGGACTCCTTAGAACTGTGACATAAGTGTTAGAACGTAGTAAAGTGAAGGCAGGTTTAGAATGTTGTGTTCGAGGTTACACGCAGATGAATAAAGACATGTTATACCCATCTACGTGTGTGGCATAGTTATTGGGGGGTAACTTGGCTGGGAAAGGCAGTACAGTAGGTAATAGGCCTTTATCTGTGTACCAGAAGAGAGTCTAAGACTTTCTCCCTGCGAACCTTCAAACCACTATCACACTGGCACTCTTTAAATCCAGTCTGAAATCCCATTTATTCAAAAGACATTTTAGCTAATTTCTCTCTACATCACTTCTCCGTATGTTATTTAGCGTGCAATGTCCTGAACTGATCTGTGCTTGAAACTTATCGCTCTATCTCAATATTATCTGGCTATTTCCTAGCTTTTCACCTGTTTTCATTCCTATCCTTTATATTTAGGACTGTGTAATGTATTTGCCCAATGTCTTGCTTTATTTCTGTTCTAAAGCGCTCTAACACTTTTCTGTAATGTCCATGCTATATAAAACTACATAAATAAATAAGTAAATAAACAAACTTCTGGTCCTTCTTTTGTGTTGGTGGACTGCCCCAATTTTTGTCTCTGAACCACTGGTTTAACCCCTTAGGCGCTATGGATGTGGCCTCCCTGTCAAAAGCCCTCACGCCTGGTGCTTTTGAGAGGTAGGTCACGTCAGGCTTGTATGGGCAGGGAATTCATCTGGTGCTGGCACAAAAAGTATTAGAACAGGTGCATCACAATAGAATGGATCAAATTAGAGACCATGCCAAGTAAATATGGACTTTGCATAGTCCCTGACATGAGCTGTTCCTGTTGCAGGTGCTAGGTATAGCCACACAAGTGGGAATGCTTAGTGGTATGCATTTTGTGGATTTGTATAGATTTTAGAACTTTCTCTCACAGAAATGTGAGGAGAATGTGTGATTTTAGGCAAAGTTTGAGGTTTGCAGGGTATTAGAAAACGTTCTTGGATCCATGCAAGGAATACCACCTTTTTTCCAAGTGTATTGTTTTTAAAAATGTCTGGGTTTGGTAGGTTTCCCTTGGTGACGGCTGACTCTGGATCCAAATACTGCAGATTCCCCATCACCAAATCAAGACATTTTTAGACAGAAAATGTTGATGTCTCTAGGCTGTATTTTGGAGCCTGTTCTGTCGTGGGCATTAGTCCAAGGCACACAAGTGATGTAGCGCTTTAATCTGGAAAAGTGTGATAACAGTTACAGTGAGTGTAGGAATTTTGTGGATCTATGCAGATTTCTGAACTTTCATTCACAGATATGGGAGGAAAATTTGTTTTTGCGAAGTTAGAGATTTTAAAGGGCGCTCTGGGTAAGGAAAGGGTAGTGGGATTCATGCAAGCTATACGTCCTGGACTTCCCTGGGGTCTAGTTTTCTAAAATATTTGGGCTTGGTAGGTTTTCCCTGGGTGGCAGCTGAGACCAGGCCTGAAATCCACAGCTACCCACATTGTCAAAAAAGGGTTGGTTTGGGTGAAAAAAATGTATCTGCCCATGTAATGTTTTGGGGCCTTTCCCTGCAGTGGGTGCTGGGCCCACCTGCACAAGTGAGGTATGTTTTCTGTTCAGATAAGTGCTTTCTGATTCTGTATGCAGAGTGTTTCCATGTTGTGTGTGATGACCACAAAGTTGCGGTTATCATGCTGATGGACGTAGTCCTTTGCAGTGCAATAGATGATGATGATGTATGGGAGACAGATGGGCAGTTCATGGCTTTCAGTAAGCTAGCAGTTTTGAGCAGCTCTGCAGGTCCCTTTATAGTATTTCTTATGACCATAGTCTGCTTAGCTTGTTACTGCACTGGTTTGTCCAACATTAAAATGTGTTTATAGTTTTGGTCCTAAACTGTTGTGGTTGACGAGAGAAAATGTAGAGCAATCAGCTGGGATGGGCTTTCTTACTATCATCAGATATCGGAGTGTCAAATGAAAAGAAGTGAACTTGAGAATCATTGTTCTTATATGTCAACTTGAGATACTGGCAGCTCCTGAAAATATTAGCAATCACTGAGAAACCTTCTAAGGGCTCTAAGTGGGCTGGATCCCTCTAGGTCCCAGACCCAGTGATAATTAAAAATAGATATTGAATCAGTGCCTATCGGTCCCTATATTTGTGTCATTAGCTTTCCTGGCAAATAGCACTGATCGATTTTTGAACAATGAATGTCAAAAAAGTAAAGGAGATTCACGTCAAGAATTTAATTCAGGATTATGTTTTGCATGTTTTACTTAATCTTGCATTCCCTAAGAGTCTTATTTCCAAGAGGTCATGCTTATGCATTTTTTGTTAACATATTACTCTTGTATAGGGCATACATTGAACTGAGTGGTGCCCAGGAAATTATAATGGGCCATAGCTCATTGCTCTGCAGCGGAGCCTGAAGGTGATGCAAGTTTTTCACAATGCCTGTCAGTGGGACAAAAAGGTGTGTGTTCAGAATACATGGTCATCCAATTCTGTGCAGGTACGAAGGAGGTAGAAAGTTTTGTAGATACTGATAAGGTGAAAATAAAAGAAAATACAGAGCATATCTTATAGGTAGGCGGGAGTGTTGTGTGTTTGGAGGTGGTGAAGTGCATTCAGGATCATGTAAAAAGAGTGTGCTGAAGAGTAAAGAGATGAGGTGTAAAATATGCAGATTAGCAAGATATGGATAAAAAAGGGGAATACACGTCTAACAGATAGAACATAATGGGACTGAGACACTCTGAAGACCACTACCCATTCCCAGGGCTGGCGCTAGGCATGGGCAGTGTGGGCAGCTGCACAGGGTCCCGCTCCTGCTCAAAAATAGGGAGCCCTGCACTAGAGCACTGCCTTTAAAAATTCCAGTATCCCAAGGCCTAGCTGCAAGGTCCAAGAGAGGCTCCCTCATTGGACTTCGCAGCCATAGTCTGAAAGGGCTTCGGACTAATCACTGCATGATGACAGCAATTACATGGGTACTTGTAGTGCCCTTAGGTGTGAAGCGAGCCTTGTCCCTGCCATGAATGAAAAGCAGGGTGTCCTGCAGGGCTCACAACAAAAGAAATAATAGTCCCATCACCAAAGGGCATTAGTCACTTAGTATGCAGGAAAGGCAGACACAGGCAAAGAGGAGCGTTATACGCAAAATCAGAGAGTCTTGGCGAAAGACAAGGAGAAAGAGACAGCATGTAGAGGTGGGCGAGCCAATAAATTAACAGGACAAGCCTGTAGGGTTCATCAAAATGAAGAAAAGCACATTTCTTTAACACACTGAAGTGTTTTATTTTAGTACATTAGATTATATCACTGCATTATTATGCATTTATTTAGTGAAAGTTTGATTTTTTTTAACGTGAACTGAGACAAACCCGTGATCCGACTGAGAGGCACATTAGGGTTCATGTCCCTTGTATGTGAGGGTAGATTCTTATTAAGCAGTGAGTAAAATTATAGTGTATTACATTAAACACAAGACCTGTCTGTACAATGCACTCCCTGAAAGCATGTATTTGGAAGTGCTTTGATGTGCAATAATGAACAGAATGGGGGTTTGTGAAATGAAGCATCTGCCTAGGATCACAATTTGGTCAAGCAGAGACAGCAGGGATTGATCCTAGATTTTATAGTTTCTCGCTTTGCATGTCAACCACTAGAGGGGTACTGCTTTAAACATTAAAGCTTGATGCTTTAACTTTAATTCTTGGAAGATGAGCTACAGCATGGGTGAAAGGCAGAGTCAACATGGTATTTTGGCAGAATTACATAGCTCAAACCTTGGCCATGGACATAAGAGCGCTTTGCAAAAGGCAAAGACCACTTAAACGTTTTTCCAGCACAGATATTTGCCTGGATTCACAATATACTGAACCAATGCCAGGATTCAAGTCTGGCTCCCCAGAATGCATGGTGGACAACTGTAGCCACTAGGCCACATCACCTCTTGAGAAAGCGTGACCCATTTTGGGTTTGAGGTTCCATGAGGATCATAAGCTGAGCAGAGCCAGGGCTCTGGCTGGAGCTTTTAGTGGCTCAGCCACCTATAATAGGATGCAAAGACAGAGTAATGTTAAGAGGAGCAGAGTCCATGAACAAAATGTGAAAATCTTTCGGTGTGTGTGAGGGGGAAAGCGGAGAGGTGGCTGTAAATAAAGAGAGCTGTTGAAACAAGGAAAGAGGCTGGGGGAGAAGAGCAGCATATGTGGGAAGATGTGAATGTAAGAACACCAGTACCAGCAGAGGCTGGTGAAAAGGGAAAGGTTATATATAAAGGAGGCAGAGCCAACAAAAAAATGAGGCAAGAGAAGGTGAGAGGGTGGGTGGAAAGATGTGAGAATAGGTGAGGAGGGATTGAGGGTATGAGTGACTGAATCAGAGAGAGAAGGTAAGATGCTTGGGGACAGATAAGAGGTAAAGAGGAGATAATGCAGGGGTCAAGTGGGGACAGGAGGGGACAGAACCAGCAAGAGTAGATTATAGGTTGTGCAAGAGATGTCGTAAAAAGTAGAGCATGGAGGGGAGAGGTGGGTGTAAGTGGGCAGAATCATCAAAAAAGTAAGCGGCTAGAGAAAAGGTAAAAATGTTTTGGACTAGTATGTGCTGTTAGGTCCAGCTGTCTGTTTCCAATTACTTATTATCCATGTACAACATATAAAAAATATGTTTTAGTTTTAAAATGAATGCAACATCCATAACAAATGGCTGTGATCTTGAATCGTCCTCAATGTGTTTGCGGAATTTCAGCCTGCTGTCTACTCTATTATTCCTCTTGATCTCTAAATTAACACATGCGAGAGGAGCACTAAAAAACGCATACAATATTGCAATTAGTATATCCCATATGCTTTTAATCATTAAGTGTAAGAATCAAAAATATAAATAGCCCATGTTCAATCCATTAATTCATCCAGAAAGACCAATTCATTTATAATCTAATCTTTTTTTTATTCTTCATTCTTTTCACCACATATTGCACATATTATGCCAGCCCAGCCAACGCAATTTGTCATTTACAAAGGACTTCATCAGAGATCCATTATACTGAAAATTTACATGGGATGCCGGTTGTAACATTCCTGCCTTCTCCAGTATCCCTTTGTTAGTATTCTCCCTGCCCGATTCCTTCAGCCTGTGAGAATATTGTCTTGCCACAACTTTTCCTTCCCGACAGCTGGTATGGGGCCACTGTAGTGTGACCCATGTCCTGCTGTAGTGAATGATGCCAGTGCCCGTCCTCCTGCAACTGCATGGAGTGCATGAGTGCATGTGGGGCAGTGGTTGCAGGGAGCATGGGATCTCGAGCAGCTCCTCGACAAAGACTGCAGAGCCGTCTCTCATCTTACCCGCCTCTTTCTGCTAAACAGTGATCTGAGCATGGACTATCTATATTTTTTATTGAAATCTAGTGGGAAAGGAGGTCTTAGACAGCAGACCCTCTGAGAGCAAGCACCATTTTTGAACTAATTAATTTAGGTTTGTGTGGTGAGCCAAGACTACTGCCTTTGCTTTGGTTGAGTGTGTTCCTTCTGAACCTTCTTTTAAATCTCACTCCCGGTGGGACATTTTCCTGCACATGTGCTGGCTGGAGATCTGGAGATCACAGCTCCTGCCCTGACCTCCTTTTGCAATCTTGAATGCCTCATCCTCGGTTCCCATCAATGTAAACAACTAAAAAAGCTGTGGTCGTTGCTCCATGCAAAAAACGTTCAGCAGGCTTAAAACTTCTCAGCATCTTCTGAAAGCTCTTTGCTACCTTTTTCTTGAGGGTCCCACAATATTTTTATGTAAAAGGCAAAAAGCAGAAGTATACTGTGAGACCTTTTTCTTTGGGTCAGAGGCATTAGGTGATTACCTGTCAGCATCTGTGGTGGATATCATTGTTTACGATTGCTGTTTCAGAACTATTTCAATTGGTTAAGAGTTATTCCTTTTAGAAACTTGTATCCCCAAAGGTATTTGTTTTCATGATTCTTTTAAAGCGCATTCAGACCGGCGGTATTAAAGCGCTATCCAGGAAATAGAGCCAAAGCGATCCTAGATCTAGTGGGAAAAAACATGTCTTGAGATGCTTACGAAATGGTAGCAGAGACGGGATAGCTCTGATCTCATTGGGAAGAGAATTCTGTGTTTAGCAGCTGCTGTTGAGAAGGCCCTATCTGCCCATTTTACTTTGTGGGTTCTAGGAATCTTTGCTAATCTGAGGTCTGATGATCTTAATGAGCAATTAGGTGTGTGCCAGCTAATTGCAGTTTGTAAATATTTGGAGCCTTGGGAGTGTAGAGCTTTGTGCGCCAAGCACAATGTCTTGAAGTTGATATGTTTCCTAATTGGAAGCCAGTGCAAACTTCTAAGGCCCTCCTTAATGGAAGCAGACATGGGTATCTCAAGTACTAGCCTGGCTGCTGAATTCTGAACAAGTTGTAGCATGTTCAGTGCAAGATGCCTGATGTCTAGGTAAAAGCCATTACAGTAGTCTAGCCTGGACACAATAAGGACCAGGATTACTGTAACTCTAAGATCATGTGCGATATAAGACAAGATTTTCTTAAGAGTTTGGAGTAGCCAAATACGTGTGTTTGTGACTTTATTTACCTGGGCATCAAAGGTTAGTCCTGGGTCACAATTGACTCCAAGATTCCTGACAGCAGTTAGTGGGGTAGGTAAGGTTTCACAGGTCTTGGGCCACCAGTTGTGGTTCCAAATAGTGGGGTTTGCACCAAAGACCATACCTTCGGTTTTGTCCCTATTAATTTTTAACCAGTTCTGGTACATCCATTTATTTATTTTCTCTCATACAAGATTGAAATCTGCCTGCTGTAATGTCTACGCTGTCTTGCAAGGTAACAATGATTTGGGTGTCGTCAGCATATGAGGACACCTGGAAGTCAAAGGAACAAATCAAATTGGCCGGGGGGCGACATAAAGATTAAAAAGGGTTGGACTCAAAGACGATCCCTGAGGGACCCCACAAGAAAGTTTGTAAGGGGGTGAGCAGAAATCCCCACATTTCACAGCCAAAATTCTCTCCTGGAGAAAGGTCTTCAACAAGTTCAAAATTGAGCCTCTCAGATCTGCCTTGAAGAGGCAGTAGATCAAAATTTGGGGTAGTATGATATCAAATGCAGTCGACAGACCTAATAGAATCAGAATGGCACATCCTATTTGGTCAACCTGTTTTCTTATGATATCTTTGATTCCATGTTGGGAGATGTCCAGTTGACACTGTGCCAGCAGAAAGGTAGCAAGTTCTTCATTTATATGCCTCTCTAATATTTTAGGCAGCATTGGAAGGAGAGCAATAGGGCGCAGATTTATAAGGTCTCCTGGGTCTCCCCCCAGCTTTTTTTTATGAGCATAATGACAGTCTCTTTCCAAGTGTTCAGAAATGTTCCAGATTCTAACATTTCTGCATAGATCTATTCTAGAGATGCTGCTATACATTTGCAGTATTCTGGGGGGACAGGGGTCGTTGGGGAAATCCGAGCAAATTTTGGACAGATAGGAGATAATTTTCGTAGTAGTTAGGGGTGAAGATTTTGACAGAGTCGTTCCACCCTCTGGTGTATTATTAAGATCGAAATCATGCACTCCTGGAACCAGTTGAGGAGAGGGGTGAGAATTCAGCAAATATTTTCAGGACTTTATCTTTGAAAAAGGTAGCTACACTGCTGCAGAATGTTTGCGAATTTTCTAGCGCCTGAAGGGGATGGGAGCTGCTAATGTCTTAATTACTTTAAACAGTTCTTTGGGAGTGCTGCCTGCATTTCTAATTTAATGAGAGAAGTAGTCTTTTTGGTATGTTTTATGGCACTTTTATAAGTGCCTCACAGTTCTCTAAGTTTTGTTCTTTCGACCAGACTCGTATCGAGTTTCCATTTCCTTTCCAGTTTTCTGCACGATCTCCGGAGTGTTTTAAGCTCTTCGGTGTACCAGGGAGCCGAACTTTTTTACCCAATTTTAGGTTTAATTTCGCTCAAAGGTGCTACTGTGTTGATTGCCTCTTTGACCCGTGAGTCAAAGATTGCTACGCTCTGACCTGTGCTGTCCTTTAATTTTTTTGGCTTCTCTCTAGGGCTAGGGTAAGATCTTTTGTATTTCACTTCGAAGGGAATCAGGCAATGGTTGTGGCGAACTCATGTGTAGAGAAAATACCATCTAGAGTGTGGCACCCGGTATGAGTACTATCATTAACCCCTTGTTTCCAACCAAAGCAGGTCATGGAATCAAGGAGGTGAGGGTCTCACCATCTTCTCTATTTTCTAATTGGAAGTTGAAGTCTCTAAGAACTATACTATGGTTCATAGAAGTGAGAGGTTTGATGATTCGGGTCCAATTTACTAAGAAATTCTTCTTGGGTCCAGGCGGGCAGTAGACTAATAGCCCTTCAATTCTGAGCAAGTTTCCTTGTTTGATCTTAAAATATCCACCTTCACAGGTATCAGGTGTGATTGTTAAAGAGGTTAAGCTATAGCCCAAATTCTGTTTGAAGGTGATTGCTACCCCAGCTCCTCTTCTGCCTTGCCTGTCTATTCTTCCTACACCATAACCTGTAGGCAGTGCTGTGACAAAGTCCAGATCAGAGTCAGCTCTAGCCCAGGTCTTTGTCAAGAATAGGCAGTCAAAATTAGATTCCTCAATAACATCCCTTTTCTCCAGGCTGTGTTTTATTAGGGATCTAACATTAATCAGCCCACATCTCAGCATATTGTGAACGGATTTATCCGCCTTTTTGAGAGGGTCAGTCATGGGGGCTCTTATGGGGTAATCTGGGTGGTCTATCCCGGAGCAATCTTTGAGTTCCCAGGTGCTATATCTGCTGCAGTTTCCTCCTTCAGTTGGAGGGAAAGGGGTCTCCTTCTCCCTCCTACTACATGTAGGCATATAACTTCTAACGTGTGCCCCTGTATATTTTATCTGGGTAGAACTTATATTGAAACCAGCAGCATTTGTGGCCCCTGGCTCGGTTTAGGCGTGGCTAGGTGCAGACCGGCTTGCCCTCGGTACGCCCGCTGCGCGCATCTGTTGTTTGTCCGCAGGCCTGTCTAGATTAAGCAGAGTTGGTCGGCACATGAGACTGGAGGGGGGCGTGGCAGCCAAGAAAAAAGACTGGACCAAAACCCTAACCCCAACCAAGAAAAGCAATATGGCCAACACCCTCAGGAACCAAAGCCTCTTACTGGCCTTTTAGCTTGTTAAAAATAAAATCACAAAGTGCATTAGTGCAGGGTAAAATTATGTTTCCCCCTTCATCCTCCTCTGCAAAGAAGGTGCTGATAAAGCATTTAAAATGGGTGCGTTAATAGAATCGCTCTTGCGTAGTGCGCGCGTTGAATTCAAAAAGATCACAAGGTTCTAGCATTTAGTATTTGTAAAAAAGTAATGGATTACGAGCAATTTAAAAATAGAATCGAAACAGGTTCTCTTATCCGCTGCGAGTCCGCGGCCGGTCTTGATTAAGTAGAGTTTGCCGGCACATGAGATTGGAGGGGGGCATGGCAGCCAAGAAAAAAGACTGGACCGACACACTCACCCCAACCAAGAAAAGCAATATGGTCGACAACCTTTGGAACTAAAGGCTCTTACTGGCTTTTTAGTTTGTTAAAAATAAAAACACAAAGTTCCTTAGTGCAGAATAAAATTATGTTTCCCCGTTCCCCCGCCACAAAGAAGGTGCTGATAAAGTGTTTAAAAATGATGTGTTAAGAGAATTGCGCCCGCATCATGCGCGCATTGAATTAAAAAAGATCAAAAGGTTCCAGCGTTTAGTATTTGTAAAAAGTGAAGGATTACGAGCAGTTTAAAAATAGAATTGCGTCAGAGTTCTTATCCGTTGCCTGTCTTGATTAAGTGGAGTTTGCCGGCACATAAGATTGGAGGGCGGCGTGACAGCCAAGAAAAAAAGACTGGACCGACATTCTCACCCCAACCAAGAAAAGCAATATGGCCGACACCCTCTGGAACTAAAGGCTCTTACAGGCCTTTTAGTTTGTTAATAATAAAAACACAAAGTGCCCTAGTGCAGAATAAAATGATGTTTCCTCCTTCCTCCTCTGCCACAAGGAAGATGCTGATAAAGCATTTAAAATTGGTGTGTTATAAGAATCGCGCTCGCGTAACGCACGCGTTGAATTAAAAAAAAGATCAAAAGGTTCCAGAGTTTAGTATTTGTAAAAAGTGAAGGATTACGAGCAGTTTAACAATAGAATTGCATCAGCGTTCTTATCTGTGAGGTGGCAATAGCAAGTAGTCAAAGCTTACTCCAGGAGGTGCTAAAGGTTTTGGAACTCAAATATAGTATGCCACATTAATCCTACACAATTAGCACCTTATCCAGACAGTATAGCTATTTTTTAAAAGGGTCGGATTAAGAGCATGTGGTTGTGGGAAGAAACACTGAAAAATGTCTTCTGTGACTAATAGTACCCCAACACCCAAAAAACATCCTACGATGCCTCTATGTATACAAATTGTCCTTCAAAGTGACACTAGCCCACCCTGCAAGAATTAAGTGCTGTGAGACCCATGGAAGGGATTAGGCACAAGTAGGAAATGCGGAGAATCCACAATTGACCAAAGGGCCCAGGGCCTGGCCAGTTGGTGAGGTGTTTTTTTTTTATTACTGTAGATAAACTGGGCTCCTTGCTTGGACTGGCTTGATCGCTAGTGCACAACTCAAAAGGCTGCTGCAGCCTTAAGGTTGGTGTTCACAGAGTCAGTCTGACTGTGCTTTCAAAGTCAGCTGGCTCATTGTCTTGTGCAGAATGACAGTTGGCTGGTACAGTATGATGTGCGGCTAATGTGCACATCCTTCCACAACAAATAATCCCAAACCTCAGGGAGTGACAGCAAAGCCTGGGTAAATGGCTGATTTTCAGGAGCAGAGTTAGAATTGTCTTCCTGTGGGAGGTGAGGAGAAGAAAGGGTCTGTGGCGGGAGGAGCGCACTTGAGGAGTGACTGGGGGCATTCCATGGAATACATCAATGCACATTCAGTGATCTGTCAACTCTGAGCCTATGCGAGTAGGTAGACAGTAGATTCAGGAAGGTAGATCTTGCATTGGAGGTTGGAAGACCAAAGGTGTTTGATTAGATACCTGTGGAGTGACTGGAGTGACTTGTGGATGATGGGAATCATCTCAAGATCCAGCTGATTTACCTGAGGGCAGATGCAATTTGGTTATTACTTATTAGGCTAAATTTGAGTTGAGTAGCATGGTTCTGGCTCCTTAGCAATTTGGCAAGTGTCTTCTCAGATTTAAGGGGCATATGCCTTGAATGTTTTTTAAACTGTAAGTCTCTGGTGTTTTAGCTTTAATTTGCAAGTTAAGCTCCAACTCCCCCAACCTACCAATTCAACAGTGTCACATTTCCTTTCCATATGGCTGTAAACTGTACAAAATTACTATAGTAAGCCTTTTAGATCGAGCATAGCAACATGCAAGCACTGCTTGTCCGATGTGTTGTTTTCTATTTGGGCTTTTAACCACGCCCACCTCAGGACCATCACTATCACTCGCTAATGGGCTTGCCCTTCAAAAATCCTTTATCATTGGTAAATGCATTACGTTTGTCCCTCCTTGGGGCAGTTTAGTTATCACCGTGGACACTGATCCTGTTACATGGCTAATTGCAATTTTGCCACTACATTTGGCTGCGAGCGAACTTCTTTTTCCTTTTGTGTGTCTCCTTCATGCTCATGGTGGCCGTAGCCCTTTGAACCAGCTTGCTTATGTGAAACTGTTTTACTTTCCATTTTCAATTTATGTGGCAAGAAAAGTCTGGTTAGGAGTTTACAACACTATTAGCTCTAACTCGAGCAAATGCGACACCCATTGCATTGCAAATTTTATGACAAGACCGGAGGCTCCTATTATGCGTTCTTTTCTTGCTTTAATTTTGACAGCAGCAAGTGAAAAAACTACAAATCCCATGAGTGCAGAAGAAATCTGCCAATGGGAAGCATTCTGAAGTACATAAACGATAACCAATGAACATGGGTGTATGGCATTATGACGTAACTGGACTGTAAGCAGCCCTCTTTTCTTGCTGCTCACAAGCCAGTTAAGTCATCATTTTTCTCTATTCCGTATTATTTGTGTGTTATAAAATGTCGTTATTTATATTGCAGCGTGGTTTGGCGCGTTAATGCATTCATTGTGTCACCGACACGTCCTGAACAGCCGGCAAGTTGCCGCACGTTTCTAAAAAATTTATTTCCTCCTGCTTCGCGCTCCCTTCGCGCGCGCGCCGCTTTTCTCAACGTTTCTCCCGCTCCTTAAGCGGTCAGCCGTTATTTCGGCTCGCGCTTGAGGAGAGAGGAGTTCAAGTGTCGACGCGCGTCTCTGACAGCCCTTTCCTCCGTATTTACTACAAATAATCATTTCGCTTTTTCTTACCGGCCCGGTTTTTCCTTTTGTCTCCTCTCGCTGTTTGCCTCTCGGAAACGTCTTAGTCCACACCCCGGGGCGGGGCTTATTCATTAGTTATACTCCCCCTCTCTTCCCATTAACCCTTAAGGGGTATTTCAAGAAGTTTGTTCGTCTTTTTGCTAATATTTCACTTTACTGGCACAAATGGAGTCTGGCAGTTCCCCTTCTCCTCAGGTTGACCAGGAGGAAGTGTCTGCCATTAAGCAAGATATTAATATGTTTATTCAAAACTCTGTACAACAAGCTGTAAATACTTCTATGAACAAATTAACAAAAAATTTAGAAGGTTCAATGTTAAAAATGTTAAATAAGACTTTATCTACCCAGTCTGCAGGGGTTTGCAGACAGCGCCTTTCCCCCAAGTCAAAAAGTGTTCAAAAATTGGCGCTAAAGACTGGTGAGGTTTCCTTACCCATGGCAGAGGACGCGGCTCCTCAAAAGACTCCAAGTAAGGAGAATAATACGTCTGATGGTACATCACTTAAACGTAAGGCTAAAGCTAAACATGTCATACCCCCTTTAATAATATCCTCTATTCCCGATACCGACGACGATGTACCTGATACAGATTCAGATGTGGACCCATCTGGCCTTGATGACGTGGGTTCTTCGCCCATTCCCAAAAAACCTAAATTCTCCTCCTCTACCCCTGACACCTCCAACCCTCTTTTAGATTGCGAAGGCATACCTATGTTTGACCCCTCCTTTATTTTACATCCTAATTCCACGGAATGGTATCCAGCAACTCATGTTGCTGATTATGTTTCAGCCAAGTTATTTAGCTCATTGGATAAACAAACTCGAGCTAAGCTCAGATCCGAGTGCCCCCGTCCCGTTTTAGTGCACAAGTCTTCCACTACCCCTGTTTTAGATCAACCCATTCTAACATTCTTTTCCAAATTTGGCAAAGATCCTAGAAAAAGAATCGACAAAGCCTGGTCCTCCTGCCAGGATAAACTTCTAGATGTTATTGGTCCTCTTATCCGGATTTTTGACATGACTGAATCCGCCAGGATTGATGGGTCTTTTATCGATCCCGAAGAACTGTCATTATGGGTCCAGAGATCGTTCTGTCTTCTGGGAAACGCTAATTCCGCTATTTCTCAGGAAAGACGCAAGGGCATTCTCCTTAAACTAGATTCCAAATTGGTTCATCTCGCCTCTCTCCAACCCCAGGCTAAAACAGAAGGTTTTTTATTCGGCGAGAATTTTATTAAAGAAATAGGCAAATACGTCGCTACCTTCACATCGCTTGATAAGGCTCAACAGTCTTTAAAGAAAGTGTTTCATCAGCGGGTTTTTGTCAGGGCCGGCAGAGGAAGGAGCCACTTTGCCGGCCGCTCCAACCACAATCAAGGTTCCTGTGGCAACTTCAACGCAGGATACCAAGAATTTAGAGCTCAGTTTTACCCGCAAAGATCCAGAGGATTTCGATCCAGAGGATTCAAGAATACCAGAAATACCAATCAAACAGGTAAATCTTTTTCTTTCTCATGTTCCCGTGGGTGGCCGGATTCGTCATTTTCATCCAAATTGGCTATTGATCACTTCAGATCCTTGGGTGTTAATCAGGGTTATATGATAGAGTTTTATTCAATTCCAATACAATACACCCCCCCTCCGCTTCCTCATTTTTCTACAGACATGTCCGCTCTTATTTCTTCGGAGGTTCAGTCCCTTCTCCAGAAACAAGCTATTGCTCTCACTCATCCAGATCCCACAGGTTTCATCAGCTCCATTTTCCTGGTTCAAAAGAAGAACAAGAAGATGCGACCGGTTATCAACCTCAAGTTTTTCAATCAGTTTGTGGTTTATCGCCACTTCAAGATGGAAACGATTCTCCATCTCAGAGACTCATTATTGAAGAACGATTGGATGGTTCGCCTGGACCTACAAGACGCTTACTTAGTCGTCCCGATACATCCAGATCACAGAAAGTTTCTCCAATTCCAATGGCTCGATCAATTCTTCCACTTTACATCTCTTCCTTTCGGTCTGTCCTCAGCTCCATGGTGCTTTACCAAACTCTTAAAGCCAGTGGTGGCTCATCTCAGAGCTCAGGGTGTGAGGCTCCTCATTTACCTAGACGATATTCTCATCATGAGTCAATCTCCACACTTGCTCAATACGCACCTCAACCTAACATGTTCTCTCCTATCGGACTTGGGATTCATTATCAACAGGGAAAAGTCTCTTCTTCTCCCTTCCCAAAACATAGAATTCTTAGGTTTTCTCATAAACTCAGTTTCGGCCAATCTATTTCTCCCCTCTGCAAAAATAAAGTCTATAAAGTCAGAGATTCTTCAAGTTTTACGCCATTCATTTATCTCCCTAAGATCTCTTGCTCGTATCGTCGGGCTCCTATCCTCTTCCATACAGGCCATATTTCCAGGTCCCTTGCATTACCGGGCTCTTCAACGTCTAAAAATTCAGCTTCTCCGCAAAGGGCTTTCCTACGCGGATGTTATTCCTCTAGATTACGATTCCCGTACAGAGCTTCAATGGTGGACAGACCATTTAGATGCTTGGAACGGGAGAGCTATTTTTTCATCAGCCCCAGATCTTGTATTAGAGTCAGATGCAAGCCTAACAGGCTGGGGGGCCCGCTGTGGCTCAATCTCGACTGGAGGTTTATGGTCGTTAGAGGAGTCCAAATTGCATATCAACTGTTTAGAGATGCTTGCAGGCTCCTTTGCAATCAGAAGCCTTGCAAAAAACAGGGTCTGTTGCGCTATTCTTCTCAGAATGGACAATATTTCTGCGGTCTGCTACATAAACCATCTTGGAGGAACAAGATCCAAACCTCTAGCAGAATTAGCAAAGAGCTTTTGGGAATTTTGCCTTACAAACCAAATTTCGGTGCATGCAGAATACCTCCAGGGAACTCTCAACTCGGTCGCCGATTGGCACTCACGTCATCTCCACGACTCGAGCGATTGGATGCTACATCCCTCGATCTTTCGTTTCCTTCAAAACAAATGGGGACCCATGACGATCGACTTGTTCGCGTCCCGTCTCAACTCACAACTTCCCCAATTTTTCAGTTGGCGTCCGGATCCTTTGGCCCTGGCTTCGGATGCATTCCTCCAAGATTGGTCCAAGTTCCTCTCTTACGCTTTTCCTCCCTTCGTCATGATCAGCAGGGTGTTAGCCCAAGTCTGACGTCAGCAAGCTACTCTAATTCTCATTGCACCTTTCTGGCAATCTCAGATTTGGTTTCCAACCCTTCTGGAATTAACTACAGACTTTCCCTTTCTCATTCCCTCTTTCCTGGACCTCCTTTTAGATCCCATGCAACGTCCCCACAACCTCATCCTCGACAACGTCCTGTCCCTTTCTGCATGGAAAATTTCTGGGGTTCCCGAAGTTTCCCTCTCATTTCGGCACAAGCTTCAGAATACATCAGACAATCCTGGGCTCCTGGAACATCAAAAGCTTACAAATCAGCTTGGGCTTTATGGCACAGCTGGTGTTTGGGAAAACACATCGATTCCCTTTCAACAGATGTCTCCTTTATAGTAAATTTCCTCGCCGCTGAAGCCAGTAAGGGCAAAGCATATCGTACTATTAATCTATACAGATCAGCCATTTCTTCTCATCACAACTTCGTCAACGGAAAGCCTGTGGGCGAACACCCACTTATTTGTCGTCTTTTGAAGGGAGTAAAGTTTGCCAATCCTCCATTACCTAAATACAGATTTTTATGGGATGTTAATGTTGTTCTACATTTTTTCCTCTCATGGCCTGATAATTCCTCCCTTTCTTTGAAGATGTTGTCTGCTAAACTCACCATGTTATTGTGTCTTGTTTCTATCAAACGAGTTTCTGATGTCAAAGCCTTAGATATATCCGCAAGACAGTTTACTCCGTCTGGTGTAACTTTTACTGTGTCTTGTAGAACTAAAACAAATTTACAGTCAGTTTTTTATCCATAGTTTCCTGATCATCCTAAATTATGTGTTGCACAATGTTTAAAAGCTTATGAACTTATGACTGCTCATCTAAGAACGTCCTCAACACATCAATTGCTTATCTCCTTCAGGAAACCTCACAAACGGGTGTCGTCACCCACTTTGGCTCGTTGGGTTAAATGGATTATGTCCTTGGCCGGTATTGACACTTCTATTTTTGGGGCTCACTCTTCCAGAGGTGCGATGGCGTCCAAAGCTTTTTGGACGGGTTCCCGCCTTGAGGACATTCTTAGATCTGCAGATTGGTCTAATGACAATGTTTTTAGAGTATTCTATTGTAAACCAGTAGATAATGTGTCTTCAAATGTCATTAATTTGCTTTAAACTCGCATAATAGGAGCCTCCGGTCTTGTCATAAAATGTAGATTTTCCTAGTTTTTAATGACGGAAAGTCTTAATTTTATTAAAGACACGGAGGCGAGTATTATCCCACCCTTATGTAGTAACTATTGTTTATCTTTCTTTCCCACCCTCTTAGTTTCAACATCGTCTGTCCAACCTGCTACCTAAACTCTACAGTCATGACGTGGATATCCCTTCAACGGCTTCCATATCTCCTTATCCTCTTCTCTGCCTGGCGGATCATCATTGTGCTTCTCTTCATCATCAGTTTCCTGGACTTATGAACTTTTGCTCAGAGTTGTTATCGTTTATTATGGCTGTTCTCATTTTGGCTTCTATTGTTCCTTTATTTCGTACTAGCTGAAATGTTTTAGCGCAAGAAAAGAGGGCTGCTTACAGTCCAGTTACGTCATAATGCCATACACCCATGTTCATTGGTTATCGTTTATGTACTTCAGAATGCTTCCCATTGGCAGATTTCTTCTGCACTCATGGGATTTGTAGTTTTTTCACTTGCTGCTGTCAAAATTAAAGCAAGAAAAGAACGCATAATACTCGCCTCCGTGTCTTTAATAAAATTAAGACTTTCCGTCATTAAAAACTAGGAAAATCTACATTATTGTTTGTTGTGTTCCTTTAATGAATCTCTTTAGTGACTGGCTTCCAGTGTATCTTTGGGAGTCTTTTTTCCTCTGGCCACAAACTGTTTTCCATTTTTAGCAATCTCTTATGTGTATTTTTAAGGTAGTTCAACTTTTTGCATCTCTTACAAATGGAGTCTAAGAGCAATTGCTGTGCTTAGGCACTCAATATGGTCAAGCCTTTGGTGCTTCTGCCTGTTAGTATATTAACCAGGCAACCTGTTTATGACATTTGTGCAATCTACTCGAACTGTCTGTTGCAATCTGCTCTTTCTGTTGTTTGCTGCAGCTTTTGCAGGTAACTCACACGATTTAACCTGCATCCGTATATGTTGATCCACCTCGTATGCTGAAAACCAAATGCCTTATCTTGAACTTCACTGGTGTAAAGGGAGGGCTGATGTGTCATTTGAAATCCTGTTTTATATCTGTGCACTAATCTGACTAAGGATTTTAATCATTCACTAATCTTAAAACAGTGAACAATGGAGTAATCATATCAGTTCTGAAGAGAACCCGTTTGCTAAATTTCATGTATTTCCACTTCATACTGATTTACTTATTCTATTAGGATTATATTTTAGCCAGTTTAGTTACCCTGGGTAAGTTGTTTCTTGCAAAGCTGCGTCAACGATGCCAAAAATGTAATGTTCGATTAATGTCACCACCTGTGTTATTGCACCTTAGAGGGGCCTTCCAGGTTTCTATTCTGCCCAGGGCCCCACAAACCATAGGACAAGACGTGCCCGTTCGATACACCCCAGTAATGTTTAATTCACATTATCATAAATGAAACATTTACATTAATAAATATTTAAAACAAAATCGTTGATGTTATTCATTAATCTTAAAGACAGCGAACAGTCAAAGTCCTGGCTGGTTTTAGGTGTATGTCAGTTATTTTATACACAAACACGCCAAAAGACCCGATTCGGACGGTAGACTCACGATTTTTGAAGCCAAGAATGGTTTTATTTTGGCTCTTTGCCGTCTAAAATGACCTCCGCTTCAGTAGAAGCCAGTGGAGGTAATACTTCTCAAGATTATATATTTTTTTAATATCGCACTATCCTCTTTTAAGATGTTGGCACGGAGGTATAAATCTGGATGCAATTAGAAAGCTCATTAGAGGAACCACATTCCCCGTCAGGTGACACGCAATGGTAGAGGAATCACAGAAATGTCGTTTACAAGTTTAAACCGAGCCCTTGCTCACACAGGCCGCGCTCCTGTGAAGTACTTTCTTCCCACCCCGCGCACTTAAATGAGTGATCCTCCTACTGTTCTGATTTAGCTTAACGATTTCTATTTGGTGAAATACGGCCCTGCGCGATTATAAGGGACACTAGATGATTTAGAGAGCACCCTCTCTAGCCCTCTAACATCATACGTAAAACCTCTTTCACAAAAAGGTAATGTTTCAAGTTCACCGCCCTGTCAAGCTATGTACCCTCGACGCAATCGTACTTTGACTGCGATCGCTCGCCCCCAGTTTTAATTCTTTCCAATGTACCGCCCCCAATTCACCAGCGCTCAATAGTGCCCGTTCAAAGATGGCCGTCGAACACACCTTGACGTCAGGAACCTCCACCCAATGAACATTGACTGCTCTTGAGTGGTAGCAAATCGTGTTCCTTTGCGTTAAATTGAGCCGCCAGCCAATCAGCTTACTTCTGAGTCTGCGCTTGAAATCGAAACTGTGACCCCTGGCCCGCTCGCTCTTTGTGGCGGCTGCTCCCCCCATCGTCACCGGGGGAGTTCAGCGGCGGCTTGGCTACAGGTGAGGAGCCCGCTGGGCATGCTCTTTATCCTCCTACACACGAGAGCTTATTTTAGTGAACTCTTTTCTTTTTTTTCACTTGTTGTGAGGTGTCCCGGTTATCCTTCCAGCAGTTGAGATTTTTCAGGGATCTGCATGGACGGTGTGCATGCTCGCAGACCCTTTGGGTTAAAAGGGCTTCTGTCACCCCTTCCCCTGCTGTGGTCCGGGCTGCTGCATCCAGGACACACACGTTTTTTTTATCTAGTGTGTGCGCTGGGCTGTAGTACTTCGCAGGCCATGCAACGAACTTTGAAAACTGCAGGAGGCCGCCGTGTTTGTTTATGTTTACATATAGTGTAACAGAATGCACTAGTCCTAATGGTTTGCCCCATGATGTGTTAAAGATTTAGTCAACATTCCAGAATGAAAATAGAGAGAGCAGGTTACTTCATGTGCTAAGTTGGAATAAATACTTATGAAACATTCAGGTCTGAAGATTATCCACAACTTAGACTTTGTGTTTTTAATTGCTCATTGTAGTATAACTCATCAAACAGCATTGAGTTTCCTTGTAGTTTATTCAAATAAGAAAGCATGCCAACACCAGTGTCTGCCTGTTCTCCACCCTGGTCAACTCCAACTGCCCCTTCCTCCAGTTCTCCACATCCTCCCCATTCCATTCTTCAACTACAAACATTCCACTAACTCTACATTCTAAGTAAGAACTACATTACACAACACATCTTCCCCCTTTGGGAAATAAACAATAAGTAAAACATAAATCACAAGGAAGGAAAGGAAGGAAAATGATACAAAGTAAACTAATTTACAATACAGATCCTAATTTACAATGTAGTCCTTTAAATGCAAAGGTTTCTTAATCATTCTACCCAATCTGCTCCTGTAGGTTACATTCCTTCCAAGATTGTCCGGATGGTCCTTGGACACTTCCACTTCCTGTGCCGGGATGTCATAATTGTCCATAACATCTTCTGACGCCGAATCAGCTTCTAGGATGTTAGCAGCTCCAGAGAATGTGTCTTCATAAACAGGGTCTAGCCACAAATAATTCTTCATAGGTACAGTAGAATTTGCCCCAACAGCATCACCCAATAACTTAGCACGACTCATATGCCACACACGACCGTCACTTAATTTGGCAGAGTTTTTGTATACTTCAAGAACTGTTTTAGGCTCTGAAAACTTAGTATCACCTTTTTTAACTTTACCTGGTAGTTTAACTCGAACAACATCACCTTTCTTCAGACCAACGTCTCTTGCCCCTTTTTTAAAATCCACATAGGTTTTATACAACTCCTGTGCTTTCTGAATATTCTCCTTAATTTCAGCAGGTGACCATTCTTTTACTCTAGATTTGCTTAACCAACCCTGATTATCCTTTGTAAATGGAATTCTACCCCTCATAACTGTAAAAGGGGTATATCCTGTTACCGTTGGGGTGGTTCTGTACATCCAGATCATTTTCTTAACACTAGTTTTCCAATCAACATTTCTAAATTTAGCTAGTTGTACAGAATCTTTAATAACTCGATTAAACCTCTCCACTTCTCCATTTCCACTAGGATGGTAAACAGAAACTAACTTGTGTTCTATGCCATTTCTCTCAAAAAATTCTTCAACCTCCTCGCTCTTAAATTGCACCCCATTATCAGTTATTATCTTCCTAGGCAGCCCTTCCCTTTGAAACAGTTCATCCAAGAATATCAGAACATTCTTTGAATTAGCTTTAGAAACAATTTTAATCTCTGGCCACTTTGAGAAGTAGTCTACTGCTACTATAATGTACCACTGCACATTCTCCTCTACAATTGGTCCCATTATATCCAGACCTATAACTTCCCAAGCCATCTCAGGGCAAGGCACAGGATGTAAAGTAGGTTTTAAGGTCACCAGCGATTTGTCAGCATTCATGCATAAATCACAACTCCTAACAATTCTTTCAATATTGACATCCATACCAGGCCACCAATAATTCTCCTTAACTTTCTTTTTAGTTTTGACAATGCCAAGATGTCCTTCATGATTTATTTTAATAATGGAGTCCCTTAATTTCTCAGGTGGAATTATCCTATCACCCCTCAATACCTTATCCTGTTCTACAGATAACTCATCTCGTAACTCAAAGAAAACTCTGAATTCTGCTGGCATTTAATTTTTCCCTGGCCAACCTTCTTGAATATACTGTTTAAGCGTGGTTAATATGGGGTCATTTGCTACAGTTTCATTCCAAACCTCAGAACTAATGGCCTTCCAATCATAACTCCCTGACCAAGCGACCATGAACTCTTCGTCATCACCCACTAATTCTGAGGGCAATCTGCTCAAACAGTCCGCCACCTTATTTTTAACTCCTGGAACATATACCAAATTGTATTTGAAATCCAACAATCTTATGGACATTCTAGCTATTCTTGCCGTTGTCTTTAACAAACCTTCTGTAGTCAACACCTTGATTAGGGGTTTATGATCGCATCTAATTTCAATGTGAAAGCCCCACAGAACATTTCTGAAATTTTCTAATCCCAAACAACCGCCAGAGTCTCTCTCTCAATAACTGAGTACCTCTCTTCTGTGGGAGAAAGCGCTCTAGAGGCAAAGGCTATAGTAACTTCCTCACCAGTGATACCTTTCTGGCTTAATACAGCACCAATACCTCTATTTGATGCATCAGTAGTGAGAATAGAAGCAAGGTTAGGGTCAAACCCTGACAACGCTTTGCCCTCACAAATCTCTCGTTTTATACATTCAAAATCTTCTTGTAACACATCCGTCCATACAAATTTACATCTTTCTTTCAGCAGTTGTCTTAAGTTAAACGTTTTCTCAGAGAAACTCCTGACAAACCTTGCATAGAATTCTGCTAAGCCAAGGAACGACCGTAATTCGTCCTTATTTCTAGGAGCTGGGGCACCCCTAATGGCTGATAACTCTTTTTTTTGGTTTAATCCCCCTCATAGTGATTTCATGTCCTAAATAATTTAAGCATTGAACTCCAAACTTACATTTCGAAAATTCAGCTGTCAGGCCATTCTCTCTTAAGATACTTAATACACAATTAACCCTCTTATCATGTTGCCGTCTGTTCCTTCCCATAATTAAAATGTCATCTTGAAAGACAACTACACCTTCCATATTCTTAAACAGTTTGTGCATCAGTTTCTGGAAGACCGCTGCTGCTGAGGCCAGTCCAAAAGGCATACGAACATAACGGAAACAATCCTGAGAGGTCATGAACGCAGTCAGATTCTTACTATCTTCATGTAATCTCACCTGATGGTAAGCGGACGATAAGTCAATGGAAGTGAACCATTCCATGTCTTTTGTCAGGGCAAGCATTTCAGAAATTTTTGGTAAAGGAAACCTCTCCACTACTATGTTGTTATTTAGGTAACACAAGTCGATGCATAGACGAATCTTCCCATTGGCTTTGCGTACTGCGACCAAAGGTGAGATCCATTCAGAGGCATCCACCTCTTCAATAATACCCTTGCGTAGAAGAGACTCTAATTCTTTATTTACTTCGTCTCTTATCACCCAGGGAATATCACGTGATTTGTGGACTTTCGGTACAGCATTATCCTTCAGCACAATTATATGTGTAAAATTCTTAAGGGCACCAATATTCCCAGAAAAAAGTTCTGGAAATTCGTTCCTCAAAGTAACACTATTACTTTTATAGTCACCCACTACCTTAACCTGTTCCACACCGTTGGGATCCAAAACCATATTCAGGGCCCTTTGATCCAACCAACCCAATACTGCTGGTCCTTCTTCAGCAACATATAATTTGCCCACGGCTCTCCTGCCCTTGAATTCAAAAACCACTTCTCTAAAACCAATCATAGGAATGGATTCACCTGTAAAACTCTCTGGAGACACATCTGTTGGATTTAATGTGGAGCCCAGAACCTTCTGAAATTTATGCGCCCACATATTTTTGTTTATAATTGTGTACGGGGAACCAGAGTCTGCTACGATCAGTACACGCACTCCCCCCAAGAGAATTTCACAAACATGCTTATTTCTAGATTGTAAACTTAAGTGTGATACACAAGAATTTTCTATTTGATTTACTTCTACGCAATCTTCTACATCAAAATCACTGTTAATACCTAAGACATACTCATGGCCCTTTGAATCGGCACTAGAATCAGAATTGCATTCCGAATCTGATTTACTGATCACCGCTGCAACTTTTCTACCTCTTCTACACACTTTAGCGAAATGGCCCTTAATGCCACACTTAGCACACTGTTGGTCTTGCGCCGGACATTTCTTGTAAAATGCTAAGTGCTCTTTAGTCCCACAACGAAAACATTTTCGTTCAATATTCTTTGTTTCCACCTGTTTCCTATGTGTTTCTTCCGTATTCCTTTTAAATTTAACCTTGCTAACTACTTCATTCTGTACTTCTGCTTTTTCACAATAAATAGCCTTTGCACATTTATTCGAAATTTCAGCTTTTTTGACTAGAGCCACAACTTCCTCCAACTGTGACTCTCCATGTACCCACAATCTCTCTTGAATGTGAGAATTATTAACATGCATAATGATTTGATCCCTGATAAATTCATTATGCAACCCACCAAATCTACAAGTAAGTGCTAGTTTTTTTAGCTCGGAAACATATTCTTCAATAGATTCTGTTTTCTGTTGTTTCCTACTGAAAAAATTGTATCTGTCAATTGCAATACAGACTGATGTTGAATAATATCTGTCGAGGTCTTCTAAAGCATGAGAAAACACATTCAAATCCCCATCTTGTTGAACTTTTTTTTTTATTGAGTTATACACCTTAAGACCCATAGGACCCAAGCAGTGTAATAACATTTTCTTCTTTCTAGTTTGAGTCAAATCTTCGTCATCAATAGTATCTAAATAGTTCAAAAAGTATTCTTTCCACTCTAGCCACTTGACATGTTGATCTCCAGTGGAAGTCAGAAAAGGTTGTGGAGGAGTAAGAGTAAATGTTTGAGCAGCACTCATTTTTGTTTCTTTACTTTACAAAATTATGAAAAGTCTCTCAAAAAACAAAAAGGTACATCCAATATGGCCGCCGAAGACACCTCAAAGAGTTCTAGTGTCCAGGAGGACGTAGCATTTAGTACACGCCCTGATCACAACACCGAGATCACAGTGAGTGCGAAGGAGCGGGCGTGTGAAGTAGAGGACGGTAAAGCAGACACTTGGGCTTCTTTACTAGCTATTTCCGCAGAGCTTTGTTGTCGACTGAGCGCTGTGTAAGACCTCTTTTGCCTGGGCACGTGTGTAGCAGTGGAAACAGCGCGCTCCTCTTAAAAAAAAAAAAAAACACCTTGCGCCCTTCACCGAAGCTTGAGCACGAGCATTGTATGTGCACACGCAATACAACACAGCCGAGATCGCACAAGAGCAACGGTTGATGCCTCGTGGCGTTGATGTCTCACGACTTGAGACAGCACAGCGCTAGTCCGTTCGTCCACATAAAAAAAAAATAACAACAATACACGGTGCAGCGCAGCGGTACGGGCGGGATAAACTGCTTTAGAGATGCCCAGTCACAAAAAGGGGAAGGTGTTGGCGCGCTACTCACTCCGGATGGTCCTTGGACACTCTCAAAGACGAGACGAATCCGCGATGGTTTCAGACTTGAAATGTAGTCGTCGCCAAAATTCTTGTAGTATAACTCATCAAACAGCATCGAGTTTCCTTGTAGTTTATTCAAATAAGAAAGCACGCCAACACCAGTGTCTGCCTGTTCTCCACCCTGGTCAACTCCAACTACCCCTTCCTCCAGTTCTCCACATCCTCCCCATTCCATTCTTTCAACTACAAACATTCCACTAACTCTACATTCTAAGTAAGAACTACATTACACAACACTCATGCACGCCTACAGAGCCCTTCACAATGCCGTACCAGAATACCCTAACAGCCGCCTGACCTTCCACCGGCCCACCAGACACCTGCGGTTGGCCTCCCTTGCCCTCGCCAACGACTCATGCATTCCTGAACCGGAGGTCGTTCCTTCTCCCACCTCGCTGCCGAGGCCTGTAACAACCTCTCCATTCAACTCTGCACAACAACGTTCAATGCAGAGTTCAGGAGTGAACTTAAGATCTGGCTGTTTGAATAGATCATGGGTACTCACAAACTTTTTCTCGGGGGCCAAAATTGCAGTAAGGTTTGCAGCCAAGGGCCGCACTGAAGTGACAGCGGGGGTGGGGGCGGGGCTTATAGGGGGCACAACCACCCGCCCCCTTTTTCAAAACATTGCTAGACAATGCTGCATTTTTAATCCAGATATAACTACAAACCTACCCCAGTAACACACACAATGCGCACACACACAGCGCCATCTGCTCTCACCCCTACCCCAGTAACACACACAGCGCGCACACACAGCACCATCTGCTCTCAGCCCTACCCCAGTAACACACACAGTGCCGTCTGCACACAGCGCCATCTGCTCTCACCTCAACCCCAGCAACACACACAACGCCATCTACACACAGCGCCATCTGCTCTCACCCCTACCCCAGTAACACACACAGCGCCGTCTGCACACAGCGCCATCTGCTCTCACCTCTACCCCAGTAACACACACAGCGCCATCTAAACACAGCGCCATCTGCTCTCACCCCTACCCCAGTAACACACACAGCGCCGTCTGCACAGAGCGCCATCTGCTCTCACCCCTACCCCAGTAACACACACACACACACAGCGCCATCTGCTCTCACCCCTACCCCAGTAACACACACAGCGCCATACACACACAGCGCCATCTGCTCTCACCCCTACTCCAGTAACACACACAGCGCCATCTGTTCTCACCCCTACCCCAGTAACACACACAGCACCGTCTGCACACAGCGCCATATGCTCTCACCCCTACCCCAGTAACACACACAGCGCCATGCACACACAGCGCCATCTGCACACAGCGCCATCTGCTCTCACCCCTACCCAAGTAACACACACACACAGCGCACACACACTGCGCCATCTGCTCTCACCCCAACCCCAGTATCACACACAGCGACATCTGCACACAGCGTTTCTGCTCTCACGCCTACCCCAGTAACACACACAGCGCGCACACACACAGCACCATCTGCTCTCAGCCCTACCCCAGTAACACACACAGTGCCGTCTGCACACAGCGCCATCTGCTCTCACCTCAACCCCAGCAACACACACAGCGCCATCTACACACAGCGCCATCTGCTCTCACCCCTACCCCAGTAACACACACAGCGCCGTCTGCACACAGCGCCATCTGCTCTCACCCCTACCCCAGTAACACACACAGCGCCGTCTGCACACAGCGCCATCTGCTCTCACCTCTACCCCAGTAACACACACAGCGCCATCTACACACAGCGCCATCTGCTCTCACCCCTACCCCAGTAACACACACAGCGCCGTCTGCACAGAGCGCCATCTGCTCTCACCCCTACCCCAGTAACACACACACACACACAGCGCCATCTGCTCTCACCCCTACCCCAGTAACACACACAGCGCCATACACACACAGCGCCATCTGCTCTCACCCCTACTCCAGTAACACACACAGCGCCATCTGTTCTCACCCCTACCCCAGTAACACACACAGCGCCGTCTGCACACAGCGCCATCTGCTCTCACCCCTACCCCAGTAACACACACAGCGCCATGCACACACAGCGCCATCTGCACACAGCGCCATCTGCTCTCACCCCTACCCAAGTAACACACACACACAGAGCACACACACTGCGCCATCTGCTCTCACCCCAACCCCAGTATCACACACAGCGACATCTGCACACAGCGTTTCTGCTCTCACGCCTACCCCAGTAACACACACAGCGCCATACACACACAGCGCCATCTGCTCTCACCCCTACCCCAGTAACACACACACTACATTAAAAACAAATAAATAAATAACCAAAGAGCCTTACCTGCCTTAATAAAGCACTGTAAAGATGCCACAAATGTACAACGGCACAGCAGGCGGGCGGGCGGGCGGCAGACGTGGAGACGGTGACGGGAAGCAGACAAAAAAGCCCCGTAAAAGTTAGCTGCAAGCGCTAACTTTTAAGGGGCTTTGGCTTCCCACCACTAGCCAGGATCGTCATTGAAACGCCATAACTAATGGCCGCCTTAGGTAAACATAGAGGAGGGCCGCGGGAGCATGCGCGAAGTAGCCACTATTGCGCATGCTCCCGCGGCCCTCTTCTATGTTTATGTACTGTGGCCATTATTATATGGCGTTTCTCGGACGTCCGCGGGCTGCCAAGATAGGCCCGTGGGGCCGCTGGCGGCCCGCAGGCCGTACTTTGAGTAACGTCGGAATAGATCCTCCTCATGCCAGCGCTTGGATACCCCTAGGGGTGATTAGCCCACTCTACAAGTTTCCTGATTGATTGAGTCTTGTGCCACTTGGGGGTCAGTCTCAATCTTCAGCCCACTTGCAAGGTGTCAATTAAAGATATGGGAACAGATTTGGTACCATTATCATATTCTCTGTATTGGCAAGAACACTAAAGTGGTACCTTGTAAAACATTATACTACAAAGGGACCACAGGGTCCCACAGTACAGAGGCCACCAACGGGGAATAAGTCCCTGTGACCAATCAAATAGCTCTTTATTTTTTTAAATCTGCTGTCCTATGGGACTTCTGTTGGAACAACCATCCAGATATCTCTCTTTTTTTTTTTTTTTTAACCATAAAATCTCCAAAGGGCTGAACAGATTTACACCAAGTCACAAAAAGCACGCTTTCCGGGTAAAGATCTAGCTTTCTGCCTAATTTGGTGTAATTCTGTTGAGCTGTTTGTTTGAAATTGTTGTCTAAAATACCCTATGGAAATTGAATTGGGTAAAAAGGGACCGCCCTCTTTTTCTAAACCTCTGCTTGATGGATCACCCCAAAACTTTCCAGGAAGGAGGTGAGGCTGATTAACTTTTTAAAAAAGTTTTGTGAAAATTCATCAAACACCTCCTAAGTTATTAGCAAAACAGAAATTCACTTCCTCTGGAAACTTTGACTTACATATAACTACACAGTGGCAGCAAAGTATATATACCTTTTGGGGAGGTGAGGGCAACCCCCTCCCACCCCTCACCCCCCTTTTTAAATATTTCAAATTTTTCTCTTTTGGGGTAACAAAATGTCCTTCTTTTTTTTTTTTTTTTTTCCTTTGTTTCTAAGGGCCAGAAGTAGCCAACGGTTTTACCCATTTTGTGTCTATGGGAAAATTTGTTCGTACATATGGCCCCAGATATCTTACTACTCTTCACCTCATTCTGACCCTGAATCCTAAAAAAAACCCTTACCTTTCTTTTCCTTTATCGTCCCCTGAATCCCCAAAACTCCTTACCTCCCTTTACCTTGGTCTGCCTCTAAACCATAAAAAAAACCCTTACCCTTTTTACCTCTACCCACTCCTAAACCCTAAAAATCTTACCTCCCATTACTTCTAGCTGCCCTGAACCGTAAAAAAAAAAAAGCCTTACCCCTCTTTACCCAGACCTGAACCTTACAACCCCCCCCAATCTTCCTTTACAAGCACTAAAACCAGTTTAAAACTCTTGCTACCCTGTGCTCTTACTCTCCCTAAATCCTAAGAACCTCTTTACAACCTTTACTAACTTAAACCACCCCTGAACCAAAAAAAAACCTTTAATAGCCCTTACCATCCTGAACCGTTACCAATCACTTAATCTTTACACCGCCCTTTTTTTAAAAATGACATAATAATGACATTGAAAAAATATATCTGCATGGTAAAGTGCCAAAAAAGTACCAAAAAAAGGCTTTTGTGGTACTTCATTTCAGGATAAAGTGTGAGGTATAGTCCTGCAGGTTAAAGAATGAAGCAGGGAGGTAGCAGTTGGTGCCCGAGCTAGGAACAACAGAGAGCAGGAAAAATAAAAGGGTAAACAGGGGCAGGGGAGGTAGCCTTGCAGTTAGAATGCTCTTGGAGTTAAAAGATCTCTCGATCATAGATGAACATGATCCCTGTCTCCTGATATTGGTGGACCTCTCGCTCAACTGCCTTCAACACAGTTGAGCATCCCGCCCTCATATGCACCTTGAAGTCTCAGATGGGATTCACTGTCAATATCCTTCACTGGTTCTCCTCCTGCTTTTCTAACTGACGCCAGTTTGTTCAGAAGGGCACCTAAAGAGTCTCCTAGGGTTCCATTTGTCTTCTGTCATCTTCAGCAGCTTCAAACCTCACCTTTCACCGAATGTCAGGTCACTTGAATTCACCATGGACACCAACCCCGCACTCGGAGGACACATCAGCAAAAAATAGAAAGAGACTATAGTACTAGCTCTCTCTTTTAAAGAAAGTAAACTTATTTCTTCCAGAAAGCTACTTCATAACTGGTGTTCAAGCTCACATACTTTTGCATCTGGATGGTGGTAACGCCTGCTTCAAAGCACCCTAGACCCCACACTGGCACTCTTTAAGGGCTTCTTACATGCCTCAGCACAACTGAAGTAACGCACTAAGGAAACATGATCACATCACCCCTGTCCTGATGAAATTACATTGGTTGCGCTTGCTGGCTGCACCATCTTCGATACCAGAACCCACCTGCACTATGAAGAGGAAAGAGAGTTCCCCTTGTAGGCAGGTGAAGTGAGCGCCCAAAAAATGGTACCTTGCTTCACAAGCTCCAAATTTTATTTTCATGCATAGATCAAGACAATTAATATCATGATCAGGACAGTGAATCAAAATATTAGTTACTTGTATTTGAGACTTTTAATTCTTCTATCTTACAAAATCCGTACACATTGATTAATCATTAAAGGCGTTCAGCAACTTAGTAAGTCAATCAGTGCTGTATGTGAATTAAAAACAACAGTGTACCTGAATGCGACTAACCCACCACCGATGGTTGTGTGAATCCAAAGTGACTTCCCTTTGACAATGGTTATGCATTTATTTCTCAACAAATACATGCCTTGACAAGTATTTCTTCATCCATGAAAGTTTCTTGAAGAACCACTAGTGCCATATAGGGTGTATCTGTTTCCCACATCGCTTGACTTCCACAGATGTATATATTGATTCTTTAAAACATCACACCAGGGCCCAACCTGCAGGTGTAATTCTTACCTTCACCTAGTCGACACTTCACCTGTTTCACAGACGGCCTAAACCAACCTCAATTCATCTCACTTTACTCTTATAAGGAACCCAAACATGAAGCATTATAAGCTTATCTTGAGACCCTCGTGCAGTTTAGGATATTCTTGGTTAAAAAAAAGACTGGTTTTACATGCATCTAATCACCACTCCCTGTGGTTATAGTGGTGAAATATGTATACTAAATGCAATTTATGTTTTTAACTACTCATTTGTAACCAGTTATGTGGGGTTGGCTCTCCTTTGGTACATTTATGTTTCCTTTATTGTGTGTTCTCAAGGTCACCTCTCTTTGCACTCAACAGAAACATGGCTGCAGCAGACCACCTAAAGAGTCTGGATGAAGAAGCCACCTGCTCCATATGTCTGGATTATTTTAAAGAGCCGGTGTCTGTGGAGTGTGGTCACGCTTTCTGCAAGTCCTGTATCACTCGATGCTGGGAGAGATTTCAAACAAATTTCCCCTGTCCGCAGTGCAGAAAAACATCTCCGAAAGTAACACTCAGACCTGTCAGACAGCTGACACGCATGGTTGAAATTGCAAAACAGCTTCACAATCCCAGTACAACTGGCCAAGATGAGCATTTGTGTCGACAACATGAAGAGAAACTGAAACTGTTCTGTAAAAATGACCAGAAACCCATCTGTCTGGTGTGCAGCATGTCGCAGGGCCACAAGGGTCACAATGTGGTTCCTATAGAAGAGGCAACACAAGAGAATAAGGTATCTATCTTCATTATCTTCATCATCTGCTTCAGGGTAAAGTGATACATTTTAAAACAAAGTATGAGATTTGACTTTTTTTTTTTTTTCTTTCTTTTTTTTGCTTTGTTCAAATATATAATATTTTGTATGTTCATTTTATGGTCGCCTGGGAGTGTGGAATTTTATAAAATACCTGCTTGCCCATGGATGGGATGCTTCATAAATCTGCTTGTCCTGTAAAAAAAAGAAATCCACTTGTCTCTTTGGTCCCATACAATGAGGTGACAAATTATGGCACTGTTTTCAATATATCAGAGCTGTGCTCCCCGACTGTGCCATGGCTCATATTATAGCAGGGGTTGAGTTCTAGCAATGCCCTGATTTTGCAACCTTTCAGCAAATCTACTTACTGGGGCTGGAAGTAGCGATACCGCATTGGACAGGTTGAAAATGTACTCCTGGCAAGGGGTACAAGTGAAACTTTTGTCACAGTGGGGAAATACACAATTCTAGGGGAAGTGAACTTGCAAATGCTCAGCAGATTTTAGCACTGCACAAACCTACTTATGCATATTTACTCACACTAAAATGCAGTTAATAAATATTTTCCAGGCCTACACCTGTAAATTCTTGTGAACATATTAAAGTTGTAAATCTGCACTAATGCAAGGATATATCCCATGGGTGCACTTCTGTGGCTTTTTTAATTGGGTCCCTAATTACATCTGATGTTAGGTGAGATCTTTAGTTTTTATTACAGTTGTTTAAACCTAAGTCTTCAGACATTGCCAACTTCACCCTGAGTGACAGCATTATGCTTGTTAAAAAAAAAAACAAAGTTTTATAAAAATGATAGCAAAGCAAAACAAGCATTGACTAAACAAAAGCCTGCCAACCAGCACAAGAACCTTGTTTCTGCAGTGTTTGCCAGTTTTGTTCTCATTTTTCCCTTCTCTGGAACTACTCCCAAATATGAAATAGATTTTACTAAGTGATGTCTCAGCTTAATGGTACCTAAAAGTGCGCAGTTTACTGAAAGGTTTTTCTTATAATTGCTATTTATTAGTGAATGCAAAGAATCCCCAATCTTTGCAAACATTTGCATCTAACCAGAGAGCATTGTGGGAGCAGTATAGATAACTTCATATTGTTAAACTTTGTAAACATGCATACACTTTTATACTGAAACCATTGCCAGTAGTGCAAGCCGAGCTCACAGCATTTTCTTGAAACGTTGTCTTATTAAGAAGACATTGCATGAATGAACCATAAATCCAAGTTCCAACAGCATGAACATTTGGATACAAATCTTACTTTAACTGCACACAGCGCGTTTTCAAAGATCCATAATGTGGTGATGTGAACTGGCAGCCAAAGAGTTCTGTGCTGCAGGTGACTGTTTACTTGTCCAAAGGGCAAAATAACCATGAAAACTCGATAATATTGACCCCAAACAAAATGTCCTGTGTATCGGGTTATAGGAATTCCACACCCCTGCCTCCTGTTTCTCTTGAATGAAAATTGTTGATCCGGCCTAGGGACAACATTATGGTTCAAATATATTTTTATTCAGTTTTCAATAACAAGACTCCCCTACATCTAAAGAGCGCTCTGGAGGCAACTTTAGTTGTTGTACCAGCCTTGTGTAGAGAAAAATTTACATTAGGTTTTGCCCTCTTGATCCATTGGTCTCATATTGGCCTTTATTTGTTGCCCCCACCTTACTGCAGTATACGCAGTTGGGAGGGGGTGAAATGCGACATACAGAAAAAATACATGCAGCCTCCTGAAGTAATCACTCTAGTGTGTAATACTCAGGCCACTGATTCCCACTTCTCTCTCACTAGCAGTGGTAGTTACTCCCCAGTCACTATAGGTGGCATTCAAGTTAGTCTCCACTAGCAGTTCCAGTCTCAGGAGTCCGACTCTGTTAGAAAAGTCAAAAGGGTTCCAGCTCCAAGGCTTTCTCTGTCAGGCAAGTTCCCTTGGGACCTTCAGACCGTCTTAACCGCACCCCCAGGGATCGTCCGACTAGAGACTCTGAGAGTACATCTCAAGGGTGTGGCCGCCGCCTGTGTGGGTAGCTGTGGCTGGGTGTTCTCATGCTGCTCTGATGCAACAGTAAGTTTCCTTAGGTCTTCCTTATACGTAGGGAATCGAGGGGCAGCGGCTTCTGATTCTTGGACATCTGTCACCACAGCAGCCTTTGCTCATTACAATGGCATCCACCGGGCTATGATCCTTGTCTTTTTCCGATGGTGCCCTCTAGCATACAGGGTCACCACACCTGCTGCTCACTCGGGCAAAGGCCCTATCGGCACATCAGCGGGTTCTTCTTCCCTGCAGCCCCATCTGCGCACTTCAGACCCCCAAAACCAGCGCTCTGTTTAGGAGCTCAGGGAAACACAGTGCAGTCCCCCTAGTCTCCTTGGGGGCGCTGGGTTGACCTGCTCGAACCAAATGAGGTTTTGCTCTCATGAACCTTTTAAGTGTAAGACCAAAGCCGGGATTGGTTGTACCATCGGGCCTGTGCTTTCAAGGCAGCATGGGGGCGGTTGGGTTCGAGTCCCAGCGTGCCTGGGTGGTCTGAAGGCATGAACACCAGATGTGCATCCACGGTCCCAGCACATTTAGGAGCACTGTGGTCCAGGCAGGCTAGTCAAGCCTGGCCCAGGGACACCCCGGCTAGTAGCACTACAAGGAAGGCCCAGACTGTGAAACCCCAACACACCCACCGATCGGTCTCGCTTAGCCCGTAGCAGGTACCCATCTCCCTGGGTCAGGTTAGCGCTGTCTTTCTCTTCACCGCTTTATTCATTTGTTGGTCTCTCCATAGCACCGCAGTTGCACCCGTGTGACTATTGAGATTACACTGTAAATCACTTCTTGCATAAACCGGTGTTTGTAAACTGCATCGTAGACCTACATTTAAACTGATGAGTTTTATACGCCCCATAAGCTTATTTTATGTTACGCTGCACATTGCAAATTACTATTTTCTACCCAGTGCTCCTTAGCACTAGACTGTAAATCTAAGTTTCTCCTGTACGTATAAGATTACATTTTAAATAATTGTTTTTCATGCGGCACGTTCTCAATATGGCTGTGCTATCAGGTGACTGTGTGTGTTCTTGGTTGAGCGAGGCTTGTTGTGAACATTGTTATAATGCGCCCCATAGTGTCACATGCTAAAAGTGAGGTTTCTACTTTAATAGATAAGTTGACACTGTACAGGGATATTTTTCATAGGCCTCGGTTTGTTCGTGAATTAGTGTGTTTTTTTTAATCGCCCTTAAATATACTTTATAAATCTGCATTGTAATGTTTTCTGTGAGACAGCATTGCAAATGGGAGACTTTTTTATGACCCTCACTTGGAGCATTGCACTGTCCTCCCAACTGTGGAGGGACTGGATGTCAACGCCACAGTACAACATATTGGGGTAAGCGTTGGCTCCCACGATTTGACATCCCATAAAAGCCGGGAAGAAAGGAATCTCGGGGGCTAAACATCTTTCTGAGGCAATCCACCCCCAGCGCTCCAATGCCCTGTCAGCAGTAGTAAGGGTATTTAGATGTAAATACAACTAAATAAGAGTTAAGTTAGCCAATGCAAGAACACAACACTGAATAATGCCCTCCCGCTGGCCAGAATATGTCGAGGAGCACCGGATATTTACATGCCTCTTCCATAACTGTGCAGCCATTAGTGTGTGGTGCCCAAACCATCTTCGTTTAATGACAAAGCAGTTCTGGCTTGTTACATTTCAAGTTTGGGCTCTAAAACCGTTAGTATGAAAATGCGAGCAGATCTAAACCGACTAGAAAGGGCTTTGCATGAACTCAGTAAAAAAACAAAAATGTGCATTGAATGTTCTTGGAAAGGCCCTGGCTGCGCTGGTTGAGCGCCTTGCTGTGGTTGGTCGCTGAGGTGACTTGGGCATCCCGGGGAAGGGAAGTTGTCTCCATTCTACACCACTTCTCCACTCTCCCTTGCCCCTTTTGTTCCATCATGCGGTGTTGCAGTTGTGTGCGGGCAGCAGTACGGATCCCATGTTACGTACAAGTTTGAGGGACTTATCGCTGAAGGTTGCATTGTGGGAGGAGATCGGGTACTACTCCGTGACCTTTGTGGAGCATACATTATGCTTGGGGTATATTGTTAGTTGGGATGGCGCAGGTTGTGTTCAAGCAATGGAGTTTCAAAGGGTCTTAGTAATATCAAAGTATTTCTTTGCAACCAATGCTTCCTTTGTTATGCTGAATACTGTTATTGTGGAAAACACCTTTTTACGTTGTTGCTTTATTTCTTAAAAAGTAAAAGCTAATTTCCCACAGGTCAGTAAAGCATGTTTATGACCTGCGATAGAAATGATATGTGCAGGAAGGTAACAATAACATTTGTCGTACAAGTAAGGGAGTGTGTAATTTTGCTGACACTTATTTTGGAAGGGGCTTTGCCTCTTCTGGTGGAACTTCTCTTCGGATTACTTGTTGACATACTTATTCAAGGAGATGAAAACTAAAAAAGAAAATGTGCTTGTTCGTGCATTTCATGTTTGTGTTCTGTGGTGCTGGGGGAGTGTGTAACATGCTGCTCTTGACACCGTTTAAATGAGCAGATCTGTTTCAGCACCTCTGCTTTGACGAATAGCCATGTTTCATTCCAGACCAGCATTACTCAGGTTGTGCGATTGCCAATCCAGTTCATGAACGGAATTAAAATGGCCGATCTGTGCGGAGTGAGGTCGCCTCTTGATGAACAACAAATGGAGTGAGTCGTCATCTGACAGTGGATGTAGTGTATTTAATGGCAGTCGTACACACAAGTGTTGTTCAATAGAAAGCATGACCATTGTGCTCTTCAATATTTTAATGGTAAATGAGACAATCATATATGGAACTGTGGTAGTACTTGCCGTTTATAATAAAGAGAAAAGCAAGCAATGGTCTATAAAGGAACTTATACAAGTGCATAAGACTTTTCAGGACAAAGAATGATTCAGAAGCATTATGCCCTCTAAAAACATTTAAGTACTTTCATTAATATCTGATCAGACTTCAGTCTAAAGGAGTTCCATCAGGATGGGTGTGATGTGATCATATTTCTTTATGCCCTGAATGAGATGTACAGTGCCTTCCAGGGTGCCCTATTGCCTTTTAATGTTTACTCTTTGCCGTGTAATTATGTCCAGTCTGCCAAATCACAATAACTTATATTTTCTCAATAGATTTCATTTGTACTCAGCATTGTTATCTCAAACTCTGTTATGACATTCTGTGGTCATACTGAGCAAGAAGCTACCTACGTCATCATATGAAACCTCTTTATTGATGTCATAACTACTCTTTCACAGTTGCTTTATTAATATTCTTGCTTTCTTCTTGTTTGCTTGAAAATCCACCATTTGCCCACTCATTAGATTTTGCCTGCACAGCGCTTGCAAAAGCAATATAAAGAGCTCATTGGGAGGAGCGGACGGACATCCTGACTGCTTATTATTTATTTAAAGAGCCTGCTGCCATTTTCCTACTCTGCGGGGTCACTTGTCATTCCCTCCAGCTTTATACGTTGCAATGAGTCCAGGCGATATAATATTGGGCAACACCCTGAGGATATTGAGGTGAGCAAACTACATGCCGTCTCTTCACCAGAGGACAAAGGGGACAGTAGGCTCCGGGCAGCGCCGGACAAGGGATGATTCGGGCATTGACGTTGGAGCACTTCTTGAGGAGGCAAGTGGGACGTCTTTGGACACCCTCATCTTAAACTCCCCTTATTTGGGCGTGAAAGGTAATAGATTCACATTGAGGCACAAAATGTGCATTACAAACCAGACCTGCTAATGCTTCTACCTTGTTGGTTTCGAAGATTAAGGCATAAGGAACTAAAGCGATTTGCCCATGATCACACTTGGTGAAGACTGACGCTGTATTTTTCGAATGTTTAGGAGCACAGCTGAGAATATTTTGATAGGAGGGAAAGAGAAGATTTGGGGACCTATGAATAAAAGACTATTGGCATAAGTAAAGAAAAAGTACAGGTAAGACTACGGACATTGAGAAGACCTACTTCGTTTAAAGATAACCGCAGACGCTCGTTTTTCCTTGAAGCTTCACTGTCGAAATTTAAAGGGTGGGCAAAAACTTGATTTGCAGATGTAGCCTGTAGAAATGGAGGGGCTGACAATGAATGTGATTGGCTGCACCCTTTAAAATGTGCTTCAAGTCAGACTTCGTATTTATCTTTTCTGCTACGTTATTTTCTGTGACACATTGGCGATTTTTGGATTGTAAAACATGGCGATGGGTAAGCTCAAAATTGAGGATGCCGCGAAGGAGAATTAAGCCAGTGAACCTCAGCTCGACTTGTGTCTGCGTATTTGCTTTAATTTTTAGGTCAGCTTTCCCTCTTTTAACCTCATGTGATTAAAACAAAAAAATAAGTGATACATAAAAACGTGAGTATACATGAATATAGGGGCTTTGGGCCAGCCCTCTTCTTTTTATTTTTGTGGAATATGCTTGTAATAGAAAGTAAAGAAGTGATCCTTTCAATAATCCTTGCACTGGCCTGCCAGACATATTGGCTTTGCCAATGCTTGTTGATCGTGCTGCCTGATCCTGGGGCCCTTTTCCCGTATTAGTACTGTGTGAATTTCTTGTTCCTATTTCTGGAGGCTTTTCTACGTGACTGTGTGCTCTCTCCTATTCTTTGTGTGTTACCTGGCCCCCTGACTGCTATGTTCTAGTTAAAAGATAGGCAGCATACATACCACTGGCATTTTCTTAAATACTTAGGAAATGCTGTACTGTACAGCACATTCAAAGTGGTAAAACGTATTAAGGCATATTTTTGTACTGGAAGGTACAAAACCTGTGCCTGGCAGAAAGCACACACCCTTGCACTATGGCGCAAGGATATTGCATTGTCACGTGGTAGCCAAAAGTGTGGCAGTGGTGTGGTGGGAGAAAAAAATGCTCTATATCTTAGTAGTTATGGCACATTTTTTCTCTCTTACTTTGATGCAAGGTGGTGCAGCAATCGAACTTGCAGCTCTGCCTTGCGGTCAAGCATTAGTAAATATGTGCCTTAAAGTAAGGTGCAATTAATGCCACATTGCTTTATGCAAGGACATTTATTTAAGATATTTCTCTCCAAGTAGAAGTTCGGGAACATGTTTTTTTTCCTTCCAATAAAAACGCTTGGTATCCCTTATTCCAAGCAGCCGACCTCATAATTGAGAAATAAAATGCCCTGGGGAAAAAGTGCACGGTGCAGAAATGTTATTCCCTTAGAGGTATCCTTATAAAAGCAACTCAAAATGAGTGTCTTGGTGTTTTACAGGTGGGTCCTGGCACACTAATGCCAGCACTCTGCTGAAGTGCCAGGTCAGAATTGAGGTTTCTGAAACAGTCTGCCTCCACAGGACTTGGCTTAAATATAGTTTGCTGAAGAAAATCTTTCCCCTGTCTCCCATCACCTCCCTACTTCTTAACTTATGACTAATCCCATAAGTGAAACCTAATGCATTTGCCAATGCTTGTTTTAATTTTCCCCCCTTATGACGGTCGGGCACGCTTGCTACACTCTCTCGCCACAAGGCACTCATTCCGAACTTTTATACACCACCCCTTATAAGTGTCACCAGCTGCTACTGTCTCCGACCAGGTGACATATTAACTCTCAGAACTACACCAGCATGAAAAAAATGTTTTGCAGACACATGCAGGAGCCAGCCCCCTACAGAGCAAGGAACCCTTGTAATATAAGTGCAACTTAAATAACTGGTAACCTTGTCAAAGGAATCTCTTTGACCCCATCTGCTTAGAAACATCAGGCATATTTCTGAATATTGTAAAAAGGGCACCCTCCCTCGCCTCTACAAAATGTCACCCTCTCTGTCTGATGATACGTCTTTAGATCTTTCGGTCTATATATCGCTGTAATCTCTCCCTCTCCATAAACTATTCTGTAGTTCACTTGTAACTTGTTACACATTAGTAACTACAGATATTTAACAATATGAGTTGCTCTCTAGTCTGTAACACACTTTCATAATAATACACATGCTAAGTATGCAGATGAATAGTTACTACATTGCCACTCTGTAAAGCATCTTTCATACTACTCTGCATGGGCATGACCTAAAACAAGGCTGTCTGCCAGGAGTACGTTTTTTCATGACTCTGCTTATATTGAATCTGATGAGTTGTTTCACAACATTTCTTTAATAGATCAGTAATAATTCTGCAGATGGCACATGTAGCAAATGACCCAGCAGCGCCAAAGGCCCTATTTTTATTTTACCATGCTGCACCGCATTGGTGGATGCTGTGCAGTGTGGCAGAAAGCAATTGGCAATGCCAATAATTGTCAAAGGTGCGACCGTTCGGCTTTGTCAATGCTTGTTCTTTTTATGACATAACATGGTACAAAAATAAAAACCCGATTGCACAAGCTTGCCAAGGCCAGATGCAATCCCGTTGGGAATTTTTATTGTTTAATACCCCCAGCTTTGTTCTTTTTAGGGTTTAATTTAACATGGGCGCTGGTGGTGTTGCTCACCTAGGAACATTAGTGGCTCAGAGAGAGCTCTGCTTGAGCAAACTGCTTATCACTGTTAACAAGATGCTCTCTTCTGAGTTTGGGTGAAAAACTGAATCTAATTTGTTTGTGTACTGTGAAACTGCTCAGCATTGTTCTTTAAAATGGGTGCCTAAAGTACATGCCTTAAACATTATATATACAACATACCTCACTTAGAAAATATGCTTTTGTTTTCAGAGTTCTCTCCAGTGTAGAAAAAGGAAGATGGGTGATACTGATCAGCTGAACTCCAATAAAGAGGCAAAAGTAGCAAAACGAGAGGTAAAAGAACAAAAATGAAAATGTGTGTGTAATAACCTACTGCAGATGTCTTTGGTTTGCACTGCTGTGCTGTTTGCTGCATGCCCGTGGCCTACTGGGCAGAGGCCCGTCTCCATGCGTTTCTGTCATTATATCTTTCAAACAGTATAGTCATAAGCTTTAAATATTAAACCACCTTCAATCTATCTTGATATCATTGGATACTAAGTAAATGATTCATTTTTTTTCTTCATGAGATTCCATATTCTCTGCCAGTAACCAATGGAATTTGTAGTTTAACCACTCACCCAACTTTGTAGAATGAATTCTACTATAATACAGAAATAATGAAAACGTTTTCAACAATCTTCCAAAGAAAATGTAAGTTTACAGTACATTTGCTGCAATAGAGAGTTCTGTAAGAAATTTACTTTTTGAATAAATCAACCACCTTCACTCATACTAACCTTAAGTGTAATAACTAAGCTTAAATGTAACACCTAACATCCACCTGACCCCATCAAAAGCTTGATTGTACGTCTTACCCTTTTAAACCTCCTTACTCCTATATATGTTGTTTTGCTGATATTACGTATTTCTTTCATTGAGTACTTTATGAAATGCTTACAGAGTGGACATTGACAACTCGTTTGCTTGCTTTCTGAATTGAGTGAGGGTGTGAAACAAGGGCATAAATCAGGCATGCTAAAGTTGGCATCTTGATCTGCCTGTGTTCGAGGAGATTAGGAGAAACCTAGTAAGATTTATTGCACACATTCTGTGAGCTAATTACAGCTGTCAAGTGCTTAGCCTGTGATTATGGAATGAGTAAATACTAGTGACTACACCTTCTACAGATGACATTTACAGTTAAAACTTAAAGTAGTGAGCAATACTGTTAAAATGTCACTTTATCTTTATGTTACTGCAAACAAATGAGTACAAAGTGAAAGGGGCAGTTTAATCCAAGTAACCAGGCTGCACAGTTAATGCATGCAATCAGCACTGAGTCAGTAGATTGAAGTTATGGGCACTTCAAGGACGGGGAGGTTTCACAGTGGTTATTGACAGCCTGCTGGAGGTGTTCTGTTAGTTCTCATTAGTACATTTGTGTGATTGGAAGCTCCACATAATATTAGCACCTTTCCCCAAAAAGTGAATATGCAGCTTAATGGGACCCCTAAATATAATGGTATCCCAAGAAATGCAGGAGGACCACATTTGTCCCCTCCCAGTGTTGTAAAGACTCCTGTTACAGTAACAAGACTGTTGGATTTGGGCGGCAGCACCACCAAGCACGGGGGACCGAGTCTGATCCTGTGCCAGGTAGCAGATGTTGGCCTAACCCTTCGGCCAGCTAGCAGCACCTCAGCAGTACCCAAGAGTAAAGGTGATTTGTGGCAGCCCTTCCCATGACATCTAGATTTCTCAGGGAAACCATGGTGGGACATATTTTACCCTTTTCTCTCAGTCACATATGTCTCACTCATGCAAAAACAAACAGAGGCAGGATTATGTTCAATACGTTTTATTGAATAAACTGCATTCTTTGTAAAAATGGACTGTATTGCGATTATAAGGATGATAAGACACAATAAAAGCAAAGCAGTGACAAGGAAAACGAAGCATAGGAAAAAGCCCACCATACTGTCCAAATAATGGTTCTAAAATCCCTTGCTGCACTACTAATATTCTATACGAGAGCATGGCAGTGTAAGCCCTAATCTGCCCATCAGACCCCACTGGAAGGAACTCATCCCTCATACCTGTGTTTATAGGTAGAGAAGAGATCTGTTGGTCTTCTGAGAAACCTCCCACATGGAGCCAGAAAAGGCATCAGGTATCAGCAGAAACTGGAAGGGTGACGTGCGGCATGCGATGACAACTGGCTTGAATTCCCCTCTATGGTGTAGGAGGCAGTGCAGTGTTTTATAATAAAACATCTTGTGTTCTGTGAAAACTGCTCTAACATGACAACACGTATATTTCTGTGTATAAGAGTTGGGGACATGATGCGTAGTTTGTGTCGGCAGTATCCCATAAAGTTATCCCGTTCAGCCTTGAGTGAAGTACAGAGTGAAAATGTTGTGCAAATAAATGAATAACAGAATTCTGTGCGAAAGGATACGTGATAAAATAATAAAAAACATCCCTCCGAAAGTAGAGCTTTTGCTAAAACAATTAAAGGTGAAATGCTATGTATCTGAACGAAAGGGCACAAGCTGTATGGCTAAAGCTAAAATAATGTACCTGTGTAATTGCTAAAGTAAACTCGCAACACACTCCTCATTGTTGGTTCAAAGTTTAGTGGTCCCTAATAAAACCTAAAGCAGAAATTACTGTAGCCACATGTATAATTTCAAAAGCAGGCGTAAAATGAAATGTCTTTGTTGACAAGTAAACATGCCAAATTCAAACTGGCCAAATTAGAATTTAAAAACATATCAATCAATATAAGGCCAAATGTCAGCAGTTCAACAGGAATCATGTTCTATTAGAAAATAGCCAATTTCATCAATTTTAATGGAATCCAGGAAAGACTCCACGTCAGCAGATGTTAAAGAAGCTAAGTCGTTGACAAGGAAGGTGAGACAGAGGGCTTGTGTTCCATTGCCTCGGCTCTAGCCAAGGCAGCAGCATCCCGTGCAGTGCCAGGTGTAGCACCAAGAGCCAATTGATCCACAAATGGTGGCTTATAAGAAGCTTCCCACAGCTAACGCAGTCTCAATGTCCATGTCTGGTAATGAGCCCTCAGCTAGAACATCAACAAATCAGCTTTCAAAACAAGGTATGCACTGCGTAACAAGACACACTTCCAGAGTGCATGATTGAGAGGGCACCACAAGCAAAGGAGAACGGGCTGCACAGTTCAAAACCGGTCTGAATGACAGAGACAAGTTGCACTCCAGTTCTCCCAGGAGTGGTGCTCCGAAAATAATGCATCATGAGTTCACAACACAGTTGGGCTGGTGAAAGCGCCATCAGTCTTCTTTGTTGGGATAGGACAGCTATTGTGAAGAAAGAGTACCAACAGAAAAATGGTGCCAATTAATGCCAAAGTAATAGGGAATCCCCCGAAAGGACTTGGAAGCATGGGCAAAGGTAGGTTGCCGAATATAAAGGAGAAGGTGCTGACAAAACCAGAACCAAGAGCCTTAAAGAAATGTACAATCCCAGTGGTCTTGGACGCTTTAAGAACTTGCCCAATTAATTCCCCGAAATGTCTTGGAAAATTAGTATTTAAAAGGGACTGTATCTCTGCAGATGATCTCGCCACAGATGTAAGCACCACGTGTTTTTGAAACAAAAGAGCCTTTAGTCTGTTTACCTTGTCAAAATTTCCGTTTGAAGTAGCAATATGAGGCCATCTTTCAGCTACTTTTATCTGTAATGTGGGGGGGCACATTACCGCAACTGGTGACAATTTTGGAGACTGAAACGACGTACGCATTTCTGGCTTGCATTCCCCAACAGTTCTCTTTGTTCAGAACCACATAATTCTCATTCGAGTGAACCTGGAACTCGGGACGAATCAAAGAGACAGGAACTCCTTTCAGATAACAGGCTATATTTGTGACTGAATCATTACATGCCCTGCGCAAGGACAACTGTTTACAAATCATTCAGTGGCTCACAAAACTCTCACACCCGTTTACTCTAAGAAAGACTTCTTTCATGCCATTAGAACATCTGTTAATAGAAGGGCAGCTCCCACACCTCATGAACGTTACTATCTCCTAGCTTTTCATATCTGCCTACAGGAATGTGCTTCAAGCACAAGGTAAATTGAAGTGTGGAAACAGGCAACTTATTAGCCCCATGAATTAACCAGACAGCAGATGGTATTTGTGCCACAGTAAATGGCAACTTTTTCAATTTTTTTTATGTTAAACATGAAATGTCACTTCTTTCTTATTCGTTATTTGCTGCTGTTGCGTTAGATTAAATGCGGCAAACAGATCTCTTGAGCTTACATATTGCCAAGGTATGCAACCACTTTTTAGGACTTGTAACTTCCAAACTAACTGCATAATGGACCTTAGTTGGCTTTGTCCATGCTGTAAAGACATGCCATTTTGTATAATGTTGATCTCCGAAGAAATTATAATTGAGGGTGTACAGGATCTACAGCGGCTAATGCTTTCTGTAACTTTTCCTGATCTATTTGCCTTAACTGGGCTGCAGCTTTTTTTGGGGAAAGGTGTGTGTGTGTGTGTTTTTTTTTATTTTTATTATTATTATTTTTATTTCATTATAAATTTCATATGAGAAGCGTGTTTTTTATTTCATTATAAATTTCATATAAGAAGCGTGTTTTTTTTTTTTTTTTTTCTGGGGCCCAACAGGAAATCTTTTAATTTTGTATCTTCTGATAGGAGACTGGGGTTTTTCTTTACGGCTGCTAGTGTGGAATATTTCCCCCATTGTTGGCATAATTTCCCCACGCTGTATGTGTTGACGATATCAGACTGTTGTGGTGATATGTAACCAGGGTCAGGTCAGCTCGCTCTATAACCCCCTGTGGAGTTTACAAAACGTTCATGACAACCATTTGTGTTCGTTGGCCACAGTAACCACCCGTCAGGATGTGAAAATGTGTGTTGAATATTCACCCCCCCCCCCCCCCCCCCCGACCCATGCATTGAGCTGTTCTTAATTGACATCTATTATTTTTTGCCAATTATTAAATTTAGGTGGTGAGGGAATACTGGGCACATTCAATTCGCTACTCTTCGTCAAGCCTAAACAACTAGTTTCACTTACAGTTTTGTTAAAAAATATATTTTACAACGGAGTAAAGCATGCTCTAAACAAAGTTTCCCTTCCCTGCATTTGCTAATCTTTAGTTCCCTAAACACTGTTTAAGTCAATCGACTTTAACCAATATTCATAGCCTCCTATCACCAGCTGGGAAACAAAGGAAGCAGAATAAATCAATCTGGTATTTGTTAACAAAATATTTCGCAATTTCGTTGGAGGTAACTTGAAATAATTACTCAGCAATTTTGACATTGTGCCCTATAAAATATGCACATTTTTCCATATATGTTGCAGAACCTGGGGCCCGGCCTTCATTAAATGGAGGAGGGGGCCACGTGCCCCCCCCCCCCCCCCCTCCCTGGCTAATTTCAGCACCAGGGACCCCATCCCCTGGGGCCTGGCCATCTTTCGTGGGTGCCCCACAGGGCACCTAGTGTGCAATGGGACCACTGGGGAGCCTGATGACCCCTGCAGTCCCAGCCGGCTCCCTGCTTCCTGCGGGAGCTGGCATTGCTGTCACAGAAAGGGAGCTCACCCCCTTCATTCTTTAAATTCAGCCCCAGGGAGGTGGAAGTCCAAGGGGCTGTAAGGGTGGGGGAGGAGGTCACGCGGCCACCCCCCTTAATTTACATTAGTAGTCCCAGGGAGGTGTTGGGCCCCAGGGCTATGGGGGGAGGGGCCCAGGCTCCCCCTCCTTTATTTTTGGCATACCCCTGGGATGTGGCCCTCCTGGCGGCTTTACTAAATTAAGTGCAGAAGACACATAAAAAAACAAAATGTAAAAAAAAAAAAAAAATTTTTTTATCTTTTGCAGTTTCTCAAATTTGTCGCAAATTAGCCACTATATATATATATATATATATATATATATATATATATATATATATATATATATATATATATATATATAATTTTTTTTAAAACATTTTTTTTTATGTTTTTTTTTTTTTGGTCCCGGTTGAAGTGTTGGCACTGCAGACCTTTGCACAAGCTCGTTATTATTTGCGAATCCTTCGCACCTCTAGATATTTATGTCTTTCTTTTAATATCTCAAAAATTACTGAACGGACATCCAATAACAAAAAGCACTCTTTCCGAACAAAGAGCTATATTTCTGCCAAATTTGGTGTAATTTCATCCATCAATTCGGATGTTAGTCGTGTCTAAAATCCTTATGTGAATTATAATGGGAAACACGCTTTTTTTGACCCCCTACCCCTTTTCCTTCTTGGCCCGACTTGATGGATCCCCCCTAAACTTCCCATGTACAACAAGATTTCTGGGGACAGTTTTTTTAAAATAATTTTTCATGTGAGTCTGTCAAACGGCGCCAAAGATATATGCAAGTCAAAACATTTATTCAGTGGAAACATGATCTTAACTATAACTTCCTGCTGGTGACTGCTAGTAGGTAAGAGGAAGAGTGAGAATGATAACTGAAGAAAGTATTCCCATCTTGAGCATTAGTCGTGAAATTCAATGCTTCTAAATGTAATCAGTATATTTACTTGTATCATGCACCCATAAGGAACCTGGGTTATAGCGCCTAGCAGTAAAGCAGCAAAACGTATTTTTAATGGGGCAGTTTTGTGGTTTGTCAAAGCCCCACACAAGCTTCTGTCACTCGGATCTCAGGATGTGACAACAGAACCTCTTAAACAGTACATCAAGCACCAGTGAGTTAAGTGAATGTAGTGGCAAGAGGGTTTGGTGGGAGGAGCAAAAGTAGGGAATAGTAGGATATTAGAGACACAATTGACGGAGTAGGTCATAAATCTGCACTAAATACTGCACCCTTCTGCAAAGACTTGTAATTCAGCTGTGTTTTATTTATGAAATCTACATATACAAATATTTGCAATGGTTTGCCCCAATATTCTATACTGTATTGACAATGTAATAGTTTGTTTATAATTGTACTTTTGCACCTCATTTTCTGAGCTTAATTTGGATGTGTTTCCTGTCTTTTCTCTCCAGGGCGCTCTGAGCAGGTTAAGCAGGTAAGATCATATTTTACCATTTGAAAAACATTGTTGCCTTGCATCTCAATACACAATTTATACAAAAGGACAACTTTTCCACATATAATAACCCCGTTTTTCCCTTCTGACGCCTTGTTTGGGCTTAGCATCCTCTACTTATGTGTTGTATGAAGACACTGTCTAATGCATACCTTTGGTTACTCTTCCTGTGCCACATTGATGCACTACCCCTCGTAGGTCTCGTATGATTCACGTAATCGTTGAGGACTCAGGTTCACTTTTATCCCATGTAAGTCTCTCATCCCTCTCAGATGTTCATGCGTACCTTTTACCCTCATTTTCTTTCACATTGGATGCTCCTGCCAGCCTTTCCCTCGTGAGGGATCACATTTATGTCAGATTAGATGGGCAAGCTGTTAATTCTAATTTGCCTCCCAGTTGAGACCCCCTGATCTCTATTACCCCAGGAGGCGTGTCATTGGTCATTCCATTGGAGACCCTCTCTTCACCCTAACCCCTCCGAGATCTCTCACTCCTAATTTACCTCACAGTAAAGCTCCTGGTTTAAACATCGCCAATTACCATATTGTACTCTCTGGTAGGTTGACATGGATTAGTTATGTACTAATGACTTCATATTGTGATGGTTTTATGCTGGTCTAGTTATTTTTATACATACATAAGTATTAATAACCTTGAACCTTAATAATGTGTCATTGTTCACATTCAGCCGCATGTGAAACTCGCCCTGATTTTCATTTGTGACCTGTTGCTCATACAACTCCGCGCTGTGGCCTGACCCGGACAATTACATACGGGCATTTGGTCAAATGGCTCAGTTACTACGTTTAAAAAAAACAACTAATTTAGATGGCTATGTATTGTCTGAGCCTTATGCTATTCCATGGTGTATGGAGGCGGTAACACCAATCACAAAGGATTTCAAATCTTTTTCTTTATTCATTTTTTTCCAATTTTCATGTAAATACACAAACCAACAAAGGCAATACAGTCTCTTACTTGCATTATTGTCCATAGGTAGTTGTCAGTAGTACTCCGTGTTACAGTAGGGCATTTAGCAGGTTTCGTATGACACACAAGCACACCACACATTGAAAAAGATGCACTGTAAACAATGCAGGACAGCCTTGTTACTATTACTCCTGGCTGATATTCTGGTCAGATGGTGCGGCAGGTTCTCCCTCCGTAGACACCAGTCCGTAGTAGGTTCTCCACTACCCACGTATTTTGTCAAACTTGCGGGGACAACCTTTACTGTTATAGATCATCTTTTCTGCCACTATGTATATGTCCATCCCTCGCTGCCACTCTTGTACTGAGGGCACTTCTGACTCCTCCACCCCCCTCCAGCATCTGGCCACCACCAAAGCCAGTGTTAAAGAGCAATTTGAAACGTGGAACACTTGCATCGCTTGGGATCCCCAGCAAAACAAACTGTGGTTCTATCGGAAGCGTTACCTCCAGTATGGCCAAGAGTTCCCAAAGAATTGCTGGTCAGTTTCCTCGTATGTGAGGACACTCCCCAATCGTGTAAATGAAGGTCCCAAAATCTCCTCATAGCACAAACAGTTTGGGGCAGATGACTTCCCAATCATGAGTAGCTTATTGTGGTCATGGTAGGCCCTATGGAAATTTTGAATGATATTGGGCATAAATGGTCTTAATGGCATCCTTGCATGGGTGCATTAACGCTGCTTCCTAGTCTGTGTCCTTAATTCGCCCAAATCACATTGCTACCTCTCACGTAGCTGGCCCAGGCTGTCCGGCACATGGTAGAGATTGCTCCCGTGCCTAGATTGTCCATTAGTATTCTACCCTCTAGTGGGGCATATTCAGGTAGTTCTGCCCCTACCAATTCTTCAGCCTGCCAAGCATGCCGTAATTGTGCATATTTTAGAAATTGAGTCGGGTGCATACTGAATTCCTTTTGCATTGTGGTGAAGGGCCTGATGCCCCCCTGTTCTAGGATATCGCCCACTTTGTTAATACCAGTGGTATTCCATAGTTTAAATCCTCGCAGTTTCTGAATCTCCTGCAAACAAGTCCCTTTCCAGAAGGGTGATTCTTTGGTGATTTTTATATTCCCCGCTTAACACCTTTGTGGCTTTACCCCGTGCTTCTGGTGCAACACTTGTTATCTGCGGTAAGATATGGAAGCACTTCCCCCATGTAGATAGTGGAGGTGAGTTCTGTGTGCTAACTGGGCATGTTCAAGTCAAAATTTTAGGTCTTGAGGGGTGTAAATCCAGTTATTTAAGTTTATCAGGTGGGCTGCCCAGAAATACCCTTCGATGTCTGGGATGGCGAGCCCTCCAGTGTACTGATCACACTATAATGTTTTAAGCGAAATTCTGAGGTGGCGCCCATCCCAAAGCCGGGTCCTCAGTTTCCCCAGTGAAAGTGATTTGGGGGATTGGGTAGTAGGTGTTCTAAAGGGCATAAAGGAACCTAGGGAGTGTAATCATTTTGAATAGGGCTGCCTGCCCCATCAGAATGAGAGGCAAGCCCTTCCATCGTGCCATGTCAGCCTGAAAACCTTAGAGGACTCTCCCCACAATACAGCTCTCGCACTGCTCCCCAAGTATTTGAATCCATCTTTGGCCACTCGAAGTCCAGGTGGTAGTGACATCTGTTGACGTAATCGGTGCAGCGGATACAACAGTGACTTGTCCCAGCAGTCAAAACAGCGACGGGATGATGGTCACCGTGGCAGTTACATACAAGAGGATATCATCAACATATAACAGTAGTTTAAGGAGTTAAAATCTTATGTGTCTTTGAGGATTCCGAACTTTACTTGGGTTCTTCAACTCACAAATGTAGTCCACGGACTCTGCCAATAGGCCCCACACAGTATATCCTTAGTATACCTTCATTCAGAAAAAGATTTTGTACTGTTATTTTATCTAATGCTTTTATTAAAAACACATAGGCCCTCATTCCGAGTGTTGTGGTCTCAAGACCGCCACACTCGCGATGGCGGTAGGACCGCCACAGACAGGGCTGCACTGCCCTGGGGTATTTTGAGTCCCTATAACGCCAGCCTTTACATGGCTGTTACACTGCCATGGAAAGGCTGGCAGAATGGGGGTGTCGGGGAGGGGGGCCGGGGGGCCCCCACACTGTCCATGCACAGCCCAGTCGCGCATTCCACTGCCCGAATTACTAGCAGTGGAATGCACGATGGGTGCCACTGCACCCGCTGCGTAGCCACAATATTTCCAATTTTTAAATGTTATCGTGGGAAAGGGTCCTTAAATTTCAGGAAGGGGGTAGACAACAGGTATTTTTTTTTATTTTTTAGATGTGGGGAGCGACCCCTTATGCAAGGGTCGCATCCCTGGGGGGCAAATTGTCCTAAGGCAGATCAGCCTGTTTTTATTAAGGCCAATCCCTCCCCCCCCCCCCCCCCCCCACAAGGGGGGGCAGGAACCATTTAGGCACCAGGGATCGGTGTGTGCGTTTGTTTTGTTTGGGGGGCAGCATCTTGGGCAAGGATTGCTTCCCATGGGGGCACATTACTGTTGGCCATTTCTGCCCCCCTTGGGGGCAGGTCAGCCTATTTTTGTAAGTCCCATCTGCCCCCGAGTGGGGGCAGAAAGCCCACCACGCACCAGGGAAGACTTTTATTTTTACTAATGAGGAAAGTGGGGTCATGGCCATGCCCTGACCCCCCCCAAAAAAATGGGGACAAAGTTGTTCTGCCCACCGGTGGGCAGATGGGGTATTGGTGGGGGGGGAGGAGAAATGTGGCAGAAAGCCTACTATATGCCAGGGAATTATAAAAAAAATAGTGGGGTGGTGGCTACCAACCAGTTATGCCCCCATCCCAGCTGAACGGGGTAACAGTCTTTCAGCTCTTCCCCCGCACACTAAAAGATCTTAAACCAACGGCAAGCAAGCGAACATTTGACTATTTTGGTTTTACATTCGGGCCATGGGAGCATGTTGAACTCTCAGAATCGTCCCACTTATAATGGAGAGGGCTGCACTTTTTGGACTTTGGGACGCTGCCATGTAGAAAAACCTACAAGACCTAGACACATCTGAAAACGAAACATCTGGGTGAGTCCAGGGTGGTGTGCTTCACATGCACCTGCACCATTTTCTTACCCACAATGTCCTGCAAACCTCCCAACTTTGCTTGAAATCACACATTTTTCCCACATTTTTGTGATGCAACCTTCCGGAATTTGCAGGGATCCACAAAATTCCTACCACCCAGCATTGTTGCATCTATACTGATAAACATTCTGCCCCACTTGTCAGCCTAAAAACATTTTTTATGGTTTTTTTTTTTTCAAACTGCCCTTTTGGACCCGGTTTGGGTCTCCCTGAATTTCAACATGTTTTTGGCTCTTCCTTGTCACAGGCACTTGGTCCACCTACAAAAGTGAGACATCATTTTTATCGGGTGACTGAGGGGAATGTTGGGTGGTAGGAAATTTGTGCCGGTGCGGTGATCCCACACAGAAATGTGGGGAAAATTATTTCTTTTTTTTTTTTTTTTTAGCTAAATTTGAGGTTTGTTGAGGATTCCGGTTAAGAAAATACTGGGGGATCCACACAAGTCACACCACCCTGGACTCCCTCGGGTGTCTAGTGTACAGAAATGGCTGGGTTTGGTAGGTTTCCCTAGATGGCTGCTGACCCCAGAACCGAAAACGCAGGTGCCTCCCTCTCCCACAAAACAGGTAGTTTTGTATTTGATAATTTTGATGTGTCCACGAGTGTTTTGGGGCATTTCCTGTCGTGGGCACTAGGCCTACCCCCACGAGTGAGGTACCATTTTTATCTAGAGACCTGGGTGAATGCTGGTTAGAAGGACGTTTGTGGCTCCCCTCTGATTTCAGAACTTTGCAGCACCGAGATGTGAAGAAAAAGTGTTTTTTTTTTTTTGGCAAATTTTGAAGTTTGTTAAGGATTCTCGGTAACAGAACCTGGTGAGAGCGCGCCACAAGTTATCCCATCCTGGGTTCCCCTAGGTGTCTAGTTTTCAGAAATTTCCAGGTTTGCTAGGGTTTCCTAGGTGCCGGATGAGCTAGAGACCAAAATCCGCAACTAGGTACTTTGCAAAAAACAGGTCAGTTCCCTTTGGGAAAATGTGTCCACGTTGTGTTTTGGAGCATTTCTTGTCGCAGTCACTAGGCCTACCCACACAAGTGAGGTACCATTTTTATCGGGAGTCTTGGGGAAATACTGGGTGGAAGGAAATTTGTGGTTCCTCTCAGATTCCAGAACTTCCTATCACCGAAATGTGAGGAAAAAGTTTTTTTTTTTTTTTTCCCACATTTTGAGGTATGCAAAGGATTCTGGGTAGCAGAACCTGGTTAGAGACCCACAAGTCACCACATCCTGGAGTCCCCTAGGTGTCTAGTTTTAAAAAATGCACAGGTTTGGTAGGTTTCCCTAGGTGCCGGCTGAGCTAGAGGCCAAAATCCACAGCTAGGCACTTTACAAAAAACACGTCAGATTTCAGTGTAAAAATGTGATGTGTCCATGTTGCGTTTCCTGTTGCGGGAATTAGGCTTTCCCACACAAGTGAGGTACCATTTTTATCGTGAGACTTGGGGGAACACAGAATAGAAGAACAAGTGTTATTGCCCCTTGTCTTCTTTACATTTTTTTTCTCTCCAAATGTAAGACCGTGTGTAGAAAAGACATGTATTTGAAAGATGCATGCTTTTGTGAATCATTCCCAAAATGTCCATCTCTCTATTAGTAAAATTACAAGAGGACATTGCCCTTTCTATTAGTAGATGAATATTCCCATTTTAACACAATTGTAGAGGTTCTGTGGCCAGTTCACAAAGGCATGTAAGAATATGTAAAAGGGTACTAGAGGAGCAGTACTATACGTTCTCCAAAATTCCTTTGTAGATAGGCCCCACTGTGTGACACAGGACGGACACCAGTGCAGAAGCACTCAAGCAGCCCACTGTCCTGGTGGGGGAAACCCGGGCAAGCTGTTGACTGCCGCATTGGCATTGAGCGGCAGAGGTAAGCTGCTGTACAGCCAGAGAATTCGGAGATGTGCAGATAACCACTGCTTCTAAACACCTTATCTTGTGCCCATTTTGGAAATACAAAGTTTTCCTTGATACCTATTTTTCACTCTTTATATTTCACCAAATGAATTGCTGTATACCCGGTTTACAATGTAATCCCATTGCAAAGTGCAGCTCTTTTATTGGCTCTGGGTACTTAGGGTTCTTGATGAACCTGCAAGCCCTGTATATCCCCGCAAGCAGAAGAGTCCAGCAGACGTAACAGTTTAATGGTTTCAAAAATCTGCAATAGCTGGAAAAAGTTATAGAGGAAAACGTGGACAGGCCTGGCTCTTTTTTGCACCTCAATTTCAGTACGTTTTTATTTTAGCTGTTACTTGCTGTAGGAAAACCTTGAAGGATCTACACAAATGACCGCTTGCTGAATTCAGAATTTTGTCTCCTTTTCAGAAATGTTTAGCTGTCCGGGATCCAGCATTGGTTTCACACCCATTTCTGTCACTAACTGGAAGGAGTCTGAAAGCACAAAAAAATAGTAAAAATGGTGTGTGTCCCAGTAAAATGCCAAAATTGTGTTGAAAAATGTGGTCTTCTGATTCAAGTCTGCCTGTTCATGAAAGCTGGGAAGATTATGATTTTAGCACCACAAACCCTTTGTTGATGCCATTTTCAGGGGAAAAAAACACAAGCTTTCTTCTGCAGCCCTTTTTTCCTATTTTTGTTTAAACAAAATTCTAGCTGTATTTTGGCTAATTTCTTGGTCTCCTCCAGGGGAACCCACACACTCTAGGTACCTCTGGAATCCCTTGGATGTTGGGGGGAAAAAAGGATGCAAATTTGGCATGGATAGCTTATGTGGACAAAAAGTTATGAGGGCCTAAGCACAAACTACCCCAAACGGTGAAGATTTCCTGTTGATTCATGATGGTTTTGAATTTCTTGCATACATCTAAATATAAAGTTAACTTTTTTAGCTTTTCCTGATGTAGAACCCTCATATTGAGCCTAATTGCATGAACAGTCTGCTTACTAATTTTCACTTTGCTGCACAAAAGTCTTCTCATGTGGTGGCCGGGTGTCCGATGAATGAGTTGACATAGACAGTTCTCACATTTCTAGGTGTGTTAAAACACTGGCTTTTATGTCACCGAGAGAGGACTTTTTCTAATGCAGTTAGGGCTTCCAGTAGGGGCCTCAACCCTGCCCATCAGCAGCCACCAAATCAAGTTCTTCTCAAGTTGATCACTGATTTAAAAAAAAAAAAAAAAAAAAAACTGAAAAAAACGACTGAAGTGTTCAGTGTAGAGTTCATGAAGGAGCGTAGCTAGCAATAGTTTCTTAAAAAAAAAGAATTGGTTTCAGTGGCGCAAACCACAGAATGGATATTGCACAGCATCTTGGGAAAATGTCACTCGCTTAATTAGTAGCCAATACAGAGAGCCGCAGGTCTCACTGACAAGGAATAATTTTCTTAGTTGTTTTTCCAAGTGGACTGTAGAATTGGAAACATGTTTCTCACCGTCAGACCTGGATATAATGCATTCCCATAATCGACGCAAGAAAGAATGTGCACTCCCTCCACAGTTGCATGTATAGAGCGTAGATTGTCAGGCAAGATACTCCAGAGAGAAGGATCCTCTTCTAATAGCAGTTTCTCAATTTAGGGCTGGACAAGGTATGATCCACAGATTTGGGCCAAAAACAGCCCTCACATTACAGGCAAAATTGAATATAAAAATAGGGTAAAGCAGTACAGGTGTGGCACCCTAAATTTCACACCTACAATTCTTCTACAAAAACAAATTGAGGAGCTTGTCATATTGAGGTCTCTCTCATACAGAGTACCAGATCAACTGCAACAGTTGAGGTCTGTGAAGATGCTCTAAAGTTTGTGATCATATTGAATGTTTTCCACAAAATTTTGTATTACATTTTAGCTTCTGAAGATGTAGTTGACTGACATCTACCCAGAAAAGGTAAATAAAGAGCTAAAGTATCAAAATGGCCAATTGGACCCTGATCCAGCCTTATATTTAAGACAGATTAGCTCCATTCCCATATAATGAAGGACTCTATTAACCAGCCGTCTCCTAGCTAACATGCATATTTGAATTTTATTAACTCAATCATGTATGTAACTTCTGCCTGAAATTATGGTAGGCGTGTTCATGCTGCCATAGTTTTTGTCTCGTAAATCTAGATATCTGTAATCTGTGTTTAATAAGCGTATTCATCCACGTGCTACAGTAAAACATTTTCCCTTTTCGGCACCCCTAAATGAGTGCACAAGAAGCCATCGGTGAGAGCCTTGTTCTTCAAATAGAACACCAGGGGCTGTATTACAGAGGTGCCCCGGGAGCGCAACAGGTGTTTGCGCCCACTTTGTGAACCCCCCTGGGCAGTTTGGTATTACAAAAGGGGCTGCAGACGCTTGGACAGACACCTCTGTAATACTGATAGCGCTGGTGCACATGTTGCGCCTGCGCTATCATCAGAGGGAGTTCTCTCATCTGCATGGGGGCATTTCCCCATGCACATGAGGGAATCATTTTGCCTCTGTGCCCGTGCTGTATTATGGATGTGGGCACAGCGGCAAACATGCCCTTAGGAGGTGCACTAATAATGCGCCACAAAAAGGTGGTACTCTGTCAGTTCACTCACTGAGGACAGACCTTTCAAGGGATGAAAAGGGTTCCAGTGGACCCTCCCAGACATCCACCTGCAGATAGGTGTGGTCACACACTGCACCCACCTGCAATGGGGTCTCTAATTACTTTTGAATGTGGGGACGGGTTACCGCCTGCACAGAGAAACATGGAGCAACTTTTAAAGAGCTGCTCCATATTTCTCTTGAATGGGATACCCCCAGGGAAGCGTGAGTTTACAGCTGCACTCAGGGTAGTGCATTCTTCATAATTGGGAGCACTTTCCCTTTTTGCACAAGTTGCACCTGCTTTCATGTCTGCTGTGGTGCAAACAGGAAAAAGTGAGCCCTATATATAATAATAGGGCCTCAAGTATGTAGTGCATGCCGGTTCCCCCGGCATTTCAGCAGTGGTGGTCCTAGAAAAATTATCAGGCCTTAGATTATTCTCTTAAGCGTGGCAGAAGAATCAGAAGCGTTACTGATCAAAAATTATGAAGGAGCCCCCCTACCCCCAGCCTTCTGTGAGGTGACCAATAGTTTTCCCTTGGGTATTTTTATTAAAATTGTGTTCCCCTCTTTGTATGCTTTGTGTGTGCATGACCCTAAACAACTTTGGGTAGTCGAAAACAATTGAGATATAAGATGTATTTATTTATATAGGTGGCTAATGATCATATTTATCTCAGTTTTTTTCTTTTTTTAAATATTAGGTCAGTTTTAAATAGGCTGTGCCATTCAGTGCATTCAGAAAATGTGTTTATGGGGCTTTATCTTTTAGATACATGTGAACTATGTTGGAATAATGAACTATGTTTTTTAAAAATATATTTTAACTGTCTTCTTGTAAATTTGGTATTCATAGTCAATAATAGTGCTGCATTACCATCTGCGGTGCTAAAGGTCTTACAGTATACCACTTCTCCTATTTTAAGGTATGGAACTATGATACCGAGTCTCACACAGTCCAGTAATCGTGAAGAGGAGAAGGAAGAGGACAATGATTATGGCGATGATCGTGATGAAGGCAGCTCCTCTCCTGATGGGAGCCTGTCTCATGGTAGCGTGTCTCATCTTGGCAGCACCTCTCTCGAGGGCAGTCTCGCTCGCGGGCATTCTCCTAGTCAGAGTTTGTCCCCTGATGACAGTGCATCACATGACCATGGCGAGGATGTCAGTGACCATGGCGAGGATGTCAGTGACCATGGCGAGGATGTCAGTGACCATGGCAATGGTGGCAGTGAACATCACAATGGTGACAGTGTCTCTGGCTATAGTGATAGCAGCGTAAATGGCAATGATTTTGACAGTTTGTATGGCAATGATGACAGCCTGTATGGCTATAATCACGGCAGCCCTTATGACATCGGTAGCCCCTTGGGCAATGATGATGGCAGTGTCTTCAGCTATGGCAATAATGGCAGTGTCTACAGCAATGGCAGTGTCTATGCTAATGATAATGGCAGTGTCTACGGTGAGGGCAATGATATTGATGGCAATGCCTTTGATGATTTCAATGCCTTTGAGGGTAGTCCCTTTGATGTCAATGCCTTTAATGATGACAATGTCTTTGGCAATGATAACAGCAATGACTATGGTAATGAGAATGATAGTGTGTCTATCAGTAGTGATAGCAGTGATGATGGCTGGTGATGACTATGTCAATAATGATAGTGTCTGGTGGTAATATTGGAGGTGCTGATGGACGAACAGGGATGGGGTGATGATGGAAAGCATATTTAAAGCATGAAAAGGGATTGTCATTCAAGGTAATAGGTCCATTGTGTGAAAACAATGACCTGATATTGATTTAATTTCTGTACAAAAGATGTGCAGCAAACTATACATTTCCATATCTGGCAGTACCACAAAAAAGTCAATTGTAGCTTACATGTGCGTTGTCTGTATACCACTTGCTGTCCAACGTATAAAGGTAAGCAGAATGATGGCGATGTAGTAATTCTATAGCGCCTACTTTTGCGATATGATGTGCTGAAATAATGTATGGTGCTAATGCTATATAATTTACCCTTCCTCCTAATTTGTAGGACGACCATAGCACAGCATAAAACAGATTGGTGAAGCTCCACACCTACAGCTGCCTCTGTATTCGTTGGTCTCTGGTGGTGCCATACGGAGGTGTTTTCGTCTAACTGCCAAGTGTTTCTTCTTGGCCTCTTTTCATGGAACTTTGTTAACCTCAAGACGTTTTATGTATAGCATTCCTGCTACGTTTTAGATTTTCTCCTTTACACGCTTAAGCTTTTTTGAAGTTCTGGTGTCCACTTTAGACCCTGTATTTAATCTTTAGCCTGTGATTCTTGCTGGTCTTGAATCACTTTCGAAGAGTCCCTTCTCTAGTTCAGATAATAAAAGATTATTTTCCCACATAGCAGTCACAAAGTGACCTTAGTGAAAAGTTGCATGGGGTCCTGCCTTTTGTCATCATTGGCTGTTCTTTAGGCCTTTGTATGCTTGTGGCCTTCCAGTGGGATTCTTTCTGATAAACCAAGTGAGGTTTTCTATTGGTTTCTTTAGAGCCATTTGTACCCAGCACTAGGCACTTGCTGAAGTTGCTTCACTGGGTTGTCACTAGACTGATCCTTCCAGACTTGGAAGTAGTAGACTTATACTCCATTAGAGACTGTGTGGTATGTCTGACCAAAGCGTTCTTGGCAACTTGCACTATGTGGGTCTTTCCTGCAGAGACTATAGTGAAAGCCCCACTGATGAGACACTACTCATTTTGCACTGAATTGCTGATAAGAGGCTTCCTCATTGATTGCCCACTAGAACCAAGGGGGTGACCTTAATACGAACCCTAGGGAATAATGCACAAAAGGTCTTTCACCACTGTCTTTTAGCATGTCACCCACAGCTGTCTTCCCATCCTTGCTGTCCCTTTTGATTGAAGTCCTTTTAATAGGTCTATATGTTGATTGCAGTGCATGTAATATAGTAGGCAGTGTCATTTCCTGTGGGGCTGACAGTGCCTCACATTGGGTTTCATAACCTTTCAGTTGTGACTTGGTATATTCAGATGATGAGATTGTTATTCCAGAGCTCTAGACCCCACTGAGTCCCTAGTGCTCTCAAACAGATTTACTTGACTTAGTAGCATGTAGAAACCACATAGGTTGCTTTGGAGTGTCCCTCAGAGAGTTCTGAGGTTTTATTTGCTTCTTTCAGTGGGGTCCTTCATGTACATTAGAAGAGCAGGTGAACTCTACCTTGAATGACAAAAACACTGGCCACTTAAATCAACCTAAAATCGTCGTTTTGCAAACTGATGATACTCATGATGAGATGCCCTACATCCTTTGGCCGTTTCACCCTGTCCATCAGGACAACCAAGATTTCCCCCATAAATAGTGAAGTGTTGAGTTCTTCATGAAGAGATGCACCCCCCTCTATTTACTTGTTTTCAAACTATCTCAAGGAAGATAATTCTGTGGGTTCTGATTGGGTGGTGTTAATTGGGGGGTCCACTTGATAGGAATGGCCCATTATGACTGAGGTGGCTTTCTGTGCTGTTGTGTTCTTTCTAGCTGCCTTATGGCCTGTACTTGGTGCCTACTTCTGGGGATAAACCCACTCCAGAGATATAGGTGGGTTCACCTTTAGTGTTAAACTGCTGCAATGGATGTAGTCTGTGTATCATGTGGATAGTTACAGGAAGTGTTTCTTAAAACTCAAAGCCCTGAGCATCTTCTCTGGTTCTGAACGACACCTTATTTTCCATTCTAGTAGACCTTCTTGGCCCAGTCTGCAATAATACCTCTACATACGAGGAGCTCTGGTATACTCTGCTGCTCTGTTATTGGTCCTTTTTGTAAACCTCAGGAGCTGCTGAAGGTCGCCCTATTTGATAAGGTGTCACCCAGGTGTGAGGATATCAGACAACAGTCTCTCACATAGCAGAAATTCCCATAACACTGGTCGTTTTGATGGTTAGCCAAGCCTTACTTTCAGCTCTAGCTGCTTCTTTTCTCCAGCCTCCCTAATTAAGAGCATAATGGGTCTTCAATATTTATTCTCAGAAGATGATGGGCAAGGTTCACGGACCGCAGGCCTCCGGGCATACCACAAAGTTTTAAGAGATTTAACAATTAGACTGGTTTTATTCATTCTTTAGTCTCATGCAGAAAGCTTGAACAGCTTGCAGTGTCTTCAGGTAAAAACCAAGTTACAAGGCGAGTGAATTGCATTACATGGTTGTAAGTTATGTGAACAGCCCTATAACCCAGACATTGAGTTTTTTTTCATGTCAACTCCTTGGGACACTGCATCTCAAGAGTTTAAGAACGGCATGTCTCAGGATCCTACCTTGTGGCCTGGCAAAGCAAAGTTCAGGATTTCCTCATTCCAGGTATGTTTACTTTATAGACCAAGTTTCATGTCTTCTAAGGGGCCGTCTTACAGTTGACCACGTTGACAGGCAGTAGAAGATGAGCCTGCCTTTGCTCCTCAAGAGTGATCTTGAAGGTTCATCGCCAGATTTCCTACCTTCTCTTGCCTTGCTGGCTGGCCAGAAGTAGTTTGGCCCACAGTGAAGCCACCTCTGTTTTTTAGGCACATATTCTGTTGGATGATGCCATAGTGAATTTCACTCTTCCATCTGGAACCTCTTATGGTATATCTTCGTATTTATTTTATCTCTTTAAGAATTTCTGCCTTAGAACTTTAGCTTTTTAGCATGGTTATAAGAAGGAGCAGTATGCATAGTTGTCATTGTGATCTGCCAAACTCAACCGTCTCAAAAGAGTATGTGTTTTACACCATATATATATATATATTTTTTAAATTGAAGGGTGAGACAGAAATGTTCTTGGTTACTGCTTTGTTTGTTTTGACAGTCTGTGCCACAGCATTCACTATCGCTCGTTGGTTCAAAGCAATTCAGGTATATGATGATAATAATTTTAGGAGTGGGAACTGTGGTTCTTTGAAGGATTGACTTGCTGGCTCCCTTATCACAAACAGTGGCTCTGGATACTTCCCTCATTTAAGCAGTGTCTTCTGAGTGTCCACCCCTGGGGCGTATTTCCATTCAGTCACTTACACCTTAGATTCTTCACTGATCTGTCTACTTTACTTCTTTTTTTTTTTGGCTTCACGGGCCTATTGAAATCTTACATTTTATTGTTACGCATAATGGATTCCACTGAATTGTCAGTGTAACTGTCATTACTGGTTTCCATCTTGATGTTCCAGTTTGTAATCAAGTGGATATTAAATTTGGCCATACGATAATTGTATATATCTGGTTATTTGCTGGCAAGCAGATGTCTTTGTATCACTAGCCACTCTTACAGTTTGGTGACATTAGAACACTAGATATGCACAAAGGGTGCAGCTGAGGCGGTTTAGCGTATGTGCTCCTCCATTAGAGCCGCCCTCTGTGTCCTGTGGTGTCTCTCAGGGTACTCCATTGCTGCAGCATCAGCCTAGTTGCAAAGCGGCAACACCCCAGGTTCTCAGGAGGTTCTTTTCTTTTACATTCCACTCTGAATCGTTCATCCAGTCAATCCATCAAAAGTAGTGCGTGAAACGAACATCTGTGCATGTACATCTGTGTCGTGCTGGCTTGGAGCCAAATGATAATGTTTAGGTACCCCTAGACACTTCACGCCACATCTAAAGCGAGGGGTCTCTTGCTGAATGCTCGTATTCACCTACTTCCAGAATGTGTCTTTATCCGGGCGTTTGGCCTTATTCTGGGTGGATTCATGTAGTACCGTCACTGCCCCCTGCACCTTATCCTCGCTCCCGCCACACCTGCTGCAGTGCATAGATTTTTACTAAACCCTCCCACCTTTTCTCCCACTCCTACTGCACTAGAAGGCGTTGTTTCGAACAGATGTGTAAATATCACTTAAAATGTATCAGTTGATTACAATTTTATGAGGTCATTGTTAAAAGTATCGAGAGGTTTACAGTCTACTCTACTTGTATATTTTTATTGAGTGGCTTTACTAACTGCAACCACAAACTGTTTTAGATGTAAACTGCATTAAACCTACTTACCAATTACATGTTGCTCATTTCTTCTATTCTTGCGCCAAAGTTGCTTGAATGTTTTCTTAACTTGTTCGTGCATTTTAGCCCAGGCTTTAGTTAATGTGACACTCCTTGGTTTTAAATGTTAACTTCAACATGTTGAATCACTGCCCATATTACTGGTTTACTCATTTAAATGTTTGCATCCCAGTTTCTAAATATTTTCACCCACACTTTGAGCTGCATAATAATTTCATTATACAGCACTGAAGGCATTGTGCAGATTTGTGATGCCGATTCCCCTTCACCCTTCAAAGTATGGAATATTACATTGTTATGACCTTAGTTGTGTTGCGATGCATTAACAGTCACCGGTAAGTGTGCCAACTTGACCTGTTCACTAACTTTATGTTGTATTTCTAAAAACAATGAAATAAACATACACTGCACAGTGAGACAAGGTAAGCCAAATAGTCTTAACCTATATAGGACGACTCCTAGTCGAACTTCCCTCTTGAATAGTTAACTCTGACCTTATGCTTACTATAGCCGCAGTATTGCCATATGAATTGTCATTTTATTGACCCATCTTGGTTGAGACATGACATAATATGGTGCAGATTACATAAACATAGAAACAAATAGGAGCAAGGGGCCAGACTAGCATTGGTATGCAAGTACAATTCATATAGGCTTCAAATTACCAAAGTATGCACCTTTCCAAACTGAGTCACAGCTGTGCTTCTACAATACATTCTCCATCCATGGATCTATACCTTCATTGAGTATTGTTTTACAAAACGTCTGATCTTCAAACCAAAGAAGTGTGTTAATGAGCAGCACGGCCAGTGCTGCTGAACCGGTCAAGCGGGGTCCTCAAGATAAGCCTCACAGATACATTACTCAAGAAGGATGGTACCTGCTCATAGTCGCATAAATATTGGCCAAGTAGCCAGAATCCTTTCTGAAATGCCACTTGCATATCTGAGTCCGACAGACCCCCAGTTTTTCATTAGAGCCAGTGCAGAGAATGGCTGGAAAAACAACCTTCTGCTGTGTATGTTTCAGGTCTGAAATATTTGATTGTGTATTAACAGCTGAGACTTAATTTAGCACAGGGGTGTTTGTAGGCTGCAAAAATGCAGGCTAAACATTTTGACCATATCTTGGGTAGTTATACAAGTTAGAGGCAGATATCCCAAAGCCATTTGCTCTCAGGAAGGGAGAAGGCATCCACTCTTTCATCAAAGGGATGGTTTTTCCGGTTCACCAGATTTGACCAAGGGATATTAATCCGGAATGTTTGTAAGTTATATTTTGCATCTAAGAATATCAGAAGAAATTATAAATGGTAAAAGTGAAACACATAACTTTTGACAAATCGTAAGAGAATAAAATGAGCTTCTTCCAATGATCAAAATACAATTTCAAGGGTTGTTGAATATTGGGTTGCTTCCTCAAATGTTGTTTTAGAAGCGAAGATATGTCAACATTTTGTATTTATGTCTTTTCCACTGTATTGTCAATCCAAATTTGGTTGGTTTGTGCTCAATCAGTATACGTCAGCCTGCAGGTGAGCATACAAAGAATGGAGCCGTCCGCACCCCTTACCTATGGCTTTGTGGCAGTGTCATTTACACTTTTGATCCTTACACAGGTGATTGGATTGTCTGTTGTGGTCCCCTCTTATTATGGGGGTGCACTCGGACAGAGCACCTTAGCCCCAAGAGGAAATATATGTATTGTATTCTTTTTAGAGGAAAGGAGAATTGGCAGGTATCTCTCACTGCACCCCTAGGGGTTATCCTCCTCTAAACGGAATATTTGGAGTCCTACAACCTTGTCGGAGTATGTCTCATCTGTGGTGGTGATTGATAAAACTGATGAATCATGGATCCCCAGAACAGTAGATACTCCCAATCATTGGCATCTTGCAGCTGTTAGTTATTGATTATACATTATTCATTCATGCGTGTCAGAATGATAATAAGTCTTAAAACTCAGCAATCCTAATAAAAATCTGAGCACTTGTTAAAAGCTTACACTTACACAAATTGCATACCTTGTTCAAATCCTACCGTTACCCCCTTGGTTACAACATTAGACTGGTTTCTATCACGATAAGTTAAGTTAGTTTTGCCTCTCTTACTTTACTGTGCGGGTGGGTCTGAAGTTAGGCACAAGCCTTCAAGGATGCCCTCTCAGCACCCAGTGTTTGTGTGTCACCCCCTCCCTAATTCTGACATGTCATTATACCTTTCCTTGGAGATTCTCTATGGAGAAGCTGCTCTTGCTAATATGGTACCACTTCACGAGGACAACTCTTGTTGTTGCAGAAGCAAGTGTTATTTAATGTCTTAAAGTTTTATTTATGCAAGGCAGGATGCTGCTTAAATCTCTACATATGCTCTGCCACTTCCAGAGATCACAGGATTCTGTTTTTCTGCTTTATTAAACAACTGATGTCAAAATGTTTTCAAGGGTGTTAGCCAGTTGCACTTACATTCTAAGCAATTAGGGTCTGATTTACATTTCAGAGCACGGTTTTTACTCCATCAGGGCAACGGTGTAAAATACTTAGATGTCTGCTGCCGGAGCGACATCTCTTACATTGGCAGGAACCGCCATCACAATTGCTATCAGTGCACTGAAAGTGCGTCGTGCAGCTCCATCAACATGATGGGTGCCACACCATACACTTTCAGTATCTTTATTTTTATAATCAAAATCCCAAGGTGTGATTTTTCTTTTGGAAAACAAAAAAAAATACCTTTGGGGTTATTGAAATACTTTTACTTCCCACCGCGTTTTGCATGGCGGCTGTGAAAGTAAAAACTGGCCATTTATTTGCGTACTGTATAAGGCGGGTGGAATGGGCAAACCTCTGACAGCCCTTATTCCATTGGGCTGACAACCTTAAGTTCTGCCCATCTCTAAATGAGCCGACAAAACTTCAGTTTGATGGAGAGTGTAATCGGTAGCCTGTGGACCAAACTTTAAATCGGGCCCTGTTGCTGCACAATCGGGCTTAGCTTGTATGTAACATGCATGTATTTCCACAAAAGCTCTGCAGTACAAGACATGTGAGTTGTGTTGGGTGATGGCATTTTGCCTCTTTCTTTGGCAGGGGCATACACAACGAAGCAAGAAGACCACACTCACCCGGCAGGGAAGTGGGAGCTGTATTGTGTGACATTGGCAGCTGAGCCTAGAGCAGGGGGAGCCCCTCGCCTCCTCCACATCCCCAACAGGGTTGGCGACTCCAAAAACATTTGGTGGCACCAGAGTGCAATCTGCAGAGCACTTTGGCACTGGGCGCCACCGGGTGTGACTACTTTCCGACACTGACCTCCCTCCCACTTACCAAAGGGTGCCTATTTTGATGAGGGTATCAGCGTGTGAAGGGTGGCTGTAACACTGCCATCCTAGCATATCTTGGTACCCTGTTGCTTATCTGCAGCGGATGTGGCCTCCCATCTGCTGTGTTGTTTCTGCAGGTGAGTTGGGCACGCTAGCATGGACGCGAATGAATATGCTATGTTCGTGTTAATGAAATCTAATGCCGGTTGGTGTCTTGACCTCAGGTAGTGAGATCATTTCTGCAGCCACGTTAAGGACAGTTTCACCTATGCCTGGTCATGTTTCAGGCAGGAGTTACTGCCCGGAGGTCAGAGAGGTGTGGTGTGAGCAAAGATCACAGCTTGGCATTGTATGAAAAATGTGTGCCATATTAAAACGAATACATCCCGAGCCAGAGATTCCCCAGCGTTGGTGCCCTGCAGGTGCTGTACCCAGCTTACAGGAGAAATAAAGTTGCAGCCAGCCTTGCCCTTCGTGTAAGCCTGCTTTCTATGGACCTTCCCAAAGAGTTAAGTGATAGCATGATTTACTATTATCGACTGATGTTTTGCATGTCCTCAGTACCATCTTGCATTTCAGTATGCCAAGGTTAATGTGCCTTTTGGCAACATTAAAATGTAGTCCTTTGTGGCTGCGATAGTCTGCAATTGGACATAAAAGCCAAGTTGAGGCACAGGGTGTTTCATGTATGATAATGTTAGCATCCCAGTGACGGTTTTGTGTTAAACACTATGGGCCAGATGTAGGAAGGAAGCAATTTGCGAGTTGCAAATTGCGAGTCCTTCCGACTCGCAATTTGCAACTCGCAAATTGCTATGCAGTACGGTGTCTCAGACGCCGACTGCAACTCGCTATGGGGTCGCAATGACCCACCTCATGAATATTCATGAGGTGGGTCGCAAATTGCGGCCCCATAGCGAGTATAGGCACTCGCTAACATGGAGGCCTGCTGTAGTCAGCAGGCCTCCATGTTAGCGACCTGCTTTTCAATAAAGCAGTTTTTTTTTTGTTTTTTTTTTTAAATGTAGCCCGTTTTCCCTAAGGGAAAACGAGCTGCATTTCAAAAAATCCGAAACCTTTTGTTTCGGTTTTTTCAGGGCAGGGAGTGGTCCCTTGGACCACTCCCTGTCCTGAAAAAATATTTTGGGGTCCATTCACAAAGGGGAAGGGGTCCCATGGGGACCCCTTCCCGTTTGCGAATGGGTTACCATCCACTTCAAGTGGATGGTAACTGCGACTCCATTTGCGACCGCATAAGCGGTCACAAATGGAATTGCATACCATTGCGAATCGCAAATAGGAAGGGAACACCCCTTCCTATTTGCGATTCGGAAATGCATTTTGCGAGTCGGTAACGACTCGCAAAATGCATTTCTGCATAGGAAACACGCATTTGCGAGTCGCAAACGGCAAATTTTGCCGTTTGCGACTCGCAAAGTGCTTCCTACATCTGGCCCTATATTGCCTAAATTAAGGATATCTGCCTAATCTGTATCCAGGAGCTGAACACGTTTTATAGCTGGGATTGAGTCAGTTGTTTGGGTGACTGATCAGCTGAAAGCTGATGTACCGGAAGCACTTATTTCCCCATTCCTGATGTTTTGCATCAGCTTTAGGTCATGGCATCTGGTAAAGTGTGCAATGTGGTGTAATGCTGTAAGTGCTGTTTAGGAGCTAATTTTCAAACGCACAAAAGGTAATGGGAAGAATGCTTGCAAAGAGCCTTAACCACTGGTAATCGTTCAGGGTAGCATTCCAACCCACTGTTCTTTTGCCCACTGTGCCACCTCAGTTTGGACTTGGCCATATCCAATAGGAACAATTCAGCCTGAGTAGCCTGGCCAAGTCTTCCCCAAACCGAAGCACAAACAGGCCAAGTTTGGTTTTGCTCAATTGGGGCTCGTCACTCAGGTGCAGTTAAACATGATCTTTAGTTGCTTGTGTTCCAGTTCAGAGAGAACCTGGCTTGGCTCTCCATGCAGGACTGTTCCTGCTGAAGTTGGCTCAAGGCTGATTTACATTTGGTTGGGTGTGATCTAAGGTGGTATTTTTGGCATAAAACATGGACTGGGAGGCAGCCCTGATGGATTGTAGGTGGTTGAAATTAATTCAAGCATCTCACCTATCAGTTTTTTGTTCACTTCAGGAGACACTTTTATTATTAGACATTTCAAGAGCATGTATGAGTGAGTGCTCAGTATGCAATGTGTCCTAATGCAGAATTAGTGGTGTATTGAGTGAGAGATTTTCTTGTTTAACTGCAGGAGAGGGCCTTGTGTCTGAGTGAATGCATGGAGATGGATTCTAGAGGTGAATGGTGAGGGTATGTTAGGTTTGTGACTTATTGCAGGGTGTTGGTGTGCCTGTGTGTTGGAATTTCATCTCATTGTAATGTCAGATTTGGAATGTAAAGCTTGTTTGCCATGTGTAGTAGAATGTGTACTTGTGAAGCTGCTTGGCACAAAAGCAGTCAGACTTAACTTAGAAACACTGTTGAGTATCTATGCAGCACACAAACAGTAATAAAGTGAAACCACAACACAAGAAATATCCCACTCCAATTTAGAAAAACAGAGTAAAATGTAATAAATAAAATGTCCTGAGGAGCCTGCTAGCTGTCCAGAGTAATACAATAAAATACATTTCAGCACTTGGAAGACACTTAGTGCCTCAAGTCTTTGCTCAGCTAATAAAGTGCCTGCAGTCCAACCTGGGAGTAGATTTCTTGTTGTCAGGGGTCCTTTAGATTAACCATGCATGCCCATTACTTACCTTATACCCATATTGCTTCATGAAACTGGTGCTCATATAGCTCCCTGACTAGTGTCTTCATTATTTGCTTTGTGACAGAGAACACTTTCAGCTATACTTTAAGCCCATTAGCAAGTAAGAAGTGGAGCCTAACTCGCATCATGTTGGATTATGCATTGTTGGAATGTTGTGATTGTAGATGTCATGTACTTGTTAAGAAGCAGCTAACCTTGGACAGGCAAGTTGCAGTGTTACCACATATGTGCAGTGACTGAAGCGGCCACTTTTCATCCTGTCCGGCCTAAGAAGTCACACTGTATCACACCATCAAAACAGTAAGTGAAACAGATATTTTGGATCTGGATGTTTACTGATATTTTGTAGCTCGTTGGCGTGATCAACATATGTTCTGTTTGCAGGAGTAAAATTTAATAAATAAAATGAGACCAAAACACCAAAAATCCAATCATTAGAACTGGAGATATGTACTTTCAAATATTTAGGTAAGTATAGCACCTAAAACACTAAGTGCCACTCACATCTGGTTATGCTAGACCAGGGGAAAGTCCACACGTTCAGGCTGACCACAATGGAGTGCAGGCTGGAAACGGAGACCAGGTTAGTCCTGTTGAAAAAATTACCTCCCAATTTGCTGTGAATGAGGCCAGGAAGACCAGGAAAAGCGTTGTGTATAGTTGTCTCTGTATCGCTTAGATCTGGTCAGGCGTTGCAGGTGGTCGTCACTAGAGATTCACGTTGGAGGTCACCGTGGGCTGCCACTGCTGAAGTGCAGATCTCAAATTGTGGGTCTTCACTCGCAGTCTCAAACAGTCAGATTCACCAGATCTTTGTGTTGGCACACATCGTGGGTGGCAAGATCTTGGCACCATTGTGCCCATTTGTGGGGGCAAATGGCCCAAAATTTCAGGATTTCTTCTTTCCTTTCCAGGAGTTTACTCTGATGCCAGCTAAGGGTCAAGGACATGGGGATGCACCTCTTGGGAGTGAGGTACTCACTCAAGCAGAGGCCAGCCAGTCTCAGGCAGATGCAGTTGCAGGTCCAGGTGCAGAGGTCAGCTGGGCAGTTAAAGGGAGGCCTCTGGAGCATGTCATGTCAGAAGAGAGAGGAGGTCAGCCTACTGATCCTTCGAGTCCCTCTGGTAGCACTGGATTCAAGGAGGTGGTCCTGTCTCCTTCAAGCAGCAAGGCAGCCTCAAACAGCGGGGCAGGTCTCTAAAGAACAAGGCAGGCCTCAAGCAGCAGGGAGAAACAGGGAAGGCTTGAAGAAGAAGGGCAGTCATCGGATTACAAGGTAGTCCTTTTGAAGTATTCCACAGGTCCAAGAGTGAGGAGTGTACTGAAGAGTTGGTCTCAGGGTTCAGTATTTATACCTGGTGGCAGCCTTTGAAATGGGAGAAATTTCTTGCCCTTTCTACATCTGATTCTTGAAAACGTCCCCCTACACTCAGCCCAGTCTTCAGGAACTCTATGGTAATAGAAGGCTGGAGTCAAGTTCTCCATGTAAATGGGGCAGGGAACAGCTCTGCCTTGCCATCCTGGCAGGATGGGCCAGCCCCCCTCCCCCGCTACCTGAGATGAATACTCAAAGGCGAACTAAACCCAGTCATGTGACCTAGGACACAGGCTGCAGGGACCAGGTGGTTAGGCAAGAAAACAACAGCTTTCTGAAAGTCGCATTTTCAAAATAGTGACTTAAAATCTGACTTTAGCAATTAATTTGTGTGTTAACATAACATTCCTGCCTGCTTCCAATCAAACATTATCACTTATTAAATGTAATTAGCTAACCCAGTGTTATCCTATGGGAAAAGTAGGCTTTGCAGTGGTGAAAAACAAATTTAACAGTCTTTTACTTTCAGGATAGTGTAAAACTTAAAAGTACAAGTTCAACTTTTTATGTACACTGCACACTGCCCTACGGGTTGTTTTGGACCTACCTTCGGGATGCCTTTTATGTATTAAGAAGAAAGGTGTAGGCCTGGCAAAAGGTTTATTTTGCCAGGTCGAAATGACACTGTGGAACTGCGCTTAAGGCCTGAGACCTATTCTAAAGGGCTAAGTAGATGGGTGGCACAGTGAATGCTGCCGGCCCTCTAGTAGCATTTAATATGCAGTCCCTGGGTACCACTTTACTAGGGACTTATAAGTAAATGAAGGGTGCCAATTTGGTTGACACCTAATGTTACCATGTTCTAAGGAGTGAGCATTAGCACGTTAGCAATGATTAGCAGTAGTAAAGTTCAAAGAGTTGTACGGCCTACAAAAACAAATTCCAGCAACCTGGAGTGGAGAATGTAAACAGTTTAGGGGGAAACCACACCAAAGGCTGTCAGGTCTACCAAGGGAAATGGCCTTAAAAGATAAAGGTGGTGATTTGGTGTATGGTGTTCACAATGGAAAGTTTGGCAACGAGAAAATGCATTGGAATGTTATCATAGTGAAACCAGAAATCATTGAGGGGATTTAAAGCCTTCGCCTGCAGTCTCAGTTTTGCAATAAAAAGGGGCATTATCTCCATGCTTCTGAGGTAGGTTTTAACAAGAAAAGCATCAATATATTCGCGGCTTGCAAAATAGATGTGCCACACGAGGCTTCAGAAGAATGGGAATGTTTTCCAGCTAAGTTGTGGAGGCATGAGCAGACCGTTTTGTGGTGCAGATGTACATGGTATAGCATAACAGTGGCAGTAGATTAAGGATCCCTCTAAGCTGGTTTTCCAGATATCTTGATTCAGTTTCCGAAAATAATGTCAGTCAGGAATAACCCTGGCAAGTAGTTTCTGTAGTCGAGTTTCAGGCTTGTGCCATTTTGCTGTTTCATGATCAGGGGAGATATATGAAGGGAGCATGTAATGTCCCAGTGGCTATGAAGAGGGATCAGTTTTATCTCATGCTGTTGCTATGTCCATATCTTAATTTGTTATGGAAATAGGTACTGTTCAGACATCAGTGACAGGTAGAGCAGACTTTTCTCGCCTGAAATAGGTCTACTGGATAATGTTGCAGACCACAAAGTCCAAATCTGCAAACAGATTATATACTTAGCCGCACTGCAAACCAAGCATTACATCTCAATGAACTGCAAATACAGTTCAGCCCCAAATGTATTGAGCTGGAAATCTCAGAAGGGTAGATGTCTTTTAGAAGTTGCATGGTTGAAAACCTGGCAGAAATGTAAATGCGCATTGCGATCAGTAAGCTTTCTGTACTCTAGCTGTGATCTATGCGATGATCCTTTGTCACAATCTGTTAATCTTAGTATGGGCGATCCCATACTTGGAAGATTTACTTGCTGTTAGTGGATCGGAGAAGAAAAGACGCAAGATAGTAGTGCCAACCTTGTTTTCTGAGTCATTTCTAAGGAAGTAGGGTTTTTCTTAAAATAGTGGATTTGAAAAACTGGTTACTGGTTTTCCACTTGTGAACTGGGTTGCTTGATTGTCTCAATGAAGGTTTTTTTTGTTCATGTTCTTTTAAACAGGCCCCTGAAGGTGGTGTTGTGACTGAAAAGTGTTTTCAGGCTTTGAAGATATAACTGTTGTGGGTAAACATACACTGTGGATTAATTTATATGCAAAGGTATGGATTTAGTGGTGGCTAAATGATAATATCAGTTGTGGACATTTGTAAATGGTGACAGGTACACTGGTCAGAATTTACATTGTTTACTGGGATGGGCAGTATGCCTGACAGTAGCTAAAATGGCATTATGCCATTCATTGTTGACTGTTTATCCTCAAAGTCTTCAACAAGCTTTAGAATAATCTTATAAAAACTGTGCATAGAGAGCTAAAGGTCAAAAAGGATCTTCATGCGAGTCCACAGAAGCATATAGGCACAATTACACACCCACCCTAACTGAACATTGCTGGGAGGCAGTCAGCAGCCTTCACTGGCTGTTTGGCTGATCTCCCTGCTGGCTGTGCATATTGCACATCCTAAGCTGCTTTCGTGAGCCAAGAACAGAACGTATTATTCTTAAATCCGGTATGTGGGTGTGACCCATCTCTGAAACTAGGAATAGGCTTTTATTTACTAACGTCCTAGAACTGGCATAGTGCTTAAAAGTAGTAAATAAGGGTGTTAGTGCTATAGAATACGTAGTAATAAGGTTGAAGCATTTATTGCTGTTACGTCACTCCTAAACTTCTTACTACCTTAACTGCTGGGACTACCCACAACTGTCCCCTCCACTCCCAAGTGCTGGGCCACTTTTTTGGCTGTTTGAGGTAGTTCATGCTCCGCCCTCCGTAACGTTTTGTCCACATAAGGTATCCACGCCAAATTTTATTTTTTCCAACATCATAAGGATTCTAAGAGTACCCACAGTTTGTGGATTCCCCTGTAGGAGACCGAAAAATAGGAAAAATGTAGCTACATTTCGAGTTTCTTGGGGAAAAATAGGAAAAAGGAGCTCTGGATAAGATTGTCTATTTTTATCCATAAAAAAGGCATCAACGAACAGTTTGTTGTGCTAAACTCACAATCTTCCCAGCTTTCAGGAACATGCAGAGCTAAATAATAAAAAAAAAATAGTCTTTTTTTTCAAAGAGGTAGCCCATTTTTCCTAGTTTGCTGGCTTGTGTGGCTGTAGATATCCATGCTTTGCCATCTAGTGTTGGGTTCAGTGTGCAAGTTGTTTTTCTTCAAAGAAGCTTCTTGAGTTCCGAGGTAAAGCGACTCATCCTCTTGGTGATACTGTGCATTGGCATCGACTCCATTAGATTGTTTTTTTTCCGGACGTGTTCCTCAGTACTCTGATTCGAGACCATTTCTTCGGACTCTGTTTGGTACATCTACACCTCGATTCCTGTCGGTATTGTTCTCAACTATGTTTCCTATCCCGCACATCGATAATAAAGAAATCAGACACTGGTTTGTTCGATGTGCTTCAATCAAAACATTTGGGCCCAGCCTGTCCGGGCCTTCTTTTCTCATCTACGTTGAGCTGCTAATGGAACGGACCCTATTCAGATTTTGTCCTCTCTCCCATGCAAAGTACCCTCATACCAACCTCCACCAGGACTGTAACCTGTGCCTGTCTCCCAACCACAATGAAAACTGCAAAACCTGTTGATTGTTCTGATCGAAAAAGATGTAGAGCACAGTGAAAAGTGATGCAGTGTAAGGATCATGAGGAGACCCCCGACATCTTCAGTCTCCATCACATCGAACAGGAAGAGGCCTCAGCAGCAGAAGAGGAGACCCTTTACATTCTGGACTCGGAAGTGGAGTTTGGTATGCAGAACCAAGATCTTCAGTCAGGACAGCACGCAGTGAGTACAAATGCCCCTGTCCAGACAACTAAAAGACATTTGACTTTGACCAAAACTTTGGCTCATGGGCCACCACTGCCAACAGGCCATGGTCAGCACTGAACATCAGCTAAGGATACCCCGCCTTGAAAGCCAAGCCGAAACACACTTCGACCTCCACCATATCCAGCCGTCAAGTCTCAGTGCCAAGCTGACCATCTTCCTCCTTGGCTCCGAGCAAACCGCGAGATGCCGCAGCGGCGCCAACCATATCGTCACCGAAATGTAAACCAACTTCAGTACCGAAAACTTCTGACTGGACACCGGAACCGATCCTAGAGACTATGGCAGAGAGGATCGACCCGAAACAAAAGACAATACACATCCAGCCTTCTACTGGACGTATTATGGCAAAGGTAGTGGAGTCCATGCCTTCCATATCAGAGCCAGCTCACTTTTGAGGAGGCCATTGAACTACAAATACCTCCTAAAAAGAAAAACGAAAAGGACATTGCCACTAGTTCTCTACATCCACCTTTGCCTATTTCTCCTCTGCCTCCACAGCCTCTGCTACCTTCTTCAACCTCCCATTATAGGTGATAATACTCCTTTGGACTCCCCACAGTCATACATGGAAGATCACCAATCAGCAACATAATTCCAGGAACTTATAGCTAGGGCTGCTTCATACCATCATGTCCCATAGCATGAAGATCCTATTTAGGATGACTTTCTTTTTAAAACATTGTCTTCTACTACAAGGGCATGTCGGTGCTTGCCGATGTTAAAAGGGATGAAATGTGATGTCGAAGAAATCTTTAAAGATCCAGTACGTGCACACATAATAACACCAATGGTAGACAAAAAATATAAGGCTGCACACTCAGACCTTATATACAATAAGGGTCCAGATTCTTTGGTAGTTTCAAATGCATTGAAAAGGGCAAACTCCCAAACATCAGCAAATGCCCCTCCACCTGATGAAGAATCTAAGCTGATTGATGCTTCTGGTAAAAGGGTTGCGGTCCAAGCAGCTAATCACTGGCGCACAAGCAACACCGAAGGGCTTTTAGCAAGATACGACAGAGCCCATTGGGATAAAATGGAGGAACTCCTTCATCATCTCCTTGAAGAGTATAAAAACAAAGGGCAGCAAATTGTCCTGGGGGGGACAATTCATTTCTAACAACTCCATTAGATGTGCCCTTGATGCTGTGGACACAGCTGCTAGGGTCATTAACACTGGTATTCTGTTGCATAGATATGCCTGGTTACGCATATATGGTTTTAAACCAGAAGTGCAACAAGCACTTTTAAATACCCCCTTTGATCAGGAACATATATTTGACTCACAGGTAGACCAAATGTTAGAAAAAATGAAAAAAGATCATTAATTCTCCAAATCTATGGTGGCACTTCAAATTCCCACTCCTTGTGGCTCCTTTCAGTGCCCCGTTTACAAACCGCACCGAACCAACATCAGATTCCTCGACATCTTCCTATAGACAACAACATCAAACATCCCCTTCCAGAGGTTTTTCCGAGGCACATTTAGAGGAAACAATTCAAAGGATCGTGGCAAAACTACTTCCACTCGTGCCATTCCCTCCAACTCTAAACAGTGACTCTTTGCATTCCCCCGGTCAATAGAACACCTGTCGGGGGATGTATACAACAATTGATTCTCACCTGGGAAACCATAACAACAGATCAGTGGGTGTTGGATATTATCTAACATGGTTATTGTCTGTAGCTCATAAACACACCTTCAAACATCCCACCTCGCAGACCCAATCTTTCCACAGAACCCAACCTTGCTCAAAGAGTAAGTACAGGCTCTATTGCTCAAAAGGGCCATAGAGCCTGTCCCACTTCAACAGCAGCTCAGGAGTATATTTACTATACTTCCTCATTCCCTAAAAAGGCGGTGCACTTCGTCCTATATTAGACCTCAGGCCACTAAGTCGCTACATACTATCGGAACACTGATATGATAACTATACAGGATGTGATTCCCCTGATTCAACAAGGCCACTTTATGTCCGCACTAGACTTAAAGGTCTCTTATTTTCACATTCCAGTACATCCAGCCCATCGCAAGTACCTCAGCTTTGTGATAGCAACAACACTACCAAATCCAGAGTGCTCCCATTCTGAGTCACTACAGCTCCCTCTGTGTTCCCTAAATGTCTAAAATGGTTGCACCACATTCACACAGTCAGAATATCCATGTCTTCCCATATCTGGGTGACTGGCTTATCAAAGCCAGTACCAGTCAGTTGTGTCTGCAGCATACACAGTCCACTCTCCAACTTCTGACCCACTGGGATTTACAACCATCATACAAAATCTCACCTTCAACCACCACAAATTCAACTGTACTTACAAGCTATCCTCAATGCACAGCTGTGATTATCCTATCCCAATACAGCCAGGATACACAGCATCACAACTCTGATTCAACAACTTCATTCCAACCAGCACATAACAGTCAGAAAAATGCAGAGGCTTTTAGGTTTGATGGCATCTTGTATTGCAATAGGGCCACATGCCAGACAACATATGTGACTGCTGCAAGAGTGTCTGGCAAGTCAATGGACACAGACACAGGGTCAATTACTAAATCTAGTGTTGGTAGACAGCCGCACACACTGCAGTGGTGGAACACAATAAACCTATTGAAAGGGTGGCTAGTTCTAGTCCCTGGTCCCCAGCCCACTCTCGCAGCAGATGCATCACTTACAGGATGGGGAGCATTCTTGGTAAATTTCACAGTTCAGGGTCTCTGGGACACCAAACATCAGACTCTCCACATCGGTTATTTGGAGCTTCGAGCAGTTCACCTGGCACTGAAAGCTTTTCTAGCACATCTGAAAGGCAAAGTTGTCTTAGTCCCGACAGACAACTCAACAGCCATGTTCTATTTACAAAAACAGGGAGGGACACACTATCTAGTTATCACGCCTATCTCAGCAAATTTGGTGTTTGGCAATACTTCACAACATTCACCTGTTAGTGGAAAACCTACCAGGAATGGACAACAAACTTGCCGACCTCCTCAGCAGGATGCAACAACAAGTCCACGAATGGGAACTCCACCCACTGGTCCTCCTCCAATACTTCCACATGTGGGGATTGCCGCACATAGACCTGTTTGCAAGCGCAGACAATACAAAATGCTCAAACTTCACCTCCAGGCTCCCACACTCACTATCCAAGGGCAATGCTGTATGGTTGAACTGGTCAGGGATATTTGCCTACGCTTTTCCACCTCTCCCTTTCCTTCCGTATGTGGTTTGGAAGCTCAGGCTTACGTCCCTCACCCTCATTCTAGTAGCTCCTACTTGGGTTAGACAACCATGGCTCACCACACTACTCACTTTCTGTAGTGCTTTACGAGAAGCTTCCCCCAACCCATGTCTTGCTCATAACCACAGAGAAGTCAGGCACCAGGGGGCGTGGCCAACATGACGGCCGCGACTGTCACGTTTTGAGAACTCTCCGTGCTAGGCCCATATAAAAGTCCTAACCCAACCACGATAATCCAGTCCAGTCTGTGCCCCGCAATGGTGATGCAGCGGAACAGGTGTGACGGCTAACTGACCGAAAAACGAAGGAGACATGCCTGGCAGCCCTCAGATGATTTTACTTAGGGCCTGAGACGAGGTCCAACCTGTTCGGATTCCGCACCTTCCTTCTGGGCTACCTTAGTAAGAAAGACGGGGACATAGGAAGTTGAGAGCCAGGAAGTCCTATGGCCACTGACAGGGAGAGTGCAACAGAATCCAGGACAGATATCGTCCCTCGAGGCATGGCTGATTTGAACATCGAGCCTTACACAGCTTCTACCACCTGAGCTGAACAGAGCGCACGAAGAGGGGCTCCATTCTCCTACCGCACAATTGGCAAGAGCACCATGGCCTGTCCAGCCGCCGCGTCTCTCTTCTATAACCCTGCCCTCAACAGAATCCCCCAGTGGTCGGGGGCTACTGCACGCATAATACTCCATTTAGGGTGAGACTTCAGCTTGCTTACACCGCGCCTTATGTCCTCCGCGTTGAAATGTGCAGAAGTGGGAATATACGCGGCACCCCCCAATTGAACCAGACGCTTGCCTACATTACATTTGTCTTCCAGCATTTCCTACACCAAGCTGCTGGATATGCGTATGACCTCAGTCTACTCACTGCTGTATTGTTACATTTCTTACCGCAATATATAGACTTTCGGATTGTGTGGCTGTTACTCATTGCCAACTGAAGGACTTGTCCTGATCTTTCTTCACCAAGATGTTGCTATGGGTTTCCTCGCCTCTTCTGACCGGGTGAACCACTACTAAGAACTAAACTGGTGAGATTATTTTTCTGCTTCACCACAAGACATTGTGCACCACAAGGTGATCTGGGACCACTTCCATACTACAACCGTGAAGCCAGTCTGATACATGCTGCTGGATTTAGCTCTCACCACGCCCTGTGGGTCACCCTACAAAAACTGAAAAACCTAGTAGCGCCATGTACAACAGGGCACTGTGAGACCACCAGCAGGGACCGACGATCCAATTCCGACCTGTATATCAGACAAAGGGGTACACCGTCTGACTTTCAGTTCGTAAGGGAGATCGTTTGGTCATGTTCCCCTTCTAGTCTCTATCTTAGCGCCTGACACCCGGTCCTCCACTTTGCTCCAGTTACCTGTGACTATTGGAGCCTCAACCGCCCAGGACTCTAGTGGTCTGGCCCAGACTCCACCCTTGCTGGTGCAACTGACTCAGGGCTCCTTGGACCCATTTACTAGGCACTAATTACGGCCAACATTTATTGGATGTGCCTGGGTTCATCCAACTAAGCTCATTATGATGGAGGAATCCATGCCTTATGGAGAGGCGAAGACAACTACTCAAACTTCGGACAGAATCTTTGCTACAAGCCATTCTAGACACAAAAACGACTTTGGAGGCTCTGATCTACACTATCTCACTCGATGTAAACTTGCTGCGAGCCGATCATTGGAAACTACTAGACAGAGTGCATGACACGCTGGCCACAATACGACCTACAGTGCAAGAACTACAGAAGAATTTGAAGAATGTCGAAGAGGAGGTAGCTCACCTCTATCTCAGAATGGAGAATGCAGAAGGCCGATCCCGGCGTAACAATGTCCGCTTCTTAGGCTTCCCTGAACACACAGAGGAACCTAGTGTGGAGTTGTTCCTTGATGAGTGGCTAACAAAGCCTATTCTGGAGAACCAGCAAGCGCATCGGACATCGGGCAGACCTCCACCCCCAGGAGCCTCACCACACCCCATTATAGCCTGCCTCCTTAACTACCGGGGTCGTGAACGGATCTTACAAAGATTTTGTGCGAAAGGCCCTTGGCAATATGACAACATAATTACTACATTTCATGACTACACAATAGAGAATCCTATATGAAAGTCAAACAATGGCTCCGTGAGCAAGAACTTAGGTACGCCTTACTATTCCCTGCAAAACTTAGTGATTAATGGGGAAATTAATCCTATTCTCGTCGCCAGAAGATGTGTGGACCTGGCTTCATGCCAAAGGACTCATGCAAAATCAAACTGATAATTCAAACGACAGAGGTTGGCTGATACCCACAAACAAGCAACGCAAAGGGTGAACACTCAAGGCGAAATCTACAAAAGATCAAGCTGCAGGGGACCAGGCCTGGATAGTGTCTGAGACCTCCCTACACAGTGCAAACTCCTCTCTTTTGCAAGCTGAGCACCTATCGGAGCGCGGATCGGACTCCGGTGACTCGCACTCCTCAGCCAAAGAGACAATGCAAGGTCTAAAAGTCACCCCACGATCTGTGGATGACCTGTATCTGTATCTGGGTTTTATCGACTGAAAGGATGGCTAGCCAAGGGCACAAACTGAATAACACTGGCTATGGACTCTACTGAAGGTAAGCTGTACTACTTAGGGGGGCTGGATTCTGAACTGTTTACATGGGCCGAACCTTAGGGGCGAGTAATGAATACAAGCCTGACAAAATAAAAACTAAACAATGCAAAGAAAATATTAACACTTCCATGCCCCACAGAGTGACTTGAAAATGAACCATTCATGCTTGTGCACTTATGTAGTTTCCCAGTGGGTGTTCATATGGAGGGTTTGGCCTGGGACCAGTACATCAACTGATCGGGGGAGGAAGGTGTATTCTCATTATTCTACGGTACATGACTTTTAAACCAGACTCAACCTAATTCTATGTACAGAATCTCTATGGCCTAAGATTACGAGGTCAGAATATCATGCCTGCACACTCTCAGACCATTGTCTTTCTCACAAGTATAGCGCTCAATCATTTCAAGCAGCTACATACCAAACCCGGGCAGAGACGAGACTGGGTGGACATGACTATAAATACCATCTCACTAAACAGCTTGAGGAGGGCAACTGCTGAGGCAGATTGGTGGCATGGCTGCTTAACGACACACAACAGCAATTGCCGATAGGTGCAATCCAGTGAAGTGATGGCTTTCTGGCCATGTTGCAAGTGGATATAAACAGTGTTTCGTGACTACTACGGCACACTTTATGGAGATGCCGAACCACCTAACCCAGATTTATTATAGAGGTTCCTGTCTGACATGCAGAGGGAGGAACTGTAAGAACAGGTTCATTTATCTGAAATTAGATTAGATCACCCAGATGGCCAGAAACAACCCCAGACTTGGATGGGTTGCCCATCTAATGTTACACTTCCTTTTCGATGCACTTAACTCAACCTCTTTTGGAGGTGCTGAACAAAGTCCATTCTTGCGGCTGTTTACCAGACTCGCAGCGCGAAGCGCTGGTATTGGTCCTGCCCAAACTAGGATGTGATCCTTTCGACATAGGGTCTTATCGTCCATTTTCCCTACTTACCTCAACATCCAACGCTTACTTCATTTACTAGCATGTGGCTTATGATGCACATCAATATGTCTGCATTTAGGTGCAGTAGCTGCCTACCTCCTAAATAGACAACAGTTATCCCTATTTAAAGTACCAGTTACCAAAGCATTTATGGAAGGCCTTAAAAGAGTGATTCCACCCACAGTTCCCCATGCACCTGCTTGGAATCTCAACAGTGTACTTTCTAGACTTATGGGTCCACCATTTGAGCCCTTGCATAACTGCCCTCTTCAGTTTCTCTCATGGAACGTAGTTTTTTTAAACAGCCTTCACTTCACTAAAATATGTCAGTGAGTTCCAGGCCCTAACCTTGGAAAAACCCTTCTTTCAAATACACGGGGATAGGGTAGTCCATCCAAATAACCTAAAATTTATTCTACAGTGTTTTCTGCTTTTCATCTAAACCAGTCAGTTGAATTACAGGTTTTCTTTCCACAACCCACCTCAGTTGCAGAAAGGGCCCTTCACACACTAGATGCAAAAAGAGTCTTAATGTACTATTTTGACAGAATTAAAGAATTTCGCAAAACCAAGGAACTCTTTGTTACTTTTTCACCCCCTCACGCAGAGAAGGCCATATCTAAACCAGGCATTTCAAGATGGATAATTAAATGCATTCAAACTTGTTACGCCAAAGCTGAAAGAAATTTGCCCACACCCCCTAGAGCACACTCAACCCGTAAGATAGAAGCATCTATGGCTTTTCTGGGCAATATACCAATAGCTGACATTTGTAAAGCAGCTACATAGTCAACTCCACACACCTTTACTAAACATTATTGTGTGGATGTATTAGCACGCCAACAAGCAAATGTAGGGCGGAAGTGCTACGTACACTTTTTCAAACAACTGCAACACCCACAGGTTAGCCGCTGCTTCTGGAGGGCACTGTTTTATAATCCTTGCAAAGCATGTGTATCTGCAACCATGCATGCTATCAAACTGATTATTCTATCCTGTAAGCATCTGTTCGTAGCATGTAGTGCTGTAGATTCACATGCTTGCTTTCTTCCCCAGGCACCTGTGGCCATTGTAGTACTATTCTTGTAATCTAATATGCACGGACATCTCTTTAATAACACTTGTTCACACTCCATTCTCACCTGACTGCGGGAAAACAATCTAACAATGGCGTAATATCACCAAGAGGAGGAGTCACTTTACCTCGTGACTCGAGAAGCTTCTTGAAAGAAAAGCTACTTTCACACATCCGTCCCAATCACTAGATGGCAGGAGTAAGCAAAGCATGAGAATCTACAGCACTGCATGCCACAAACAGATGCTTACAGGGTAAGTAACATAATTTTTTGTGTGCTTTAAACCCACTTCCCGTTTGTGGTGGGAACCAGTGTGAAACCCATGAGTGATCCAGGAAAGCTATGTATAGACAAAATTCCAAATTCAGCAAGACATCATATGTGTAGATCTCTCAAGGTTTTTCCAAAGAAAGTAACTGTTGAAATAAAGAAATATTGAAAACGAGTAGGAGAAAACAGTCATTTGTACCAGTTTTTTTGTGTATACCTTTTTGTCACAATGGCCAATTTACAAAAGCAAATGGCCAGTTTACGAAAGCAATGCACCATTACGTTCACTTGACCCTTTTGGTTGTGGGAATACATAAGGTAGGAGCAAAGCCCTTGTCCAAGGGGCCGGTTCCCCTATCCCTGGTGTCTATTGGGTGACTCCACGCTTGTGGATCTCTCTCCTGCGGTGATCCCCAAGCAGGGATCCACTGGGCAGAGGTACCATTGGAAAGGGGAGATTCTTCTCTCGTTTGAATGAGTGCTCTGGGGGCTTAGGGAACTCCCCCGAGCACTGATGTAGTGAAAGTAAAACAAGCCCATCAGCTTGCTTTACGTCAGCGCGCCCTGATCATCATTACACTAAAAATAAAAAAATAAAAAGACAGATTGCTCGGGAAGCTCTTCCTGAGCAACCAGAGACCTAAAACCCGTTATGCATTGTTTAGTGGGTTATGTATGGGTTGCAATGAACTTATTTTTTTAATTCAGTTTGGGACATTGGGTGAGCCCTTAAAGCCAGTCTAGAGAATGGGACCCCGCAGCTCTAGAAAAATCTAGATCTAGAGAGCATATCATCTCTACAACCATCATCATTTTGGATTAATAATGCAGGAGTAAGTATATTGAAAGTTATGAAACTAAGATTGCAGGATCAGTATATTTTTTTCTCAGTTCAGACTAACCAAACCCTCCTGTTTGTGTGGCCTTGGTGGTGCCTTTAAAAAACATTTTTTTGTAAACAGTCTAGGCAGGTGTACAAATGTCAGGCCGTCCCTGTATGGAGAAAAAATGCTGAAATATTAGGGTGTCTCTGCCTGGAGAAAAAATGCTGCTCAAAATAATTCTAAGTGAGCGCCAATGTGTGATGGTGCATCTGTTTACAAGGCAGCCTTGATGGCTAAATAGTGTCATCGCTGATGGACTCTGATAGTATCTGGACACGTTCCCTCAAAAAGAGGCCCTGCACTCTTCCACACTAACTGCATAAACAATGTCCCCCTCACTGACAGATCCTGTACTCTTCCTGCACCGTACACCCCGCTGTCGGGCACAGCACTCTTTTCCATGAAAGCATATGCTCTTTTTAGGGTCGAGCCTGCATCGCATGCAAGACACTTTAGGAGTTAAAAAAGGGCTCGGAGCACCGTCCACGTCACTTCAGTGTCTTTCATTGGTTCACAGGCTTGCCTGTTAAAATCAGCTTGCTTTCATTAGTGGAAGGCATGCATACGTCATGCCTTTTCCGGTGGTTAGCCCTCCTCGAGCTCAGCGACCAAGTACTGAAAACATGTGAGGCATCGCTGTTTCCCGTCAGGTTTGTGGACTACTTTTTATCTTTTGTACGCAGCGCGATCTCCCTTGGCAGAAGTCGAGCGCTTTGCACAACATCGACCCTGTTACATAGTTAATTGTACTTTTGCCGGTTACGTAAATAATTTCACTTTTGCCAATTGGTTTAATTATGAGTGAACTGTAGCAGCGCGATCGCGCTGTTTTTTCCCATTCAATGTAGCAAGAAAATTACCACAATGGAGGAGATATAATGGGGAACCCTTTTTTTTTCTGCAGATAGGTCTGTAATCATAAGGGGCAGGAGGGATGCAGGTAGACGACAATGTTGAATTATCTGTTTTGCTGGCAGTGCCAGAGGCCCCATCCAGGATAATATTGTAAAGAAACACAATCACATTTGATTCTCCTAGACAAATTGAGTGATATACAAGACTTTTCACAGGTGAAATCTCCTGTTGTCTTGTTTGCTTAGGCAAAAAAAGTTTGGGATAATCCTTGTGTTTCCAAACCCTGCTTTTGATGTAAGGTGAACCTTAAAAAAAGCATAGCTCGATGACTTCCTAATACACCCTGCCGAAATGCCGTGAGTTGCTTAATTTACTAGCGGCGACTGCACATTATCCAGGCGAATGCACGCACTGCGCCTTCCTCGTGGAAATCTTGCCGAGGTTTTATTTCATACTCCTTTGCCGTTGGGCGTTCTCCTAACAAGCGAGCTTTCACTGGGGTCAGCGTTCTGCTTTAACGCAGATGATTAACATGGCATACGGCGTGTGGCTACAATTTGATCGTGCCCAATTATTATAATTATTTATCTTTTTAGAACTTATGTATGCCTATATGAGTACAGTGTGTTATTTTTATATTGTTTTATATCAGGTTTGGTTCAGGTCTCCTCTCTGTGACAATAAAGGCATCTTCGTCTGCATCTAGTCCCTTGGGGTTGTTTGTTATCAGGGTGTGTACAGTCGAACCATCTGTTGCTCTAGTTGCACAGGGCGGCTCTGTGGTGGCTTAAGGAACGCTCCCTTGGCAATGCTCCCCACCCTCGGCTCATTTTACATTCGCTGAATGGAGTATGTATTGTTGACGGCTATCTACTCTCATTCTGAAGGTGCTAACTTATCTGTGGGAATTATATTTTTGAGTGGTGGGGGTATTATAATAGATTTTTGTCCAATCGCTTTGCCTTTTCCTCACGGTGGCTTTTCGAGCATCGGACTGGCCTTTAAGGCAATCCGGCAGATCTTGACTGGCTTGTTTGACAGGTTAGTGCATAGGCCTTTTTTTAATATTAGCTGTTTGTGGCCCTGTTTTATGGCCTGCTGGGCTGTTTTTATGGGCGAGCACAAAGTGCTCTGTCCATTCTGTAATCTCTCTTTGGGCTTTAAACCACGCCCATGCCACGTCAGTCACTTAAATTGGCTCGTGGGTTTGCCTTTTAGAATCCGCTTGCTTTCATTTGTGAAAGGCATGCATACGTCATGCCTTTTCTGGTGTTTAGCCCTCCTACACAGCACCGGTAAAGTACCAAAAACATACAAGGCTCGATGTTAGGAGTTTACAACGCTAATAGCTGTAACTCGATGTAATGCGAGACCCATTGCATTGCAAAGGCTTGTTTTATGTATAATTGACACAGCCAGCACTCTTCTTGACTGACAGACTCTACACGTCCTCACTGACAAATGCTGCACTCTCTTCTTCACTGACCAAATCTTCACTCTCTCCCTCAATGACATACTAATACTATCAGGTCCCTCTCCCTCGCCAACAGCATCTGTGCTCACCCTCACTGACAAACCCTTACATCTTTTATACCCACAGCTTCTCCAATCTCCCTCAGTATCCGCATCTGCACTCTTCTAATCCACCAGCTTCTGCGTCCTCTTCCCATCGATCGACCCTGCAGTCGTCGTGCCTGACAGGGTTTGCATTCTACCCCAACAGTCAGACACTGCACTCTTAAGTGACAGCATCTGATCTCTTCTCTGTTACAGACAGATGGTACATTCTGTTCTTCACTGGTAATATCTCCACTCTCTCCCTCACTGACAGATCCTGCCCTCTTCTATATTAACAGCATCTGTGCTCTCCCTCACTAACCGCATCTGCGTGCTCTCCATCACCAACATCTGCACTCACCTTCATTAACAACCTCTTCATTGATGAACACTAACAGCATCTGCGTGCTCTCCATCACCAACATCTGCACTCTCCTTCATTAACAACCTCTTCATTGATGAACACTAACAGCATCTGCGTGCTCTCTATCACTTAGATCTACACTCTCCTTCATTAACAACCTCTTCACTGATAACCACTAACTACATCTTGTGCTCTCCATCGCTCTTCTTCATTAATAACCTCTTCACTGATAAACACTAGCACATCTGGTGCTCTCCATCACTCTCCTTCATTAACAACCTCTTCACTGATAAACACTAGCACATCTGGTGCTCTCCATCACTCTCCTCCATTAACAACCTGTAGGAAGTTGGCTCTGTATGTGCTATTTCAAAGTAAGGAATAGCATGCACAGAGTCCAAGGGTTCCCCTTAGAGGTAAAATAGTGGTAAAAATAGATAATACTAATGCTCTATTTTGTGGTAGTGTGGTCGAGCAGTAGGCTTATCCAAGGAGTAGTGTTAAGCATTTGCTGTACATACACATAGACAATAAATGAGGTACACACACTCAGAGACAAATCCAGCCAATAGGTTTTGTTATAGAAAAATATCTTTTCTTAGTTTATTTTAAGAACCACAGGTTCAAATTTAACATGTAATATCTTGTTTGAAAGGTATTGCAGGTAAGTACATTAGGAACTTTGAATCATTTCAATTGCATGTATACTTTTCAAGTTATTGACAAATAGCTATTTCAAAAGTGGACACTTAGTGCAATTTTCACAGTTCCTGGGGGAGGTAAGTTTTTGTTAGTTTTACCAGGTAAGCAAGACACCCACAGGGTTCAGTTCTTGGTCCAAGGTAGCCCACCGTTGGGGGTTCAGAGCAACCCCAAAGTCACCACACCAGCAGCTCAGGGGCGGTCAGGTGCAGAGTTCAAAGCGGTGCCCAAAACGCATAGGCTAGAATGGAGAGAAGGGGGTGCCCCGGTTCCGGTCTGCTTGCAGGTAAGTACCCACGTCTTCGGAGGGCAGACCAGGGGGGTTTTGTAGGGCACCGGGGGGGACACAAGCCCACACAGAAATTTCACCCTCAGCAGCGCGGGGGCGGCCGGGTGCAGTGTAGAAACAAGCATCGGGTTTTCAATGTTAGTCTATGAGAGATCTCGGGATCTCTTCAGCGCTGCAGGCAGGCAAGGGGGGGATTCCTCGGGGAAACCTCCACTTGGGCAAGGGAGAGGGACTCCTGGGGGTCACTTCTCCAGTGAAAGTCCGGTCCTTCAGGTCCTGGGGGCTGCGGGTGCAGGGTCTCTCCCAGGCGTCGGGACTTAGGATTCAAAGAGTCGCGGTCAGGGGAAGCCTCGGGATTCCCTCTGCAGGCGGCGCTGTGGGGGCTCAGGGGGGACAGGTTTTGGTACTCACAGTCTTAGAGTAGTCCTGGGGTCCCTCCTGAGGTGTTGGATCTCCACCAGCCGAGTCGGGGTCGCCGGGTGCAGTGTTGCAAGTCTCACGCTTCTTGCGGGGAGCTTGCAGGGTTCTTTCAAAGCTGCCGGAAACAAAGTTGCAGCCTTTCTTGGAGCAGGTCCGCTGTCCTCGGGAGTCTCCTGTCTTTTCGAAGCAGGGGCAGTCCTCAGAGGATGTCGAGGTCGCTGGTCCCTTTGGAAGGCGTCGCTGGCGCAGGATCTTTGGAAGGCAGGAGACAGGCCGGTGAGTTTCTGGAGCCAAGGCAGTTGTCGTCTTCTGGTCTTCCTCTGCAGGGGTTTTCAGCTAGGCAGTCCTTCTTCTTGTAGTTGCAGGAATCTAATTTTCTAGGGTTCAGGGTAGCCCTTAAATACTAAATTTAAGGGCGTATTTAGGTCTGGGGGGTTAGTAGCCAATGGCTACTAGCCCTGAGGGTGGGTACACCCTCTTTGTGCCTCCTCCCAAGGGGAGGGGGTCACAATCCTAACCCTATTGGGGGAATCCTCCATCTGCAAGATGGAGGATTTCTAAAAGTTAGAGTCACCTCAGCTCAGGACACCTTAGGGGCTGTCCTGACTGGCCAGTGACTCCTCCTTGTTGCTTTCTTTGTTCCCTCCAGCCTTGCCGCCAAAAGTGGGGGCCGTGGCCGGAGGGGGCGGGCAACTCCACTAAGCTGGAGTGCCCTGCTGGGCTGTGACAAAGGGGTGAGCCTTTGAGGCTCACCGCCAGGTGTCACAGCTCCTGCCTGAGGGAGGTATTAGCATCTCCACCCAGTGCAGGCTTTGTTACTGGCCTCAGAGTGACAAAGGCACTCTCCCCATGGGGCCAGCAACATGTCTCTGGTGTGGCAGGCTGCTGGAACTAGTCAGCCTACACAGACAGTCGGTTACGTTTCAGGGGGCACCTCTAAGGTGCCCTCTGGGGTGTATTTTGCAATAAAATGTACACTGGCATCAGTGTGCATTTATTGTGCTGAGAAGTTTGATACCAAACTTCCCAGTTTTCAGTGTAGCCATTATGGTGCTGTGGAGTTCGTGTTTGACAGACTCCCAGACCATATACTCTTATGGCTACCCTGCACTTACAATGTCTAAGGTTTTGTTTAGACACTGTAGGGGTACCATGCTCATGCACTGGTACCCTCACCTATGGTATAGTGCACCCTGCCTTAGGGCTGTAAGGCCTGCTAGAGGGGTGTCTTACCTATACTGCATAGGCAGTGAGAGGCTGGCATGGCACCCTGAGGGGAGTGCCATGTCGACTTACTCGTTTTGTCCTCACTAGCACACACAAGCTGGCAAGCAGTGTGTCTGTGCTGAGTGAGAGGTCTCCAGGGTGGCATAAGACATGCTGCAGCCCTTAGAGACCTTCCTTGGCATCAGGGCCCTTGGTACCAGAAGTACCAGTTACAAGGGACTTATCTGGATGCCAGGGTCTGCCAATTGTGGATACAAAAGTATAGGTTAGGGAAAGAACACTGGTGCTGGGGCCTGGTTAGCAGGCCTCAGCACACTTTCAATTGTAAACATAGCATCAGCAAAGGCAAAAAGTCAGGGGGCAACCATGCCAAGGAGGCATTTCCTTACACAACCCCCCCCCCCAAACGAAAGAGGATGAGACTAACCTTTCCCAAGAGAGTCTTCATTTTCTAAGTGGAAGAACCTGGAAAGGCCATCTGCATTGGCATGGGCAGTCCCAGGTCTGTGTTCCACTATAAAGTCCATTCCCTGTAGGGAGATGGACCACCTCAACAGTTTAGGATTTTCACCTTTCATTTGCATCAGCCATTTGAGAGGTCTGTGGTCAGTTTGAACTAGGAAGTGAGTCCCAAAGAGGTATGGTCTCAGCTTCTTCAGGGACCAAACCACAGCAAAGGCCTCCCTCTCAATGGCACTCCAACGCTGCTCCCTGGGGAGTAACCTCCTGCTAATGAAAGCAACAGGCTGGTCAAGGCCATCATCATTGGTTTGGGACAAAACTGCCCCTATCCCATGTTCAGAGGCATCTGTCTGCACAATGAACTGCTTAGAATAATCTGGAGCTTTTAGAACTGGTGCTGAGCACATTGCTTGTTTCAGGGTGTCAAAGGCCTGTTGGCATTCCACAGTCCAGTTCACTTTCTTGGGCATTTTCTTGGAGGTGAGTTCAGTGAGGGCTGTCACAATGGATCCATATCCCTTCACAAACCTCCTGTAATACCCAGTCAAGCCAAGGAATGCCCTGACTTGAGTCTGGGTTTTTGGAGCTACCCAGTCCAGAATAGTCTGGATCTTGGGTTGGAGTGGCTGAACTTGGCCTCCACCTACAAGGTGGCCCAAGTAAACCACAGTTCCCTGCCCTATCTGGCATTTGGATGCCTTGATAGAGAGGCCTGCAGATTGCAGAGCCTTCAAAACCTTCTTCAGGTGGACCAGGTGATCCTGCCAGGTGGAGCTAAAGACAGCAATATCATCAAGATAAGCTGTGCTAAAGGACTCCAAGCCAGCAAGGACTTGATTCACCAACCTTTGGAAGGTGGCAGGGGCATTCTTTAAACCAAAGGGCATAACAGTAAACTGATAATGCCCATCAGGTGTGGAGAATGCTGTTTTCTCTTTTGCTCCAGGTGCCATTTTTATTTGCCAGTACCCTGCTGTCAAGTCAAAGGTACTTAGGAATTTGGCAGCACCCAATTTATCTATGAGCTCATCAGCTCTAGGAATTGGATGAGCATCTGTCTTGGTGACAGAATTGAGCCCTCTGTAGTCCACACAAAACCTCATCTCTTTCTTTCCATCTTTGGTGTGAGGTTTGGGGACTAAGACCACTGGGCTAGCCCAGGGGCTGTCAGAGCGCTCAATTACTCCCAATTCCAGCATCTTGTGGACTTCCACCTTGATGCTTTCCTTAACATGGTCAGACTGTCTAAAGATTTTGTTCTTGACAGGCATGCTGTCTCCTGTGTCCACATCATGGGTACACAGGTGTGTCTGACCAGGGGTTAAGGAGAAGAGTTCAGGAAACTGTTGTAGGACTCTCCTACAATCAGCTTGCTGTTGGCCAGAGAGGGTGTCTGAGTAGATCACTCCATCTACGGAGCCATCTTTTGGGTCTGATGACAGAAGATCAGGGAGAGGTTCACTCTCTGCCTCCTGATCCTCATCTGTTACCATCAACAGATTTACATCAGCCCTGTCATGGAAGAGCTTCAGGCGGTTCACATGGATCACCCTCTTGGGGCTCCTGCTTGTGCCCAGGTCCACCAGGTAGGTGACCTGACTCTTCCTTTCTAGCACTGGGTAAGGGCCACTCCATTTGTCCTGGAGTGCCCTGGGAGCCACAGGCTCCAGAACCCAGACTTTCTGCCCTGGTTGGAACTCAACCAGTGCAGCCTTTTGGTCATACCAAAACTTCTGGAGCTGTTGGCTGGCCTCAAGGTTTTTGGTTGCCTTTTCCATGTACTCTGCCATTCTAGAGCGAAGGCCAAGTACATAGTCCACTATGTCTTGTTTAGGCTCATGAAGAGGTCTCTCCCAGCCTTCTTTAACAAGAGCAAGTGGTCCCCTTACAGGATGACCAAACAGAAGTTCAAAGGGAGAGAATCCTACTCCCTTCTGTGGCACCTCCCTGTAAGCGAAAAGCAGACATGGCAGGAGGACATCCCATCTCCTTTTGAGTTTTTCTGGGAGCCCCATGATCATGCCCTTTAATGTCTTGTTGAATCTCTCAACTAAGCCATTAGTTTGTGGATGGTAAGGTGTAGTGAATTTATAAGTCACTCCACACTCATTCCACATATGTTTCAGGTATGCTGACATGAAGTTGGTACCTCTGTCAGACACCACCTCCTTAGGGAAACCCACTCTGGTAAAGATACCAATGAGGGCCTTGGCTACTGCAGGGGCAGTAGTCGACCTAAGGGGAATAGCTTCAGGATACCTGGTAGCATGATCCACTACTACCAGGATATACATATTTCCTGAGGCTGTGGGAGGTTCTAGTGGACCAACTATGTCCACACCCACTCTTTCAAAGGGAACCCCCACCACTGGAAGTGGAATGAGGGGGGCCTTTGGATGCCCACCTGTCTTACCACTGGCTTGACAGGTGGGGCAGGAGAGGCAAAACTCCTTAACCATGTTGGACATATTGGGCCAGTAGAAGTGGTTGACTAGCCTCTCCCACGTCTTGGTTTGTCCCAAATGTCCAGCAAGGGGAATGTCATGGGCCAATGTTAGGATGAACTCTCTGAACAGCTGAGGCACTACCACTCTCCTAGTGGCTCCAGGTTTGGGGTCTCTGGCCTCAGTGTACAGGAGTCCATCTTCCCAATAGACCCTATGTGTTCCATTTTTCTTGCCCTTGGACTCTTCAGCAGCTTGCTGCCTAAGGCCTTCAAGAGAGGGACAGGTTTCTTGTCCCTTACACAGCTCCTCCCTTGAGGGTCCCCCTGGGCCTAAGAGCTCGACCTGATAAGGTTCAAGCTCCAAAGGCTCAGTTCCCTCAGAGGGCAGAACTTCTTCCTGAGAAGAGAGGTTCCCTTTCTTTTGCTGTGTTGCAGTTGGTTTCCCAACTGACTTTCCTGTTCTCTTGGTAGGCTGGGCCATTCTTCCAGACTCCAGCTCTACTTGTTCACCCTGTGCCTTGCATTGTGCTCTTGTTTTCACACACACCAGTTCAGGGATACCCAGCATTGCTGCATGGGTTTTTAGTTCTACCTCAGCCCATGCTGAGGACTCCAGGTCATTTCCAAGCAGACAGTCCACTGGGATATTTGAGGAGACCACCACCTGTTTCAGGCCATTGACCCCTCCCCATTCTAAAGTAACCATTGCCATGGGATGTACTTTTCTCTGATTGTCAGCGTTGGTGACTGTGTAAGTTTTTCCAGTCAGGTATTGGCCAGGGGAAACCAGTTTCTCTGTCACCATGGTGACACTGGCACCTGTATCCCTCAGGCCCTCTATTCTAGTCCCATTAATTAAGAGTTGCTGTCTGTATTTTTGCATGTTAGGCGGCCAGACAGCTAGTGTGGCTAAATCCACCCCACCCTCAGAAACTAGAGTAGCTTCAGTGTGGACCCTGATTTGCTCTGGGCACACTGTTGATCCCACTTGGAGACTAGCCATACCAGTGTTACCTGGATGGGAGTTTGGAGTGGAACCTTTCTTGGGACAGGCCTTGTCTCCAGTTTGGTGTCCATGCTGTTTACAGCTATGACACCAGGCCTTTTTGGGATCAAAGTTTTTACCCTTGTACCCATTGTTTTGTGAAGAGGCTCTGGGCCCACCCTCCTGTGCAGGTTTTTGGGGGCCTGTAGAAGACTCTTTACTATTTTTAGTTTTGGTTGTCTCATCACCCTTCCCCTGGGGAGTCTTTGTGACCCCTTTCTTTTGGTCACCCCCTGTTGAAGTCTTGGACACCCTTGTCTTGACCCAATGGTCCGCCTTCTTTCCCAATTCTTGGGGAGAAATTGGTCCTAGGTCTACCAGATGCTGATGCAGTTTATCATTGAAACAATTACTTAACAGGTGTTCTTTCACAAATAAATTGTACAGCCCATCATAATTACTTACACCACTGCCTTGAATCCAACCATCTAGTGTTTTCACTGAGTAGTCTACAAAGTCAACCCAGGTCTGGCTCGAGGATTTTTGAGCCCCCCTGAATCTAATCCTATACTCCTCAGTGGAGAATCCAAAGCCCTCAATCAGGGTACCCTTCATGAGGTCATAAGATTCTGCATCTTGTCCAGAGAGTGTGAGGAGTCTATCCCTACACTTTCCTGTGAACATTTCCCAAAGGAGAGCACCCCAGTGAGATTTGTTCACTTTTCTGGTTACACAAGCCCTCTCAAAAGCTGTGAACCATTTGGTGATGTCATCACCATCTTCATATTTAGTTACAATCCCTTTAGGGATTTTCAACATGTCAGGAGAATCTCTGACCCTATTTATGTTGCTGCCACCATTGATGGGTCCTAGGCCCATCTCTTGTCTTTCCCTCTCTATGGCTAGGATCTGTCTTTCCAAAGCCAATCTTTTGGCCATCCTGGCTAACTGGATGTCCTCTTCACTGGAGTTATCTTCAGTGATTTCAGAGGTGTTGGTCTCTCCTGTGAGGGAACCAGCATCTCTGACTATTATTGTTGGAGTCAGGGTTTGAGGGACCCTGTTCTCCCTAGATAGGACTGGTAGGGGGGAATTTTCCTCCAAGTCACTATCCTCTTCCTCTGAGTTGCCACCCTCAGAGGGGTTGGCCTTTTCAAACTCTGCCAAAAGCTCCTGGAGCTGTATTTTGGTAGGTTTGGGGCCCATTGTTATTTTCTTTATTTTACAGAGTGACCTTAGCTCCCTCATCTTAAGATGGAGGTAAGGTGTGGTGTCGAGTTCCACCACAGTCACATCTGTGCTAGACATTTTGCTTCTAAAAGTTGGAATACTTTTTAAGAATCTAAAACTGGTTCTAGAATCTAATTCAAACTTTTACAAACTTTTAAACTCTAAAAGAAATGCTATACAGGATCTAACACAAGGCCCTAGCAGGTCTTTTAAGAATTTAGAAAACTTTTCAAATTGCAAAAAAATCAATTTCTAATGACAATTTTGGAATTTGTCGTGTGATCAGGTATTGGCTGAGTAGTCCAGCAAATGCAAAGTCTTGTACCCCACCGCTGATCCACCAATGTAGGAAGTTGGCTCTGTATGTGCTATTTCAAAGTAAGGAATAGCATGCACAGAGTCCAAGGGTTCCCCTCAGAGGTAAAATAGTGGTAAAAATAGATAATACTAATGCTCTATTTTGTGGTAGTGTGGTCGAGCAGTAGGCTTATCCAAGGAGTAGTGTTAAGCATTTGCTGTACATACACATAGACAATAAATGAGGTACACACACACTCAGAGACAAATCCAGCCAATAGGTTTTGTTATAGAAAAATATCTTTTCTTAGTTTATTTTAAGAACCACAGGTTCAAATTTAACATGTAATATCTTGTTTGAAAGGTATTGCAGGTAAGTACATTAGGAACTTTGAATCATTTCAATTGCATGTATACTTTTCAAGTTATTGACAAATAGCTATTTCAAAAGTGGACACAGTGCAATTTTCACAGTTCCTGGGGGAGGTAAGTTTTTGTTAGTTTTACCAGGTAAGCAAGACACCCACAGGGTTCAGTTCTTGGTCCAAGGTAGCCCACCGGTGGGGGTTCAGAGCAACCCCAAAGTCACCACACCAGCAGCTCAGGGCCGGTCAGGTGCAGAGTTCAAAGCGGTGCCCAAAACGCATAGGCTAGAATGGAGAGAAGGGGGTGCCCCGGTTCCGGTCTGCTTGCAGGTAAGTACCCGCGTCTTCGGAGGGCAGACCAGGGGGGTTTTGTAGGGCACCGGGGGGGACACAAGCCCACACAGAAATTTCACCCTCAGCAGCGCGGGGGCGGCCGGGTGCAGTGTAGAAACAAGCGTCGGGTTTTCAATGTTAGTCTATGAGAGATCTCGGGATCTCTTCAGTGCTGCAGGCAGGCAAGGGGGGGATTCCTCGGGGAAACCTCCACTTGGGCAAGGGAGAGGGACTCCTGGGGGTCACTTCTCCAGTGAAAGTCCGGTCCTTCAGGTCCTGGGGGCTGCGGGTGCAGGGTCTCTCCCAGGCGTCGGGACTTAGGATTCAAAGAGTCGCGGTCAGGGGAAGCCTCGGGATTCCCTCTGCAGGCGGTGCTGTGGGGGCTCAGGGGGGACAGGTTTTGGTACTCACAGTCTTAGAGTAGTCCTGGGGTCCCTCCTGAGGTGTTGGATCTCCACCAGCCGAGTCGGGGTCGCCGGGTGCAGTGTTGCAAGTCTCACGCTTCTTGCAGGGAGCTTGCAGGGTTCTTTCAAAGCTGCCGGAAACAAAGTTGCAGCCTTTCTTGGAGCAGGTCCGCTGTCCTCGGGAGTCTCCTGTCTTTTCGAAGCAGGGGCAGTCCTCAGAGGATGTCGAGGTCGCTGGTCCCTTTGGAAGGCGTCGCTGGCGCAGGATCTTTGGAAGGCAGGAGACAGGCCGGTGAGTTTCTGGAGCCAAGGCAGTTGTCGTCTTCTGGTCTTCCTCTGATGGGGTTTTCAGCTAGGCAGTCCTTCTTCTTGTAGTTGCAGGAATCTAATTTTCTAGGGTTCAGGGTAGCCCTTAAATACTAAATTTAAGGGCGTGTTTAGGTCTGGGGGGTTAGTAGCCAATGGCTACTAGCCCTGAGGGTGGGTACACCCTCTTTGTGCCTCCTCCCAAGGGGAGGGGGTCACAATCCTAACCCTATTGGGGGAATCCTCCATCTGCAAGATGGAGGATTTCTAAAAGTTAGAGTCACCTCAGCTCAGGACACCTTAGGGGCTGTCCTGACTGGCCAGTGACTCCTCCTTGTTGCTTTCTTTGTTCCCTCCAGCCTTGCCGCCAAAAGTGGGGGCCGTGGCCGGAGGGGGCGGGCAACTCCACTAAGCTGGAGTGCCCTGCTGGGCTGTGACAAAGGGGTGAGCCTTTGAGGCTCACCGCCAGGTGTCACAGCTCCTGCCTGGGGGAGGTGTTAGCATCTCCACCCAGTGCAGGCTTTGTTACTGGCCTCAGAGTGACAAAGGCACTCTCCCCATGGGGCCAACAACATGTCTCTGGTGTGGCAGGCTGCTGGAACTAGTCAGCCTACACAGACAGTCGGTTAAGTTTCAGGGGGCACCTCTAAGGTGCCCTCTGGGGTGTATTTTGCAATAAAATGTACACTGGCATCAGTGTGCATTAATTGTGCTGAGAAGTTTGATACCAAACTTCCCAGTTTTCAGTGTAGCCATTATGGTGCTGTGGAGTTCGTGTTTGACAGACTCCCAGACCATATACTCTTATGGCTACCCTGCACTTACAATGTCTAAGGTTTTGTTTAGACACTGTAGGGGTACCATGCTCATGCACTGGTACCCTCACCTATGGTATAGTGCACCCTGCCTTAGGGCTGTAAGGCCTGCTAGAGGGGTGTCTTACCTATACTGCATAGGCAGTGAGAGGCTGGCATGGCACCCTGAGGGGAGTGCCATGTCGACTTACTCGTTTTGTCCTCACTAGCACACACAAGCTGGCAAGCAGTGTGTCTGTGCTGAGTGAGAGGTCTCCAGGGTGGCATAAGACATGCTGCAGCCCTTAGAGACCTTCCTTGGCATCAGGGCCCTTGGTACCAGAAGTACCAGTTACAAGGGACTTATCTGGATGCCAGGGTCTGCCAATTGTGGATACAAAAGTACAGGTTAGGGAAAGAACACTGGTGCTGGGGCCTGGTTAGCAGGCCTCAGCACACTTTCAATTGTAAACATAGCATCAGCAAAGGCAAAAAGTCAGGGGGCAACCATGCCAAGGAGGCATTTCCTTACACAACCTCTTCACTGATAACCACTAACAGCATCTGCGTGCTCTCCATCACTAACATCTACACTCTCCTTCATTAACAACCTCTTCACTGATAAATACTAACAGCATCTCCTCCCTCTTGCCACTGACAGACCCTGCACTCTTCTTGCCTATCAGTGTTTGCACTCCGACCCTTGCTGCCAAGACGCTGCAATTTTCAGTGACCGTGTTTGCTCTCTGACCGATCCAGCACTCTTCGCTGACCGCAACTACTCTCACTCCCTCGTTGACACTGACTCCTCTGACTGCCTCTATAGTCTCTCCCTCTGAGAGACCCCACACACTTCTTTTCTGACAGCATTTGTATTCACCCCTCCTTTAACAACCCAGCACTCTCTTCCTCGCTCTATCTGCACTCTCTTCCTCACTGTGTCTGCACTCCCTCCTCCTCGCTGTATCCGCCCACTCACTCTCATGGACAGATGCTGCAGTCTCCTCCTCACTGACCACATGTACACTCTCGCCCTCACCAGCAGACCTTGTTCTGTTTGTCAGTGACGGTAGCTGCACTCTCAATGATAGTGGCAGACACTGCACTGTCTCCCTCACAGACAGATGCTTCCGTCTTACCCTCACTGACAGCGACTATGCTGTGTTCCTCACCGATAGATGCTGCTGTCTCAGGATTACTGACCCCATCTACGCTCTCTCGCTTATTGAGAGACCACAGCTCTGATCTCTCCCTCACTGAAGAACTGCAGTCTTCTTCACTGACAGCATCTAAACGTTCAACCTCACTCACTCCTCTACTTTCTGCTTCATTGACAGCATCCACCCTCACTGCATACGCTGCTCCTTTCCTCAGTGATTGCATCTGCACTCTGCCCCTCACTGACACTCTACACTCCTCTTCACTCTCAGCACTTACAGCATCTGCACCGTCTCCTTCACCGACAGACCCTCACTCTCCTGCGCTAACAGCATCTGCACCGTCTCCTTCACCGACAGACCCTCTCTCTTCTTCATTCACAGCATCTGCACCGTCTCCTTCACCGACAGACCCTCACTCTTCTTCACTTACAGCATCTGCACCGTCTCCTTCACCGACAGTCCCTCTCTCTTCTTCACTCACAGCATCTGCCCCGTCTCCTTCACCGACAGACCCTCACTCTCCTGCGCTAACAGCATCTGCACCATCTCCTTCACCGACAGACCCTCGCTCTTCTTCCCTTACAGCATCTGCACCGTCTCCTTCACCGACAGACCCTCACTCTTCTTCACTCACAGCATCTGCCCCGTCTCCTTCACCGACAGACCCTAACTCTCCTGCACTAACAGCATCTGCACCATCTCCTTCACCGACAAACCCTCACTCTTATTCACTTACAGCATCTGCACCTTATCCTTCACCGACAGACCCTCACTCTCCTGCGCTAACAGTATCTGCACCGTCTTCTTCACCGACATACCCTCACTCTCCAGCGCTAACAGCATCTGCACCATCTCCTTTACCGACCAACCCTCACTCTTCTTCACTCACAGCATCTGCACCGTCTCCTTCATCGACAGACCATCCCTCTTCTTCACTCACAGCACCTGCACGGTCTCCTTCACCGACAGACCCTCACTCTTCTTCACTTACAGCATCTGCACCGTCTCCTTCACCGACAGACCCTCACTCTCCTGCGCTAACAGCATCTGCAACGTCTTTCACCGACAGACCCTCACTCTCCTGCGCTAACAGCATCTGCACCATCTCCTTCACCAACAGATCCTCACTCTTCTTCACTTACAGCATCTGCACCTTCTCCTTCACCGACAGACCCTCACTCTCCTGCGCTAACAGCATCTGCACCGTCTCCTTCACCAACAGACCCTCACTCTCCAGCGCTAACAGCATCTGCACCGTCTCCTTCACCAACAGACCCTCACTCTCCTGCGCTAACAGCATCTGCACCGTCTCCTTCACCAACAGACCCTCACTCTCCTGCGCTAACAGCATCTGCACCATCACCTTCACCGACAGACCCTCACTCTTCTTCACTCACAGCATCTGCACCGTCTCCTTCACTGACAGACCCTCACTCTTCTTCCCTTACAGCATCTGCACCGTATCCTTCACCGACAGACACTCACTCTTCTTCACTTACAGCATCTGCACCGTATCCTTCACCGACAGACCCTCACTCTCCTGCGCTAACAGCATCTGCACCGTGTCCTTCAAGACAGACCCTCACTCTCCTGCGCTAACAGCATCTGCACTGTCTTCTTCAACGACAGGCCCTTGCTCTTCTTCCCTTACAGCATCAGCACCGTCTCCTTCACCAACAGACCCTCACTCTTCTTCCCTTACAGCATCTGCACCGTCTCCTTCACCAACAGACCCTCACTCTTCTTCCCTTACAGCATCTGCACCGTCTCCTTCACCGACACTCTCACTCTCCTGCGCTTACAGCATCTGCACCGTCTCCTTCAACGACAGACCCTTGCTCTTCTTCACTCACAGCATGTGCACTGTGTCCTTCACCGACAGACCCTCACTCTCCTGCGCTAACAGCATCTGCACCGTCTCCTTCACCAACAGACCCTCACTCTCCAGCGCTAACAGTATCTGCACGTCTCCTTCACCGACAGACCCTCACTCTCCAGCGCTAACAGCATCTGCACGTCTCCTTCACCGACAGACCCTCACTCTTCTTCACTCACAGCATCTGCACTGTCTCCTTCACCGACAGACCCTCACTCTCCTGCGCTAACAGCATCTGCACCGTCTCCTTCACAGACAGACCCTCGCTCTTCTTCCCTTACAGCACCTGCACCGTCTCCTTCACCGACAGACCCTCACTCTTCTTCACTCTCAGCATCTGCACCATCTCCTTCACCGACAGACCCTCACTCTTCTTCACTTACAGCATCTGCACCTTCTCCTTCACCGACAGACCCTCACTCTCCTGCGCTAACAGCATCTGCACCGTCTCCTTTACCGACCCTCACTCTTCTTCCCTTGCAGCATCTGCACCGCCTCCTTCACCGACAGACCCTCACTCTCCAGCGCTAACAGCATGCACACCCTACGTTAATGATACACTAACATCACCTGTACTCTCTCCTTCACTGACAACGCGTGCAAGCTCCCTCACAAACAGCCGGCGTACTCCCTCCCTTACTGACTGTATCTGCACTTTCCCACTCACTAAACATCTTTAATCTCTCCCTCGATGAGAGACTCTTTACACTCTCACTGAGAGGATCTGGACTCTCACCAGCAGCATCTGCACTCTTCTTCCCTGGTAGGAACTGACCACACTCCCTCACTGACCGAGCATTCACTCTTCTTCCCTGACATCATTTCTGCTTCTTCTCTCACCACAGACAGCCGGTCACACACTTGCTGACAGCCTCTGCACTCAGTCACGTACAGTTCCTGAATGCTCTCACTCTGTCACTGCCTCTGTAAGCTCCTCTGACCTTTATTCTCACTTACAGCCTTTATACCGTGTTACTGACCATTATGCATTTTGCCTCGCAGACTGACCGTGCACTCACCCACTCCCTCACATCCTCTGTATGCTGCACTCCGAGAGCCTCTGTACTCTCTGCAGGCCTCTGAAGGGTCCCTCTCTGCCAGCTTGTGCACTCCCTCTGTACCTGTTCTCCCTAATAGTCTCTGCGCTGTATCACTGACATTCCCTAAGCTCATTCTCCCGAACTCATCTACACACGCTCTAACGACAGCCTTTGCATTAACTCCTATTAATGGCCCGTGCATTATAGCACTGACAGTTCGTTAGGTCTGGTACTAGCCAAGACCTTTCAATTTTACAAAAATGACATGTATCAATCTACTTAGTTATAGGGCTTTCAACCAGCTCTCGTTAGTCATTGGTCTGTTGTGTTGTTCACATTTTGCTTACACCACTGCAGCATACATGACGTGGCAGTGGGTCAGTCTACTTAAGCCACTGGCTATCTTTGTTTTGAGTTGCTATATTTTGCTCTTTCACAAGGAGCACATCCACACAATTGATAATTCCCTTTATTGCCAGTATATGTATTCTTATTCAAACATATTATTTTGCATTTCACATATTTATACATGTCAATCCGGTGTAACACTTACATTATTTTGTCTCCATCAATATTCATAAAAGGAACACAGCTCGGAGCACTCTTGGGCTTTACCAATCATTTATTTCAAGTTTAAACAGCAGACACGTTTCAGCATTATTATATGCCTTTCTCAATGCTAGAAAAACATTTCACATCACATGATGTCCTTTTAAATCCGGCTTGGTTGCCTCCCATTGGAAGTTCCGTAGTGTTGACGTAATCACCATTTCAAAGTCGTCATTTATTTAAAGGCATGCCGTTTTTTAAGATGTAATTCTTAAGATGTGAAATTGTTTTAAAAAAATAAAATAAAGATTTTATGCCCCACGTAACCGCACTTGCCTTGTTAATCTCATTACATTATTTTGTCATATAACCTGTTTGTGAAGGACCAGTCATATACACACAACCAAATCTCTTCATAACTTGGATGGTCGACAAAACTTTCAAAATCTCTTAAGCGTGCAGGATTTTAGTTAAACTCACCATTATTTGAAAAGGAGAACAGAACAAACAGCACTCCCACCCAAACCCCACCCACAAAAACACCACCGAGACAGTACAATTGTCATCCAAGTTAGTTGAAGACACCAAGAGTATGATAAGTGTCCCAACCAATACCAGAACTAACAAATAGTAGATTATGCCAATTAACATGGTCAGGAGATTGACAAGGATAGTAAAGTAAGGGGGTTATTACAACTTTGGAGGAGGTGTTAATCCGTCCCAAAAGTGACGGATATACCACCAGCCGTATTACGAGTTCCATAGGATATAATGGACTCGTAATACGGCTGGTGGTATATCCGTCACTTTACCGTCACTTTTGGGATGGATTAACACCTCCTCCAAAGTTGTAATAACCCACCAAAGTGTTCAGAACACACTTTAACATATTGAATATTTAGGGTCTTTCTTGTATTCCTGCCTTAAACTGCTCCAGCAATGTGTCCCATAGCATGGCTATTGGATGCTTGCGTAGCCCCCTATAGTCTCCGCTCCTCAAAGCCAAATTCTTGCTGGATCCCCAATGACAAACTTCCTCGTGCCAGCTCTGTTCCGTGGGAGGAACAGGCGACTTCCAACGACAAGTTATTTTTCATTTAGCAAGGACAAGAGCCAAGTCCACAAATAGGGATTCAGCCAAGGAATATTTAGGACAAGGATATAATCCTAGTATGCAGTATTCCATAATGCCCCAGTAGGTGTATTCAGTAAGGCTACGGAGCATGTCGTGGACTCCTGGCCAATAACAAGATATCTTATATGAAGGAGATCAGTGTCTGATGTGTGGCATCTTGGACAATTGGAAGCAGCCACAGGGAAAATCTTTTGTAGTGCTAAAGAAGTCAAATATTCTCTTTAATAGTGAATACTGAATATGCTTAAACCGGGTGTTGCGAGGTATCTTGCTTGGGTCGTCTAGAAGAAACTGCCACTCCCTGTCATGAAGTGGGCGATCTAAATCAGCCTCCCACTGGTCTCTGAGAGCTGTCAGCCTAACATATAGATGGGAACCCAGTCCTTTGTATAGCCACTTAATCAAGTGCCTCCCCATGTCCATTTCATAAAGTGCCTGCACTAGTGCATGTGTGCCCGGTTCCACTCCTGTGGGGACCAATGATGACGTTTATACCAAAGTTTGGTGGCTTACGTAAGGAATAAAGCCCCAGGTAGATCATGCAATTGAATAAAATTGTGATGCAAAACCAACACACCCTCCTCAAATAGGCTGTCAATTACAGAGACACCAGCAGCCTCCCAGTGCACCACCTTAGCAGATGTAAGAGTACTCCTAGGAGTGGGTAGGCCACATAATGGGGTGTTTGGGACATAAGCGGGCATGGTGCGTGTGATACAGAGTGCAGTATTCCAATACCGAATGGCCACATAGTGGGGTAAAAGTATGGCGGATGGATGGGGGGGGTGTACTTCACGGCAGGAACAACGATTGCAAGCTCCCAGTGTTTAGTTTGGTGTGCGTATAACCTATTTCCTATAAATGTATTCCGGAAAACCAATAAGAAAGCCACTGTAACTGAGATGCGCGGCAATAAGACTGAAAATCAGGAGCACCAACTCACTGCTGCTTGTTGGTAGCTGCAACTTACGAAGACCAATGCGGTGACAGCCAGGGCCACAAATGAGGTGGATAAAAAGAGTCCAAGGTTATGAAAATATGTTGTAGAATCACTATTGGGAGATTAGTGAATTAATGTAACAATTTAGGGAGCATCACCATTTTGGCAAGGGCCATCCTGCCCATCACCATTAAGGATAAGGTGACCCACAATTTTATTTGGGCTCTCAGTGCTGAAACGGCCTTAAGCAGGTTCCCTTCAAGAAGATCCGTGAGGAAGCAATATACCTAAATATCTAAAGTTGTGGTGTGGTAACGGGACCACAAGCTCACCAAAGGGGGGATGCTATCCCATGGTGCACCCCCGCCCACCAAAAAGAAAATGCATATGACTTGACGTGGCTCACACACCAGATCACACCAAATTTATGAAGTATGTTAGACATAGGGGTAAGGCCCCTACCGAGATTGCAGGTGTATATAAGTATGTAATCCGTATACAAGGAAACCGAATGTGATTGAGGCCCATACAAAATAGCCCAACCCTTTGCTTGATGAATTTTCTTGCCAGGGGTTTCATTGCCAACATAAATAGTAAAGGCGACAGTGGACAACCCTGACGTGTACCATGGGAAATTGTATATTGCAAGGAGATATGTGAGCCCGTTTTGGCACAAGCCATTAGATTGGCGTAAAGTACCTTGACCATGTAATGAAGGCATTAGGAATGCCAAACATTTCCAACACTGTGAATAAGTACTCCCAGTCGAAAGAGTCAAACGGGGGCCTGGCTTAAGCAGAGATGTGACCAGTGCCTGAGTACTTGGTGGTAAAGCACTAACTTCTGAGGAAGCCTTACAGCGCTTCTCCAAACAAGGAACCAGGCAGGTAGCAAAGGTAAAATAAAATTCAATAGGTAGACCAGCAACACCTTGTGTTTTATTACACCCTATACCCCGAATAACAGTGCGCAGTTCCTCTCCTGTAATAGGAGATACCAAGGCCGCATAACCTGCATCTGAGATTTGTGGGAGTCTCATGGCTCAGAAAATCATCTCTGTGTGGGAGTGGCTGCGGGTTAGCCCTGGTATATGCGTGCATAATAAGAAGGTGTGTGTTAGTCTATGTAATTCAGGATAAACTAGGCATGGGAGACAACTGGTTGAATCATACAGCAAGAAGAGTACCAGCCCTATTTCCCTCGGCATGTATCTTTTGCGTGTATGTTTTGTAGTCAAGAATATGTCTTTGTTTTAGGATTTCTGCATGTTATAGCCAACTGGCTTGTAGGGCTGGCTGATGTGTGGGGTCATGTGTTGTCTCCTGTTTGAGTGTTCCCATTTGCATCTCTGTTTTGTAGGTTTCGGAGAAAGGACTGTCAAACCCCTGTGGCAGTTGCTATTAAAATCCCTCTAATCACAACTTTAAATGCCTCCCATTCCAAAAATAGTGTAGAGGGCCATGCCTTCTTTCTCACTGAAATAGGTGTTGATCGCAGTACCCAGTGTCTCTTTAAATGCAGCATCTTCCAACAATGTCAGTAGCATGTGCCATGTGGGTATAGGCTTAGGGACTCTGCTCTAGGACAGGAGCACCTGCAGCTGGCTATGATCGGAGAAGGTTTTCCCCAGGTATGTTGCTCTAGAGAAACCTCCAACCATTTTGACTGTTCAAGAATACGGTCCAGTCGTGCATGCAGAGAAGAAGGAATGTTCCCACATACCAACATTATAGGCCCTCTAGATATCGATCAGGGACCAATGTAACAACCAGTTTGCAAGGGACTTGGCTTGTTTAGCTGAATTAGTGTTGGGTGGTGGGGGGTGGGAGATGTCGAAGTTGGCATCCAGGGCACCATTGAAATCACCCAGAAACCAGGGCAGGTGCGGCCACTCTGACAAGGCAGTGGATGCCCTCTGTAAGAAAGCATCTTGTTCAGTAGTTGGTGCATGGCCACGCCCCAGAATTACCATGCTTCCATCCAGCAAACCATGAACTAGGTCATAATGTCCCTGAGTATCTATTTTAGTGGCCTGTGCTTCAAATGGAACTCCAGCCCTTATCCAGAGTACCGTCCCACAGGTGAATCCTGAATATGTTGTTACAAATAATTGCACTTACCATTTCACACACAGCTTTACCGCCTCAGGGGTAGAAAAGTGGGTCTCCTGTAAAGATACTAATTAGCGTTTGTGTGGTGTAGTTGTGCTAAAATCCTATGCCGTTTATGGATCAACTCAAGTCCCCTGACATTCCAGGTCAGTACCTGGTATTGCTGTAAAATTGTATCCATCATACTATCCTAGAATAATCTATAGCTGTGGGGACAGTGCCAGTTTGGGGAAGACTACAGAATGCTTGGTGTCTCATCTGGTGTCAAAATAAACAGTTCCCCAGTACTAGACCCAACAAGAAAATCATGTTCGACCAAACAAACCTTAACCAACTAAACATGAGAGACAGTTAAACTAGCTTGCGCTTGCTTTATTGTGGGGAGTGGGGTCCAAGTGGAGTTGGTGGACGTCCCGCAATGGTAGGGAACAATAAGTACAAACATCCCAACATGACTACCCACAAGCCCCAATTAAATACAACTTTAAGAATACATGAATGTCGGGGCGTGGCCAAGGTCTGTAACATGGCGGACGCTTAATGTTTCAGCTCCGAAGGGGCCGGCAGCAAAACTCCGTGTAAACGCGCCAGCCCGGGCCGCCTGAGCACGGAGCCCGAGTGCCGTGCGGCTGACCGGCGGGCGGCGCGACTGAGCCACCACGGCGGGCCCGACCAGTGCCGTGAGCCGCCCGGTGCTGTCCGGACTGAGAGGAGGCTTGCGGCCCCTCCTCTCCCTCAAAGCCGCGGCCTCGTGTAGGAAGGCAGGCTGCAGCTGGAACAGGATGAGCGGTCGGCGTGAGGCGGCGGCGGCCGCCGCCGCCGATGCCGATGCCGATGATTCCGGTGACTGGACTGCGGGACCCAGTGTGCCGGTGGGAGTCCTGCTGAGACCTCTCCCCGTCTTCACAGGGGCCAGCCCGAGAACATTGACTTGGGCCCAAGTGAAGCATCGGAGTACCGCGGTGGTGGAGCAGCCGGTGTGCCCTCCAGAAGTGACCACCTGGGGAGCCATTGGGGGGGTACGTGACCCCCTATTTCACACCTCAGAAGAGGCGCAGCCAGCTCGGAGCCCCTAACTGTTGGACAACTTGGGGGGAACCACAGACTTCCCGGTCATCCTGGGGCACCGCTGGCCATCGAGTGTGGACATCGTGCAAGCACGCAAGAGCGACCACGGGCGCAGAGGAACCATTGGTGAAGAGGTGGGTGCCCTGTGCGGGGGGCGGCTGGGCCCCGGCTGTGGCGCGTGCCTGAATCCGGCTGGTGGGGAGTGCCCCGTTAGCGGGAGTTGACAGAGGTGCCGGTACAGCCGCAGGCGGAGATCGGCCACAGTAGAGCCCCGTCCCCCTGGAACTGAACACCGGGCGTGGCCGGTGGAGCGCCTGGAGCTTGGCTTGCGGCGCCTGTGAACGGAAGTCAAAGCTGCGGAAAACGAAACAAGGGGGCAGTTTCAATGGTGAATTATACGGTACCACACGGACCGATTGCCTTGCCCTCCCAGGGTACACCCCCTTGTTGGACTGATGCCCCCCAAGGGCCGACACAAGAGCAGAGCCATGGACCCCCTGACCCTGCCCAGGGATGGCGAAGCAGACTCATTGAACCAATCACACACCAAAGTTCAAGACACTCTAGACAAGATACTGGGGGCCATAGAGGACATAAAGTCAACATTGCAACAAGACATCAACCAAGTCGCGATTGAGGTGGGACTCTTGAGAGCTGAACATCATAAACTGGCTGACAGAGTCAAAGAAACGGAAACCACGCTGGTGGACATTGCACCGAGGCAGAAAGTCATGGCGACGGAAGTAACCTCCCTGACTGACAGAGTTGCAAGACTTGAACAACGTGCCGAAGACGCGGAGGGGAGAAATAGGAGGAGCAACGTACGCGTAGTGGGCCTCCCCGAAGGGGCGAACATGGTGGAATTCCTGGAGAAATGGATGAGCACGGTGGTCGCACCGGGATGCCTGACTCCCTACTTCACGCTGGAACGAGCCCACCGCGTACCGTCGAGACCTCTTGCTCCAGGCAGACCTCCCCGTGCTGTAATCGCTAAACTTTTGCACGACAAGGACAGGGATAATCTACTACAGAAAGCCAGAGAGATGGGCCCATTTAAAGTAGCAAATGGGGAAGTGACACTATTCCCGGACTTCACCCTGGAGGTCCAGAACAGGCGAGTCTCATTCCTAGTGGTTAAAAGAGCATTACGAGATGAGGGGATCCAGTACTCGCTCCTATACCCTGCAAGGCTGAGAGTGATCGTAGAGGGAAAGACAACATTCTTCCAGTCCCCGGATGAGGCTTGGGATTGGCTCGAGAGGCGTGGAACCCAAACGGTGCGACCCGCTCAGGGTAGCCCTGGAGCGGGTGGGTCCCGCCGCACCCGAGGGGAAAGAGGTCCAGAGATCGTCCACGGTTAGCACCAACGAAAACACAGAGAGAAACGAGCAGAAGGGCGGCCCTGGAGGCGGCGGCCCGAGTGGGCGGTGAGGTGTCCCCTCGAGGGGCTCTGAAGTAGAGTCTGAAGACACAATGGTGTCTTCTGCCGGGGACTCGGGGAGCCTGTCTGGTGCACCGAAGGTGACCCCGCAAACAGCTGACGAACTCGGATAGCTCGGCTGCGTGGTGTCGTCCGGAGACTTGGCACGCTGAACGAACAAGAGGCCCCTCCGGACCTGGCCGCTCCCCCCCCCTGACTGTATCTCTCGCCCGTCTGGCTAGGCTGGCGAGCATTGCAGTTATGTGTTTGGAAAAGTTGCATTATTGCATAGTTTTTTGGGCTTCCTATAGTTCCGGAGGTGCCCTGGGATTGGGGAGCTGGGGTTTGCCGTTACGAGTTAAATCAGCAGCAGGGGTAGCGAACTCTGACCACAATACAGGAACGAGCACAGGAGGAGGTCAATTAGAATCCCGGGCGCACCAGGCCCCCAATTGTCAGTCTCTAAGAACAGGATGGCAGACTACAATTTCATAACCTGGAATGTCAGGGGGATGGGCACTCCGGCCAAAAGACACAGAATACTATCATTCCTAAAGAGAAGGGGGGTGCAAATAGCAATGCTACAGGAGACCCACCTGGCTCCGGGAGAGGGAGAGAAACTAAGGCGGAGGTGGAGGGGGCAAGTGTTTGCTATGGAGTATTCAGCTTACGCAAGGGGCGCACTGATATGGATTAGAGCGGGAGTCCCCCTGACTATAGAAACCTCGAGCATAGACAAGGAGGGCAGGTTTGTGATACTAGAAGGGAAACTACACGGGACTCCATTAGTCATGAGTTGCATCTATGCCCCTAATCAAGACCAGGTTTCATTTATGACGGGCCTATCACGACTCCTTACCCGCCAACACACGGGGGAGGTACTAATAGGAGGGGACTTCAACGCAGTACTAGATATAGACATGGATAGGTCCACCCCGCCACTACTGGGAGCAACATCAATTAAGATAGCACAGAGCCTGGCCGAGTGGCTGAACGCATGGGGATTAGTGGATGTTTGGCGGGTGCAGCACCCGACCGCCAGGGACTACTCGTATTACTCGGGCCTCCACCGGGTGCATACCAGAATTGACAGGGTGGCCTGCACCCTGGGTCTGGCTCGAGGTGTGACACACTCCGAATACCTTGCCCGCACAATTTCGGATCACAACCCATTGCTGTTGACCCTGAGGGTGACACAGAACAGACCCCCCCATACCATCACGGAGGTTGGCCCCCGCGGCGCTCGAAGATCAGGCGTACAGAGAGGCGCTGTCAGAACACATCGAAATTAACAAGGGGTCCACCCCCTCTAGAGCAGTGGAGTGGGAGACACTCAAGCTGGTAACGAGGGGTTTCTGCCTCAGGCAGTCAGCGGGGGTGAGGAAAACGCTAGAAAGGGAGCTTACTGCCCTAAAGAAGGTCATACACGAGGGGGAACTAAGACAGGGCCTTGCAGCACAAGGGGACGAAGAATATAGCCGTGCCAGCAGGGAACACTCCCAGACTGAAGAAAAGCTCAGATGTCATAACACGCAAAAATACCTGGCATCCCTACAATCAGAGGAGGGGAGATCGGGTAAACTCCTAGCATGGCTGGTGCGCCCGGGTGGGGACAGCGAACCCATCACAAGCGTATTAGACAGAGAGGGAAATTGCAGACATAGCCCAGGCCTCATCAATGACGCATTCAGAGATTATTACACGCACCTATATAGGAGACCTAGCAACCTGGATCCGGCGACATTTGACAATTATTTGCGGCAGACCCCGCTCCGGGTGCTGAGTCTGGAGGACAGGGACAGTCTAGGGGGTGCGGTGACCGCGGAAGAGATCAATGATGCCATAGCACAGCTGGCCCCGGGGAAGACCCTGGTACAGACGGTCTCCCTATGGATTTTTACAAAAAATATAAATCCTTGCTAGTTCCCAGTTTGGCGGGGATGTACGCGGAAGCAGTACAGTGTGGAGTGCTGCCAGGCACGCTGTGCGAGGCACTTGTAGTGCCACTCCCTAAGACTACCAACAAGGAAGTCTCGGTGGCTGACTCCGCCCGCTATCAATGCTGAACAGCGACTTTAAGATCCCCAGCAGGATCCTAGCCGACCGACTGCTTCCCCATATGCCCACGCTGATACATGCTGACCAAAATGGCTTCATTCCTGGTCGCAGCACCTCCTTGAACCTTAGACGTATCTTCTCCATCTTGCGCATGCCCAAAGAGTTGATACCTCCAACGGGGCTCCTGTTGGTGGTGGACTTCGAGAAGGCTTTCGATTCGATTAGGTGGGACTACCTGAGGTCGTGATGTTAAAAATGGGCCTGGGGGAGAACTGGGTGAGATGGGTGGACCTACTATACTCGTCCCCACTGGCAAGAGTGAAGACGGGCAGAACAATTTCCAGTACATACCCGGTGTTTCGCAGAACCAGACAGGGGTGCCCCCTCTCCCCGCTGCTGTTTGCCCTGGCGATTAAGCCCATCGCGGCCCGGTTGCGGGGGGGAGGGGGCGGGTAAGGGGGTGGTGTGGGGACCAACTGAGCATATTGTCTCCCTGTACGCTTACGACATACTAATTTACCTTAAAGACGGTGCTAGTGGCCTCCCCTGGGCCCTAAAGATCTTAGAGGACTTCGGTGAAGTCTCTGGACTGCACCCAAACCACGGCAAAACATATGTGTTTCCCCTGACTCCTGGCTGTGCGCGCCCAGCGACATGCCCGCTAGACGTGAACTGGGCCCGCGGGCCTTCAAGTACCTGGGTATTCAGATATTCCACGAGTTGGGAGATCTCAGGGAGGGTAATCTGGGCAGGGCGCTTCGATCCCTGAGGTCCTCGGTTGGGTTCTGGCGCTCTCTGAAGTTATCAGTAATAGCCAGAGTGGCGCTGTCCAAAATGATTATGCTTCCCCGACTCCTCTACTATTTTGTCAACTTACCACTGCTGATCCCCCCATCATGGTTCCGTGAACTGAACATGCTGCTAAGAGAACTAATTTGGGATGATGGTCGTAGACGCACTGCACTTATGACCCTCTGCAGACCGACCCATATGGGGGGGACTGGGTGCCCCCGATTTTGAGGCTTATTACTTGGCATCCCAATTGCAGTGGGTGCCCGGCTGGCTGACGGGCAGTGGACTCCTGGACCTTTGTACAGATCAGGGATTAATGGAAGCGGCATGGATTGTGGCACGTATGACAGGCAGGAAGATTGCCCTACCTGGAAACAACATAATGCTGAGTGTCGCATTAGCATGCTGGAAGAGGTGTACGAAAAGAGTAGGAGTGGGCCCCCCATATTCTCCGGCATTACCGCTTTCTGCACTGGCTCTGGAATCTGGGGGGAGTGGACCGGGGAATCTGGGGCTTGGCCCATGGACAAGAGCAGGGATTGAGACGGTGGGTGAGCTGTTTGAAGGGGGAGTACTGAGGGGATTCCCTGACCTTTTGGGAGTGGGTGTTCCTCGGGGTCAGTTCCTGGTATTCGGGAAGCTGGTTCACACTCGGAAGGACAACTGGAGCACAATAAATGCGGAGCCCACAGTCCACGGGGTACTGCACCTCCTACTGACATTGGGGGAGGAACCTCACCTGATAGCCCAAATTTACCGGGCCCAGGCCCAGGCCGTATTAGACCCTTTGCAATCCTTGAGAGAGCTGTGGGGAGGCACGGTCGGGCGGGAACTGTCATACTCAGAATGGAACAAGGCACTGGCTTACCCCCGGGTGATATCTCGTAACACGCGGTTAAGATACATCCAATATAATTACTTACACAGGACGTACCTCACACCACACCGACTCGTCCGAATATACGGGGGGGCCCCAAGACATGCCCGAGATGCTGGGGGGAGATGCGGACTTTCACCATATGGTGTGGGGGTGCTTAGTGCTCCAGGTTGGTTGGAAGGAGGCACTGGCTGCCCTATCTCAGTTACTCGGAGTGGAGTTGCAGCCCACCCCGGACCTGTGCTTGTTGGGTCTCAGGCCGACTGTGTTAAAGGGGAAAGTTAGAGGGCGTTTCCTGGACTTAACTCTGGCCCTTTATAAAAGACTGATCTCAAGGGGCTGGAGGGCCTCAGCCCACCCCTCGCTGGCTGACTGGAAAAGGGATGTTACGAAATGGTCCAGGACTAAACTGCAGGTTCTGAAGGCTGAGGAAGCCAAGGGCATTCGACAGGTTCCTATTGCCCCGGCCTGGGAAGACCTAGTGTCGGATTGGGATGGGCTATCCAAGAGAGCAGCAATCAACGTAGTAGAAGTGGGAGAGGGCTGGCACACTCTAGTAGGTAGTCCTGAGGAGGAAGATCCCCAGCCGGTGCACTAAGCTGTCCGAACTGACACATGGTCTGCATACTGGAACACGACAAAGAGACAAACGAGTCACCATCTGTCACAATCCCACAAGAGACGGGGTGGAGCGAGTGGACTGCTGCCCCCTTCATACACTGGTGCGCCCCGGGTATAGCCTTTTCATTTATGTTGTTATGACTTAGTTCCTTAAATGTTATCAGCCACAAATCTCACCCACACAATGCTGTAAAGTTGACCTTCTGTTTAGTTTATTCACCCTTTCCCCCTCCCCCCTTTTTTTTTTTCCTTTCCTTCTTTCTCTTACTCTTCTTTTTTTCTCCTTTTGTTCTTCTTTTCCTCATGACTTCTCCTTCAAATTATAGCATGGAATGGATTTAGGCTTGTTATTTATAGGAATGACACAAAACAGTACTATGGAACAATGGTGAACACTGCACAGGATGTCAATAGGATTAGATTATGAAAGTCTGGATCTGACGAATGCATAAATATTAATAGGTTCACCAACGGAATATATAATTAAGCACAAATATTGTATACCACAAAAGCGGTTTGTTTAATGACCATGTACAACGGATGCAAGAGTTTACCTTGAAGAGACATGCAAATGTAATATAACAAAATGTTAATAAAAATATAATAAAAAAAAAAAAAAGAATACATGAATGTCCTATTACAGTAGCCTTGGCATCAAAATAATGGCATATGTACCAACCAAGGGGTGCCCTTGCACTGCTATAGAAGCAGACAGCAGGAGGAAAGTGACTAAATATAGAACAAAACAGACTGTTAGATTAACATCTGTAAAACATTATGACTACACTAGGGATCAAATCACAGTGCTTCAGTGTCCCAGTAGGGAAGAACGCCATCCTGGTATTAAAGTCCAAGTTCACACTTGCTGAGGAGCTTGATGGGGAGGGCTGCTGTTGCTGTGAGCCCATTGTTGCCATTGTAGTTAACACCGCCACTCTACCCTGCAAGGCTTGTTGTGGTGTAGGCACCATTTTCAAGAGTGAATGCCGTGTCCTTCTGCAGCGATGAGGCAGACCACGCTCCACCCTCTTTGGGCCCTCCGATGGGGGCAGAGGAATTGTGTTTGTGGGTATCTGTGGTCCAACCAGTCCCAGCGGCATCAGCATTATCAAAAAAATAGTGCACTTTAAGCCAGCAGGAAACATTAAGGCACTGTCCACCCTAAGGGAAGCCACCTGACTAGACTTCTGTAGGAGATGATCATGATCTCTTTAATTTAGCATCTGGACTACTATGGGTCATGGAGGTGTTCCGGGTGGAGGGCGACGGGATGGCACCCTGTGAGCTTGTTCCACTGCAAACAAAGGTGATAGGCCCTGAGGGGCAACTGTGTTTTGAAACCATTGTTTAAAGAATAGCGTTGGGATAGGGCCCTCTGTTCCCTCCAGAAGGCCCACTATTCATATATAATATCAGCGAGTCCATTCTTCAGCATTCTCTGCACTCTCTCATGAAGATATTGAAATTGCCACCTGTTGGGGACAAGCTCCGATAAGGTAGTTTCTGCTGTGTACAGTTTGTCAGATAACTTGCGATGATCATCTTGCAATGTTCCTAGGTACGCTGAGAGAGAATTGATATGATGTTCAATGGCCGACCTGGAGTCACGTATCTCCTGGAGAATGAGGACCAGCTTGTCTGGTGGAGGGTGGGGGAGGGCAGGTTTGTAGGCGGGACACAATAATCCACAGTATGCATGCAGAAGCCATCGGATTGACTATGCTGTGAAGGCTCACGTCCCTGTCTGGACAGTAAACTTAGGGCCATATGTACAAACACTTTTTCCCATAGACACAGAATGGGTAAAAACCTTTGCTACATCTGGCCCTAATAGTCTTAGTGTGCCCCTTGGTAATATCCTGCTGTAGGAAGTATGGAAGGGAGCAGGACACAGAGAGCTGCTCTACAGGTGCAGTCGTGGGCTCAGGATGCCGCCCTCTGGGCCGCAGACAAATTACAAGTATGATGGTTCTCTTATGAACGGTAGAGCACTGCTAATTCAGAAAGAGTACATAAACCGTAGTACAGCAATACAAATGCCTACTCCCAGCCGACAACACTAGCAGGGAGCACAGCGCACTATATCCAACCAGCCATTGCGCCCCCTTGACAAAGCATTTTATTGTACTCCAAGAGAGCCCCATGCACTTCTCTACATTCCGCCAGCAAAGCAGCCAATCAGCATGGTAATTGGGGGACACAGTGCCTCACAAGTTGCAGGGCCTCCCTTCTATTTTCCTCCAAAAAGTCTGCTATTTATCAGTTCAAGAGAGGATTAGGAAGGCTAAGCAGATGTACAAGGTCAGTGGGTTTCAAGGCGCGCGTTCCTGTCTGACAAGCCACAATTATAGCGTCTTGGTTATAGCGCCCAGCATGATCAGGTTTCTACTCACCGAGACTTCCAGACTCCTGGCACAAGTTACGGATATGCGCCTTACCCCCTGCCTGTCACTCAATGTAGAGGAGATTACACAAAGCCCTGGCAGATGGGCCACATCATCCGCAACTGTAGGGCCTCAGCACTTACTCTTTGATGCAGAAATAGGTCCACCCCCACTCCCTCACGCCCCCGAGTCATTTCTAGTAACAGTCCACACAATTACAACATATCCACTGTTGTAGCTCAGGGTTATTTTGGGGTCCTGTTCAAGCTCCTCTGGCAGCGGGAGGTAGAGTTGTGCAGTGCTTAATTTGTAAATAAAAACGTGCTGGTACCCAAAGCCATCCTCCTAAACATGTGCGTGCTGCAATTAAATGCGCGAACACGGATACTGGGGCAGGTAATCCTGAAGCCATCTCGGGCCTCTTCAATCCATTTAAAGCCACTCCCTGCCCCTTCAGCTCCCTCTTGCAGCTTTTTGCTTTCTCCCATTGTGACGCTTTTTCGTTTTTCTCTTTCTCCGTCTTTCCCATATGTGTATTTTGCTCACAGTTAATGCCTGAGGCTGAAGACTAAGCGCCAGCTCTCAAAAATAACTGCCGGTGCTTAGCACCGGAAACAACAAGCACAAATTAAGCACTGGAGTTGTGCTGCAGCAGGCTTCCGTGTTGGGCTCCCCTGAACGCAGCACGACTAAAACAGCCGGAAGAATCCCTAGAAAAGGAAGGGTTGGGGAACCCGCTGTAGTAGACTCCTCAGCAGCACTATGGGCTCAGTCCTGATAAATGCTCCTTGTGTAGCGAGCCAACGTGGGTGACAGGGGAGTCAAGTGGGCGCTGCCCTCACAGTCAGACCCATTTCTATGTGGTTACCAGCTTGGGGTCAGTGGGGAGTGCCACCAAAATCGCAGCTCAGCTGACTGCAACTCAGTGACGACAGTAGGGGGCTCCGGCGCCCAACAGCAATGTCTGAGAACTTGTATTGGCAGGATTACTAGCAGATGATGAGGGATTCACAGGTGCCCGTCCAGAGCCCTAGAAGAACACGACCGCCGTCTTGGGCGGTTGACCACACCCCGCCAGTGTTTTTTATTTGTACTGATAATATATCATTAGTATTGCCTTTGTGTTTAGAGCCTGATGTGATAGCAGGACACTTTCTACCAGCTCTTCACAGCACAGGACACATTCCAGCTTTATCAGTTCCTGTCTCCTGCTAATGATGTTGTAAACTAATTTTGTAGCTTCCTTTGTTTATATGATTGCTGCTATATCAGAGTATACCAGATTGTGCCCATTTGAATCTATTTTTTATAAATGAATCTTCTTGTTTGAATGCAGTCAATGGAATTCATTTATAACTGCTCTCCTATATGTATTTTAATTGAGGGCGACAGCTAGACTTGTAAACCAATTTAATCATTATGGCCTGCTTGTATGTCTTTCTAGTATGCTTTCAGTGCTCTTGTATATCATGCTTATTTAATTATTATTTTACTAATTGAATCTGTGGCATGTATCTTTCTTTCTAACCTTGCAACTGTATCTATCTGTCAATCTACCTGTCTATGTGTCTCTCTACTATCTGTCCATCTGTATGTCTATCTACAATCTGTCTGCTGTCTGTCTATCTGTCTATCGATTTGTCTTTGCAAGTCCTTCTGTGTAAGTATATCTATCTTTGGAAGTCTGTCAGTCAATCTCTCTATCTACCCATCTGACCCTCTATCTTTTTCTGCCTATCTTTGCAAGTCTATCTGTCTTTTTGGAAGTCTTATCTAGGGATTGAGCTATCTATTGATCTACCTATCCTTTGCAAGCCTCTCTGTTTATCATTTCAACCCTATCTATTTGTAATAAAGATTTACAGAAACTATTACAAAAGGCATTAGCAAAGGCAAGAGGCTGGTAGCCAACACCAGATCGATGGGCTTTTTTAATTTAGGTGTTCGTTTGATTTTTTGATTTTACTAAACTGATGTGTATAACATTGTTACTTACAGGGGTTTTCAGCCATACTTCTTCCATTAGTCGGTTGTGTTATTCTCATTTTCTTCCACCCAGAGCCCATCTCAGAGTTGTCCAACATCACTGAGAGTTACAATGTGCTTCTCTTTCACAAGAAGTACATCCACACACAAAGTAGTTCCCTTAAGTGCCAGGGACTCCTATGGTAATGTATGCCTTTTTTACCAAAAATGTTTCTTTTTTTTCCCTTTACTTAATGTATAATCTTTTGCAAAAGTCATGACAGAACAAAACAAGAATCGTCAAAGTCAAAAGGTTAGTGACCAGTGCCAGATTTATTGGCTTTTCCAATGCTTGTTTGACTTGGACTACTTGCACTTTCTCCCTACTGATTCTGCACGTTTACGCTCCCCTCATCAGAAGGTATATAGGTATTCTTTCATCCATCTCATTGCCTCTAGGTTGTCTTCATCTCATTTGTCCTCAGAAAGAAATTTTCCTCAATCTTACTCTGTGAGCGACATAGATGCTGAAATGTAGGATAAGCATAAATTATTTCTAGTACCTTCCAATGAGGGCAGAAGATGGAACTGAAACATGTATCAGTCTTAGGCTCTTCACCACTATATTGTTTTTAGTATAATCCGTTTGATAAGCCTTGAAGAAGTTCTTTGGTCCTATTGCACCTTGAGACTCATTGTTTGCCCCTGCATATGTTTGGCTATGGAATCATAAATGTGAAGCCAACATTGATGAATTAAATAGAATTAACATTTAAAACCATAAATGCAAAGCTAACATTGATAATAAATAATGTGATACAATAACACACTTGACCACAGTCATTATTGAGTTCTTATTTTTTTATCCTTTCACCCACATATCTAATTGCACAGTTTTATGCCACACGGCCCATTTTACTAGACTATGTAACATGAAAGACCTTAAGTATGCTGTAGAGCAGGGTAGTAAGAATCCAATCAGCAACATCTTCAAAGTGCAGTGGAGTGTAACATGATAGCCAGTGTCTCTGTATGGCTCGAACAGCAGTGGTTAAGAGGAGGGTTCACTGTCCGTGTTGGTCCGAGCATGTTGGAATGAATCCAAAGAAGTACTGTCATAAGATCAAATCAAGACTTATAGAGCACGACTACTCACCCGTAAGAGTCTCAAGATGCTGAGGGGGGGGGGGGTTATCTTCTGTTCTTCTGTTGAAGAGCCAGGTTTTAAGGTCCTTCCTGAATTGAGGTAACAATGATGACTGCCTGAGATTCAGGGGCAGATTGTTTCAGCTCTTTTCTGCTGGTAGGCGAAGGATATTCCACCAGCCGAGGTCTTCTGTATGCGGGGTACGGTGGCTAGGGCTTGTTGTGCGGAGCAGAGAGGTCTGGCGGGGGTGTAGAAAGTGATGCAGTGTTTGAGGTAGGCGGGTCCTGTGGCGTGGAGGACCTTGTATGCGTGGACGAGGAGTTTGAAGTTAAATCTTTTCTCTATAGGAAGCCAGTGGAGGTCTCTTAGGTGATTGGTGATGTGTTCACAGAAGGGAATGTCCAGGATGAGTCTGGCGGAGGTGTTTTGGATGTGCTGGAGTTTCTTCAGGTTCTTCTGGGTGGTGCCGGCGTAGAGGGCATTGCCATAGTTGAGTCTGCTGGTAACCAGGGCATGGTTTACGGTTCTGCGGCAGTCCTTTGGGACCCATTTGTAGATCTTCCGGAGAAGTCAGAGTGTGTGAAAAGAGGAGAATGCGACTGAGTTGACTTGCCGGATCACGGTGAGTGATGAATCCAGGAGGAATCCGAAGTTGCGTGCGTGGTTTGTTGGGGTGGGGGGCATGGGTGATCAAGGGTGAATGGCCACCAGGAGTCATCCCAGGCTGGCTTGGAGTGTCCCAGGATGAGGATCTTGGTCTTGTCAGAGTTGAGCTTGAGGCAGCTGTCCTCCAGGCGGCGACGGCTTCCATCCTGTTGTGAAAATTCTTCTTGGCAGTTGTGGCATTTTCGGTCGGTGAGATGACCAACTGGGTGTCGTCGGCGTAGTAGACGATGTTCAGCCCATGGTTCCTGACGATGGATGTGAGTAGAGCCATGTCGATGTTGAATAGTGTGGGGCTCAGGGAGGAGCCCTGTGGAACTCCGCAGCTGATCTCCGTAGGTTCTGAGAGGTAAGGCAAGAGTCTGACTCTCTGTGTTTTGCCAGACAATAAGGAGCGTATCCATTGTAGGGCCCTTCCGTGGATGCCAGCTGTTTGGAGTCTGGAGCAGAGGGTGAGGTGTGAAACTGTTGAAGGCTGCCAATATATTCAGTAGGATGAGGGCTGCTGTATGATCGCAGTCGAGGAGCGAGCAGATGTCATCTGTGGCGGAGAGGAGGGCAGTCTCTGTACTTTGGTTGCTCCTGAAACCTGATTGGGAGATGTACAGGATGTTGTTATGCTTGATGTGCTTACGGAGCTGTTTGTTGATGGCCTTTTCGATGACCTTGGCTGGGAAAGGCAGCAGAGAGATGGGGCGGTGGTTCTTGAGGTCCAGGGGGTCTGCCGTGGGTTTCTTCAGGAGCGGGTAGATCTCAGAGTTTTTCCAGTCCAAAGGGAAGGTAGCTGTTTCTATGGAACAGTTGAGGGTGTTGCAGAGCTCGAGTGTGATGGATGTGTTGGCTTTGTTGAAAATGTGGTGAGGACAGTGGTTCTTAGGGGCTCCGAATTGGATGCTGCTCATGATGGAGCGGGTCTCGTCCATGGAGAGGGTGGTCCAGCGGTGCAGGATCCAAGACGGTTGGGAAGGACGGAGCTGGGGTGTTCTTGGAGGGCTCGGACGATCTTGAGGTCCGAAGCTGTCATATATCTTTGATTTTTCAGTGGAAGAAGTTGGCTAGTCTGTCCCAGATATCTTGAGATGGAGGAATGTTTGCTGTTTCTGATTGGGGGTTTGGCTCTTTGGTGTTGTGAGCGGTGGCGCGGATACAGTCCTGCAGGATGGCTTTCCTGGTGGCTCTGATGAGGTGGTGGTGGGACTGGATGGCAGCTTTGAAGGCCTTGAAGTCTTCCTGGGACTTGCTGTTTCTCCAACTTTTCTCTAGCCGTCTACAGGTGTGTCAGGAGTCCTGGAGTGCAGGGGAGAACCACCTTGCCTTCTTGAGGTGGTGTTTAGCTGAGGTCTTACAGAGGGGATCCATTGGTGGAAGTTCGGTGCTGAGATGTTAGCGTCTGCAGTGAGGGGTGGGGGAGATTTGCTGAGGGTGTTGGTGAGCTGTTCCTCGATGATCTGATTCCATTTTCTGCTTGGGGTGGATGGTCGGTGTGGTGATGGTGAAGTGAATGCAGTGGTGGTGAGTCCAGTGTAGCATGGAGGTGTTATAGATGGTGATGTTGTTGCTGTTGGAAAAGATGGTGTTAAGTGTGTCCAGCGATGTGTGTTGGCGAGGTGACCTGTTGCTTTAGTCCTCGCCTGGGCGAGAAGGCCAGTCTATGCGGAGCAGTTTGTAGTCGGTGGGGGTGGCAATGGCGATGCTGGGTTTGACCATGTTTCGGTGAGAAAGGCGATGTCCGGGTGGGTGGAGTCCAGTAGGTCCCAGAGTTCTACGGTGTTTTTGTGGAGGAAGAAAATTTTGAGGAGGATGCAGCTGACGTGCTCCGGGTTGGTGTTCGATGGCTCAGTGGTGCTTGGTGTAGGGTGCAGTGGCAGTGGAGGCAGGAGAACAGTCCATGGGTGTTTCTGGGTGATGCGAAATGGCAGGCGGTGGTGTGCATCCTGTGTTCAGCGCTTGGAGGGTCTCCTCATTGTAGCTATGAAACGGTCACCATTAAGAAGGGGAGTGAGGCGGGTGTCCGATCAGCTAGGAGGCAGGATGGTGGGAAAGCGCTTTGCAGAGAGGGATGGGGGTGGGGCCGCAGGGGCAGCAGTGGCAGAGAGTGGAATGCAGGGAGGGTGAAAGGCTGAAAGAGAGAGAGAGACAAGAAAGACGAATAAATAAAAAATAAAGATGACAGAAAAATAAGCAAAAGTGATGGCAAGATACTTACACACAGATGGCCACCAGGGATGAGGTACAGGTGGGAGCCTGCGGGTGGACATGGGCCTCAAACTGAGAGTCTGGCAGGCTCTCAGTTCGAACTCAGCAGAGGCAGCAGCAGCAACAGGTGGAGCTGCGCAGAGGAGAGCGAGCTGACGCTGACCAGGAGGTCTGAGTAGTCTCCCTCTCAGTGTGCAGCGGGCGCCATTTTGAAGGGGAGGGAGGCGGGGGTCCAGTCAGCTGGGAGGTAGCAGGGCGCTAAAGTGCTTTGCAGGGAGGGAGGGATTGAGGCCACACGGGCAGCAGCAGCAGCAGGGAACAGAACGCGGGGAGAGTGAAAGGAGAGAGAAGGAGAGAGAGAGGGACAAGAAAGAAAAAGAAAAAATAAAGAAATAAAGAAATTCCCTTTCCAGTGTGCAAGTGAACATTGCCCCTCACAACCTCCTGCCTCCCTCCCCCAAACTGCAAGGTGTAAGACTTGTTGGGGACATATTCCTAATAGGTGTGCGTTTGGTTCTTGTGTTTGGTGCACAGTTACAAGTCCTGCAAGGAGAGTTCTTATGAACCCAAAGGCGATCCAAGAACGCAAAGGTGAACCGTAAAAGAAGTCTCTAAGTTAAGAGCGCAGGCCCGTTTCCACTCTCGAGTGGCAGGTCCTGGTCGCTGTCCAGGTCTTCCAGTAAGTCAAAGCAAAAGCACAAGGCCAAGCGGGATTCAGCCAGTCCCTCCACTCGTAACCTGAGAAGTTGTAAGTACGTCCGGGTACCTCAGAGTCTCACTCCCGTTACCCAGCTGAGGAGACTACCCTTCAACTGATTCTGATGCACCCAGTGTCTTTGGGTCTATCAGCAAAATCGCAACAGATTGATGCCTTCCCAGAGGCCATATTGTGAATTTGGCACTCTTCCAGCTCCCTCTGACTTACTTTTGGGCCCCAAGCATCCACTGAGCCCTCAGTTCGGGTTACTGCTGGCAGGTCCACCCTCAACACTGTCTATGCCTCCTGAACCCACCTCGGGTTCCTCTACAATGCCTGAACCAGTGTCATATCTGGAACCAAAATCTGGAACCAAAATCTGTGCTGGTCCCATTTAATATTGATGCCTGCACCAATGCTGCTGGCTTGGAGCGAAGACCCAGTTTCCTGTAATTTTGCCCAAATCCATCTCGGCCTGGCTGAGGTTGCTTCCTGAAACACATGGCCGCAGTTCAGTCCAGCTCAGACCCAATGGACTAGACACATCTTCGGACACTGGGTTTCCATCTGGGCCTCCAATGGAAGAGAGTGCCTTCTTTGCCATGATAATGAGACGTGCTACAGAGGTATTGGATTTACAACTGCAAACCATGGAAATACTAACAGACGTTTTGTAACAAGGAGAAGCCATCAGAACCCTTGTTTCCGTTTAAGGAAGTCCTGACTGACACCCTTATGGGTCCCTACTTTAAAACCCTGTTCCTGTCTACCAGTGAACACGCAAGTTGCTGGTTGCCATATCCCGGCTCCATGTGATCCTAATTTCTTAATGTAGTAGGCTTCTTCCAGTAGGGTGAACCCCAATTCTTTCCGTATGGGTTTTCCTGACCTAGTCAAAACAAATTGAGGCATTTGGAAAGTGGACGTTTTCTAGCTGTTTGGTGGGTAGATAGACCCATGCTATACCAGGCATGGTTTGCAAGAACCTGCCAGCTGTCCTGGACAGTATCGGCTGCTTTGGTACAACCGTTTGCATTAGTGATGCTTCAGCGGCACCCATTCAAAGGGTCTTGTCTGTTTGGCGACAAAGCTGATTCAGCGTTGGACCATGGCATGTTCCTTAGGCCTTTCCACCCCTGCAAACAAGACTCTGAGCAATTTTGCTACTTTCAAGGCTACTCCACAGGACTGGCATACTGGCAATGCCAAGGCCCACTGCCCCCACAACAAGGACCCAAGTCATTTTCGGGTCGGAGGCAGGCACCACCCCTATGGCATCAGCCTCCAAGCTGCTTTAGTTTTCCCTCAGTGGCATACGGCCACCTGCGGGAGGCAGAAACAGGATAACATCTGATAGGTGGGTCCACCAGATTGTTAAACGAGGCTATGTCCTGCAATTCCTTGAGATTTGCTTCTGTACCTCCCAACCAGTGCTTAATTTGTGCTTGTTGTTTTCGGTGCGGGCACTTATTTTTCTGCATCAAGAATTTACTGCGTCACAATTGGAGAAAGCTAGAACAGTGAGCTGAAGGGGCAGGGAGTGGCTGTAAATGGATTAATGAGGCCCGGGATTGCTTCAGGATTACGCTGCCTCAGTATTCATTGCTCGCACATTTAATTGCAGCAGCCCCTGTTTCAGAGGAGAGCTTTCTGCACGGGCACGTTTTTACTTACAAATTAAGCACTGCTCCCACCTACACTGGAGCATCTTTTAGAGGGCACCTTGCTCCAAGAAGTACAGGCTCTTTTGGCCAAAGAGGCCTGAGAGAGGCAATTTCCTTGTGCCGAAGAAGCATTTGTACTATTTTAGATATCCATACAGATGAACAAATTCAAGATGCTCACAATGGCCCATGTCCTTTCTGCCCTTGATCCAGGGGACTGGATGGTGACCTTGGAACTGCATATGCCTGCCTTGCAGTCCCACAGACACTGCTTAAGGTTCAAGGGGGTGACAGGAGTGGTTTCAATATGCTGTGGTCTCCTTTGGCCTCATTTGTGCCAGAGTGTTCACAAACGTTCACAAAAGCTGTGGTCACAGTGCACCCTGGGTTAACATTGAATTTGGTAAGCATGGCAGTAGTCAGATCTCCCAAATTCCTACATGTCAAAGATCCCTGATAGTTCTTAGTCTTTCTCAGTCTTTGAGACAATTCTGCATTCATAATCCAGTAATATTTGTTTTAATAAAACAAGAGGGCTATGCAAGGCTCATTTGACCTTCAACCACATAATCCAGATTTGAACAAAAAAATCCTCAGGTGTAGCAAAATTCACAATCCATATCTAAAGTCTCAAATATAAAATATCATCCGAACATTTACTTGGGGGAAAACAAATTGAAGAGAATCAAGATGGGAGGCCCAAAAATACCTTGAAAAACATAGCCTTGCCAGACTCGCCTGGTGCAACTACCAGGGCACTTTTATGTGACATCAGTATGGCTTTGTTAGCCAAAATAAACCTATCTATCCTTGCATTACCCTTTGTTAAAAAATAAAAAAAATAGTGAGGTGAAATATGGATAGGAACATGCTGGATTAGTTCATCTTCCAATAATGCGCAAAGGCAGGAATAGATGTTTATTCAGTAGAATACAAATTATTTCCTATGTTACTAGGTATTATTATCTCAGATATCTTCCCCTTCAAGGCCTTCCTTCCATCACAATGAGTCCAGAACATTTAGCCTATGTTTCAGCCTCAGGCCTGCATTTTGGCGAGACTTGCTCTGAAGTGAGTCCAGAAGTCTCAGCACCAAGGGAACCTTTCTGATTCCAGACAGCTATTGAAGGAGACTACAAAAGACCTGCAGTAGTGGCTCAGCCACAATTGAACTGGTAGCAGACCCATCTCTCCTCCCCATCCGTAGTTGACTGTGGTGACAGATGCATCACTGCTGGGATGGGTGAGGTCATGAAGACCCTGATCTCTATCAGAAACCCATCTCCAGATCAATGTGTTTGAATTCTGGACCATTTAACTAGGCATTTAAAGCCTTAGGGTTCAGGTTCTCACGGACAACACAACTGCCATGTGAGACTGCATCGAGCAGGGTGGGTGGGCTCCTTGGTCCTGTGCCTGGTTGTGAACCACCTGTCTGTATTTTTTAATGCCAGGATGGAAAACTCAGCCAGCAATGCCTTACTGATCTCAAATGTCAGTAAGACCCTGACATGTTACAGGGCATCATTCTGCAATGGGGAGAACCCTGACTAGATCGTTTCACCACCGTCAAGAATGCATAAAACGTTTGTGTGCTGGAGCTTCCAAGAAGGCTCTCTCTGAGTCACTTTCCGGATAGAGGGAAGCACAGAATTCCTGTACACCTTTCTGCCACTGACTCTCCTGCCTCGAGTTCTGAGGAAGATCATGAACGACAGGTCTCAAGTCAACCTAATAGCTCCTGATTCAGCAAAAGATGCGGTATCTGAAACTTGGGCATAATCCTGTGATCCGTTTCTGGAGGATCTCTTTTGGCAGCAGCAGGGCAGCTTTGTACACCCAAACTGCACAATCTGCACCTCCATGCATGGAGACTGAGTGCCGCACTTGACTGCTTTCAACCTTTCTCCCGAAGTTGTGGATGTCATCCTGGCTTCCAGGAATCCTTCGACAAAGTCTGTTTATGCTGTACTCTCGGACAAGTTTGTAGCCTGGTGTAGCACCCGCAATACTTATCCATTACAGGCCAAACTGTCAGGTATCCTATGGTTTGTTTTTTCTCTGGTCCAGCAAGGACTTGAAGTGGGCATTGTTAACAGTTATGGGATGGCCCTTTCAGCCTTTTAACATTTACTGGACCAATCATCCTTGTTTAAATGAATCTTTGCGATGAGATTTCCAAAAGATGTGACTCATTTGTTTTCTCTAAAACCCTTTGTGATGCGACAATGAAATCTTGATTTGGTCTTCATATTTCTCACATGCATGCCATTCAAACCCATGCATTGGTGTTCTACATCCCCTAATGCCAAAGACTGTGTTCTTGGTCAGGATAACTTTAGCTTGCTGCATGAGTGAATTCAAAGCTCGCTCAATGCAGCTGCCTTACCCCACATTTTCCCCCCGATAAAGTGGTGTTGTGGACCAGGACGCACCCTTTTTGCAAAAGGTTTTGAATGATTTTCAAATCTGGCAATCCATCACTCTCCCAGCATTCTTTGCTCTGCCTTACCCAGTGAAAGAGGAGGAGAGACTCCATCGCCTATATCCTGAAAGCGCTTTAAGCTATTCCATCGTTTGCACCAAAGGTCGTTGGGTAGACGATCAGCTCTTTGTGGGGGTTTCTGGGGTGCAGACAAGTATTTTGTCAAGGTGGATGTTCCACTGCATTAATATCTGCTGCCAAGAAGCAGCCTCCGGAGTGATTGAGGTTGTGTTGTGGGAGTTAGTACACACGTTCATAAAGCATTTTGCCTTGACTGCCAGGTTCGAAGGGATGGACATTTAACCGTTCTGGTCCAGCATTACTTTTTCGTATGAACCATTCCATAAACCCTCCACCTTTTGAAGGTTCTGCTGTGGTATCTATATACTCCAGAGGTGAGAAATAGGAATAACAAGTTGCTTAATTTTAATAATGCTGTTTCTGGTGGATACTTCATGTAACCACCAATTCAGCACTGCCCTTCCACCCTCTCATTCTATGGAGTGGAGTCATGACTATCATGATAACGTTCCAATTAAGATTTTGGCACCTACAATTTGTTTGAATGCTCCGCCCTGAGTTCACAGAAGGAGAAAATTTAGGAAATAGATGTCAGCGTGCGGGGGTGATGCTTGTATGCATCTCTGCTCCGTTACTTTCTTTGTAAATGGAGTAACTGCTTAGCCACAGTTCGCCACCTTTAGCATGCAGGAGCATTGCTGATGAATTCTCCAGATCCAGGCTGTGACCTGGGGCTAATCTTAGAGTGAGCAACCCGTAGTTAAGTAGCGCATCCACCAGAAAGATTGTTTCGTAGGTTAATAACTTGTTAATCAGAGAATGAGTTGCTTCTGGTATTGTGTGCAAAATGGAAGAGCTTGTGGTGAAGCACGTTAGGGCCTTTTACAGACGCTCCATTTTAGATTGCACATTTTAGCTTGGCATCTTTTTCTGATGGTGACTTTTTACATGGTTTTACACTCTTGCGATAATGTGCCAAGAAGACACTGTACATCTTGTTGTGTGCCTAGCCCATCCAAAGTTAGGCACACAGTGCGATACCCTTGTATCATTATTGGCCACTGGAGACAGCTCCAAAGCTATAGACAAATCATTGCATCAGCTCTGCATCTTTGAGAGTGTGATATCAACTTTGCTTTCATTATATAAACTACCTTAGTGATACATTCGGCAGAGGAGCACTTCTGCTGGGATTATTCTGGGGCATGGTGCACTGTGACCTCCATCCTGCAAAGGACGATATCCTGCACTACATCAGACCGGCTTCCTGGTACATTTTACCAAGGTATGGGGGGTTAAGCTACCCCAGTTGATCTGCCAGCAGCTGCTACCGCTATGCTCTCAATAGGAGTGTAAAAACGCAGTAACATTATAATGGTTGAATTGTTTCATCTTTTTTACCATTCTTATAATGCTGGTTACTATGTTTTGTTTAACCTGCTTAATAATGGCAGCTCATGCTTTCTATATAAGAATATGATTGTTCCAATAAATCTCAGAAAATATATTTTTGTATCTTTCTTGCGTCTTATCTTGCTCATATGAAGTTACAATTAAGGCATAGATCTGTTTCCATGATTTCCTTGAGAATCCGAGTGGTCATGTTTGAGGTTGCTAATACCATCTGGTACTCTGGTAAGTTTAGGGCTTCAGATGGCACACTGTGAGCCAGCTAGGAATCAACATTTCTTGATGGTATAGACGGGCCAAGTTCCTATAACCTTAAGTTTATGTTGACCTGATACACAGTCCTACTTAATTCGTAGGAACCGTATAACAAGATTTGGAAACATCACTGGTTACAAGTTAAATGTGGGACAAGGGAGAGGGCCTTTAATGGGCGGTAGAGCCCGCTACGGCGGGTTCTAAGGCTATTAGAACATTCTGCCACTCAGGGGCAGAATGTTCTATTAAAGCCCGAGGGGATTAAAATCCCCTTGGGCTCCGTGTGGCTTTGTTCACAGCTGTTGCTGTTAACAAAGAGAGCATTGGAATGTTGAATCCGTGCTTTTACCAGCCAGTAAAAGCCGGGAGCACTCCATTGTCTGCAGTGGAGATGCGAACATTACAATGTTCTAATTGTTGTTAATGGAGTAGAACATGGAATTAAGTAGACTGTAATCTGAATTGATAATACCCAAAATATTGAAGACTTGTTTCAAGTAAACTACTTGGAAACATGAGATAAATTTTGTAGTATATTGGATAAACATCTATTACTGCTTTTAAGAAGGGTGAACTAATGCAGTATGTCCATATCCATGTTCCACCTTACTGTTTTAAAACGGTCGAATCAAGATTAGATAATTTTATCTTGGCTAACAAAGCCACAACAATGTTGCGTAGAAAACTGTCTAGGGAGTTGCACCAGTGGAGTCTGGTGTGGCTATATTTTAGAAGGTATTTTTGGGCATCCTGTCTTGCTTCTCTTCAATGTACTTTTGCCCCACATTAGTGTTTGGTTTATATTCTATTTTCCAGATTTTAGAGATGATTTGTTACCATGTTACACCAAAGAGTTTTTTGTTCAGATCTGGATTGTTTTGATCAAATTTAAAGCATCCTATCAAGAATGGGATTTTAATCTGATGATTAGACCCTTGTATTTTATCGGTTCCCAAAAAGACACTCCCACAGATTCTATCAAAACTTAGGGCCTGATTTTGACCCTGGCGGACGGCGGAGGCCGTCCGCCAAGGTACCGCCGCTGAATGACCGCACCGCGGTCAAAAGACCGCGGCGGACATTTAGACATTTCCTCTGGGCCGGCGGGCGCTCTCCAAAAGAGCGCCCGCCGGCCCAGAGGAAATGCCCCTGCAACGAGGACGCCGGCTCAGAATTGAGCCGGCATAGTTGCAGCGGTGCGACGGGTGCAGTTTGCACCCGTCGCGTATTTCAGTGTCTGCTTAGCAGACACTGAAATACTTTGCGGGGCCCCCAGGGGCCCCGCGGCACCCCCTACCGCCATCCTGTTCCTGGCGGGCGAACCGCCAGGAACAGGATGGCGGTAGGGGGTGTCAGAATCCCCAGCGGTAAACCGGCGGGAGACCGCCGGTTTGCCTCTTCTGACCGCGGCTGAACCGCCGCGGTCAGAATGCCCTGCAGGGCACCGCCGGCCTGTCGGCGGTGCTCCCGCCGACCCTGGCCCCGGCGGTCTTACACCGCCGGGGTCAGAATGACCCCCTTAATTTTGTTGGCTTGGGCACACAATCTGGAGATTGGCAAAATGCACATTTATACAGGTCGAAGAATGTTAAAATCTGCTCCTAGAGAGAAACCTAGCCTGCTCCCATTGGACGATATCTTAATTGAACTGGACTGACAGCAATCATATGGGTCTGGGGCTGGAAAATGTATTTATTTTCTATTTTATTAAGCGTGAACCAGATGAGGGACACGTCGGAGCTCTTCATGTAAAAGGTTTACCATATTAAACATAAAGTATACAAGTTGGTATATTACCAAGTGCTTGTTGACACATGAAAATATATTGCCTACAAAATATTATATACATATATTTTGGGTATAGCCGTTTTGAAAGGGGTCAGAGTGCTTTACATAAAATATGTTGTGACATGAAAAGGAAAATAAGACTTTAAAACGTTTTGCACAGAAAGTAAAAAAAAAAAAAATTCAGCTTGGTAAACCGAAACACTTACATATTAAAAAAGAGATTATATTGGTGTTGGATGAGCCATAATCTAGTTAGAGAGAAGGGGAGAGTTTTAGAGTGTCCATGGACTTAGGCCAAGTCATACACTTTATTTTGTACAGAGGTAAGTAAAGGCGAAATAAACAAATGCAAATTCAAAGAATAAGGGCCAAATTATGAACTTGGTGGATGGGATACTCCATCACAAACATATGATATAATAGAACTTCTAATATGGGACATCTGTCACATTTATGACCGGGTATCCCATTTGCCAAGGTTGTAATCAGGCCTTAAATCTCTTGGTTAAAATCATTTCTAATCTCTGCCTCATCTCAGTTTCTAATCCTAATCTGGTTTATGGCAAAGAAAGATTAATTTATTTACTTTAGAGGTTGTGGGTTACAAAAATGTACTGAGTAATATTTTTGGGATGTGAATGTCCCCTGCATTGTGTATGGACATGTACCTGACCCTTGGTGGGGGACCTGGCTGGATGTGAAATTGAGATTTCTTTTTACTCCTGCAGCTAATAGTCTGATGTAGTATGTGCACTGAATCCTTGCTCTCTCCATGATAATGCTAAAGTTCAGAACTTGTTCTGTGACCTGGAGGCTTGCACCAAGAGTTCCCTCTTTTGTCCGCATGCAGATACTTTTAGTGTGCATGCCCTGGGTGGTTAACATGAAATTGTGGTGACAGTTTACTGATTTGTGAATTAGTAGTCCTGAACCAACATTTTTTCTGTGTCCGAGGAGGGTGTGCGCTATTGGCCATACCTAGTTAAATTCGGTTTGCATGCAACACCCTGACCTAGCACTGACTCTCCGTGTGACTGCATCCACAAACCCGGGAGGCTGATTCTGATGAGTGCACCATCCATTGTTACAACAGCTGCATCTCTGCCAGGCAGGTGCCCCGAGGCTTAAGCTTGAAAGACTGAGAGACTGTGTCTTGGACACAGTGGTAACCTGCAATTAGGAGTTTTACCTTTTTCCACCATGAAATCTTTGGCTTCAGTCAATCAATCAAGGATTTATAAAACGTGTCAAATTACCCATGTGGGTCTCAAGGAACTGGACTTGCTAACTGCTTTGTGCAGATCTCTTTGCTATGTTATGTTAAGTTTATTTCTAGCATGCACGTATACCCAGAGGTGTCTTGGCACTAGCTCAGTTGAACTTGACAACTACAGCTCCAAGGGACCTAAAAAGTATGTTTGAAAGAGCTTTCCTAAAAGGGAGCAGATTATTCAAGGATTTGATGTGGAATTGTAAAGCGTTCCATGTTTTGGCTGCAGAGGTCACAAAACTTCTTCCTCCCCAGGAGGAATCAAGATTGAATTTTGAGACCATCACATTTTTGGCCAAGGATGAGCATCTTGGAAGGTAGGTACTATTTGAATTTCTTTTTTATTTAGTCTGGTCCTGTTCCGTGTAAGGCTTTAAAGGTGATACAAAGAGCTTGGAAGATTATTCTCTATCTGACCTGTAACCAGTGCAGCTGTTTTAGTGCCAATGAAGCAGATTTAAACTTGGGAATTCCTAGCTGCATTTGTTCAGCAGCATTCTGTAGAATTTGCTAATTATTCAGGTTTTGCTTTTGCATGATAGTGTAGAGCCCATTGCAGTAGTCAATTTTCGAAAGCACCATGGATGCAACTACTACTTTCTGGTGCTCAGATGGAATGTATGGGAGGATCGTCTTTAAGGTCAGAGTATAGGAAGAGGCTGAGGTAACTGCATTTACTTGGGCACCAAAGGTAAGTTTATCATCCATTAAAAATCCCAGGTTGTGGGTTCTTCTCACTGGAATCAGAAGAATGCCATGAAGGGGACCAGAAGAAAGTTTGGTTGGCAAATTGAATGATCTCTGTTTTGCCAGAGTTTAGTTTCAGGCAATTTTTGAGCGATCGAAACATTGACCGCCTGCATGCAGTCATGAAATCTGGTACTGTGTTAGGCTCATTCTTGGTTTAGGAGACCACTGTCTGTGTCGTCAGCACAAGACGTGAGCGAGAAACCAAAAGAGCTAACAAGATCTGCCAAGGGTGTAACATAGACCTTAAACAAAATGCAGCTCTACAAGGAGCCTTGGGGAGCCCCACAAGGAAAGGAGAATATTTCTGCAGTATATTCAATAAGTGCTGCTGATCTTTTTTGACTGAGAGGAAGGAGCTGAGGCGTGCAAGAGCAAGTCCTTATATTCTGATGTTTTAGAGGAAGTCGATTAGGAGCTTGTGGTTGACAGTATCCAAAGCTACTGATCTAATAATATAAGGGCCGCACTTCCTCCTTGATCTGTTCCCTTTGGTGGCCATAATCAAAGCAGCCTTGGAACTGTGGCTAATTCTGAGCCCATATTGCCAGGTGTCTAAGAGATCATTGCGCTGTATGAAAGCTGCCAATTGTAGATTCATGATGTTTTTCTACCATTTTTGCCGGCAATGGCAAATGAGATTTGGGACGGTATCTATTAGGGTCAGCTTGGTTGAGAGACAGTTTTTTTTTTTCCGCAGTGGAAGTAGATGCGATCTTCCATTGTGCTGGAAAATAACCATTTTCAAACATCTGGACAAAGATACCTGTTAGATTGGCAGCTATAATTTTGAGTGCTAATTTGGGCACAGATGGTGGACATGGATTTGAAGTAGACCCCGACTTCAAAGTTTTAATAAGCTGAGTGACCTGCTCAGTGGTGGGGTTAGTAAGTTTTACAAGAGGAGCAGACTTGAGACACATAGGGGGAAGGCCATTTCCACTAAGGGGGTGGATTTAGTGGAAGAAAATCTGTTGTAGACCTCTCCTCCCTTGTTTTGGAAGAAACTAGCTAAAATATTATAAAATGTTTGACTAGTAGCTGCTGAGTTGTTACTGGGGATGGGAGTTAACTTGTTCCCGGTTAAGTAAAGGTCTTTCACTGATTTTTTTGCAGCCTGTATTTCTTGAGTGAAGTAGGAGGAATTTTCTCTTTTAAGCAATATTTGATATTCGGCCATATACTGCTTATAAATCTCTTTCTCAGATTGGAGATAATATTTTCTCCACTTGCGTTGCTGCCTTCTGCACCGTTGCTTCTGGTTTCTGAGTTTTTCATGAAACCAAGGTGTGGATGTTTTTTGTCTCTTAGGATATGATGTCTTGGCAGGGGTCAATGTGTTGGCTGCCGCGCAAATCCATGCTGAGTGTCTAAGTCATCTGTTAACGTTAGCTGAGACGGCATCCGAACCTGCAGAAAGTTGTTTGAACAGCCAGGTCTTGAGTCCTTTCCTGAATTGCTGGAGGGATGAGGCAATCATGAGGTGCAGGGGATGGTCATTCCAAGCCTTGGCCACCAGATGTGAGAAGAAGCATCCTCTGCTGTTGTCTCAGCGGATCTGAGGGGTGTCTGCGATGAAGAGGGAAGTGGAACATAGGTGCGTGGTCATGCGTTTGTTAATGTATGCTGGTCCTTTGTTGTGTAGGACTTTGTATGCATGGGTCATCATTTTGAACTGGCATGTCTTCTGGATTGGGAGCCAGTGTAGCTTCTTGAGGTGAGGTGTGATGTAGGTCCATCTGGGGGGGGTGTCGAGCAGGAGTCATGCCACTGAGTTTTGTATCATCTGAAGTCTCCTCATGAGGAGTGCGATGATTCCTACATAGAGCGTATTCCCGTAGTCCAGCCTGCTGGTGATGAGGGCCTGTGTGACGGTCCTTCTGGTGTTGGCTGGGAGCCACCTGAACATCTTGCAAAGCATGCGTAAGGTGTGGAAGCAGACGCATGAGATTTTGTTTACCAGTTTCTTCGTAGATAGCTTGCTGTGTAATGATGATACTGAGGTTGTGGAGTAGTCTGTTAGGGCGGAGGATGGGCCGAGTTCAGCAGGCCATCATCCGTGGTTCCATGGCGAGGTGTTTTCCCAAAGAGGACTTCAGTCTTCTCCATGTTGAGTTTGAGACAGTTGTCCTTCATCCAGCCAGCGACGTTCATCATACATCTGTGGAAGTTGGTTCTGGTGGTGGAGGGGTATTCAGATAATGAAAGGATGAGTTGAGAGTCGTCAGAAAAGAAGCTAATGTTGAGCCCATGTGATCTGATGGTGTTGACCAGCAGGGTCATATACGAGTTGAAGAGGGTGGGGCTGAGGGACGATCCTTTGGGGACGCCAAAGATGATCTTCTTGGGTTCTGAAGTGAACGGTAGGAGGCAGGTTCTCTAGGTTCTTCTGGAGAGGTATGAGGCGATCCATTTGAGCATGTCTCCCTGGATTCTGAAGTGGTGGAGTCTGTTGATCAAGATGTGATGGGAGACTGTGTTGAAGGCAGCTGATAGGTTCAGAAGGATGAGGGCTGTTCTGATGTCGTCAGTGGCTGCGATCAGTGCTGCCTTGGTGCTGCATTTGGCCTGGAATCAGGATATAGAGGTGTCGAGGAGGTTGTTGCGTTCTGGTGTTCAGTGAGTTGATGGTTGATTGTCTTCTTGAGAACCTTTGCTGAAGAGGAAGCAGGTAGATGGACCCGTAGTTCTTCCGTTCTGCTGGGTCGGCGCATGGTTTCTTCAGGAGGAGCCTCACTTCCGCATGTTTCCAGTCCTCAGACGTGATAAGAGGTGTTCAGGACTTTTTCGAGCTTGTCACCAATTTGTCTTGCTCCTAAGGTTGAAGACGTGGTGGGGACAGGGGTCTGTGGGTGCTCCCCAGTGCACAGAGTTCATGATGGAGATTGTGGCTTGAGTTGTGAAGGGGTCCCAATGGATGAGTAGGTGTTGAGGGTTTGTGTTCGTGAGTGTGAGCATGCTGATGCTGTTGGCGGGGTGAGGTTTAGGTTTGAAGTTTTCATAAATGATTGAGATCTTGTCATGGAAGAGGCCAACCAGGGTGTCACACAGTTCTTGGACGAGAGTGATGTTGTTCTCACGGGCTTTAAGGTTAGAGATCTCTTTCACAGTGGCAAAGAGCTCCTTTTTGCAGTTTGTGCTAGCTTCTATACAGCCTGCTAGGGTGTTCTTCCTTGTTTCTTTCCCGGAGGAGGTGGTACTGGATGAGTGCTGTCTTGTAGGTGGTATGGTCTCCTGTCTCTGCTGCTGCGTCACTTCCTTTCTAGTTGCAGGAGTTGGGTTTGGTGGATTTCAACTCCAGTGACCCAGCTGGCCCTTCGGGCAGGTCCTTTAGGTTTAGCTGGCTTGGGGGAGGGAGGGGGGGGGATTGTGTCGGTGCATTCTGTGATCCACTTGGAGAAGTTCTTTGGAGCAGGTTCTGGGTTGGCTGTTTTATCTTGGAGGTGAAAGTTGAGAGCATTGTTCCACTGGTATTCTGATATCTTTTTCCAGGTTCTGCACGTGGAGCTGAGGGGCATAGTTCCAGTGTTGGTAGGTCCTGGGATAGTGATGTGGACGTTGTAGTGTACTGTTCAGGTGAGCTGTGATACATGGTTGTTCTTGACTCTGTCGCTGGACGTGAAAATGGTGTTTAGTATGTGTCCTTCGATATGGGTAGCATTGGTGACAAGTTGCTTGAGGCCGATGTTGCTCATGCTTTGGAAGAGTTTGGTTATGTTGGTGTTGCTGGGGTCATGGAGGTGGAAGATGTAGTGCTCAAAATCAATTGGGATCGTGGTGATGAGGTCAGGGATGGCGTTGCAGAAGCTGGGGCCTGGTGGTCTGTAGGTGAGGGTGCTTCTGATAGTGCTTTTTCCGTTTGTGTGGAGTTGGAAGTTGAGGTGCTCCATTATCTGGGTCGAGAAGGTCGTGCAGTGGATGGTGTCCTTGTATATGATGGCAATTCCACATCTGTGTTTGCTGGTTCTGTCCTGGTGTGTTATTTTCTAGCCTTTGGGGGTGGTGAAGGCTATGTCTGGCATTGGTGCGGTATTCAGCCAGGTCTCTGTCAGGAAGATGACGTTCGGGGTGAGGGATGAAATCGTGTCCCAGATCTCTGTGGAGTGTTTGACGAGTGATCTTCATTGAGTAGCATGCACTGGAGTTATGCGTTGGGGGGTCTCTGTCAGGGTGGTGGATGCAGTCACATTTGCTGTGTCTCCGGCATTATTGGTTGCTTTGTGTTGCAGGTGAAGCATCAGTGCTTGCAGAAGAACGATCCTCTGATGGTGCATGGAGATATGCGGCAGCAGTTGTTGTTCATGCGCCTGGGATCCAGGGCTCTGAGGTCTGTGGTGGTGAAGCTGCGCAGGGTAGAAAAGCTAGGGTTCCTGTCGTTGGGCATGGTCCATGTGCAGATGGGCTGAATGCTGGCAGCACGGCCATGCTGCAGGCTCCATTAAGTAGGTCCTAGGAGGAGAGAGGGGCATTGGGAGGCAGTGAGCAAGGCTAGGCAGGAAATAATGGGTGGCAGACGGGAGCAGCAATGAGGAAATCAGAAAGGAGAAAGCACACAAAAACAAGGGAAAAAGCAAGCAGAAGGCAGTGAAAACGAGGAAGAGCAAGGAGAAGGCACACAGTGGGAGAAAAAGCAATGGATAAGCAGTGGAAAAAGCAAGAAGGCACACAAAAACACGGGGAAAGCTAGGAGATAGCAGGAGCAATGCAGCAGCACGGGGAAAGCTGGGCCTGGGGCCTAAGGACTATTTGAAGGCACAGTAGAGGGATTGGTGCTTGAATAAGAACCCATAGGTGATGTTGTATCCCTTATAGTTGTACCTCAATTTAGTTGTGTAGTGTTCAGTTTTCCTATGATATTAAAGTACTTTCTTCAACAAAATACAAGAACAGTTTGGGTTTGATTTACTGTTTTTGTTTTACTGTTCGGCATCTGGGTTGCTACACCTCCCTGAGAAGCTTTGACTGCTCGCCTTTGCTACCCTGAGAGTCCAGTGAAGAAGGGGTGCCAAGCTTACAAAGCCTCAGTAGGACAGGCACCACAGGCAGGAGGGGAAAACGACTCCACCCACCACAGTTGTGACTCACTAGCTCTTGTCTATTCTCTAGCTCCTTGAATGGAGTTTGATAACAATTAAGAATTATTTGCTTACTTCTATTTTGCCATGAATGACCATGCTGCCTTGCATTCTTGAAGCAGAAGTTTTTTCTGTGTTGCACAGCCTATGTATATTTTAAATACCTTGAATTATATCAAATCCTCCCTCGTCCTCTTCACTCACCTGAAAGGTGAGCAACTTATGAGTTACTCTTGATGGAAGGATTCTATACATTGCATCCAGTCCATAAACCCTCATGCCCTGCGAGCGGCCAGTAACATGTCATCAGCTAAATTACCTGAGATTTTAGATTTCCTGGGAGATAAGAATTTGAGAGAATTTTTTCTGTGCACGTATAAATTTGACCTGAAATTAAATTAACTATTGCAACCACCAAGGATTAAGTAAGAACTGTCAACAAAAGATGTATTCACTGTTTAGCAATAAAGTCTATTTCTGTATATCATACTAATTTATAGAATATTTTATAAAGTGTATGCAGTTGGGGGGGGGGGGGAGACAGAGAAAAAAATGTACCTTGCCTCTGCTCTGCAGCCGCACACTCCTCTTCATCTGGTGTCCCAGCATTCATTGCTGAGACACCAGCACAAGCTCCCCAGCAATCCTGGTGCTGCTTTCATGCAAAACCTTGCATGAAAGCAGCACCAGGATTGGTTTGAGTGGCAGTGACTGCTGCTCACACACAGCCCTGGGGTCTTTGCAGTTTTCCCAGCCTGGCTGTGAGCCCTCCTCCCCCTTTCCACCTCCCATGGTCTAGCCCCGCCCCTTCCCGCACTGCCGGCTGTGCCGGAAGCAGACAAAATGATCTATTACAGTGGTTCCCAACCTGTGGTCCGGGGACCCCTGGGGGTCCGCGAAGCCTTCTCAGGGGGTCCGCCTGAGCCTAGAAAATTAAAAAATATTAACAAATATTGACAAATTAGGTCCCCAGCTTCCAGTAATGACTCAGACGGGGGTCCCCGGATTCCCATGATGATTCAGTGGGGGTCCCTGGGTTCCATTATTGTTAAAGTGGGGGTCCACAGGAATCAAAAGGTTGGGAACCACTGATCTATTATTTTATTTGTGTGCTTCTGGCAGGTAATTGGTAGCATAGATCTTGAAAACAGCAGAGCTGTCAAGCCAAACCTAAAATGACATTTCTCCTTACAAATTTGTGCATGCAGATGTCGATAATGTGAATTCACAAACGTTTTCCAGGAACATGCCTGAGATCTATGACTGTTAGAGATGTCTAGGTCTATACCTTGAAACCTAAGTGAAATCTGCAACCAGGTCAGGCTTGTGGTATATCAGTGTACCACGCTCTGCTAATGCCTTCAATCTACTGACATACGGAGTTCTGCTTCCTTAAATTGCTACAGTTTCTAGCCCAATGAACAAGACTTGCAGGGACCTACAAGCGAGCACCAACCATCCCCCTCGAATCAACCTCTTCTGAGACATGACATATGATTTTTTTCTAGTGAGTAGGGCATTACGTCGGACAAAAGACAGTCAATTGCATTCCATTTAAACCAAGTTAATTTAACAACCGGGGCTAGAACTAAATAGTTTAAACTGGTGATTAGTTATGCCTGCAATTACAGTCAGCATAAAGTTACCTATTATAGGCTAATTTAAATTAGGGTTAGGGTTGGCATTAGGGTTAAGTTTGAGCAACTTTATTTTGATTTATATAACGTAGGGATAGAGTGTGGGTTAGTTTTCAAGTTAATTATTCAATTTCGTTTAAATTATTTAAGATTCGAGTTAGCATTTAGCTAGGTTAACGTTAGTAATTACCTCATTAAAATAAATAAAAGGTTACTAGTTCAATTTAATGACTAAGATTAATAAGTCAATTTAAACAATTCATTTTTATGTTATAAAAAATGAATTGCTATTGGTAGCAAATGGTTGGCCCCAATTGATGAATAAACGAACATGCGCATTAGGTTTTCATCACAGTTTTTTCAATGATCAGTCTGGCAGATTACATATTGACAGGGGTGTCCTTGGACAGGCATTTGCCGCCCTTGTTACAAGGTTGATCTAAACAGACCGTATCCAGCCAGAAGCGCAAGAACAGAAGCAGAAGCAACTGGAGTTGACAATGGTGCATGCTGTTTGTTGACTAGCGTATGACCCTCTAAAAGCCGGAGTGAAGAAGCCGCAGAGGTTTAGCACTAGAATCAGCACTGGGGAAGAAGAACGGATGAAGCTTTGTGGTGAAAGATCCTCCAAGCGTGTGGAGATGTCTGGATGTCTCGGCATCGTAAAAAGAGAGTTGGCCCATCTCATAGTCTAGGTAGACACCCACCGTGCTGCAGGCCACATGCCCGAAGGTCCAGTAGCCATTTTCAGGGGTGATGATGATCCAGCCATCTCTGCTGGCAGACTCCTCTGCTACACCCAGTTCCCAGTCCGGCCGGTCGCCCACATCCACCTCCCAGTAGTGGCGCCCAGAGGAGAAGCTCTCAGAGGCAAGCACGCTAGGGCAAAAATCAAAGTGCTCCAGACTGTCGGGACAAGGTTGTGAGGCATACGAGTATCTGGCACTGATCCGATCTTCTGAGATGACCAGGTAGGAGTTAGCAGACTGGGGGTCAAGGGACAGCGATTCAGGAACTGTTGAGAAAACATGATGATGTTTTAATGTACAAGAAATTATTTTGCTCTCATACAGTTTTAACCACTCTTTTGCAAATGGCTTAAATTACATCTGTCCCCTTCTGCCATATGGTTTCCATATCATTGTTTTTTTCTTTACTGTCATAGTGAGGTTTGTTTACCATTTCATTCTGCTGTGCATGGGCAAGGGCTGTGTGCTGTGGGATCAAGGACATCAACATTTTTAGAAGGAGGTGGCTGTTAGCCATGCACATCACCCAATGTTGCTGCACACAGCAGAAAGCGGTGTACAGGTGTTCAGGGGAAAACAACTACGCATCAAAGGCCACAACTCCAGCCCAGTGTTCAGTGAGTTCAATTAAAGGGCAGGCTCGGTGGGATCAAGCCATGAAACCTGGTAGAAGTAAACAATAAGCACGCCCAAAAATTGTGTAAGTTGAGTTGCAAGCACAAGAGATGGCTAGAATCTGGTTCTGCCTCTGCCCAGTGGCTGTTGCATATGGCCAAAGGCCAGGTGTAGAGGATTTTGGGCATACAAACTTGGAAGCAGAGCATGACTGCCGGCCACAGCCTGTACTCAGTGGTGACTCTGCACAGTCAGAGGTCATGAGCTCTGCATGCCTCAGGTGGGAGTTGGGTTGCGTAACTAGCTTACATTTTAATCATGTTTTGTGTCATGCATGTTGCCTTGCAAAAACTATGTTTTTAGTCAGCTATACCGTCATGTGTCCAAAACAACCTCAACTAAAGTTTTCTCAACAAACATCCTCTATAAATATTGTATACATGATGTGTGTATACAAAAACATGCAAACTTTCCGGGAAGGAGCTGAGGATATATAAACAAAGGTTACAGGAACGTAATAGTTAGGCTCACATTTCACACATACAAAACCAGTGAAATTCAGCAGTTATAGTTACCTCAGCTAACTTACGCTACCATAATGCACTGCTTATGATCTCACGTTACTTCACTCATGACATGGCCAGTGACATCACTGATGAAATCATCCACAAAAAAAGCTCAGACACCCACTAATACCCACATACAAACAATTGTACATACACACACACACACACACACACACACACACACACACACGTACTCATGCTCATTTATATACCCATAAGACTACTGATATATGTGCCCTCACTAACACAGCCACTAACACGACTGACTCACCCATGCACTGTCAGCTATTCATACACTTACACAGCTACTCAAACACCCACTCACACACCCATATAGCCACTCATACACCTGTAAATCCACTCACAAAAACAAATAACATACCCACTAATATACCCACTCACTCACCCATGCAAGCAGTCACACACCCACACATTCAGCTATCTAGTCACAGACACAGACACTCGCTCCCCAATAGGGACACTTAAACACAAAGTAACTCACCTGTACAACAACTGCCACACCCAGTCACTCACCTGTATAGACACTGACACACCAAGTCACTTACCCATGCAGACACTAACACACCAACTTGCTTACTGAGAGCTAATCACACATCCACTTTCTGTCCCATACAGTCACTGATGCAGCCTGTCACTTATGTAGTCACTCATACACCCTCTCAGTCACCTATAGTCACTCACTTACCAATACAGTCACTAACACATCCACTCACTCATCCATACAAGCACTCACACACCCATCCATACAAGCACTCACACACCCACTCACCCATGCTGCACTCATTCATCCACTGACTTACCAGTGCAGACACTGACACACCCAGTGACTAACCGATACAGCTACTCATACACTCACTCACCCATAAATCCATTGACACATCCACACACTTATGCATAAACCCACTGATACATCCACTCACTCACCTGTACAGTCACTGAATCACCCACTCACTCCCAGATACAGTCACAAAGCAATATCACTCTAACATTTGTTGTAAAGTTATTGGGGTACTGGTTATTTTTAATTTAGATAACTCTAACAGGTGAATTTCTATGGTTTGATACGTTTAAAATGTGAACCTAGCTATAATGTCCCTGTAACTTTGTTTTTTTAAGTGAAAAAATAAACATATATATAACATATATATCTCACTTAAACAAAGGTTACAGGGACGTTATTGTTAGGCTCACATTCTAAACGGACCAAACCATAGAACTTTACCTGTTATAGTTAATTATCTCAAGTAAATATAACTCGTGCCCTAAGGTAACTATAACTCATGCCCCCGCCATGCACAGTATTTTCATCAAAAATGTTACTACAAACATTACATTGATATTATCAAAGATGTCATCAGTGCCATGATTTGTGGGGTAATGAGCAGTGCATGGCGAGGGAGCAAGTTATAGTTACCTTAGGGCAAAAGTTATAGTTACTTGAGATACCCCTAACTGTAAAAGGTGAATTTCTATGGTTTTGTATGTTTAAAATGGGAAATTCTATTTCCTAACTAAAACATCCCTGTAACCTTTGTTTTTTCAGTGAATTTCTGTTTTTTTCATCTTAAAGTAATTTTCATTACTATATTTTAATCCAACCATTGCCGCGCACAGCCTTTGGCCGTCTGCAGCGGTGGTTGGCCACAGAGACTGCGGCCAACACCTATAACCACCCAATCCTGTGCTGCGCACGGCCTCCAGCCTGTGCAGCAGGTGTTGGCTGCAGAGCCTGGCTTGTGGCCAGTCTCGGCGGCATACCCCTATACCAACCGAACCCTGCATGGCCCCCTCCCCAGGCCAATCTTGGCCCCAGGGACCCCATCCCCAAGGGCCTGGCCTTACGATCTTGGTGCCCTTAGGGCACCCTGTCACAGTGTTGGTGCAGTGGGGGGAGCCTAAAGGTCCCCTCTGTCCCAGCTGGCTCCCTGCTTCCTGCGGGAGTCAGCATTGCTGTCACAGCTCCCTCTCTGCCAGAGCAATTGTTTCCTCTGTCTCCCTGCACGCTTCTCCACCGGCAACAGACAACAACAATCTCATCAACATAGTTTAACAATCCATTAAGGTGGAGCCAGACTCCCCATCAACTCTCTTGTCAGTGGTCACAACACTCATACTCCAAGGTCGCCAGTGATCCAAAAAAATAAAAAGTGGTTAAAAAAACTCAACAAAAATACAAAAAAGGGCAATCTTCACAACAAAACCTGGTGTTGATGTTCTTTAAAACTGACCACCAACAAGGGATGGCAAAGCCTGTACCAGTGCAAGGGATGGCAAAGCCTGTACCAGATGATGCAGTGAATTGCTTGCCCCCCACCACTGCATTGTTAACGACCCCCAGTTCAACATCGGGGCTAGTGGCACAGACGTCGAATTTGAATACTTCTGAAGGCTTAGCTGTCTGCCCTGATAAGAGCTTAAATCAATCTATTATGACAACAAAAGGTGCTATGGATAAGTGTAGCTTATCCCAAGGGGGAGAAACTGATCATGCAATCCGATTTGAGGAAGGGACCTGATTGTACAGTAAAGCGGGTCTTTGTAGCTGGTGGGGCCTTCCAATGGAGTCATCACTCCAGTCTTCCAGCCAGTGACAAGCGTGATGCTAAATATCCCATTTTAAATCCCCACTGTGCATTTTGTGGCCAACAATGGTTCTCTCCATGAAAAACAGTTATGGGATGACCCTCATCTGCCTCTACAGCCCTCTGGAAGTGCCCGTGCCAGCAAGGTACATGGCACCATTGGACAGTGGGTCAAAGGGATGTTGAGGAGCATCTGGAATTCCTCTGTAGGTTAAATCCAGCACGCACAGAAGGTTCTGTGTCACAAAGTGTTTTGTTACATCCTGAATATGCATCACAGGTTTAGGTCGGCATTCTGAACAGGCGCAACCTATTAAAATAAGTTGCCGCTATCCTAAGTTTAAGCAAAATCACTACAAAGGATATTGATTATATCACCTTCACAAAAGGGCCGAGTGATGAAAGCAACTTAAAACCATAAGTCTGTGTATTTTTTACAACAATAAGGCTGTCTGGTACACGTGGTAAGGAGAGATTGGCTCATTGGGGCATAAGGATTGTCAAGCAGGCCAAAGTAAAATACCTCCCAATCTTTTCCGCCAAGCAATCTCCGCCTTATCGGAGCAATAATGCCTCAAATTCTACTCATCCGAAGCCCACAGTCATACAAGGCACTCTAAATCAACAGCCCATTGTTTTCTTTGATAATTACCTAATCATGTACAAAAACCTTGAATCAGGGGGTAGAGTTTGTCGCTTAACGAACACCTAGAACTCTACTGAGGCTAATTTAGCCAATGTGACCCCTCATATGCCCTAATATACCTCCTGGCATGGTATCAACCCCATTAGCAATTGCCGCATGGAACATCAGGGGCTACAACAACCCAATGTCCTCTCAAGAACATTTGGATAACCTACATACTTCTAATCTAATTTGCTTGTAAAAAGCATGGGAATAATGTTCAAATTGCTGACTGGATTACATTGAATATTACTCATGTGCACTTAGCTCCACCATGGGGGTGGGGGGCGCCCATCTGGGGGTGTCTCAATACATGTACACAATCAACTGAACTTTACCATCTCCATCCTGGCTCAATTAGATGGAGCGGTCAAACTTATTAAACTTTTATACTCAAATGCACAGAGGAATCATTCAAAATCATTAGAAAAAGGGACCACAATACAATATCTCATTAAGAGTTTGCTGGATCTAAGACATGATCATCTAAATTCCACACGGCTACTAGCCTGTGATTTCAGTGCCAATCTGCTAATGATGATGAATGATCATAAGTGGCTGGACTTTGAGGATAGACAATGGAACATTCCTTCCCTAAACCCTTCTTCTTCCAGGAGAAGCTCAAAACCTGCTATTGAGGTTCCTCAAGTCTACATACGATGGGCTTGCACTCCCTGAATGGCAGGAGTAGCACAGATCGCAGTGCTGCTCACTTGTCTGCTTCTCGCGAAAGATTGGCAATACCTATGGGGTATGATCTAAGACTTCCATCAGATCTTGGGCTTTGAAATCGATCCTAAGTTAATAAGTGATCCTGCAATACTGTCATGCTCTTTGCATTTGATGACTGCTGCCTTACATAAGGAAATTCGCCTGCGAGATCAAGCAGGGTAGGAACCAATTAAACGAATAAGGTGGGATTCAAATTAGAATCTCCAACTATAAAATTCCTTGAATCATTTTTGCCCCCTATTTTAAATGTCTTCGTCAGAGCTTACCAGTGTTTTACTAAAAGATTTTGTAAAATTGCAGCCTCATCAAGGCTTACTTTGCAAATCAATCCTCGTCCTGAAAAATACCTAAGAAGTAATATTGCTTAAAAGACAGCTTAATAGATGCATAAGAGCAGTGCACAAGGATCCAACAAATATGGCAGGGAGAGAAGAGACCAAATCAGTGTGCAAGCGCTATGGGGGATGTTTTTACGCCCTTTATGTTTGTGCCCCTTTGTATCTCCAATTAGACGCTATCAGCTCTTTCCAGTTGTCAGGCAGTTGAGCGTCAGGGCCTGCAACACCGTTGTTATTGAATGTCTGAAAGGCAACTGGGGCCGAATGAGTGCAAGATTTAGTAAGTTCATGGCGATTGCCTCATCAGTGCTCAAAAACCCCTTCACCCCTTGAAAGTAGAGCACCAGGAAACCCCCCGGTCCGGCCCGCTCGCCCTCCATAGCGTGAGTGGCCCTGCGGCCAACTGGGCTTCAGTCCTTGTTGCACTTTAACTCTGGTATCTATCGGGTGCGGGTCCTTCCTTCTGAAAAGCGCCAATACTCTCTCGCACTTTTATCTGCACTTGCTGAAGTCCTCTTGCGACCTCTGGGCTGCTGTATGAACGGGTGTTCTGTACTAATATTCCTCGTATTTTAATCATACGATAATGTTTATTTTCCTTTGATTGTGATATTTCTTTCTATTGGTGTGGTGCAGTTTCCCTATATTTGTGTGCTCTTTTAGGCTGTAATGTTTGCTATGATTTTAATTCATCGTGAGTCTGGAATCACTTTGACTTTGCAGACACCCACTCGATGAAGACACCGTGTCCTGCACCGCAGTGAACTGACTAGACACCCTGCTCCTTCCTCCCAGCATTCTGTTAAGTAAGCAGTCAGTGGGCGTGTCAGCCAAAACTTCATACAGCGGTAACTGTAGCAAAATAAGTGTGTAGTCACTGCAGGGAATCATTAATGTATTTTGCTGTATTCCAGTGGAGTGATATCCCTTTGCTGACAGACCGCTAGAAACCTCCTAATTATGTAAACCTATAAGTGGGTCCATCTAAACAGACAGCCTGCTACTGTGTGCTGAACATCACCGCACGGACAGGAACCTGCGTGCAGACTTGAAAGGCATCAAGTGCACGTGACCTCTCTGCAGACACAGGTCCAATGACCTGCACCATGAGAATCCCATCACTGGAGACGGGCCTCTCCGCGGACTCTGCAGAGGACCAGGCCCTACCCAGTGACGGGGTCTGTCTAGGGCCCTGCGTGAGGGGGGTTGGGCGTGCTGAAGGGGCAGACAGGCCTCTCCGCGGACTCTGCAGAGGACCAGGCCCTACCCAGTGACGGGGTCTGTCCAGGGCCCTGCGTGAGGGGGGTTGGGCGTGCTGAAGGGGCAGACAGGCCTCTCCGCGGACTCTGCAGAGGACCAGGCCCTACCCAGTGACGGGGTCTGTCTAGGGCCCTGCGTGAGGGGGGTTGGGCGTGCTGAAGGGGCAGACAGGCCTCTCCGCGGACTCTGCAGAGGACCAGGCCCTACCCAGTGACGGGGTCTGTCCAGGGCTCTGCGTGAGGGGGGTTGGGCGTGCTGAAGGGGCAGACAGGCCTCTCCGCGGACTCTGCAGAGGACCAGGCCCTACCCAGTGAAGGAGGTCTGTCCAGAGCCCAGCGGGGGAGGGCTGGTCAGGTGAAGGGGCAGACAGGAAGCTCCACACACACTGTGGCTGGCCACGTCGCACGTAGGGCGACAATAAAGGGGACAGCTTCTTAGCGTCGCTCCCCTGTTAGAGGGAAAATTGGCCAGGGGGGGCCTCCGTACTAGGGTGGGTGGTCCACCCCCGGTTTATGGCCCCAAAAGGTGCGAGGAGGGAGGAGTGAGGCCAGGAGGTCCATTTAAGGGGTGACCTCCCAGGGCTGGGCCTCTTTTGGCGAAAGGCGAGCAATGAGCAGGACGGGAGGGAGGCAGAGTCCTGATACGGACATCTGGCAGGGAAAATGTGAGGTGAGTCAGAGGAAAGGGGGGTACGAGGGTTGGAGGCAGTGGCGAATCCCTGCTTTTGTAAAGGGGATATGGGTCAGAGAAAGCGGGGAAGGCGCAAGTTCAGTAACCTGATGCCACCCGCTCCCTTCGGCCGCTGCCACCCGCAAACCCTTCCTCCTTCCTTTTCACCTTACCAGATCTGTTTCTCTCAGTTTCGGTTCGGGGTCCGAAGCTGATACCCCCTCTGTCCTGCCCTTCTCAGACTTTGCTTCGGTCACCGAAGCAAAGCCGCTCTCGCCTGCTCTCGTCCGGTGCAGGCGGCGGAATACTCGCAGGTTATCTTGGGGCCCCCGGGATAGTTAGGAACCCGGTTCCAAGCGGCGAATTGAGCGCAGCCGCCAACGGCATGCCGGGGCCTTTTCGCGCCGGTACCGGGGCGGAAAGGCTCACGAGGGAGCGCACGGGGATGGTTCGAGCAAGGGTGTCTCGGCCAGGGGCGGGCACCGCATGAAGCCTCGGCAGTGTTGGGCGCCAATGAAGCCTCGGAAGCGCTTCAGTCTCGTAGCCATGAAGTTAAAAAAAAAATATATATATAATAATAATGATTGCGCGGGGGTCCCGAGGCCAAAAATTGTTTACACTAACAATAGTTAACTAATAACTATAGAAAGCTCATCGGGATTCGAAGCCGTCAGCAGCATTGAATGGAAGGCTTCGTTCCGCAAGAGCGCCCCCCCCCCCATTGCAAACACACCTACGGCCGCTCGATCAGAATACCACGTACCCCCGCCCGCTACAGTTCCTCACCTCAGTTCGTGTTCAGGGGGACGGCGCGCCATTTGCAGGCGCGGCTATATAAAGTATCAGAAGCGGCTGCAGGCGCTGACATGGCCGAGTCAGCATTATCGTGTTTCTGTCAGGGTGCGGGCACATCAGGGCTAGCGAAAAGTTGCCATTAGCGGCGCACAGTTGCCCTCACCAGGACCCGCGAAGGAACTGGGGGCGAGGGGCGGGCCAATGCCGCAAAGGGCTGAGTGGCGCTCGGCAAAAAAGTGCCCCCCCCCCACTAAACACAGTCAGGGCCAACGGTCAGGGTTTTGTTGCAATGAACAGCTAGGGAATGCCTGTGTTTCCAACTGGCATTACGACATTTAACAACTTAAAGCATAAGCTAACCATGCATCTAGAAAATAAAGGAATAAATAAATGTTAAAAATATAAAGAAATTAATTGAATAAGTAAGTAAGCTGAAGGGCGCCGTAACCGGCGTAACACAGTAAACTCCCGGGGTATCGCCGTATATGGAAGGATGGTTGCAAATAGTTATTGTGGTCAACAGGTTTCTGGCCAGCGTGTGTTTACTAACAGCCTGCAGCACGCGCGCGCACGGCTCCCAGGTGGGTGTTGGGCAGTGTTATCCACAGCCGCTGCCTGCAGGCACTCCGAGGCGCATTGCTTCAGGCGGGGTTGTAAGTCGGGGACACCGCCGCCCAGCATACTTTAAGAAATACGTGTGTTCGGTTGCTCCAGGTGAGCGGCATTCGGGGGCGATCTCGGCTTCCCGAGATCTCCCCACGGGAAGAGAGTGCGTGGAGTCGGTTCCTCGCAGCTTCTTGAGCTGTGCAGGCGCCTTGCTGGTCAGAGCGGCGGCCGGGCTCGTCCTCGGCGGGCAGCTGATGCCAGAGTCGCCGGTTTCGTCGCCGCCCCGCCTAGCCTGTGTGCTACTGATGGCGGGACTCTGGCTCCATCGCTTCTGCTGCGGGCCCTTGGAGCTCCTGCGGGGACCTGACCAGATTGGCCAGATAACAGAACAGGGTAGGAGCCGCACAGAGACGGCCAGCGAGGTGAGGCGGCGCCCCCATTAAGGGCGACCTGCCTCCGGTCTACCCCAACAGGTGGTACCAGGTTGTGGATTCACACCTGATGCAGCGGGGAAATGTGCGGAACGCGACCGTACTGGGTGAGTGAATAGAGCTGCCAGGCAAGCATGGTGTCCTGCAGTGTTTTGTTTGTCGGTAAACTGGGAGTATTCCGTTTTTGGGTGCGAATGCTGGTTGGTGAAGCGTGGTTGCGGGTTAACCAACATGCCTAGAAAGCGCTTAAGCCCCCCCCCCCTGTTAATATACAAAGTGGGACTAGACCATACTAGGGTAAACCAGGCAGTATCAGAAGAGCTGCCCATTCAGATGCGGGTGTGGGGGGCTCTTGCTATCAGCCTACAAGAAAGTCAGCTACAGCATGTTCAAACGAAACGCATATCCATTGCTTTAAAAACTACCCACAAAATAAACGGCCGGTAATGAGTAATCGGCCTGGGTCTCGATTTTCAACTAACGGCATTCCTATCACCAGTGCTTTAAATGGGCCGGCAAATCTATATAAAAAAAAAAAAAAAAACGTAATACTTTTAATTGGAGAGTACCGGCACTCCTCAGAAACTCTAGCACAGAGTACCCGCACTCACATTTTTTCCATTTCAAGCACTGCCTATCACCCCTAGAGCCTTTTCAGAGGAGCTTCTGGAAAGTAAAGTCCTGGTTCCCCAACAGACATTATAATTGAATGGTAGCCAGCGGATGGTGGCAACGAACTGTTATCGATTCGCTTTGCGTGGAGCGGCCCTGACAGGCCTGGCAAAGCGGCTTGTGTTGCCAGCTGGGAGATAAAAAAAAAAAAAGGGGGGGGGCGTCTGGTCAGGGCACCTTTATCAAGCTGAGGGGTGCGCAGTGTAGGAAGCTGGCCTGGCGTATAGGGGGCACAAGAGGTACTTACACCTTGTGCCTAGCCCATTTATCAATTATTAGTGTAGAAGAGGTGTTTCTAGCAGCTTAGGCTGATAGAAGGTAGAGAGAGCAGAGCAGCTTCGGCTGGACTAGGAGACGTGCAGAGCTCCTACCGTACCACGGGTGTCGTATGCACAATAGCAAAAAAAAAAAAAAAACACACAATACACAGATATACTAAAAGAAAGGTCCTTGATTATTACAATATGCCAAAAGGATCCCAGTGAGTGCCCTCAGTAGTTGACCATCTGGTCTACACTGGTGTCACACGCACAATATTATAGGAAACACAATACACAAAAGTACAAAAAATAAGGTACTTTATTTCAGGACAGTAGGCCAACAGTATATCAGGGAGTACCCACAGCATGAGGACAAGTTACATACGCACGATATGTGTACGCGTAAGGAAACCCCGCATCATCAAACCAATTACCTGGCAAAACTAGGAACGGCCTTGTAATTGTAGCATTACGAAGAATTCCTTGGGGGTGCCACCTGGGGAGCTGAAAGCCACCGTTCAGTTATGACACAGGGATACGCAACAGTCGTGAGGCATTAAGACATACGAGGCATGCGAAGTAAAAAAAAAAAAAAAAAAAAAGGAAAGTTTATATATGTGTATGTGTATGGATATGTATGTATGTATATATATATATATATATGTATATATATGTGTGTGTGTATGTATGGATATATATATAATAAATAAAAGAAAACATGTGTATCTTATCGGGACACTTAAGGTTGGTTTATATATATATATATGCATATATATATGGTAAGGTCACACAGGGGAGGATGCGTAACAACTAGGGATGCCGCCTGAGGGAGGTGGGCAACATGTGTGCCGATCAACACATCTCCGAGCTTTCCAATCCCTCAGGTAGAGTGGGCGCAAATGAAGTCAACTAACAACGCTCTAATACCCTTGTGTCGAGTTTGCATTAATAGATCGACAACACAACGGTGGAGACAACCTTGAGCGGGGGAACCAGGTTAGGGGCTAGGCTTCAGCCCCTCGTCCCTCAAAACGGCCAAACCAGGGGGTCTATTCAATTAGGCCCATGGAATCGGGTGGGGCAGTAGGTTAACGGCCCCTTCGATAGCTCAGTTGGCAGAGCGGAGGACGGTGAGCAAAGTCAGGGATCTTTAGGTCTCGGGTTCGGATCCTGCTCGGAGGACAGGTTTACCCTAGGGTACCATTATCAACAGTATGTTACTGGTAACATGGGTAACACAGCGGCCCTATTATCAACAGTATGTTATGTGTAACATTGGTAACCCGGCTGCCTCCCCCACAAAAGGTTCACTGCGGTGTCACAGGACTTAGCGAAGGTGGGGCAGCGATGGAGAGTAGGACAGCACCACCAGATCGGACATGCAAGAACGATGGTGGCAGCATACATAAGAGATGGACTTGTTGGAGGGTTGAGTCAGGTGAACGATTCCAGGCGCATGTGCATTTCTGGACTACGCTTCGGGAACAAAAAAAAAAACAAAAAAAGATGGGTATATATATATATATATATATACACAATATTAATAAAATGAAATTAACATATATAAGTAAGTATAGCAATAAGGATGCGAAGCAGAAGCTTAGCCGCAAATAGCAGGACTCCGGGGCAATTGACAGGATAGAACTAGCAATATGGGACCAACCATCTGTGACTTATAACCTGCCTCCAAATTCTGTCTGACAGCCATATAGAGAGCAATGCGTGGCACTCGAACTTATCCTGACTTGTAATGTTAGGGACTTGTCATTTGAGGAGACAAAGGGAGTGATTGAGTTAGGAGGCAAAGGCCTGTCACAGGAGCCTACACAGGTAAGGAAACTGCGGCCCAGCTACCGAGATGAGACGTGTTGTTGTCAAGCGGATGAGGCAGGCCAGTGGGGCAGGAGTTTATGCAGGTAATCATGCTGGGGCCCCAGCTGCCTCTAAGAGTAGGGTTGTGACCAATCGGTGGCCAGCAGCGCTGGGGCCTGGATGCATACACGGAGTGGGGTTATCGAAAATTAATAATAATGAGGAATAAGCAGATAAAAGAAAGGAGCGACATAGGTTTAGGAATTTTAAAGGAATTTCAGCCGGGCCGAACTGTAGCCCGGCTGTAAGAAGCGGGCTCTGGAGGTATTATCTCAAAGTAAGAAATGGCATGCACAGAGTACAAGGGTTCCCCTTAGAGGTAGGATAGTGCAAAAGGAGAGAATTCTATGTGGTATTTTGTGGTGGTGTGGTCAGCCAGTAGGCCTATCAGGGGTTTGTGCGGGGGCATTGTGGTTCACATACAGGCAATGAATTAGGATCACACACATGCACGAAGTGGGGGGTTATTGGAAATTCAGAATAATAATGGATAAGCAGATAAACGAAAGGAGCGACATAGGTTTAGGAATTTTAAATGAATCTCAGCCGGGCCGAACTGTAGCCCAGCTGTAGGAAGCGCGCTCTGGAGGTATTATTTCAGAGCGAGGAATGGCATGCACAGAGTACAATCGTTCCCATTAGAGGTAAGATGGTGCGAAAGGAGAGAATTCTAATGCGCTGTTTTGTGGTGGTGTGATCGAGCAGTAGGCTTATCAGAGGTGTGCTGGGCGTTGTGGTTCACACACAGGCAATAAATTAGGAACACACACTCAGAGACAATTCCAGGCTAATAGGTTGTGTAGAGAAAATATCTTTCTAGTCTATTTTAAGAACCACAGGTGCAATATTTGCAAACAAAGGAAGTGGTGGCACAGGCGAAGAAAGGCACTTCAGTAATGCAGGGTAATGACTGCAGTAATGGAGGACACATCCGAGGAAGTTAAGGCATGGCAAAAAAAAAAAGGGGGCATGTAAATATATTAGAGCATTGACGAGCAATAACATGTGCGGTAACAGATGTCAAGAAGTGGTGAGGTAATGCTTCCCTTCTCGTCCATCTAGGGACTGCGACAGTATGATGATGGGGCCACTCCGTGGTGGCCAGAGCTGAACGCCTGGCCAGAGTGGGTGGCTGGAACCCGGTTTCAGCGATAGCAACTCGCCTGGATGGGAACCCCCTGGAACGTGATGTGCCATGTGTGAGCTAGAGTGGGCCAGCTGGTGGGCCAAGAAGGGGTTAAGCCAGCCTTTCCAGAAATCCACCTGGGGGGAAAACTAGCTAAACAACTGGCGGTAGAGGTCCACGGTGGCGGGCCGTCTTAACACTGGGTCTGGCCAGAAAGGTTGCCCGAGGGAGCTCTGAGGCATAATTGGGCCAAGAAGATCCCAGGAGAGGTGATTCAGGGAGCCAGGTCTCCAGCCCCAAGTGGAATGTCCAGGCAAAGAGTCAGCCCGCGCTAGTGTGAATCAGCATGGATGGTTTTCAGCAGATGGGTACACCGGTCTGAGGCGGGCACAGACACTTCCTAACAAGGGTAGAAACCCTCTTGAGATAACAGCCTGAGAATTAATAAGTAAGGGAGGAGCACAGGTGGGGGGGCCTCGGTTATCGCGAGATGCCATCCCCGAGGCTTGGCAGAGTTACACGGCGATCCTAAAGCTCTAAATGATTAAAAGGCCTCCAGATGGTGATTCCTGGAGCAAAAAGCTATTCCTCAGGCTACTTGGAGCCTTTACGCGGGGCCTGGGATGACGCGATGGCGCTCCTTAATCCCGCAAGGGACAGTTGGAATCCTGAGCAACTGTGGAGACTGGCCTGGGTCTCGCTCTGACTTGTCAGGAGCATGACAAATTGATAAAGTGGTAAACCACAATAAAGGAACGAGCTGTAAGATGCTAAGCGTGCTGGTGCAGAGAACACCAGATGGAACAGCTCTAGCTTTCTCAGGATGGGTGTCGGCCAATGTTTAAGAAACTCATCGCTGACACCGGGATCGCCCGTAAGCTAACCCAACCTGTGTAAATAATAAACTTGCGACATATTATACCCACAAAATGTTGTCCTAGCATTTATTATGTTGCATGCATGATATTGTGATAAATGCCAATTGCACACCCACTAAGGGACTAGGGGTAGCAGCGCTATGCAGAGGACCAGGCCTTGCCTGACAGTGATGGAGGTCTGTCCAGAGCCTCGGGAGGAGGGCTGGTCAGGTGAAGGGGCAGACAGGAAGCTCCACACACACTGCAGAGGACCAGGCCTTGCCTGACAGTGACGGAGGTCTGTCCAGACCCCGTCGGGCCGAGGGTTGGGCGTGCTTAAGGGGCAGACAGGCCTCTCCCCAGACACTACAGAGACCAGGAGGGAGGAGGACTGGGCATGCTGAGCCAGCAGGCGGTGCACACGGTGTGCCAGAGCCGTCTCGGCGTTTTGTGCTGCAGCTGCCGAGTGCTCAGGGAGTGCTGTGCTACCAGCCATGAATGCCGTGGTTCTCAGTTGAAGCAGCATACGGGCAGCTGTGGGACACTGGCCACAAGGCCTAGGACACCACGGCGGCGCGCGGCGGGTGCTATTGAACACTCCGGGGACACTGTGGTAAAATAAAGAGTAACTGTGGTGCACCCAGCTCTGGTGCGCTCCGAGGATGCTGTGGTTAACAACGGGATTTGCTGGGCGGGTAGTTATGAATGATGCACATTTGGCATATGGCGGGCACTGGAAGGCTTCGTGGCACAAAGGAACCCTTTGATGCATCCCGGGGGGCGCCTTGGGGCACCCGGGGTAGTCCTGGGAGCTCGGGAAATGTTGTGTGCCAAGAAGCGGCTTGCTGTTACTGGATCCCAAGCCCCTCTCAGCCCAGACTGCAGGTACCCTCAGACACCTGCAGGAACTGCAGCGGCTGCCCTTGTTCTCACCTTGCCAGGCAGATGGCAGGAAGTGCCCATCACACGCCCACCCCGACTAGCAACGCACTGAAAGAGTCTCCCTAAAGGTGCTCCATCCATCGTTTTAGAAAGCCAAGAATTTACCACGCATTTATTTGGCAGCCGTGTTTCATATTTTAGGACGACGTGCCACGATGCTTCTCATTGTAATCTCTCCTCTTTCTGACCTGCTTTTTGCAGGTGCTTAAGCGCATCGGTGATTGGCTATGTTTACATGTTTTTCACAGATTCTTGTGCTGTCTCTTCCACAAATTCTGCCTCTAGTGCGTTCTCAGGACCAGCGCCAAATGGCCTTTGCCGGGGACGGTGTTAATAGCCCGAGGCACAGAGCATTAACATTACGACCCCAAGGATACTGCGGCCTGGACTAGAGAATTCTGCGGCACAAAAATGGAAACTATGCGGCAAACCCTCGTGATTTTTGTGCGTTAATTGCCAACGAGTGTTTTACACACGTGGTCTTGTGGTTTAAGAAGTTCTTCTGTACAACATGGGTAGCAGGAGTCCAGCCTTCTCTAACACAAAGAATGAGTACAGACTACGTGGCTGTTGCAGGAGGAACTTAACACATTTTTTTCACATGTACAGAACAGTGACAACACGGATAACTCACTGAAGAGAAAGAGAAGAGTTAAAAGACTGTTGTATGTTTGCCGCACACAAATAAACACTCAAGAAACACAACTCGGCTGCCTAGCGTGGTATGCTTTATCAGGGATTTTTTTTTTAACCTACCACTGGGAAGCGTTGGAGAGTGCTACTACTCACTGGCTGTACTATCTCCTAGCTAAGGAAAGGGTTCCCAAGTTTAGGCGAGGGCGTGCCCCTTACGTCGACATTTATGTGCACCTTTTCCTAAATTGTCAACGCGTGTTAAAATTGTGTGTTGGTGAGAAAATATATTCCATTACCTCCATGACGTCCATGCAGCCTCTTTGATAAGGATTTCAATGTCACCAGGCGCAGTGCCATCCAACCTAGGCAGGACACTTGTTCGACACGTTGAGGGCCGCCATTAGAGGTGGGCGAGCCAACATAAAAGAACAGGGCGAGCCGAGCTGAACCGAGGGGCTGGCTGGGCTCTAAGAGCCACATGCAACAAACACCACGTAAAATATCACAGTCTCTTCAAAATAAAAATGTATATTTCTTTAACGGGTGGAAGCGTTTAGTGCATCACCTTAAATCAACCCATTGAGGGGTATTTATTAAAAGTGAATCATTCATGCCCCGGTCGTGACGACTGGTGGCCTAAAGCCCACAAAGAGATGGGCTTGTTTGCTTGTAATGGCTGGCTGCACGCCTTCAAGTTCAAACATACCGTGCTTTCAAACGATAACCTTTTTTGAGGTTGTCGGTTTTCGAAACCGTGGTAAACATGGCCATATATGGAGGAAACGCAATTAGTTTCGAGCTCGTCTGGACTGAGTCCAGCCTCCCCTCTGCCTTGAACCGCTGCACCTGCAGGAGTGAGAGTGGGCGGGAGTGAACCGTGCACAGCAAGGAGGGGAGGGCTGTGGTTAACCTGCGTGTGGGACCTGCAGCTGTGAATGACTTGTTTAGTGCACCGATACATCACAGGCCTGACACTACATGTGCCCCCACGCACAGACACCTGCAAGCAGTGGTTCATTTGTAAATAAAAATGTGCCTCTGCCTAAAGCTCTCCACCGAGAGACAAGCGCAGAATAATGAGGCAGCGTAACCTTGGGACCATCTTGGGGCCCTTTAATCCATTTACAGCCACTCCCTGCCCCTTCAGCTCACTCGTGCAGCTTTCTACTTTCTCTCTTTGTGACGCTTTCTTTCTTTCTTTGCTCCGTCTTTCTCATATGTCTTTTGCTCGTACTAATTTCCTGATGAAGAAAAAATAAGGCGCACACAAAAGACTATAAAAGACCATCTGCCGGCAGAAATATTAATTAATTTCCTGCACAGGGAACACATACTGAATGCTTACTCACAACTGGCTACAGAAGGTGTGTTAAAGCGCTGCACAAAAAAGTCTTAAACAAAACGTGAGCGTAGGCCAGTGGTCTTCACACGGGGCGGGCCTCAAGTGACCCCTGTTGGAGGAGGGGGGGCACGGGGAGTGGGCTTTGGTGCCAGGCTTTGGCCAAAAGAAGCCTATGCTGGTAAATGGGCTTTGTTTAAGCTGTTTTGTTATTTATATCTAAGCTCAGAGTATGTGTCAAAAGGAAAGGAACTCTAAATACTCTTCAAAACCCCCACCCAAACTTCTACTGTTCATATTGTGAATACTTTTACACGTCACTAAGGCCTGCCTGACCCGAATAGTATGTTTGGCATCATGCATTTGATTGCATTTTCAAAGCCATAACAGTACTTGACTGCAATGTTTAAATAAGTCAACACATATTTAAACATTGCCAATTGAACAGAATTGTAAAAAAAAATTGTGGGGGGGGGGGGGCGGGCAATATTTCTTTAAATCATTGCGGCGGGGGTCAAGCACTAAAATGTTTGAAAACCACTGGTGTAGGCACTCACGATTAGACTTAACGGCTCATTTAGGTCCTGGCAGGTAGTCTGCTGGGCTGGCGAAGGCACTTGCTTTGGCTACTCTGCCTCCCTGGTGGAGAACTGGCTAGTGCCCCGTGTAGGAAAGTACCCTCTTCTTGGCATGGTTACCCCCAGTTTTTGCCTGCTATCAATATGCTTAGGCTGTTTTCACTGGGATCCTACTAATCAGGACCCCAGTGATTTTGCTCTCTCCCTCTAAATTTGGTTGCCTAGGACTTTGTACACCCCACAATTGGCATACTGATGCCCCCTTATAAGCCTCTAGTATAGGGTACTTAGGTACCCAGGGCATTGGGGCACCAGGGGTTCCCCATAAGCTGCAGCATCTATTGTGCTACCCACTGGAGCCCATGCAAAATGCATCTGCAGGCCATTTCAGCATGCGTGAAAGGTGCTTGCACCCTTTCACCACAGGTCACTGTAAGTCACTCCTATGGCAAGTCCTCTTAGCCCACTGGGCAGGGTGCAGGTCCCTGTGTTTGAAGGCACCACTCCATGAGCAGAGGGGCCCCTGTGAACTCCAGTTCCGTTGCACTCGACTTTGTGAGTGCGGGGAAGCCATTCTACTACTGGACACAGGTCAAACATTACCTGTGTCCAGCTACAAAATGGTCACTCCAAACCTGGGCATGTTTGATATCAAACATGTCAGAATCATACCCCAATACCATTGCCAGTATTGGTTGTATGATTCCATGCACTTTGGAGGCTCCTTAGAGGACCCCCCAGTATTGCTTTTACCAGTCTTCTAGGGCTTTCCGGGCAGCCCGCGCTGCTGCCACCCCTTAGACAGGTTTCTGCCCTCCTGCTGCTTGACCAGCTCAAGCAGGGGAAGGCAGAGCAAAGGATTTCCTGTGGGAGAGAAAGGCACCACCCTCTCCATTGGAAATAGGTGTTGCAAGGCTTGGGAGGGGTAGTCTCCCCAAGCCATCGGTTTGCTTTGAAGGGCACATTTGGGCTACTTGCAGGAACCGGTTTGCACCAGTCCAGGTATACCTGGTCCCTGCTCTAGTGCGAAACTGGACAAAGGAAAGGGCAGCGACCACTCCCCTGTCCATCACCACCCTAGGGATGGGGCCCAGAGCTCCTCCAGGTGGCCACTTGATTCTGCCATTTTGAAACCAAGATGTGCAGAGGCCCTTGGGAGCATTTGAGTGGCAAGGTCAGGCAGGTGACATCACAGACCCCTTCTGATAGGTGGTCACCTTGCTAGGTGTCCAATTCCCTTTTTAGTGCTATTTAGGCACTCCGTTGTAGGTGGATCCTCAGAGTTGACGTGCAAGACTCCACCAGGACTCCTCTGTATCGTTTACTTAGACTTCTGGCCACTGGAACAGCAACTGGACTCTTCAGGAACCAACAAGACTGCAACTCTGGCGACGACGTCACTTTGCAACATTGTTTCTCTGGCCCCTTTCAGCAACTGCAACATTTCCCCAGCTGTGCATCCTTTGGGGTCAACAAGACTTCAGCCTGCACCAAGAAGCAAGAAGGAGTCTCCCTTGGTATGAAGGAGTCACTCCCCTTCATCTGGAGGCACCTATAGCAATGACGACCGGCTGCGTGGATCTGCTCTCTTCTGGAACTGCGTGGATCCTGTATCACAGGTGGTGGTCTGGAGTGGTTCTCGTGGTCCTTCCTACCAGCTGTCCAACTTGGGAGATGGTGAGCCCTTGCCTCTCCTTGCAGGACAGTACCCCTATGCACCTTGACTCTTGCAGCTACCAACGCTTGTCTTGTGCTCCAAGGGATCTTCAGGCTTTGAGTAGCCCCGGCTCCCAGCACTTTTTCATGGCAAGCACATTCTCCTCTCTGCTGCTCCAGCGACGTGGGACTCCTCTTCATGTGTCCTTACTGGGCATTGTTGCAACTTACTGTTCCTGCTGCCAGTGGTTGCCTGTGGGGGCTGTGACTCTTCTGTTGGCTCTCCCAACTGCTGAGGGTCACCCCAGATTCTCCTACACCACTGACCATCTGCAACCCGACAACCAATACGTGACACCATCTGCACCACTCCAAGGACTCCTCTTCAGCTCCTGGGCTCCACAGCTGGTCTTTGTCTTCCCCCATCAACCTGGTTCTTCATCTCTTCATCCACAGAAGGGTGGGTAGTAGCTCCTGCCCTCACTGAACACTCCATTGTGAACTGGACTCCGTTCCCTTCTTTTGCAGGTCCTCTCCTTTCAGAATCCAGTGTCGGTTTCTTCTAGACTGGTCTGTTCTTGCATAATCCTTTTTCTAAGTCCTCCTGTCCTTGGGAAGACCAGGTACTTAACTCGGCTGTCCTGCTTGCTGGGTGTCACTCAGTACCCACCTCTTGGGGTTCTTAGTTCTTCCAGATCCCCTCTAACAACTTCACATCCTTGGGTGAGGTACTGTATCTTGGATTCCACTTTCTTAGTATATGCTATAGCCCTCCCCTAGGGCTCTTACTATTTTCACTAAGTATTGCCAATGCGTGTTGTTTCTCTGCTAATTTCTGATTGCTATTGTATATATGTTAGAAATGGGGTCTTTGGTTGACAGTCAGGTTACCCCCTGTTCAAGCAAGGACCCTCACTCTAGTCAGGGTAAAATAGAATCACCCTCAGCTAACCCCTGCTTACCCCCTTGGTAGCTTGGCAGAGCAGTAGGCTTAACTTCAGAGTGCTAGGTGTAAAGTATTTGTACCAACACACACAGTAACTTAATGAAAACTTTACAAAATTACACAACACAGGTTTAGAAAAATAGGAAATATTTATCTAAACAAAACAAGACCAAAATGACAAAAATCCACCATACACAAGTCAAGTTATCAATAAAAAATGCAAAAGGAGTCTTTAAGTTGTTTTAAACACACCCTAGCGCTGCTAGAGTGAAAATGTACCAGGTGTGCGTCAAAAATAACCCTGCACGGGCGGGTGTGTGTCAAAAATAACTCCGCACAGCGGTACTTGAGTCAAAAATCCAGCCTCACGATGATCCAAAAATCCTGCAGCGCAGGTTGTGATCTCCAAGCCTCCGCCTGCGATGCTGCACGTTGTTTCTCCTGCTCCATGTGTTGATTCTTCGGTCGCGTTTCCTGCGAGCGTCGTTTCTCAGCTGCAGGTCCGGCGGCGTGTCGTTTTTTCAGCCGCAGATCAGATTCACGTCAATCTTTTCCCCGCACAGCCCTCTGTGCGTGGATTTTCTTGTCTTTAGGCTGCCAGCTTCTCCTTTCAGGGTCACAGGAACTGGATGGGCACCACAGGGCAGAATAGGAGTCTCTCCAGAGACTCCAGGTGCTGGCAGAGAGAAGTCTTTGCTGTCCCTGAGACTTCAAACAACAGGAGGCAAGCTCTAGATCAAGCCCTTGGAGATTTCTTCTCAAGATGGAAGGCACGCAAAGTCCAGTCTTTGCCCTCTTACTCTGGCAGAAGCAGCAACTGCAGGATAGCTCCACAAAGCACAGTCACAGGCAGGGCAGCTCTTCTTCCTCAGCTATTCAGCTCTTCTCCAGGCAGAGGTTCCTCTTGGTTCCAGAAGTGTTTCTAAAGTCTGTGGTTTTGGGTGCCCTTCTTATACCCAATTTCTCCTTTGAAGTAGGCCTACTTCAAAGTAAAGTCTCTTTGGAATGTGAAATCCTGCCTTGCCCAGGCCAGGCCCCAGACACTCACCAGGGGGTTGGAGACTGCATTGTGTGAGGGCAGGCACAGCCCTTTCAGGTGTGAATGACCACTCCTCCCCTCCCTCCTAGCACAGATGGCTCATCAGGATTTGCAGGCTACACCCCAGCTCCCTTTGTGTCACTGTCTAGTGTGAGGTGCAACCAGCCCCTGTCAAACTGACCCAGACAGGGAATCCACAAACAGGCAGAGTCACAGAAATGGTATAAGCAAGAAAATACACACTTTCTAAAAGTGGCATTTTCAAACACACAATCTTAAAATCAACTTTACTAAAATATGTATTTTTAAATTGTGAGCTCAGAGACCCCAAACTCCACATGTCCATCTGCTCCCAAAGGGAATCTACACTTTAATCAGATGTAAAGGTAGCCCCCATGTTAACCTATGAGAGGGACAGGCCTTGCAACAGTGAAAAACTAATTTAGCTATATTTTGCTGTCAGGACATATAAAACACATTACTATATGTCCTACCTTAACCATACACTGCACTGTTGGGGCTACCTAGGGCCTACCTTAGGGGTGTCTTACATGTAAGAAAAGGGAAGGTTTAGGCCTGGCAAGTGGGTACACTTGCCAAGTCGAATTTATAGTTAAAACTGCACACACAGACACTACAGTGGCAGGTCTGAGACATGATTACAGAGCTACTTATGTGGGTGGCACAACCAGTGCTGCAGGCCCACTAGTAGCATTTGATTTACAGGCCCTGGGCACCTCTAGTGCACTGTACTAGGGACTTACTAATAAATCAAATATGCCAATCATGGATAAACCAATCACATACACATTTTGTAAAGGAGCACTTGCACTTTAGCACTGGTTAGCAGTGGTAAAGTGCCCAGAGTAACAAAAACAGTAAAGTCAGAGGCCAGCACACATCAACAACCTGGGGAACAGAGGCAAAAAGTTAAGGGAGACCACGCCAAGGATGAAAAGTCTAACACGTGTCCCCCCCAGCTGAAATTGGAGAGCAACTACCCAACCTCATGGGAGTTCTCATCACTAAGGCGGAAGAACCTGGACAGACCATCAGCACTGGCGTGCTCTGTACCAGGACGGTGTTCCACCGTAAAGTCCATCCCCTGTAGGGAAATGGACCACCTTAACAGTTTTGGATTCTCACCCCTCATCTGCATTAACCATCTGAGAATGCTGACCTCTCCTTGGCTCCCTCAGTTAAGGCAATCTGCCAGTACCCAGATGTTAAATCAAACGTACTGAGGTATTTGGCAGCTTCTAACCGGTCAATGAGCTCATCAGCTCGGGGGGTGGGGGGTGCGTCAGTTTTGCTGACCGCATTGAGTCCCCGGTAGTCCATACAGAACCTGAGTTCTGGGGTGGCACCAGGTGCAGCAGCCTTTGGGACCAATACCACTGGGCTAGCCCAAGGACTGCTGGAGTGCTCAATAACCCCTAGGGTAAGCATTTTGGATACCTCATCCTTAATGCATGCCCTGACCCTGTCAGTCACCCTGTAAACCTTCTGTTTAATAGGTGTACTGTCCCCAGTGTCCACATCATATGTGCACAAGTGTGTGACTCCTGGGATCAGGGAAAACAGTGAGGAAAACTGTCCCAACACGTGGCGACAGTCACCTTGCTGCTCCTCAGTCAGGGAGGGGAAGAGGATCACTCCCTCCACTGACCTATCTTTTTCTCCTGCAGACAGGAGGTCAGGAAGAGGCTCACTCTCCTCCTCTACCCCATCATTTGTCGCAAGGAGCATGGACAGTTCAGTCTGCTCAAAGTGAGGTTTGAGGCGGTTGACATGCAGGACCCTTAAAGGGTTCCTTGGAGACCGCAAGTCCACCAGGTAGGTGACTTCACTCTTGCGCTCCACCACCTCAAATGGCCCAGTCCACTTATCCTGGAGCGCCCTAGGCTCCGCTGGTGCCATCACCCACACTTTTTGACCAGGTTGAAACTCGACCAGAGTGGCATTCTGGTCATACCACCGTTTGATATCCTCCTGGCTTGCTTCCAGGTTCTCCTGAGCGAGACTCCTGAAGCGGGCAGTCTGGTTTCTCTAAGCCAGCATGTAACTGAAAAAATTTTTTTTGGGGGGGAGGGTTTACTAGGAGCTTTCTCCAAAGCTTCCTTAACCAGACTCAAAGGTCCCCTCACAGGGTGGCCATAAATCAGCTCAAAGGGACTAAACCCAAGTACCTTTTGAGGTACCTCCCTGTAGACGAACAGAAGGCATGGCAAGAGGACGTCCCACTTCTGCCTCAAGGGTTCTGACAGGCCCATGATCATGCCTTTTAAGGTGCGGTTGAATCTCTCAACCAGACCATTACTTTGGGGGTGGTAAGGGTGGTGAACTTGTAGGTTACCCCACACTCCTTCCACAGAGACTTCATATACGTGGATATGAAGTTGGTACCCCTATCAGATACCACTTCCTTGGGGAACCCCATGCGGGTAAAACCCCCCATCAAAGCACGACCCACCACAGGGGAAGTGATTGATCTCAAAGGAATGGCTTCTGGGTACCGGGTGGCATGGTCCACCAAGACCAGGATAAACCTGTTGCCCATGGCTGTCTTGGGATCCAGAGGCCCCACAATGTCAATGCCTACCCTCTCAAAGGGATTACTGACAACAGGCAAAGGTTGGAGGGGAGCCTTACATTTCCTCCCACTCTTGCCACTTGCCTGACAAGTCTGACAAGACCTGCAATATGCATCTGAGTGCCTGCGCATTAAGGGCCAGTAAAAGTGGGTGACAAGCCTCTCAAAGGTCTTGTCCTGCCCTGAATGTTCAGCTAAAGGTACATCATGAGCCAACCCCAGTAGGAAGGCCCTGAAGCACTGGGGTACCACCAGCACACAGGCTGACCCAGGTTCAGGAACCTTAGGCTCGCTATACAGGAGGTCATCCTCCCAATAAATCAGGTGTGATCCTGGCTCCTTGCTAGCCACCTGGTCTGCCGCCTGCTGCTGCAAACCCTCCAAAGTAGGGCATGACTTCTGTGCTGCACAGAATGCTTCCCTGCTGGGCCCCCCTTCCTGCTGCCACAGCGACAGCTCAGGGACCTCCCCCAGTTCAGCCACCTGTTCCCCTGTAGGCTCTGGGGCGTCATCCTCAGACTCCGTCTCCTCCCGGACAGTGGGAAGTTCTGGGGCCGGTTTCCCACACCCCCTGCCCTTCCTCTTCTTGCCAGTTCCCTGGGCCACTGTTTCAGGCTCCAGGGGCTCTTGATTACCCTGACGGGCTGCCATTGACCGGGTGGATACGCATACCCACCCAGGCAGACCCAACATCTCCAAGTGAGACCTGTGTTCCACGTCCTTCCAAGGGGAATGCTCCAGGTCGTTGCCTAGCAAACAATCAACAGGCATGGTTGGACTCACAGCTACCTTCAAGGAACCTGAGACTCCTCCCCATTCAAAGGGAACCTGCGCCACTCTGCATAGGCGCTCTGAGTTGTCCACTGCAACTACTTGGTGAAGTACTTGGGGATCAATCTGTTCTCCAGACACCAGCTGACTCCTCACTGTAGTCACACTGGCTCCTGTGTCTCTCAGAGCCTCCACCCCCTGTCCATTAATGGTCACCCATTGCCTATACTTCTTAGTGTTTTCAGGCACTAGGGTTCTCTGGACCATCTCACTGTCCCCTAGTGAGACAAGGGTCATCTCAGCTGGTTCCCACCCACCTGAAACCAACTCCTCCCCAAGCGCTACACTGGCCAAACCCTGGGACGGCGCACCAGTGGGTGCCGGTGTACTTTTGGGGCATTTGGGGTCCCCCTCTCATGACCCACCTGGTCACATGCATAGCACTTACGTGGGGGACCACCTGCCACTGGCTTCCCTTTGGAGAATGATTGCTTCTTTTCACTGGGGGGTTAGGAATCCTTGCCCTGGGAATCAGTTTGGGGCCCTTTAGAGAACTCCCCCTATTTACCCTTACCCCTCCCTTTCTTCTGAGAGGGACCCTGCCACCCTTGGCGTGGTCTCCTCCATACCTCTTTTGGACCCTTGTAATCTCCCAGCGGTCCGCTTCCTGCGCAAGCTTCCTGGGGTCAGTCAGCTTGCTGTCAATCAGGTGCTGGCGCAGCTCTGGAAAACATAAACTGTACAAGTGCTCCCAAGCAATCAGATTGTAAAGCCCCTCATACATAGTTACCTTACTGACCTTCACCCAACCATCCAGTGACCTAAAATAAGAATCAACACATTCCAACCATGTTTGCAATTCCTTCTTCTTGTAGAACCTAAACTTATCCTTGTACTGCTCAGGGGTAAGACCATACCTTGTAAGCAAGGCATCCTTCATTTTAGAGTAGGTAAGATTCTGAGCATCTCCTAAGGCTGTCAGTGTATCCCTCCCCTCTGCCTCAAAGTGCTTCCACAGAGCCGCCCCCCAATGAGCTTCACAGACCAGATTCATGTGGAGAGCAGACTCATACCCCTTGAACCACAAGTATATGTCATCCTCCCTCTTGTAATCTTTCACAAGGTCTTTAGGAATGTGCACCCTCCTCTCAGGCTGTACTGTAGGGTGGCTGCCACCATCTCTACTGGACTGGCTTCTATGATCCATCTCTTTCAAGCTAAGCTCATGAGCCATCTGTATCTTCCTCTCCTCAAGAGCTCGCCTTCTCTGCTCCAATTGGTACTCCCTTTCTGCCTGCCTGTTCTCCAACTCTTCAGGTGTCAGACCCTTGGAGGAGACACTGCTACCTGCCCTGGAGACCTTCAACCTGGACAAAACAGGCCCACCCACAATAACATTGTGTACTGAACACTCTTCCTCCTCCTCCTCATCTCCCTCATCCTCTGTGTGCCCTTCAGTGCTCTTGGCTGTCACCCATGCCCTCAGCGCCTTTTGCAGCTCCTCCTTCCTCGATGAGCTCTTAATGGGACAGTCAAACTTTTACAGAACTGCTTCAACTGAGCCTTGGTATAACCCTCCAATTTCTCAAGGTCAGAGTCAGCTCCAAACTGATGCATCTCCAGCTTGGAACATGATGAAGATTCAAAAACGAGTGCAAAGTTCCAAAGGCAGAAAAACAAGTTCCCAAAAACAAGGAATCAGCGATAAAAAAATGGAGTAGAATAAAAATAGTCCCAAAGAGAAAAATCAAAAGATCACCAAACAAGTAGTATGTGGTCACGTAGTGGTCTGCACTCAAAACAGTAGTGTACACTTAATTACTGTATGTCAAGTCCAAATACAAGTCCAATCCCAGCTGCTGATCACCAATGTTAGAAATCGGGTCTTTGGTTGACAGTCAGGTTACCCCCTGTTCAAGCAAGGACCCTCACTCTAGTCTAGGGTAAAAGAGAATCACCCTCAGCTAACCCCTGCCTACCCCCTTGGTAGCTTGGCAGAGCAGTAGGCTTAACTTCAGAGTGTTAGGTGTAAAGTATTTGTACCAACACACACAGTAACTTAATGAAAACACTACAAAATGACACAACACAGGTTTAGAAAAATAGGAAATATTTATCTAAACAAAACAAGACCAAAACGACAAACATCCACCATACACAAGTCAAGTTATCAATAAAAATGCAAAAGGAGTCTTTAAGTAGTTTTAAACACACACTAGCGCTGCTAGAGTGAAAATGTACCTGGTGTGCGTCAAAAATAACCCCGCACAGGCGGGTGTGCGTCAAAAATAACTCTGCACGGTGGTACTTGAGTCAAAAATCCAGCCGCACGATGATCCAAAAATCCCGCAGCGCAGGTTGTGATCTCCCAGCCTCCGCCACTGATGCTGCGCGTCGTTTCTCCAGCTCCGTGCGTCGATTCTTCGGTCGTGTTTTCTGCGAGCGTCGTTTCTCAGCTGCGTAGCCGGCGGTGCGTCGTTTTTTCAGCCGCAGATCAGATTTGCGTCAATCTTTTCCCCGCACAGCGCTCTGTGCGTGGATTTTCTTGTCTTTAGGCTGCCAGCTTCTCCTTTCAGGGTCTCAGGAACTGGATGGGCACCACAGGGCAGAGTAGGAGTCTCTCCAGAGACTCCAGGTGCTGGCAGAGAGAAGTCTTTGCTGTCCCTGAGACTTCAAACAAGAGGAGGCAAGCTCTAGATCAAGCCCTTGGAGATTTCTTCTCAAGATGGAAGGCACACAAAGTCCAGTCTTTGCCCTCTTACTCTGGCAGAAGCAGCAACTGCAGGATAGCTCCACAAAGCACAGTCACAGGCAGGGCAGCTCTTCTTCCTCAGCTATTCAGCTTTTCTCCAGGCAGAGGTTCCTCTTGGTTCCAGAAGTGTTTCTAAAGTCTGTGGTTTTGGGTGCCCTTCTTATACCCAATTTCTCCTTTGAAGTAGGCCTACTTTGGAATGTGAAATCCTGCCATGCCCAGGCAAGGCACCAGACACTCACCAGGGGGTTGGAGACTGCATTGTGTGAGGGCAGGCACAGCCCTTTCAGGTGTGAATGACCACTCCTCCCCTCCCTCCTAGCACAGATGGCTCATCAGGATATGCAGGCTACACCCCAGCTCCCTTTGTGTCACTGTCTAGTGTGAGGTACAACCAGCCCAACTGTCAAACTGACCCAGACAGGGAATCCACAAACAGGCAGAGTCACAGAAATGGTATAAGCAAGAAAATGCTCACTTTCTAAAAGTGGCATTTTCAAACACAATCTTAAAATCAACTTTACTAAAAGATGTATTTTTAAATTGTGAGCTCAGAGACCCCAAACTCCACATGTCCATCAGCTCCCAAAGGGAATCTACACTTTAATCAGATTTAAAGGTAGCCCCCATGTTAACCTATGAGAGGGACAGGCCTTGCAACAGTGAAAAACGAATTTAGCAATATCTCACTGTCAGGACATATAAAACACATTACTATATGTCCTACCTTAACCATACACTGCACCCTGCCCTTGGGGCTACCTAGGGCCTACCTTAGGGGTGTCTTACATGTAAGAAAAGGGAAGGTCTAGGCCTGGCAAGTGGGTACACTTGCCAAGTCGAATTTACAGTTAAAATTGCACACACAGACACTGCAGTGGCAGGTCTGAGACATGATTACAGAGCTACTTATGTGGGTGGCACAACCAGTGCTGCAGGCCCACTAGTAGCATTTGATTTACAGGCCCTGGGCACCTCTAGTGCACTGTACTAGGGACTTACTAATAAATCAAATATGGTAATCATGGATAAACCAATCAGCTACACATTTTGTAAATGAGCACTTGCACTTTAGCACTGGTTAGCAGTGGTAAAGTGCCCAGAGTAACAAAAACAGTAAAGTCAGAGTCCAGTACACATCAACAACCTGGGGAAGAGGCAAAAAGTTAAGGGAGACCATGCCAAGGATGAAAAGTCTAACAATATATATATATTGTGTACTTACCTCCAGTTGGGGGGACTGTCTATAAGTAATCTAGTGTTGTGTTACTATAATAAAATACCTTTATTTTTGTAACACTGTGTGGTTATTTCATGTGTGTAAGTCCTGTGTGACTATAGTGGTATTGCATAAGCTTTTCATGTCTCCTAGATAAGTCTTGGCTGCTCATCCACAGCTACCGCCAGAGAGTCATGGTTTCTAGACACTGCCTAGACTTCACTAATAGGGGTTGCCTGGACCTGGTATAAGGTGCCAACAACATAGGTGTCTGGCACACATTAGGCCAACCTCCTACACCCTGTGCCGAACATGCAATCAGCAAATGCACTTTCACCGCAACGGAAGTGCTGAGCAGACCACTGGGTTAATGCAGCCCTCCTGGGTTTCTTAGGCACTTCAGCGTAATGCAGTGGGGTATGAAGCGCTACATAAATGCTAAAATACAGGCACTGTTTGCATACATTGGGATGGGTACTAAACTCTTAGTGAGCTATTTTAAGGTGGCCAATTTGTAACCAAATGGAAATTTCACACATCACTTAATTTTAAACTAGCTGGTGTGCAACTTGCACCCAATTTCGATTCCCAGTCGTGATGGGGCAAAGTTCTACAAATGACATAACTCCACACAAATGTATGTAAGAATGCATATGGTGCACATCAGTAGGGTACAGGTCAGTAGTGTTGATAAATATCAAACACTGGGCTGCGTAATTTACAACATGCATGCACTTAAATTATTTGTAGGGGTGAGTGTAAGCCACATAATTTGTTGTAATTTGTGGTAGCGTAATTATGTCTTGACGCTGATTCTGTCTACCATAAAATCTCCTTGAAGGTACCGGCGCACAATATTATCAGCAGTAACCCCGCCTTCCCTACTCTCTGTCCATTTTGGTTCATCCCTCTGTTGATTTCATAACACTGTCTTGGGTTGATAGAAACGTCATCTACAGCATCCTTCCAGTCCCTTGTTCAATACCAATATCAAAGTCTGATCTGAAAGGACTGCTGTCTGCCTTGCCATTTCTACGGTCCTCTATCTGCCTGGGCATTTGAAAGGTCCCCTGTCTGCCTTAGCATGTGAAATGACCCCTATCTGGCCTGACATTTGAAATATCCACTGTCTGCACTGGTATTTGAAAGATCCCCTGTCTCCCCTGGTATTTGAAAAGGTCTATATTTGCCTTGGCATTTGAGGGTCCCATGTATTTCCTGGCATTTGGGAGGTTCCCTATATACTCTGGCAATTGAAAGGATCCCTATCAGCCTTGGTATTTGAAAGGTCCCTTGTCAGCCCTAGCATTTGAAGGGTCCCATCCACCCTGACATTTGAAATGTCCCATATCTCCGGTAGTATCTGAAAGGTCCCATGTTTGCTGTGGTATTTCAAAGGACCCCTGTTTGTTCCGGCATTTGAAAGGCCCCTATTTGTCCTGGCATTTGAAATGTCCCCTGTGTGTACTGGTACCTGAAAGAACCCCAATCTGCCCTGGCATTTCAAGGGTCCACTGTCTGCCTTGATATTTGAAAGGTTCCCTGTTTGCTGTTGCATTTGAAAGGTTCCCTATGCTGCCTAGTATTTGAAAGAGCCCCTATATACCCTCCTAGTTAAAAGGTCCCCTGCTTGTCATGGCAACATAGAGGCCCTTCCAAATGCCAGAGAAGATAGGGGTCCTTTCAGATTGCTGGGCAGAAAGGGAACCTTTCAAATGACAGGGAAAACAGAGGACCTTTCAGATACCATAGCTTACAGGGGACCCTGCAAATACCAACTCTAAATCATCAAAGCGAAACACATTTAGAGGTCTCGCTGGCTGGTGGTTGATGGTGATGAAGAATTGGGTGGATTTTTATTTTCCCTTGGCTGTTTGCTCAGTAAGTGGCTCTTCTGCTGCATACATTAAATGTAATCTAGCTCCACAAAACCTTAAAAGCTAATAGCACACTTTATAAATCCTCAAAATAAATAAAATAAATACATTTAAAGTTCTGTTTAATTCCAAAGAGGTTGGAATATATGCACCTTGGCCTTGACCTCCATCCCCCTCTGGGCTGTCCTGATCTTGACATCACCGGTTTTCTCTTGTCTCAAACTTTGTTCTGCAGGCTCTTGAAGGAGGTTCTACTCACCAGGGTCAATGAGGGTCCACATCTTCTTCCAGGCCATGTACTGCAGAGGGCCACGGTAGTTCCCCATGTCGAGCGACTGAGACACCACACCATACTCCCGAAGCCCCTTGGTCCACCTGGAGTGAGACACATCACTGTCAAGCAAACTGACCACAGTTCAAGACAAAGAAACTCTTACATTGGCTAGTGACAGAGGATGGGAGGGAGAAGATATTTGAGGAAATAGAGAATTGAGGGTTATTTAAATCCACCAGGCCCATCTAGAATGTCCTGGGTAATATATATGACTGAACAACAGAAGCCAAAGTATTTCCAATCTTGCAGTTGCTGTCTGTGCAACCGAGATCTTTTTTAATTAACTTTTTTTTTCAAATGTAAGTTATTTTTATTTTCATGAACTCAAACCTATGGAATTAGATTTACATTTGAATTGTTGTATTTGTAATTTTGAATTCATTTATTACTTTGAGGTTTTGAAATCAATTATGAATTTGAATTTGGTTGCTTTTCTACTGAAATATGCTGTTGAATGTGATGGTATGTACAATTTTATTTAGATATAGTTAGATATAATAGTTAGATTTATGAAGTGAAATTTGAGTTCAATTAAGCTTGCTTAGATCTATGAATTCTATGAATATTTACCTGTTTGACTTGCCGTCTTTGGCGTGGTCTCCCCTAACTTTTTGCTTCTCTTTACCATGTTGTTGATGTGTGCTGGGCTCTGTTCTTACTGTTTTTGTTACTCTGGGCACTTTACCACTGCTTTCCAGTGCGAAAGTGCAAGTGCTCCTATGTGTAGTTGGCTTTCCACTATTGGTATATTTGGTTTACTAGTAAGTCCCTAGTACAGCACACTAGAGGTGTCCAGGGCCTATATATCAAATGCTACTAGTGTGCCTGCAGCACTGGTTGTGCCACCTGCATTAGTAGCCCTGTAAACATGGCTCAGACCTGCCACTGCAGTGTCTTTGAGTGCAGTTTTAAACTGCCAATTCGACATGGCAAGTGTACCCACTTGCCAGGCCTAAACCTACCCTTTTTATACATGTAAGGCACCCCTAAGGTAGGCCCTAGGTAGCCCCTGGGGCAGGGTGCAGTGTATGTTAAAGGTGGGACATGTACTTATGTGTTTTAGCTGTCCTGACAGTGAAATACTGCCAAATTCAGTTTTCACTGTTGCAAGGCCTATCTCTCTCATAGGTTAGTTAACATGGGGGCTGCCTTTAACTATTATTAAAGTGCAGATTCCCTTAGGGAGCAGATAGAAATATGGAGTTTAAGGGCTCTGAGCTCACAATTTAAAAATACATCTTTTAGTGAAGTTGGTTTTTAGATTGTGTGTTTGAAAATGACACTTTTAGAAAGTAGGCATTTTCTTGTGTAAACCATTCTGTGACTCTGCCTGTTTGTGGATTCCCTGTCTGGGTCAGTTTGACAGTTGTGCTGTTTGCACCTCTATCTAGACAGTGACACAAAGGGAGCTGGGGTGTAGCCTGCATATCCTGGTGAGCCATCTGTGCTAGGCAGGAGTGGAAGAGCAGTCACTCACACCTGAAAGGGCTGTGCCTGCCCTCACACAATGCAGTCTCCAACTCCCTGGTGTATGTCTGGGGCCTGGCCTGGGCCAGACAGGATCTTACAAACAAGAGAGACTTTTCTTTGAAGTTTGCCTACTTCAAAGGCAGAAAGGAGTATAAGAAGAGGACCCAAAAGCCCTGAAAATTAGATCACTTCTGGATTCAAGAGGAGCCTCTGCCAAGGAGAAGAGCTGAGTAGAAGTGCTGCCCCTGCATGTGACTGTGCTTTGTTGGGCTATCGAGCAGTTGCTGCTTCTGCCTATGAAAGGGGGCAAAGACTGGACTTTGCTGTGCATTCCTGCTTGAAGAAGAATCTCCAAGGGCTTGAACTAATCTTGCCTCCTGTTGTTGAAGTTTCAGGGCCATCAAAGACTCCCCTGCCAGCACCTGGACTCTCTGCTGAGACTTCTGCCCTGCCAAGCGGTGCTCTATCCAGTCTCTGGGCCCTTGAGAGGTGAAGCTGGCAGCCAAGAACTGAAAATCCATGCACAGACTGCCGTGCGGGGAAATCTTCGACACACCTTACGTGTTGCGGCTGATAAACGATGTGCCTCCAGCTTCGCAGCTGAAATCAACGCTCCAACTGCATCTCGGCTGGAAGATCGACGCAACGCGGCTGGAGAAATGACACTCAACACCTGCTACCAGAAGCTGATAATGACGCAAACCCCACGCAGCGCGGTTTTGGGATACCGTGCAACTGGATTTTTCAATGCAACTTTGCTGGGTGCTGAAAAGAAATGCAAAGCCTGCCCGGATATGAGGTGCCTGTCTGGATCGGCGTACCGCACTCCTGCGGGAGAGGAAACGTCGCACACCAACCAGACCGGAGGAGGAAAGACGCACGTTCTCGCTCGTGAGTGAAAAATAGACGCAGCGCTGGCTTTTCTGATGCACACTCGCCTGTGCTGTGTTAGTTTGATGCTACCCAGGTACTTTTACACGCTAACAGCGTTCTCACTGTTTTCTAAAGGATTTAAGACTCGTGTGCTTTTTAAATTCATATCTTGACTTGTGTATGTTGGATTTTTGTTGTTTTGGTCTAGTTTTGTTTACATAAATATTAGCTATTTTTCTAAACCTGTGTTGTGTCATTTTGTAGTGTTTTCACTGGGTTACTGTGTGTTTTGTTACAAATATTTTACACATTGCTTCTGAAGTTAAGCCTGCCTGCTCGTGCCAAGCTTCCAAGGGGTGGGCCAGGGTTAACTGAGGGTGATTCTCCTTTACCCTCACTTGAGTGAGGGTCCTTGCTTGGACAGGGGGTAACCTGACTGCCAACAAAATAACTCATTTCTAACAATACTTAAAACATAGTCATTTTAAATGTAGTTTTTTTTCAGGCACAGGATCTCAAATTTGAATCAGCTTTTATTTGTTGTAGGTATATGATATCCATTTTGATTTTGAACTTTTTTCTGCCCAACGTTTTTACAGAGACTCTGGTGCAAAGATTAACACGTCTTGCTATCAAAATATATTTCAGAATGTTGTTTAAATGGCTTTCCATACCGTCAGCAAGTCTGTCAACACTTTCAAGTTTCCGATTGTGTCTCTAGTTCTGGCTATAAGAATTGACAGCCAGTTCCACCTCAGATAAATATTTTTCTGAGGCTACTCTGGCTTGTGGCTGTAAAGTATAGATTTGAGTACTTACTAGGGCCCATATTTGTACTTTTTTAGCGCCGCATTTGCGCCACTTTTTGACGCAAAAACGGCGCAAACTTACAAAAGACATTTGTATTTTGTAAGTTTGTGCCGTTTTTGCGTCAAAAAGCAGTGCAAATGCGGCGCTAAAAAAGTATAAATATGGGCCTAGGTTTCTACACTGAGGCCTCCATCTTGACCGGCAACAGCCAACCGGCAGACAGGTATGCACAAAGGTACCCTCTAGGTACCACCTAGCCAGGCAGCTAACAGGCCACACAACTAATTGTACCATTCACTTTATCCTGGATATGGTAGTACGCTGGCATACATGAGGCGTGCTCCAGGTCTTCACTTTTGCGGAAGACATTCAGCGTGGGACTTTGAGAGGAGACTCAGAGAGGATAACAGGAAGTGATGATCAAGACTCATCTTCCACATGCCACCAAGCAGCCAGCACAAACTCCCAGACCTGCTCACCTATCACCTACGTCATGCAGAGTTCAAGGTGAGGCCACCTAAGATGTCTTTCATCAAAGAAAACAGGCACACATGTGCTGTGTATCTTCTTTTGGATTTAAAGATGGTGCAAGATGAAGTGGATTGTGTGGTGTGTGTGTGTTAAAAGTTAAGGAGGAGGTAGGATAAAGAGTTTGATTTCAGGATGTGCTGTGTTAAGGGATGGACGCATCGGGGAGTTTTGTAGTGTGCTGGGAATGGGTAGAATTAAGGTGATTGCTTTTTTGGGTGTAGTGGGGTTAGGGAAGGAATTGGCAGGAGGGCATTTTGTGTGGGTATGTAGAGTTTATGGCGATAGTAGCTTGAAGGAAGTTATTTCTTGTATGTGCCTGCTTAGAGAAGGAATGTGAAAAATAACATTAGTTTGGAGTGATTTACTAGGTGAGTATGATAAGGTGATCGTTTTGGGTGTTTTGAAGCTAGAGAAATGTTACAATTAAGGATTGTTTTAGGGAATTATCATTTGTCGAAATTACTACTTTGCAAAATTCAGCTACAATGCTGCATTTTTTGCGGTATCTTTTGTTGAAACAATGATCCCTAATCATGATACTGTAAATGTTTGTTATTACTGCAACACTGGATATGAGGTTGGATATGCTGTAAGAAAGTTGAACATGCTAATTTAGTGGTAGTGGGGGCATGTTAGAATAAAAACACTATCAAAGAATATTTTAATGTTTTATGCGCAAGAGGTTATATGTTGCATATAGTTAACTGTAGGTCGATATTAAATTCTACGTGATGCTGACATGCAACCCACCGCGGAAACATGTTTCACAGTTTTAAAATGTGTTTTGTGACCACCCCCATTACGGCTATTGATCTGGTGTGTTATATTGGTGTGCAGCAGTTGGTCCAAGGACTCTAACATTCTTTTGGAGGTCCCATATGGTCTTAGAACTGGCCTGGGCACCTTCGAGCATTGTTTGAAGCTGCACTTGGTTAGTGAATACACTGTCGCTAAGCGCTGTCCAGTAATATTTGACGTGTAGTATAGCACTGTTTTGCCATTAGCATGACCTCGCAGAATTGTCATGTTCAGGTACCTTCATGCTCAAGTCTTAAGGATTCCATCACAGGCTGGAATCTGTTTTCTGCTTCACTAGTATCACCAGCTGGAGAATACCAACTGTTCAGTATTAGCAGAACTAAGCAAGGATCAGTGGTAGAAAGACCGCCACTAACACCATCTGGTTATATGTTGATCTATTATTCTATTTTCTGTTCTATTTTCAGGAGGCCCAGCATTGATGTAGATTTTTTTTTTTGTTTGTCCCGCCGGAAGCTACAACCTTCAGACATTGTTTGCAGTAAGTTGTAAAATACTGCGTTACTTTGTTTTCCTGGTCCTTTTTCTGCTTTACTTTAGGTGGTGTAGTTTTAAGTCCTTCTACTTCCTAATGTGCTCTCGCCTTCTCCGCCTGAGCTATCTAGTTGGGGTGCACAGCCCGAAGGCGCTTCCACCTTACCGTGGTAATCTCTTGTAAGCTCAAAGACACAAGAGCATTCTGGCAAGTGGTAAACCCTAATGTTTTATTTACTGTGTCAGCAAAAGCTTTAGGTGTGAACCTGGGACCTGATGACTGGGTTTCTCAATTCTCAGGGATTTATTCCCATTCTGATAATGACAGCGGTAAAATATTTTGTGATATAAAGCTGCCCACTTAACCCTTTAGTGTTTCTTTTACACTAAATGAGGTTGAACATGCACTTATCAAAGTCCCTCAAACAAAGCTCCCGGGCCTGATGGGGTACCCATGAACGTCTACAAAGATAATATAGTTTTAGGGACCCATTTTAACTAACTACATTAATGCAGCCTGCAGTTCGGGTCTCCCTAGGTCCTGGCGGTCAGCAGTTATTGTGCTGGTTTCCAAAAAGGGCAACTCCCAAAACCCTCAATATTATAGCCCTATTTCCCTACTTGACTCCACTGTGATAGTCAAAAGGCTCTTACCTTGGTCCAAGGAGTCAAATATTCTTTTGGAAATCCAATATGGTCTGAAGACTGGCCTGGGCACCTTCGAGCAATGCTTGAACCTGCACTTGTTGGTTAGTAAATACAGTGTTGCTAAGCGCAGTCCAACATATTTGATGTTTATGGACCTCTCCTGTGCTTTGAACAGTGTTAACAAGTCAAAGCTATGGGACACGATGCTCCAAACTGGAATGAAGGCTGGGCGGGGTTAGTAGATTTTCCTCATACTCTCCATTCTGATCTGTCTGCCTCTGTTGACTAGGGTGAAGAGGGTGAGTATATGGACTTTTTCCCGCTTAATAAGGGTGTTCATCAGGGGTGCATTCCTGCCCTCATTTTGTTTTTGTGGTTGCATTAATGGTCTTGAAGCTGCGTTAGTGGGTAAAGGGCAGGATTTACCGTCAATCAGGAATAAATTGTTTCATATTTCAGTGTATGCAGTAGATGCTGTCTGCATAGCCAGATCCCTTACCGGCCTTAAAATCCTCTTGGACACCTTTGTGGAACATATGGAGAAATTAAACCTGGAAACTAATCCCTCCAAAACATTCATCATGGCCTGTGGCCCAAAAAATCTGAAAATGAACCAGTTAGGCATAAAGGGCAACACAATACTGAGAGTAACCCAACTCCCCTATTTGGGGATTTACTTTGACCGGGTTAACCTTTGTGTTCCTTGCATTTCACATAGGAAAACAGGCTTTGGCCAAGCGACAGTGTCCATTTTTAACTTTTCTACAAAACTGAAAAAAGAACACTTCCTTTACTTGAAATTTATAAAAGGAAATTCATCCCAGTCTTGTCTTATGGCGTGGGCATTTGGAGCTAGAGGGACATAAGTCCCCTTCAACTTGAGGAAAATAGGTTCTATAGGAGGGCACTTGGATCCCAGTGTTCAGTCTCCATTTTGCTGCACATTAGGAATTGGGCCTGGAGTAAATTGAGCATCAGATTAAACTTGCGCCTCAACATGGCAAAATGAGCATGCTCAGTTTAAAAATAAAGAGATTATTGAAGATCGCTCATCCTGAACCGAGGAGGAGAAATCCCCTTGCTTAACTATATCAGGGATATCTCCCTTAGCCTAGATTATTCGGCCCTTTTCCCTTCTCCACGAGAATTACAGAAATTTTACAGGCAGAGGTTGCCATGAACTTCAGGGCTCTCAGGCAATGCTCTAGAGAACATGTTCAGATTAAAAAATCTTACCTACAGAATTATGTTATGATACAGTCTACTGAGGGCATTGAGGTCTATCCAGACTTGGTCACCAAATCCTGGGAGCATGTGCTTCTGACCAGGTTCAGATTAGGCTCAGTCAGGTGGCAGCTGTGCTTTTTCTTGTGGTGATTTGACATCTCCTATATCTGCTGCTGTCCCTGTGATGAAAATTTGCCCCACACACTTCTTCACTTTTGTTTTTTCTGTAAGTATTATAAGCCATTGTATAGTAAGTCTGTGATACTTTTTCTGAAATAGTGACATTTTAAGAGATATAGACCAGTTTTGCTTTTTTCACAGTCTCTGATGTGGCTGGCCATTTGTGTTAGAGTGGGTTTGTTTTTTAAATCAGCTATTAGACATCGAAAAAGTCTCTTATTTTGAGTCTGTTGATAATGAAATCATTTGATTTTACTACATTCTTTTTTCCCTTTTTTATCTTATGTTGATAGATTTCGCTGGATACAGTTGCACTATGTCATGTTCTTTTATCTATTGGAATTTTTAAATGTCTTTCCTTGAGTATTTTTTTCTACGCTGTTTTAATTATTTCATATAATCGAATAAAGATTGTATTGATGGACTGATTTATTCATGCTTAAATTTTTTAGCTACTGAGTATTATTCATCACCCTTCCTGATTAACCAAAATGTCCCATTATTAGGTATTTAAATGGTGAAATTGTGCTTCCGATATTATCTGACAATTGATAAAAGATCTTATACCAAATTTCTTCCCATTGTTACCCTTAACCTGTTTATATTTGTTCATAAACAAGGCACAAACACTACAGTTTCCAGAACAATAGAAACCGACATAAGTCAGTCAATTAGTTTTCCCTGAAGTATTCAATATCAATAAACTACTAGTCACTATGTATCTAATATGTCCCACTTTCAATAATGTAATAGAAGGTTTTAAAGGTATGAGGCATTTAAGTACAGGGTCGACTTCTAATCAATGGCAGTACTTATTTATGATGTTCTGTAATGCAAGGATGGGCTCTTCAGTCATTCACCCTTCTATGCCTCTCCCACTCACATTGAGTTGTTTTAGCCCCAGGCTTAGACCCAGGTGAGGTTGCTGCAATATGTAAATACAAATACCAATTCACAGGTGGACCAATGACCAGAGCACGTCCCAAGATTTTTGATAATGAAAAGTCAGCTTACCTGCTCTTTAGCTCTGCAGCATCCTGTATGGGAGTAGAAGTTACACAGATGCATTAATTACCATATTTACTAAATGGGCTTCCAAGCTAAGTGTTCACAGTTTAACCTTGCCACATATAAACACGTATGGGCTGACTTGAAAAACTGAAGTTCCTGAAGTTAACATGATTCTTTCAAGAGGCAAAATATTTCTTTGGGCTTCTTAGCACCAACTCAAGCTTTAATCAGTAGAAAACCACCTACTTCGCACCGTCTTCATAGTCTACAACATCCCCTGCCCTACATCCCCCATTAGAACACATTACCTCTAGCACAAACTACTTCCTCAACTCACCTTTTACGTAGACCACATCAGTGCTTTGGATACTACCACTCTTCAAAACTCACCACGTCCATTCCATGCACCCTCAACAACACAATAGTTCCCTAGATGGACATCTCCTTAGAACCACCAATCCTTAAAATCCAACTTCATTAGTTGAGCCTACCTTGCTAGATCATGCAGGCTTGCCAGCCCACACCACCTCACCATCCCAAACAATATATTACAGCACCATAATGCAAACATTTTGCACAATACACCATCCTGCAAGACTTCCTTAGAAGAATATCCCCCTACATGGCAAACGCTGTAGATCATAACTCTCTTATTTTACATCCTTCTGTTGTACAGCACTGCAGAAATACAGCTTCTTCGAGGTGGAACAATTGCCATACATTCTCAAACAAGGGTGGAACAATATAAAATGCTCTTCCCAATGCGGTGGTCAGTACATTGGAAGTTATTGAAGTATTCCGATCCAAGATGTTGCAGAGTTTTTTCTTATAATGCCTGTCCCTATTTCAAGCATAAGGCAGCACGTGGAAGGGCTGGATGAGTTAAAATGCCTTTTTTGTTCTTCTCAACTCCCATTTGGTATTCTTTCTATCCTAATCCGACGCCTAACTCATAGACAACTCCTAATCCATTCAACACATCCGTGCCCCAGACAAGGACAAGGTGAAACCTTATTCCCAGAATACCTCATGTATCCCTTTTGTTTTTCACTCTTCTGTGTTGTTTGGCAAGAACCGTCTCATGTTGTTATGGGCAGACCACAACATGGTTGTGAACTCAGGCTTCAACAGTGCGCGTCATTTCTTTTCTTTAGAGTGGTAGACCTCAACCACACTAATTATTTTCTTTACGGGAGGTGCTCCCTATATAACTGCTTCTTTGCCCTGGCCCGTGACGTTTCCCCATCTGCAGCTTTGTTTATTTTTATGGTGCAGTGCAGGTTGCTAAATGTATGCTGCAACAATGTACGCGGCAGGAAGTCTGCGTACCATTTAGCATCCATGTTGAAAGGAGATTGACCACCCATATAGGTTAACCTAAACCTTGGAACCTCCATTAATCATCCTGAACTGCAGCACTGGGTATGTACACTATAGTATTTCAGGAGTATATCTATAAGGCAGGACATTCCAAGCCTGTAATATATGGGCTAACAGTAAATCATACGCATTAAACAAATTGCCCCCTCTGTTTGATAAGGTCATCTTAAGAAGATAGCTCCTGGCCAGCTGCAGTACCTTCAGCCATGTGGTAGAGTCCTGCGTTGCAAGGTTGTCCTGGACGCGCTGGATCTCCTGCTCCAGGACGGTTTTCTCTTGGACCAGAGCTCCTAGATTCTCCTCCATCTCCTGCAGAATCCGGCTCTCCTCAGCTCTCAGATTCTCCAAGAGGGCCTCCTCTTCCTCTTGCAGGAACCTCTGCAGCTTCTGGTACTCAGAGTGGACATTCTCTCTCAGGCTGGCGGCTAGAGTCTGTGGCCGGACAAAACAACAACAGTGGGCAAATCTCAGGCACTCACTTCAGCAACAGTAGACGTTCTGCTGATGCCTGTGCGCGAGGTTTTCAGCTCAGAAGAACAAATTATAAATGTAAGATATGGGGAAATTAATAATCTTGCCAGATAGGGCAATAAATTAATCTAGTAAACCGATTTGTTTAGGAGAAAAAATACAATATTAAAACTTAAGAAATCTCAGAACTGCTTTTACTATTTATTTTAACAAATGCAGCCATTAATCTTTCAAGCAGCTGTCTTTCATGTAATTGAGTCTTGTGGGAAAGTTCAGCATGTGTCCCTTCTTTGTTAGAAGATATAGGCCTCCCAGTAAACAGGTTGCTATTTCATTTTGATGGTTAATCCCTTACATTTCCTTTATGTGGCAGCTCCAGTTTGAATCAAGACACATTTTAGTCTCCATTGCCACACCTGTGCAGCATAGTATGTTATTACTATCAAGTTGAAAGGAACTCCTTCCATAAATCTCTTAAAAAACCTTGAATGTCATAGTGATGATCTGTGAACTTCACACCCTTGTTGATGGAGCATGTCAGAGAGCTGAGGCCTACTAGACAGGCAGCATCAAGAACATGGGAATTAAAAGATAAGAATAGCAGGAGATAGATATTATGAATTACAAAAATCTGTGTTGACTATCTTGATCCAGAAATGTACTTGAGGAATACAATTTGTCATGAAATAGTTGCAAACACCTTGCCATTTGAGGATTTAAGTGAGGTTGTTTGGAGAGCGGGTAAAAATGTACATCGGAGTCACTTGTAAATCTAAAGCTATGCTACATGGGTTCGTCCTTTATCTAGGACCGGAACAAGTGACATGGTAGAGGACAAAGAAATGCCAGGTGTCTGGAAATGTTGTGCATCGTTACTAATTATGGAGGGGCCTTATTGTGCTTCTACCATTGGTAGCTGCGAGATGTCCTCAGATGAAGATATTTCTTGATCTCCTAGGGATATTCTTCTGAATTGGGACCACGTGAATGTCAGGATGGGCTTCAGCTCCTAAAGAAGGGCAGCGAGATTTATGTGCAACAAGTGTCAGAGTCAGCTTCACAGTCCAATGTGAACATTTGACTTGTTTTATAGCTACACTACACCATGCATATGGTGAGACACTGATGTGTTGCTGGCCCTGTTTGTATTTTGGAATTTATAAAGTGCGTTATACCCAAGGGTGTCAAAGTGCTAGCAATAAAGGAAAAAGCTGCATCATGAGAAAGAAACCAACCTAACCATCACGGAAGGGAGAAAAGCCAAGTTTTCAGTTGTTGTTGCAAAAAACAGTATGGGAAGTGATGCTATTGATGGGGGCGGGAGGTAACGTATTCAACAGATTAGATGCAGCTACCTAAAACAGTGGTTCCCAACCTGTGGTCCGGGGACCCATGGGGTCCGCGAAGCCTCCTCCTGGGGTCCATGACTGCTGAGAAAATTAAATAATATTTACAGATTCGGTCCCCAGCTTTCAGAAATGACTCAGTAGGGGGTCCCTGGATTCCAATATTAATTCAGCCGGGGTCCCTGGGTGCCTGTATTGATAAAGTGGGGGTTCACAGAAGTCAAAAGGTTGAGAACCACTGACCTAAAAGGTCCAGCCTTCCTATCAGGCATTCCAAAATCTTGGTGTATTCACCTTCCTAATAGAGAACAACCTCAACAGTGGGAGTATACCATTGGAAGGACGTTCTCAGCACATGCGGGCCCTGCAAATGCAGGGCAGTATGAACCAAACAAAGGGCTTTGAAGGTCACGCGCTTCCTCACCGGCAGCCAGTGGGGGACTGAATGCCATCCCTAACCGATGGGCATTTAGGGACATCCAGGAGGAGCTTTTTATCAACCTTTCAGCCATTAGAAAAATATGTAGTGAAGCACTTAGAGGCAACTCGACTATATAAACTTGGAAGAAAGCACCTAGCAACAACAAAAGAGCACTATGGACCAGGCCAGCCTGTTGGATATTTTTACTGCTGCTGTTCCTACGGTTTTATGACAATATTTAATCCTATTATTGATTCATTATTAGGATATTTTTATTATTGTGGATAAATGATGGTTACATGAAGACTACAACAATAATGATGATGGTTACAAATCGTGTACAACTACTACTACCATTACTATTATCATTATTATTATTATTAGGACTATGAATGAAAAATAAGTGTATATATTTCCCCCTCAAAGAATAAGAAGGTGGAATTTGTATAGGCATGGATTTTTTTTTAACTCATTTCTGTGTTCCAAAAAAACTGTATTCACCATGAAGAAACCTCCAGCCTGGCAACTACCACTGAAAAAGCAACAAAGGAACAAACATTTATAAGCCATCACTTTTATAGTGTGTTGCCCTTTTATTAAAGTTGATTTTGCTTTAACATTGTTTATTCTACTGATGCCTTATTTCTCCATCATGTTAGTCCCATTGTACATAATGAAAATTGTTTGTAACTAGACGTCTAGGCCCAAAAAGTAAGTTATTAGAAACCATGGCATACCTAAAACATTATTGGATTCTTTATTTTGACTGGTAAAATCAATTCAAACCCTGAGTTAAAAGGTGCATCTGGTTGTAACTAAACGAAGCATGATAAACATGAAAAGGGCACTTCCCACATTGTACCTGTGCAGTTTAATATTCAGGATTTCTCTTATCCAAAGGAACAAAATTATGGGCCTTAATTTGAGTTCGGCGGTCATTTTAGGCTGTTTGCCGAACTTCTGACGGAGAGGTTGTTGCCATAGTGGTTACCTCCCCACTGGGCCCATTAAGAGTTTCCCCTAGGTTAGCGGGCGGAAACCTGAGTTTATGCCCACTGGCCTAGAAGGAAACACCCTACAGCATTGTGCTGTTGTAAATTCATTTTGAAGTGGACCTTTGCCGAGGATGAAAAACAAACTTTATTGTGTTTAATTTTCAGCACACCTGTAACAGTTTTATTTAAAGATGGGTGGGGTGTAATATGGGTTTTAATATCCAATATTTTATGTTGTGAACATTATATCCTTCCTTCTTTTTATCCCTGTCTTGCTTACATTTTTTCCTTCTTTCCTTTTTACTTTTCTTTTTTCCTTCTTTCTTTCTTTTCCCTTCTTTTTTCGTTTTTCCTTCTTTCTTTCTTGTTTCTTCTTTCATTCATTTTTCCTTTCTTTCCTTCTTCCTTCCTTTTCCTCCTTCCTTTCATTTCTGCCTTCTTTTTCTTTCTTGCACGTTCCTTTTTCTTTTCTTCTTTTCTTTTCTCTTTCCTTTTTTCTTCTTCCTCTTTTTGGAATGTTTTCTTTCTTTCTCTCTATTTGCCTTCTTTCCATTTTTCTTTGTTTTTTGCATCTTTATTTCTTGATTTCTTAACTTTTCCTTTTTTCTTTTCTTCTCCCATTCGGTTCTTGCCTTTTCCTTATTACTTTTTCTTTCTTTCTTACTTTTTTGCCTTCTTTCATTAATTCTCTCCTTCTTTCTGTTTTGCATTTTTCATTTGTTTTTTCTTTGCTACCTTCTATCATTCTGTTTTACATTCTTTCATTCTTCCTTTCTTTCTTTTTCCTTCTTTTTCCTTCTTTCTTTCTTTCTTTTTACATGATTTCCTTTTATCTGTCCTTTCTTTTTTGCTTTCTTTCCATTTCTTTTCCATATTTTTTCTCTTTCCTTCTTTCCTTCTTTTTTGCCCTCTTACTTCCATTCTTTTTGCCTCCTTTCTCCTTTTCTATTGTTCTTTCCTTCTTTCTTGCCATCTTTCCTGCTTCCTTGTTTGTCTCCTTTGCTTCTTAACTCGTTTCTTACTTTTTTCTTTCCTTCCGTTTTTGCCTCCCTATCTTCTTTCGTTTTGCCTTCATTTTTTTTGCCCTTCTTACTTTTTTATCTGTTTTCGTCAGTTCCCTTCCTTTTTGTCTGTTTTCCTTCCTTTCTTGCCTTTTTTCTCAAAGGCACAGCTAGCAGCCAATGCCAGACTATAACTATTTTTGGTCTCTGTTAGCCAAGATCTTTAAATTTTGCTAAAGGTATGTATATCATAGTGACTTCTAGCGGTTTTCAGCCAGACTTCATCCATTAGTCTGTGATTGAGTCATTCATGTGTCTTCCACACACTCCAGCGTGCATCGAGGGACAATGTTAGCCCCTATCAGCATTTGACTGACTTCACTATGAGTTACGCCATCCTGTAAGTGCATCCACACACAAGGTAGTTTCCTTAAGCGCTGTGTGTACCATCATAATATGTACTTTTTTTAAACTAGATACAAAAAACATTGCAGAAGAATTGCCAAAGGTTTGGTGACCAATGCCAGAACTAATGGCTTTGCCAATGCTTGTCTATTTCTTGCTAAAACCCTTCACTCCACTCCTAAAAAATATCTAGTGCAATGGAACCCTCAGGAATGTTTGGGGAAATATTTTTAGCTCAGAAAAATTGAGACAGGAGATTTGCAGTGACAAAGCTGCATCTGGAACGTGAGGATTGTCAAGCCCACAGAAGCAGTACATTTATTTATATTTTGGATGTGTTAAGGTAGCTCGGCTTTGGGTACGAGTAATGGAAAGAATCTCTCTGATCTTACACCTGTAAATCAAAACATCAAAGCATTTGATCAATTTCAGTGTTGACATGCTACTGGTACCCTTCACCAATCACCAAAATAAATTCATATGGAAATCATTAGTGATGGCCAGAAGAAATATTCTTTGAAAGTAGAAAAAAAAAAATACCACTTGGAGTTTAGTTTGTGTATGCAGGCAACATTTGAGAAAAATATATATGAAATAGATACCACTGGTGTCTGGAGATTATCAAATAACTCTGCAGTTGTATGTAAACATAATTTCAATAAATTAACATGCATGCAGTTTTTTGCTTTTCCTATTCAAGTCCATTTTTAGCTGTGTCAGTCTTCGCTGCTTTATCTGTTCTTTGTATTGTTATTTTATATCATGAGTGTGCTCACAGTGTTCTGTCCCCTGGGTCAGTAGAATGCTCTCTATTTAAGATGAGCCCTTTAATTATATTTTACAGTAGTGATTATTAATAGTGTGTTTGCCTCTTCTTAAGTTAATGCGTTTATTGTTATTGTTAATGTCTTGATCGAATGGAAAAAATATTTAATAAAAAATAAGAAAGGGGGTATCTGAGAGGTCAGGGGCTGCAAATTGTTATCTGACAATAGATGCCCATGAGAAGGAGGTCTTTGGCTCAGACCAAAATTTCATACATTTTTAAAGAAAACATAGTGACTGCAAAAGACTGCAAAGAAACTCAGTCCCTTCACCCCTTAATCAGTGTTTCTTAGGCTACATAAGCATTGTACAATGGCATAGTAACTGTAGGAGGTCCATCTGCCCTTCTAAAATCCCCTAGGTTTTTGGATCCTGAGGTTTTGGCCTATGCTGGGATACATGACCAACCCTGTATATTCTGAATAAAGTGACAACGCCCAAACGAGCAGTGCTCCTTAAAGAATGGTCTGATCCAAGCCAAGCCATGGCTGGCACTGAGATGACTGCAAGTTAAAGGCAAATTCATGGCATCTTTCCAGTTACAGATATATTAGTTATGGTACCGCAAACCAGTCTCTTGCTGATGAATATTTGTTGCAGTTTTTTAACAAGTCAAGCCCTATCAGACAGAGTTGAATGGAATCACCTGGAGGTCCTCAGTCATCTTCTGCTGCCGACTGTAGGCATCCAGTATACCCTCTCGCCGGGCCTCGAGCTGCTGCAAGTTTCTCTCCAGGGCTGCCTGGTAAAAGAAGGAAATCTTATTTGCTAACCTTAGAGGTTCAAGTGTAAATAGAGGACCAGCTTTAGCGCTTATGGCGCCTGGTGCAACAATCATTTTTTGACGCTCCTCCTGCAGTGATTTTCTAGGATTCCCTCACTACCACCCCAGAAAAGTGCTGCTTATCTCTCCATAGCCCCTCTCTAACATACCTTCAGGGGTGGCTTCTCCACTATGGTGGAGCAGCATCGCTCCCCCTGCCAGCAGCAGCAGCTGCAAAACGATTTGCTGCTTCTATGTGTGCTGCAGAATGCAGCACATATGGAAAAAGCAAAAACAAGGAGAAATTAAAGTATTTTGCCTTGTTACGCCATGCTAACACCATCCCTGGGGTGGCCTTTTTGGAGCGGCCTCAGATTTACAAATCCTTGTAAATCTGGAGCTGCGTCAAAAGCAATGGGTGTTGCGGTGGAATGCCATCTGTCAAATGTTGGTTTATATGCACTGGGCTTCCCTGCTGCCTCAACACTGTCTCCCTCTCCTGCTGACCTCTGCAAAGGGGTATTTAGGAGATCATCCTGCCCAGAAGGCACCTGTAGTCCAGAAGCCACCTCTTTTGCCCTCTGGACCCATAATTCACAGCATACACTATCGAGAGTGAACTGCAGGACTATCGTTGTAATGGAAGACCGTGTGGGCAGCAGAAGGAGACAGTGTATGCAACACAAAACTCACCTTGATCAGTGGTGCGGCCTCATGTAGCGGTGTCACTTGATGTCCTTTGTGCTCCTTGGAGACCCCGCACACCACACAGAGGGGCTCCTGGTCATCCTCGCAGTACAGCTTCAGTCTCTCCTCATGCTTGGTGCAGCATTGCATCTCCCCAGTGGGCTGCATGCGCAGGCTGCGCACCCGCTCCACAATGGTGGCCAGGAGGCGGTTGCTCTTGGGCTGTGTCTGTGGTGGGAACGCCTCCCTGCACTGAGGGCACGTGAAGTCCTTCTTGTCTTTTGCTTCCTCCTCTTCTTGCTGCAGTCGGTGCTGGTCCAAGCATAGGCGGCAGAAGTTATGCTCACACTCTAGGCGCACGGGGTCTGTGTAAAAGTCCAGGCAGATGGGGCAGGTCACCTCGCTTGTAAGACTCGCTGCCAGCACTTGGGAGGACATTGGCAGGCCTACACCTGCGGAAACCAATAGGGAGATCCTGAATGTAGCCAAGTGGACATTATGGCAATGTTCTGTGCGATAATCACTTAGGTGGAAACAAAGGCCCTCTCAAAGCATGGTCTACACATTGTCAACATCTCAGGACACTTTCACTAAGGATTACATAGAGTGCGGAGGCTCTACCACCCCACTCAGCTATGTTGGCAAGTTGTTTTCCTTGAGGCAGTCCCATAGAAGGAACTGCTTGAGAGTTGCTAATTTATCCCCACAAATAGCTTTTTTTCCACACTTAACTTGAACTTACATTCACATAATAATCTAGGATAAGGGCCCCTAGTACTGATAACGTGCACTGTGTAATGACCCCTGACCTCTCTGGGTGCACTGATATGTGATTTGTTGCTTCCATATGTAGGATATTTTTGACAACCCCTGTGAACACCTCTGGCACCCAAAACTCAGCATGAAGAATTATGAAGACACAGGCCATCAGTCTGAAGAGGACGAAGTAAGTTTCAATCATTAACACACACCAGAGAGTTTGGTAGCACTTGGGTACGTCACTACACATGAAATAAACAAAAATGATAAACAGAAGGATTGCGCAGGCATCGGAAATATGGACTTGCGAAGACGCAATACTCCTCTCCTAAGATTTTATTTCACAAAACATAGTTTTCAGGTGTGTTAGTTCAAGTTAGTCAACTGATGAGAACCAGGACTACAAAACCCAGAATGCCGGAGGTTGTTAAATGAGCATCCAGGACTAAAGCACTTTATCCTTAGTGACACGGAGCCCTGTAGTTACCATTGTCATCCATTCACTGGGGATGCAGTAGGTCATGCAAGCAGTTCTGATTGTTCAGTTATGATTGCAGAAAGTACAAGCATCTATAATTTATTTAAAAGCACATATTCAAACCAGGGGATAAATAGTGTGAAATGAAGGCAAGTATCAGAATTGCACATTCTCAGCATGTTCTCTTCATCCACGCCCCTCGTTACACCAGTCCCCCTCCTCACATTCACCGTCTGTGCAGAGTAGGGGGTAAATGTGTGCATTAAACCCCTTGGAAAAGAGAATACTATGCAGGATACCATCCAGAGCATTCAAGTCTTCACAGCTATCTCTCAATCCGTGGGGTTTAAATCATAATCTCAGAGTATTAGTTGGGTGTTAATGCACAATGCTGGTAAAGTGCAGATGCAGAGTTTGCACCTTGTACAGTACAACCTATAACTAGGGCCTCGTTGCCCTCTTTCCAGTTCCCCAGTGCTGCATAGCCTGCCAGTGTCCAGCAAGCTAACCCTGCAGAACAGCCATTCGAACTAGAGTGCCTGGCCTGAAGCCATTTATGGTGGGATAATCTCTGTGAAAGTGCAACATGGACGTGGGGTCCAGCTTTAAATATCCCAGCGTGTCAGGGAGCTTGGATGCCCTCATGTTGGTTGTGTGTTGTCAATGCCTACACTTAGTAGTGGAAATTCCACAGCTAAGATAGGTATAGGTGGATTTTCCGCCAGATATTTCCCACTTTAAGTAGCACCTCCAAAAGCAGAAACCGACCGAGCAGTGGAAAAAACCCTACTTTCATGGCAGAGAGCTCTAAATGCTGAGTATCTGGCAACATGAGTGAGGAGGCGGACCTAAATCTGCCACACTGGCCAATGGGAAGTGGTCGTCCTCCCAACACACACACACACACAGCAGTACGACAGGCTTCCCTCACACACAGACAACTTCTGCAAAGACATCAAAAGTGTAAGCTTGACACCTGGCTTTCAGTTGCTTCTCGCTTTAGTCACTAGCACAAGCCTGGGCACCAAATGTGTTTCTTCTCGGGAAGCTTTTTGAGCAACGTCTGGCTCTGATTGCAAGCTTCCCTTACACACACACAGATACAGCACAAGGAACAGTGAAATCTTCCCTCACAGCCAGAACATGCACAACATAAATAGCACCAGAGCAACATTCAATAAACAGCGGTGACGAAGTAGCCATCACCATAGTCAAACTTATTTATATGTGGGCAGACCACTGTGTTGATGGGAAGAACACTCCATCACCATTACAACTGAGTTCCCTCCCAGCCAACAGCTAAATAGTCCCCATACTTAGGGCCTACTTACTATAAGAAAATTGTTTTTTGGCTTGCTAATAACTTTTGCACAATTTGATGAATCTTCATGAAACCTTGAAAAAAAAGGTTCATCCACCTCAGCTCCTTCCTGGAAAGCTTCAAGGGTGATTCATCAAGAGACGATCGAGAAAAAAAGGGGAGGGGATCACAAAATGCAATCTCCCCATTTTTTTTATAGGAAAATTTAACCGCGATACTGCAAAAAGGGCTGAATAGAACTATACCAAATTTGGCAGACAACTAGATTGAAGTCCAGAAAGTGTGCCTTTTATGGTTCAATCTGTTCAGTAGTTTTTCAGCAGTTAAAAACGTTCTATATTTGGATGGTCGGGTTCACGAGACACTTGTGAGAGTCCCACATTCGTGCAACTTAAAAAAAGAAAAACAAAATAGAGCGATCTGATTCGCAGAAGGGACTCTTTGGCGGCCATTTGTTTTGTATATAAATGATCCATAGGCTGGGACATTGCCCGGGGGTAAAATCACATTTGTTTTTAATTATGGAGAGCAGGGCGTGCACTGTCCTTTTAATTTATTATTCGCAGCTCCTGCAAGGAAAGCCCCATTATGCCATAAGGCATTTAGAAATTATATATTTTCTTGCTAGTGGTGCCCCGAAAAGGAGCTGGGGCACCACCACACCAACATTTTATTTTTTAATGTTGTGGGAGTCTACGAGTAGGGCAGCATCCCTCAAGCAACATTAAAAAAAAAACATACACTAAGGGCCTGATTCAGATCTTGGTGATAACGGTCCTGCCGTCGTGTTTTCCACTGAAAACCCATCTGCTGCTGTTTCGATCCGCTTTCCATATTTAGATGTTAGCGGTCTTATATGCGAAAGCTCGCATTTAATCTGCCGTCCCTACCAAAAAACACTGCCTGTGTCTACGGTGGGATAGGAAAAAGCTACTGCTGGCGGGATCCCAGTCACCCTTCCCGCACTGCAGATTCAAATGTGCCTTACCACCAAGCAAAAAGTGACAGTCCGCCCTCCACTTCTGAGTTGGTGGATTGTTGGGGAAAAAGGGGGAAAACTCACCTTTTTCCTGATTCCACCTCCGTTTTCAACTGGACACTACCTGTCGTTCTGCTGTCACTGGCCCACGGGGAAAACACGACTCCCACCAATCGCCAGATTCGAAGATAGAGATGACGCATTGCCAGAGTGTGTCAGGTGTGCACTGCACGATAGGTCGGGGCCACTGCTGGCATATACATGTCACAGTAATTTTTTTCAAATCACTGTGAAATCCCTATGTAGGGGAGACAATTGTGTCACACATGGCTGGGCACACACTTGCACAACACACATATTGCACACATACACAGGTCATTGTGGTGTCATTATTCATTGCCAAACGGTGTGAATGCAAGGGGACCTGCACTGATAGGTTTGTGCTATCTGTTGTGTATGTGAGTCAGTAACTGTATGTGTGCGTGGATTGGCTTGTTGAGGTGGAGGGAGCTGGAGTGGGTGATGTGGTTGTGTATGTATGTCACTTGCACGTGAGATAGGTGTAGTGTGTGTTGTGTTGCTGTGTAACACATTCAGGTGAGTGTTGTTGCTGTGTGGCTGACATTGTTGTGATGTGTGTAGTTGTGCTTGTGTGTGAGTGTGTTTGTGTAGCTGAGTGTGTAGTTGTTCTGATTGTTGTGGTTGTGTTGTGTGTGGGTGTCGTGCAGGTGTCAAAGTGCATTAAAAAAGAATGGGAACTGTGATGCTCCATGCAGTGGGGGGCGGGGTTAGTCAGTGTGGGGGTGGAGTCAAAGGTGTGGCTAAAAAGTATTCTGTACTTTTTTTGCTCTTTCACTGTCACGTAGCTCCATGTAAAATAACATGCAGCTTAAATGAAAAATAAATTTAAAAAGTTGTTACTCACTGTGAAATGCACTATAATACATTATGAAACTTCTCTTAGTTAATGCACTGCAGAGGTATGTGTGTAACCAGAGACCTACAGAATTAAGTTTTGTTTGGTGCAGTGGAGAAAAGTGACATGTATTTTTAGTGCTACGAGGTCACAGCCTGTGACAGAAAGCACTGTGAATATGTTATTAATTATTTTAAACTTGCATTACTCACAATATAAGATAGTCTTCTACAAAATGTTTTAAGATAAAATGGTGCTTTCAAAATATAGATTTTAATAATACCCAGAGTGTACGTAATGCAATTACTTTTACATTACTGCCCCTTCAACACCTTTAGGTGTAGTAAGCTCATAAATAGAATTACAATTAAAAGGACACACTTCACTGCTCAGTTGTTAACTCTTTGCACTACCATTTAAAAAGAATCAATCTTTGTCATCACAAATTGATAAAGTCAATTATAGCCAGTACCGACTCCAAAGCATCCTTTACATTTGCAAATTAACTTTTACTGCATATTTGCATGTCTTGAAGCCAAGCAGGCACCCAGGCTTGTTCAGCTGAGGCATTTCAACTATTGGAATTGCACTTAAACTATTGGAATTAACTGTCCCGGAACGGTTGTCTTTCTACAAAAAGTAGGGGGACACTGTTTCATAAATCATAAAAGTATGGGCACGTCGTGCCCCTCTGATCCCGCCCACTTTGACCATTGGTGCCGTGCGAATGGTGTGTGTGTTGTGTCATGGATGTATGTCAGTATTTATTTTCGGCATGTTTGGCTTGTGTTGTGTTGGAATTGTAATGGATGATGGTGTTTATGTTGTGTAGTGTGTAGTACAGGGGGACACATATGGCTTAGGTATAGTGTGTGTGTGCCACTTACCTCTATTCCATCGCCACTGCCATTGTATGAAGTCCATTGGGTCCTGCTGCCATCTCCCTCCATCAGCAATCCGTCACCAGTCCACCGCTTGCAGAGCTGTAACTAAATACAGTGGGCGGAATACCATCGATTTTGCGGTGTTTTCGGATCTGCTGCGAACGCGGCTTGGCGGTAACATTGTCAAGATCTAAACCATGCCCTAAGTCTGCTAGGTCATTCAATCCATGACCCTGGGAGAGCTTACCATATTTTTTAAAGCACTTCGTATTAGAGCTGTTTGCTGTTCATCTGGAATGCAGAGCCCCCTTGTGGTGGTCTGAACTTAATGGGTTGAAAAATGTTATAAAATAGGCTCAAATACATGTGAATTTTGTGTATTATTTTAGATAGGTTTATGCAAATAAATTGACAGTCAGTTTTTTACACACTGCAATGTGTCAATTTAGAAAATATACATGTGATTTACAAAGGCAATAGGTTTGCTTTATATATTTTGATATGCCGACCCCATAATAAAGCCAATAGGTCTGCGTTACTTAAAATGACTCCCTTCATATTTTTACATCACACAGTCAGCCATGCATGCTCAACCTCACACCATGTATGGGCCAGGTCCTGTGCCCAATACCATGCTGCACATGGCCAAAAGCAGTGTGCCTGAGGGGGGAAGGGCTGCTGTGGGAGGTAGTGTGTGTAGGAAAGTACCATCTTGCCTGGCATGTTACCCCCATATTTCACTGTATATATGTTGTTTTAGTGTATGTGTCACTGGGACCCTGCAAGTCAGGGCCCCAGTGCTCATAAGGGTGCCCTGTATGTGTTCCCTGTGTGATGACTAACTGTCCCACTGTAGCTCTGCTAACCAGAACCTCAGTGGTTATGCTCTCTCTGCTTTCCAAATTGTCACTAACAGGCTAGTGACCAATTTCACCAATTCACATTGGCATACTGGAACACCCTTATAATTCCCTAGTATATGGTACTGAGGTACCCAGGGTATTGGGGTTCCAGGAGATCCCTATGGGCTGCAGCATTTCTTTTGCCACCCATAGGGAGATCTGACTATTCTTACACAGGCCTACCAGTACAGCCTGAGTGAAATAACGTCCACGTTATTTCACAGCCATTTACCACTGCACTTAAGTAACTTATAAGTCACCTATATGTCTAACCTTCACCTGGTGAAGGTTGGGTGCAAAGTTACTTAGTGTGGTGGCACCCTGGCACTAGCCAAGGTGCCCCCACATTGTTCAGGGCAAATTCCCCGGACTTTGTGAGTGCGGGGACACCATTACACACGTGCACTATACATAGGTCACTACATATGTATAGCGTCACAATGGTAACTCCGAACATGGCCATGTAACATGTCTAAGATCATGGAATTGTCACCCCAATGCCATTCTGGCATTGGGGAGACAATTCCATGATCCCCCGGTCACTAGCACAAAACCCGGGTACTGCCAAACTGCCTTTCCGGGGTCTCCACTGCAGCTGCTGCTGCTGCCAACCCCTCAGACGGGTTTCTGCCCTCCTGGGGTCCAGGCAGGCCTGGCCCAGGAATGCAGAACAAAGGACTTACTCTGAGAGACGGTGTTACACCCTCTCCCTTTGGAAATAGGTGTCAGGGCTGGGAAGGAGTAGCCTCCCCCAGCGTCTGGAAATGCTTTGATGGGCACAGATGGTGCCCATCTCTGCATAAGCTAGTCTACACCGGTTCAGGGATCCCCCAGCTCTGCTCTGGCGCGAAACTGGACAAAGGAAAGGGGAGTGACCACTCCCCTGACCTGCACCTCCCAGGGGAGGTGCCCAGAGCTCCTCCAGCGTGCCCCAGACCTCTGCCATCTTGGATTCAGAGGTGTGCTGGCACACTGGACTGCTCTGAGTGGCTAGGGCCAGCAGGTGACGTCAGAGACTCCTTCTGATAGGCTCTTACCTTTCTTACTAGCCTATCCTCCTTCCTAGGTAGCCAAACCTAATTTTCTGGCTACTTAGGGTCTCTGCTTTGGGGAATTCTTCAGATACTGAATGCAAGAGCTCACCAGAGTTCCTCTGCATCTCCCTCTTCACCTTCTGCCAAAGGATCGACTGCTGACTGCTCAGGACGCCTGCAAAACCGCAACAAAGTAGCAAAGACGACTACTGCAACCTTGTATCGCTTCATCCTGCCGGCTTTCTCACCTGTTTCCTGGTGGTGCATGCTCTGGGGGTAGCCTGCCTCCTTCTTGCACCAGGAGCTCTGAAGAAATCTCCCGTGGGTCGACGGAATCTCCCCCCTGCAACCGCAGGCAACAAAAGACTGCATCACCAGTCCTCTGGGTCCCCTCTCAGCACGACGAGCGTGGTCCCTGGAACTCAGCAACTCTGTCCAAGTGACTCCCACAGTCCAGTGACTCTTCAGTCCAAGTTTGGTGGAGGTAAGTCCTTGCCTCCCCACGCTAGACTGCATTGCTGGGTACCACGTGATTTGCAGCTGCTCCGGCTCCTATGCACTCTTCCAGGATTTCCTTCATGTACAGCCAAGCCTGGGTCCCCGACACTCTAACCTGCAGTGCACAACCTTCTGAGTTGTCCTCCGGCATCGTGGGACTCCCTTTTCTGACTTCGGGTGGACTCCGGTTCACTCCTCTTCTAAGTGCCTGTTCTGGTACTTCTGCGGGTGCTGCCTGCTTCTGTGAGGGCCCCCTGACTTGCTGGGCGCCCCCTCTGTCTTCTCATCCAAGTGGCGACATCCTGGTCCCTCCTGGGCCACAGCAGCATCCAAAAACCCTAACCGCGACCCTTGCAGCTAGCAAGGCTTGTTTGATGTCTGTCTGCGTGGGAACACCTCTGCAAGCTTCTTCACGATGTGGGACATCCATCCTCCAAAGGAGAAGTTCCTAGTCCTCTCCGTTCTTGCAAAACACCAAGCTTCTTCCATCCAGTGGCAGCTCCTTTTCACCCTCAGCTGGCATTTCCTGGGCATCTGCCCACTCTCGACACTGTCACGACTCTTAGACTTGGTCCCCTTGTCTTACAGGTACTCAGGTCCGGAAATCCACTGTTGTTGCTTTGCTGGTGTTGGTTTTCCTTGCAGAATCCCCCTATCATGACTTCTGTGCTCTCTGGGGGTTGTAGGTGCACTTTACACCTACCTTACAGGGTCTTGGGGTGGGCTATTTTTCTAACCCTCACTGTTTTCTTACAGTCCCAGCGATCCTCTACAAGCTCACATAGGTTTGGGGTCCATTCGTGGTTCGCATTCCACTTTTGGAGTATATGGTTTGTGTTGCACCTATACCTATGTGCTCCTATTGCAATCTATTGTAACTTTACACTGCTTGCATTACTTCCTTTTGTTATTACTGCATATTTTTGGTATTGTGTACATATATCTTGTGTATATTTGGCATCCTCATACTGAGGGTACTCACTGAGATACTTTTGGCATATTGTCATAAAAATAAAGTACCTTTATTTTTAGTATATCTGTGTATTGTGTTTTCTTATGATATTGTGCATATGACACCAGTGGTATAGTAGGAGCTTTGCATGTCTCCTAATTCAGCCTAAGCTGCTCTGCTATAGCTACCTTCTATCAGCCTAGCTGCTAGAAACACCTCTTCTACACTAATAAGGGATAACTGGACCTGGTACAGAGTGTAAGTACCCCTTGGTACCCACTACAAGCCAGGTCAGCCTCCTACAGTGTGCACGGTCTTGATGCAGGCCAGGCCCTGCCCAAACCCATGCTGTGCATGGCCAAAGGTGGTGCAGGTTGTTGGATGCCTGTGGGGAGGTTGGGTGCCTGAGCCCAACCCCACGTCACACACATGATGGACAGAAATTCACTAAAAAAACAAAGTTATAGCAGCAATATAGTTAGGAATTATAATGATATCTTACTTTAAATTTAAAAAACGTAGACATTCTCTGAAATAATTAAAGGTTAAAATGAAGTTATAGCTAAGTGACATGGAGAGTTTAAACATACCATTTGTAACTAACAAAACCACTGAAATTCACCAGTTATAGTTATCTCAAGTAGCTATAACTTGTACCATAAAGTAACTGTACCTTGTGCCCTCGCCATGCACTGCTAATTACCTCCCATAGTACATCACTCAATACAATATTCAATGACATCATTGATAACCACTGCAACATCTGAAATGGCAATTGAGGACAATTGTGTACAAAGAGGAGGCACGAGGTATAGCTACTTTAGGCCCTTGTGCAAAGGTGTACATGTGATGTCTAGCATAGGATTTCTACTGGATGGGTAAACCTCAGTGCAAAATACTTTGCTCAGACATTTAAACTTTTTAGTACTTTGTAAATGTGCTGTACAGTGCAGCACACAAGCAATGTTTTAAGAGTTCAGAGAAAAAAAAAACTATTTTCTCATATTTTGCCCCTGCATCACATAGGCATATTTTTGGAGCAAAGCCCTGTCACAAATGTTAGTAATGGGGGATTTGCCTGGGCATGGGCATTGGCATGGTAATGCCTGTGTATCACACATGTGTTGCCCCTACACACAAAATAATTCAAAGCTATATCTGCATTACTTTTAGACAACTTTCGAGTACAAAAGTGTTTTGGCTGGAAAGTAAATAGTTTATCAAGACCTGTTTGAGTTATTTTGTTGTGACTTTGCACTGGTGCAAAGCCTCGATAAATCTGCACTAAGTGTATAGCTCGAATAACTGTACCGTAAGAGCAGATTGTCGAACTGTCGAACTGGGATCAGTAGTATGCATGAAACAAACTGAGGGAGAGGGAAGAAGGGAAGCAGAGTGACAGTGGTGAGAAGAAAGAATGCCAGTGGAGAAGGGAAAGAAGAAGTAGAGAAAGCCAAGCGAAGTGGGGTAGAGAACACAGTAAAGCAGGAGAGATGTATGTGCAAGAAGCAAAGACAAAAGGAGGAGACATAATATTATCCAGCTGTGTTTAATTTATTCCAGCACAAAATGTTGGGTACAGTCAGGGCTGGCATTAGAACTGATGACGCCACCTGTAACAATCTTTGTTGGCACCCCCCGCCATGACCTCCTTCTGTTGGATTCCCTCACTATCCCCCTCCAGCAGCGCCCCTCATCTCTCCTTAGCCCCTCACATTTATTTTTTTATGGTGCTACTCATCACAATGTAGGGTGACAGTGCTTTATATCACACACTTATTATACAATGGCAATGTATCATGCAGGTGTGTAAATCAATATATAGGGAATATATACAAGGTGTAGAAGTAACATGTCATCCACACTGGTAGACATTATGGCCCTCACTAGGACCCTGGCGGTTGGCAGTAATATGGTGGAAAGTACTGCCAACCGGCTGGCGGTACTTTCCACCATATTATGACATTGGCGGTTTGGCCATACCGACCGCCACGGCGGTAACCGCCGCTGGGCTAGAAATATCAATCTCCAGCCCAGCGGCCGTCACTGTACCGCCTGTGGGGTTATGACCCCGCCTACTGCCATGCTTTTCTTGGCTTCCTTACTGCCACGAAAACCATGGTGGTAGGCACTATCAGTGACAGGGAATCGCTTCCCTGTCACTGATAGGGGTCTTCCCCATCCCCCTCCCCATCCCCCTTTCTCTCCAGACCCCCCTTCATACACGCCCCTCCCTTCACACACGCACACCCGCATACACACACCCATTCCCACATTCATCTACGCATGCATACATCCATACACACACACATCTGCACACACTTACATACATACACGCAGACACACATTCACACAACACAACATACATCCACTCACACCTCCAGACATGCATGCACATACAATATGCAACACACACCAGCATACACGCACGCACAAACACCCCCACACCCCCACACAAACACTCCCCACCCCCCTCCCCTGTCTGAGCACCCACTTACCTTTGTGTGGAGGGTCCTCCGGCAGGAGACGGGACGGGGCACTGCTGCCAGCAGAACACCGCCAGGCCATATTATTTGTCATAATACGGCTGGCGGCGGTCTACTGGCGTGGCGCTGCTGTTGGTAGCAGCGCCACCTTACCGCCATCCACCGGCATTGCCACAGCATCCTTCTGGCAGAAATCCGGCTGTGGTCATAATACGCCTGACGGCTTGTAGCCGCAGCGACGGTCTTTTGGTGGGGAAATGTAGTACAATTATATAATCCTGATACAGCATATATATGTTTTGAGTTGTGTACGATTTTCAAAATATTATTTATGTTTCATGTATGTGTAGAATATGTGCTATGCTTCTAGCTGACCGTGTTCTACACCATAAATAAAATACAAATAAATACAAGTTAAATGCAAGTCCAAATCCCATTTGACAGGACCATCAGAAGCCGAACACAAGCACAAGCACAAGCCGGTACATCATGGCCTTCAACACTCCATCCTTCCCTCACACACAGAACAGGCTCAGCACAGCAAGCTAAAGTTTCATCGCACCCATCTGCAATAGATACAGACTTTCTTCACACCCTTAACAAGTACAACACGGGCCGCACCACTGCAAGCTTCCCTCACACCAACACTAGGTACCGCACAGGCAGCAGCACTGCAAGCTTCCCTCAAACCCACAGCAAGGGCAGCAGCACTGCAAGCTTCCCTCACACCTACAACAGGTACAGCACAGGCAGCAGCACTGCAAGCTTCCCTCACACCCTCACCAGGTACAGCATGGGCAGCAGCACTGCAAGATTCCCTCACACCCACACTAGGTACAGCACGGGCAGCACCACTGCAAGCTTCCCTCACACCCACACCAGGTACAGCACGGGCAGCAGCACTGCAAGCTTCCTTCACACCCTTAGCAGGTACAGCATGGGCAGCACCACTGCAAGCTTCCCTCACACCCACACTAGGTACAGCACGGGCAGCAGCACTGCAAGCTTCCCTCACACCCACACTAGGTACAGCACGGGCAGCACCACTGCAAGCTTCCCTCACACCCACAGCAGGTACAGCACGGGCAGCAGCACTGCAAGCTTCCTTCACACCCTTAGCAGGTACAGCATGGGCAGCACCACTGCAAGCTTCCCTCACACCCTCACCAGGTACAGCACGGGCAGCAGCACTGCAAGATTCCCTCACACCCACACTAGGTACAGCACAGGCAGCACCACTGCAAGCTTCCCTCACACCCACACCAGGTACAGCACGGGCAGCAGCACTGCAAGCTTCCTTCACACCCTTAGCAGGTACAGCATGGGCAGCACCACTGCAAGCTTCACTCACACCCACACTTGGTACAGCACGGGCAGCACCACTGCAAGCTTCTGTCACACCCACACCAGGTACAGCACGGGCAGCAGCACTGCAAGCTTCCCTCACACCTACAACAGGTAGAGCACAGACAGCATTACTGCAAGCTTCCCTCACACCCACACCAGGTACAGCACGGGCAGCAGCACCACAAGCTTCCGTCACACTCTTAACAGGTACAGCACAGACTGCAGGATTGCACACTTCCCCCACATCCACAACAGGTACTGCACAGGCAGCAGCACTGCACACTTCCCCCACATCCACGACAGGTACAGCACGGGCAGCAGCACTGCAAGCATCCCTCACACCCACAACAGGTACAGCACGGGCAGCTGCATTGCAAGCTTCCCTCACATGCACTTAACAGAATGTTAAGTAATCTCATCTGTGGTTCACATTTGTGAAGGTGCCCAGTCACCCTCCAAACACACATAGACCACTAAACCTCTGACTGCCATGTCCCAGTTTATCCATCAAAGTTACATTGAGAGTAAACAATTGTTGCACAACCTCCCTATCAATACTAATGTTCTCTAATGAGTTCATGTCGTACTCACAGTGGGCATGATGTTTGAGCCATGCTAAAATGTGTCCTGGAACTGAGCCACGGTGTGTCTAATGCAGAGCGCATCATCACTTCCTGACTCAGTTTATCGATCATGTACAGAGAGACACCTGATCACATCTCCTTCATACAGGACACTCGCATCCCTGTACGGCACCACAAGCCTCTGAGGGCATCGGAGAAGCCACGGCACACACAACCCCTCACGCACTCAACGCCTCACACTGTCAACGCCTCACACACTCGACCCCTCACACACTGAACGCCTTACACACAAAACCCCTCACACACTGAATGCCTCACACACTCCACCCCTCACACAATCGACCCCTCACACACTCAACGACTTACACACTCAGCCCCTCACACACTCAACGCCTCACACACTCGACCCATCACACACTGAACGCCTTACACACGCAACCCCTCACACACTGAATGCCTCACACACTCCACCCCTCACACAATCGACCCCTCACACACTCAACGACTTACACACTCAGCCCCTCACACACTGAACGCCTCACACACTCGACCCCTCACACACTCAACGCCTCACACACTCAACGCCTTACACATGCAACCCCTCACACACTGAACGCCTCACACACTCAGCCCCTCACACACTCGACCCCTCACACTGAACGCCTTACACACGCAACCCCTCACACCCTGAACGCCTCACACACTCAGCCCCTCACACACTCGACCCCTCACACTGAACGCCTTACACACGCAACCCCTCACACACTGAACGTCTCACACACTCGACCCCTCACACAATCGACCCCTCACACACTCGACGCCTCACACACAACGCCTCATACACTCGGGCAGCCAGTCACTTACTCCGTCCACAGGTGGTCCCGGCAGTGTTATCCTCATATGTCCCTCCGTCCGTTGATGCTTAAGGGGTGACAGCAGAGTCTATGTGGGCCCCCTCAGGTCATGGACCTTTCCCATGACTGCTGCCTTCCTGCTGACTTCACCTAGAGTGAAGCAGGTGTCTTTCTAGTCTGGATTTATAACCGGCTCACTGATTAGGCCACATTTACTTCAGCACTTTACTTCCTGTTTTTAACCCCGTGCGTTCTAGAAACATTTCTCGGTTTGACTATGACGCAAAAATTCAAATGAGCCTTTTTGACCCAGTAGGGCACAGATGCGTTTTCGAAGTTATTGTATGAAACGCAATATGAGAAAATACAAGACGGGCACATTGTTATCTTTTTTTATTGAAAGATTCGTATTTCCATACAACAACTTGCTTGTTGTAAGACACTGCCTTGCAATTTGGTCGCAGTACGAGTAACAGTCAATAATAACATACTTTATATAGCACCACGAGCAAACTTCTGCCGTTTCTCAGCGCTGGAAATAACAGATGTTAATATTACTCAGGTATGTTACTCAGTTCAGTGACCGCGAAGGGACAGACGGCTGGGTTGCGCTGGGATATAAACCGCTGCCTTAGATGAACGCATGGATAAAAATGCATACAGACATAGGCAGACATGAACATTTCCTCCCCTACCTGGCTGCCTGCTACTGCTGCCCGTCACCAGGGCCCGGTTCTTCGACTCTTCTTAAGGTCAGTGCGTGGGAGCAATAGTCGCCCTTGTGGAGTAGTCGCTGCTGTGAGTCGGTGATGCCACCTGCAGTCATTTTAAGAGCTAGAGCAGCGCGCTGTCCTGACAGGAAGTCCTTCAGAACTATTGAGGGAGGAGGGGCTGGGGGTGCTGATGGAAATTCTGGCCCACCTAGGGGGAGATGCTTACTTGCCAACCCTATGTTTTAGGAGCTGGGCTACCACCGTTTCTAGGCGCACGCCAGCCTACATATTCCTGGGAATCAACCTATTGTGTGTGGGGGAAGATGTGGATAATTGTATTTAAACGGAAATAAAAACAGCTCCCCGAGCAGGAAGAGAATTCCAAATAAGTCTGTGAAAGTTTGTTCTGAAAGACGCCTCACATCGGCCGCTGGAGGTACTGCCTGACGTCAGTGCACTGCACAGCTGTGTCCGAGGGTGGTGTGCACTGATCACGCGTTCATGCTATTTCATTTATTTCTCATGGTGCCTTCTGGGCCAAATGCCATATGACACTTTCCAGTGACGCAGGTACCACTGCATATAATGTGATTGTCATCACTCGGCTGTTGTGTGATGTATTTTCCAGTAATGCCATCAGTAGGGCAGTTAGTGGGTTTAACCCCTGCAGTGTGGGAGTAGGCTACCACACTGTCCCCACCCCCAGTGCAGCTGTCTGCCGACAGTGGGGAGGCTTTAAAGGTAACCTCCAGTAGTTGCATCAGTCGTCTTCTTTTTTGAAACCCCAGGGTGGGGGCAAAGGCGAATTCCTTCTGCTTCAGTCTGCGCCCCTCCTGACTCTCTGTGACGTCAGTGCATCGCAGGAGGTGATGCTCTGCTCCTGTATCTGCTGGGGTTCTCTCGTCCCATACCAACAGTGCCTCCCTGAAATAGCCTCCAGCACATGGACCATGGCGGCAACGCAATGCCATCCATGAGCAGGAAGTCACTAGATACAAGCAGTGGCTGCTGGTGACCTTTAAAAGTGTGGGGCGTAATCCTTGGCTCGAATTCCAAAGAGCGTTTTCTTGAAGGGTTCTCTCACACTTTCTTGCACTAAGTTTACTGTCTCACTCTGACTCACTCAGTCTCACTTGTCACTAATTCACGCAGTCTCACTCATTCTATTCTGGCCCACTCTGTCTCACTCCATCCCACTCATTCCCACTCATTCTGAATTACTCAGTCTTACCGTGACTAACACAAATTAACACTCACACTCACTGTCACTCTCCCTCACTCACTCAAATTAATTCTCACACATACTCGCCCTTATTGTCACTCATGCTCACTCACTTTCTCTCACTCCTTCACTGACTTTCTCCCACCTTAACGCAAACATATAGGGGGTCATTCTGACAGAGGCCGCCCGCCAGTTTTCCCCCGACAAAATACCGCTCCACGGTCGCAAGACCGCCCAGGGCAAATCTACCTTCCCACGAGGACGCCGGCTCAGAATTGAGCCGGCGTAGTGGGAAGGTGCGACGGGTGCAGTTGCACCCGTCGCGTATTTCAGTGTCTGCTTTGCAGACACTGAAATACTTTGTGGGGCCCTCTTACGGGGGCACCTGCAGTGCCCATGCCATTGGCATGGGCACTGCAGGGGCCCCCAGGGGCCCTGCGGCACCCTCTACCGCCATCCTGTTCCTGGCGGGAGACCCGCCAGGAACAGGATGGCGGTAGGGGGTGTCAGAATCCGCCATGGAGGATTCTGTAGGGCAGCGGTAAACCGGCGGGAGACCGCCGGTTTACCCTTTCTGGCCGCGGCTGAACCGCCGCGTTCAGAATGCCCTTAGGAGCACCGCCAGCCTGTTGGCGGTGCTCCCGTGGTCGGTGACCCTGGCGGTCACCGACGCCAGGGTCAGAATGACCCTCATAGTCCCACAGACATGCTCGCAGTGCTGGAATTTCACCAGCTCTGAACAGTATCCCTGAAGGCTGGCGCAGGGACCTTCATACTCATGTGTCAGCAAACAAACAATGTCACTAGCGGCCTCAGTTTGTTGCTGGACCCAAAGCGGGTCTTCATTTTATTTTTATCATATCAAGAGTGAATAATTATTCTCTCTTGATACAATAAAAGTGGACCACAAAACAAGGAGGGGGTAGTGTAGCTGTGGAGCCCATAAAAGAGTGCCGCCACTGGTCCAGGGACACCTATCCATCAAACCAATCCATCCACTCAATCATCCATCCTATCACTCATCCATCCAACCTTTAGTTCCATCCATCCTTTCACTCCATCCATCCATCATCCTCCCTTTGGCTCATCCATCTATCCACCTAATCACTCACTCCATCCAACCTTACACCCATCCATCCACCCTTTGTCCCATCCATCCATTCATACATCCCTCCATTTACCTTTTCACCCAGCTATCCATACTTTCACTCACTCATCCATCTATCCATCTATTCATTCATCCATCCATCAATGTCCCCTTTCACTCATCCATCCATCCTTTCATCCAGACATTCATCTACCCTGCCTTTCATTCATCCATCCATCCACTGTTTTACTCAGCCATCTTTACATACATTCTTTCATTCATCCATCCTTTCGCTCATCCATCGTTTCACTCCTTTCATTCATCCATCTACTCATCCATCCATTTACCCTTCCACTCATCCATCCACCCATCCTTTCACTCATTCTACCATCCAGCCACCCTTTCCCTCATCATCCATCAACCCATCCTTTCACTCCATCCATCATCCATCTAAATCCATCCATCCTCCTTTTCACTCATACATCCTCCCTGACTTTCACTCTTCTAGTCTAACATCCATCCTTTCACTCATTCATCCATGATCTATCCATCCACCATTTCATCCATCTACCCACCCTTCCTTTCACTCACTCACCCTCCCTAGTTAATTCTGAGCCTTTGTCTGCTGAGCTGCAGACCTAAAAGACCCACCAAGAACCCTCCCCACTAGACCTGCTAAGGAGAGTGTGTGTGTGGGGGGGGGGCTGATGCCCTTGATTCAGTCACAAGCAAATTGCGATTCTCTAAATTGGAAATCGCAAATAGAGAATTCATATTTGCGATTTCCAAAGCACATGTATCAAGCATTTCCTAAATGCGAATTGGGCATTTAGGAAATGCAATTACCACAAACTAAAGTTTGGTGGTAACCATGTGCAAATATTAAAAATGCATTATAAATGCATGTTTTGAATTGACATGTAGCACACACATGCCCCTAAGGCATGTATGCACTCCACATGTCCGTAAAACTATTTTTGAGGTGCAGCAGAGGGGGCCTGAGGCCCCCAGCACCCTGGGATTTGCATTTCCTAATTTGCGAATTCCTAACTGGAATTTGCAATTTGGGAAATTCAAAAAAATTCGCAACAGACCCATAGGTGCGAATGGGGTCGGATTCTCTATTTGTGATTCGGTATTAGCATTTGCAAATTTTAAGAAATCGCTATTACTGAATCGCAAAAATCATGCATACCATTTTGCATTTCTTGAATAGCGATTTCTTAAAATTCACTATTTAAGAAACACAAATCGTTTTTTTGATACATCTGGCCCTTTGTCTTTTTAGCTTCCCCAAGTCCCCTTTGACTGGAAGCATGCCATTGTGGTCACCCTTCTTAAAAAGCCATCACTCGACCATAATAAATGAAAAAATCTGAGCCCTATTTGACTCCTGCCCTTCACCTCTAAGGTAGCGGAGAAGTGTGTCAACCAGCAGTTGATGCGGTTCAGCGAGGCTAAAGAGGTATTTCACAGAAGTCAGTCCAGTTTCCGCCCTCGCCACAATACTGAATCTGCACTGTTGCTGGCTTCTGAGGAACTCTGGTGCATCACTGACGAAGGAGACACCGTTGCACTGATAACGTTAGATCTCAGTGCAGCATTTGAAACTGTCTCATGCCATTTTGCTGGAACAACTGTGGTTAGTGGGCATCAGTGGAGTTGCACTGAAGTGGATTGCCTCATACCTCTCCAGTCTCACTTTTTGTGTGATGCAGCAAACTACACCTCAAAAACCTTTTTGCTAAAACAAGGAGTATCCCAGGGCTCTACTTTGAGTCCTACACTCTTTAATCTTTATATGCACCCCTTAGCTGCAGTGATTGAGAGTTGAGGCGTTTCAGTAGTGTCTTATGCAGACGACACCCAACTGATTATAAATTTGTCTCAGAACCATGATTCTTTTGCTGAACGGTTTAGGTCATGCTGGACCAGCCTTGTTGGCTACATGGAACAAAGCTCTCAACCTGAATGCCCATAAAACTGAAGTGATTGTTGTCGGGAAACAACTCTTGATCTGGTCCTCATCCTGGTGGCCAGATTGGATGGGATCTGCACCAACCCCTAAACCAGCCGTATAGAATCTTGGAGTTTGATTTGACTCTCAGCTGAGCTTTGGCAAGCATATATCAGTGTTGACCTAGTACCTGTTTCAATATTCTAAAACTGGAAAGAAAAATACCGAATCTCTTGCCCAGCGAGACTGGAAAAACAGTTGCTTAGACCCTCATCACGTCAAGGCTGGACTACTGTAATGCTCTGTACCTTGGGGCTATTAGGAGCAGATTTCTTAAATTACAGGGAGTACAGAATGCTGCAGCACGTCTGAGACTCAATCTTCCCAAATTTGCCTCTGCAGGTCAGGCCCTCTCTTCTCTCTACTGGCTCCATATAAGGAAGAGAGTGGCCTTAATAACCTTGTGTTTTCATCATCAAATACTTCAGGGCAAAGGCCCCAGCTATGTGCTCTTGATGGGGTCTTGGTATTGCCCCTCTTTGATCCTTAGCTCCCCTACTATGGCTCTAGCGTCCATCCCCAGAATTATTAGCGCACGTCTGGGTGGTCGCTTTTTCAGATATCTTGCCCCCAAATTGTGGAACACCATGCCAGGGTGATGAGGCAAGAATCAGTCTTTTGTAAGAAACTGAAAACCTGGCTCTTCCAGGAAACAGTAGACAGTTTCTATTTCTTCTTTCTCTTCCTCTGTTTTTAGCTGAAATGGACCCAAGCTGGGGACACTCACTTGGACTAACCAGGCACTTTATAAATCTGCTTCCGTCATTCATTCAGGCAGGATGAGACAATAAGATAGCATTCGAGGATAAGTGTAGCAAACTGGGCTTCTTTGCAGATGCCTCCCCTTCTTGCCCCCATTTGAACTGCTAGATGCTGTTGTTTTTGACAGTGTACTGAGGTCTGCTAAGCAGGCCCCAGTACCAATGTTCTTTTCCTTCAAAGGTATGTTGAATTGCATAGATCAATTGGCAAGCACCTCACCACCCCTATAAGCCCCCAGTAAATGGTACCCAGGGAACCCAGGTCAAGGGAGGTAAAGGGGCTACCTGTGCTGCAGCACTGATTATACCACCATGAGTACCCCAAGTAAAAAAGAGACTGCAGAGCTGCCATGTCTGCCTGCACGTGCAGCCTGCTGCTCGAGTGAGACTCTTCCCATACCAAGCACAGGCAGAGTCCCTGTTACTGCCCATGGACAGGTCAGTCACCCCTAAGGCAGGCCCGCTCTAGCCCAGGGGGCAGGGTGCACTATTCCATGAGTGAGGGCATATGTGCAGGAGCACATATCCCCCCATGCTGAGATTTAAACTGCAATGCTGGCCCGTGTAACCAGGGGTCCATTGGATAACATGGGCTGACATCTGACCACTGCTCAGATGTCCAGCTCTGCAGTGGCCCAGCCGAAGTCCATCGTGTTTGGTAACAAACACTGTGTTTTTTAACCGTGAACATGAAGCCCAAGTTTAGGATGAAAAAGCAGATGCCCAGGTGGCACACTTAGAGGGTGCCCACCATGTTACCCAGTCCGGTACTATTTTGGCAAGCTCTCCCGAGCTGCTGCCACCAGTGACAGAAGTCAGACTTCCTGCTTGTGGTGCTAACACGTTGGTAGGACATAAGACAAAGGGCCTGGGAAGGAAGGAGGTCACACCTCCTCCCTCCCAGGCTGGTTAGTGAGAAGAGCATCAGGGCAGTTTGCCTCAAAGACTTCACCTGCCTTTGATGTGCAAGTAGTTGTCCCCCCCAGTGAAGGACAAAGCCTTCCTGCCCGGCCAAGCAGGCAGGAAATTAGCTTTGCAGGAGGCGTGCACCGCCCTCAAATTAGCCACACTTTTGAGGGTGGGCTAGGAGGTCTCCACTGCCAAGGAAGGGTTCTACCATCTTGGCAGACCCCTAGGATAGTGGGTTCTGGGTAGAAAGTGATGTACTACCCACACAAAGTCATCGCTGCAGGGGCGGACTAGCCACAGGGACAGTAGTCCATTGGCCACTGTCTCTCACACCCATAAACACCCCCTAAACCAGGATTTAAGGGGCTCCCCACGCATCAGCACTTAGATCTTTCCTGGACAAGAAGAAAGAAGCACAAAGAGATGCCTGCACCAACAATAGGACCTGGACTCCAACCCCAGTGCAAAAAAAGAGGACCCAGAGTGTCTATTGAGACCAGTACTGGAACCGTGTGCCTAGCATGTGCTAGTGGTGAAAACTCATTTGTCCCCACCAAAGGGACCCCAGTGGACACCAAAACCCCCAGGAAGACTTCCCTAACTGGTGGCTCCAGTCCACGGCAAATTGCAGGAGTAAAGAAGTGCTGAGGACGAAGAACTGCGGCCCAACAGACTCTGAGTGTCTGAGCCCAAAGAAACTTGATGTCCGGCATCTACAGAGTGGGAGTGAGGCCTGTGCCAAGTTTCAAACCTCTACTCCCAACCAAACTACTTCCAGCCGCCAGAAAGCTCGTGGACGACCCTTGCTACAAAGGCTTGTTGGATGCCTGCATGATGTTCACCGACTCCAGAGTATCCCCCCAGCATAGGGACCGACGTTGCCAGAGACACCCTTCCCCGTGGGTTTGCTGCCTGAAGGAAGTCACTTCACTTGGAGCAGCAAAACAATCAATCAATCAATCAATCAATCATTTGTAGAGCCCGCTACTCACCTGTGAGGGTCTCAGGGCGCTGGGGGGGGGGTGCTACTGCTCAAACAGCCAGGTCTTGAGGCGTTTCCCGAAGGTCAGCAGGCCCTGGGTCTGTCGTAGGTGGACGGGGAGGGTGTTCCAGGTCTTAGCAGTGAAGTGGGAGAACAATCTGCCACCGGCTGTAGTTCAGTGGATGCGAAGGACCGTAGCGAGGGCGAGGTTGGTGGAGCGGAGTTGACGGTTGGGAGTGTAGAAGGTGAGTCGTTCGTTGAGGTAAGCAAGGCCGGCGTTGTGGAGTGCTTTTTGGGTGTGGTTGAGGAGCTTGAAGGTGATCCTCTTGTTGACAGGGAGCCAGTGTAGATCTCTCAGGTGGGCTGAGATGTGGTTGGGGCATGGGATGTCGAGGATGAGGCGTGCGGAGGCGTTCTGTATACTTTGCAGTCTTTTCTGGAGCTTGGCCGTGGTTCCAGCGTAGAGAGAGTTGCCCTAGTCCAGTCTGCTGCTGACGAGGGCCTGGGTAACCGTCCTTCTGGTTTCGGTGGGGATCCACCTGAAGATCTTGCGGAGCATTTGGAGGGTGTTGAAGCAGGAAGATGAGATGGCATTGACTTGCTGGGTCATGGTGAGCAATGAGTCCAGGATAAATCCTAGGTTGCGTGCGTGGTTGGCGGGCGTCAGTGCAGTTCCTAGAGTGGCTGGCCACCAGGAGTTGTCCCAGACAGAGGGGATGGAGCCGAGGATGAGGATCTCGGTCTTGTCTGAATTCAGTTTCAGGTGGTGGCTCTCCATCCAGTTGGCGATGGCCTTCATTCCGTTGTGGAGGTTGGTTTTGGCGGTGTGGGGTCCTTGGTGAGTGAGAGGATCAGCTGGGTGTCATCGACATAGGAGACGATGTTGAGGTTGCGTGATCGGACAATGTTGGCGAGCGGTGCCATGTAGACGTTGAAAAGGACTGGGCGTAGGGAGGATGCTTGGGGAACGCCTCAGATGGTCTCGGTGGCTTCAGATAGGAAGGGAGGGAGGCGGACTCTCTGGGTTCTGCCGGAGAGGAAGGAAGTAATCCAGTCCAGGGCTTTGTGGCAGATCCCTGCGTCGTGGAGGCATGTGCCTAGGGTGTGGTGACAGGGGGTGTCGAAGGCAGACGAGAGGTCTAGGAGGATGAGGGCCACAGTTTTGCCTCTGTCTAGCATGGTCCTGATGGCGTTGGTGGCGGCGATGAGGGCGGTCTCGGTGCTGTGGTTGCTATGGAAAGTGGATTGCGACGTGTCCAGGGTGATGTTGTCTTCAAGGAAACAGGTTAGTTGACCGTTGACAATCTTCTCGATGACCTTCGCCAGGAAGGGGAGGAGGGAGATTGGCCAGTAGATCTTGAGGTCTCTTGGGGTCTGCTTTGGGTTTCTTTAGCAGGGCGTTGACGTTGGCGTGCTTCCAGCTTTCCAGGAAGGTGGCGGTCTCAAAGGAGCTGCTGACGATCATTCGGAGTTGGGGGGGCGATAATGGAGCTTGCTTTGTTGAAGACGTGGTGGGGGCAAGGGGCGGAGGGTGAGCCGGAGTGAATGGTGCCCATGGTTTTGATGGTATCATCGTCGTTGATGTGGGTCCAGGAGAGCAGGAGGGTGCTGTGGCTGGGGTCTGGTGAGTCGAGGTTGTGGTGACAGCAGCTGTCGTGGGGGTCGAGCTGTTGAAGCTGTCGTGGATGTCCATAATCTTGCGGTGAAAGAAAGTGGAGAGGGAGTCACAGAGGTCTTGCAAAGGTGGGGTGTCGCTGGAGCAGGACCTGGGGTTGGCGAGTTCCTTAACAATGTTGAAGAGCTCTTTGCTGTAGTGTGCGTTGTTGTCGATGCGTTCCTTGTAGGAGGATCTCTTGGTGGTCCGGATGAGCTAGTGGTGCTTGCGGATGGCGTTCTTGAGGGCAGTGTGGTTAAATCTCTGTTTGTTCGTGGCGCCACTTCTTCTCGAGTTTTCGGCACTCCCGTTTGGAGGCCTGAAGGTCGGCGGTGAACCAGATAGCCTTAGTGCTGGTGCGGTTGGAGGGTTTCTTGGTCGGGGCGAGGGTGTTGGCGCAGTCGCCTATCCATTGTCTGAGGTTGCGGGCGGCTGTGTTGGAGTCGGCGGTGATGGGTGGCGGGGCTCGGGCGATGGAGATCAGTTGGTCTTCAGTGACCTTGTTCCAGCTGCGGTGGGGGATCTGTTGTGGGTGGTGGTGCATGGTGGGTTTTTTAAAGGTGAAGTGGACGCAGCGGTGGTCGGTCCAGTGGAGTTCGGTGGTGTGGCTGAAGGCGACGTGGCTGCTGGCCGAGAAGACGGGGTCCAGCGTGTGGCTGGCGGAGTGGGTGGGTGTCGTGATGAGTTGTTTGAGACCGACATTGGCGAGGTTGTCGAGCAGGGGGGTGGAGTTGCTGTTGTTGGCGTTCTCGAGGTGAAAGTTCAGGTCGCCGAGGAGGATGTAGTCCGTGGAAGCAAGGGCGTGAGCGCTGATTGCGTCGGTGATGGAGTCACTGAACTGCGGCCGGGGAGTCTGTAGACGAGTGTTCCTCTGAGAGGTGGTGTTGGCATTGATGTGAATCTGGAAGTGTAAGTGTTCAGGGGCGTCAATGGCGTCTTCGATGTTGGTCTAAATTCTGATGGTGTTCCTGTGAACTAAGGCGATCCCTCCTCCCGGTCTGTTGATGCGGTCTCTGCTGGTGATCTTATATCCGTCCTGGATGGCTATGGCGATGTCGGGTTCCGAGGAGGGGTTCATCCAGGGTTCGGTTAGGAAGGCGACGTCCGGGGAGGATGAGATGAGTAGGTCCCAAGGTTTGACGGCGTGCTTTTGGACGGATCGGGTGTTGAGGAGGATGCATCTGAGGTGGTTGTGTTCGGTTCTGGCGAGAGGGGTGGCGGCTCTAGGGCTGGAGAAGCTGCAGTTCCGTCAGGAGAAGGGTCGGTGGATGAGCTTCGGGGTGGCTTGGAAGCAGGTTGCAGATCGGCCGGTGTTGAGGGCGTGGAGGGTGTTGGCATTGTAGCAGCGTCGGGTGGTGAGAGGTTCGCGGGGGACAAGGGGTCTGGCGCTGGGTGCGATCCAGGCTCGGACGGGCGCAGACGGGCTTGTATCTGGTGCACCTCTGGCGCGGCCGCACAGCAGCCGCCATTAAGAAGGGGAGGTGAAAGGGAAGAGCAGCTGGGAGGCGGAGCATTGGTCGAATAAGTGTGCGGGGGCGGGGCCACAGGGGACGCAGCGGCGGGACTGGAACAGAGCGCAAGGGCTGAGCAAGGGAGAAAAACAGCAAAAAGAGGTGAACGGCTAAAAAAGGCTTAAGAGAAGGAGAAAAAGGCAGAAAAAGGAGACAAAGAGCAGTAAATAATACAAAAATAAACAGACAGTCACAAGACGGATGCACAATATTTACGCTAACCACTAGACACCAGGGATGAGGCGCAGGCGGGAGCCTGCGGGTGGTGGAGGGCCTCGAACTTGCAGCAGCAGCGAGGGTGGGGTAAAGGGCACAGGCGCAGCCAGGTGGAGCTGCGCCACGTGGGGAGCAATCCTGACCTTATAAACAGGTCAGGGGTCACACCAGCAACATTGGCACGACCAGCTTGGTGATTGACAGCTAGGAGCTACCTCTGCACCCAGAGCCACTGGACGAGGTGGTGAAGAATCAAATGTCGAATCCTGGTCCTGGTCCCCCAAAGACCTTTACATCCAAAGGGCAGACTGTGAGTCCACCCCCAAGTCCAGTTTTGCTTGGATTGCAAAATGCACCAGCCACTGCTGACCGTTCAGCACCAAGGACAGCCAAGTCACCTCTGCAGCTGGACTCCTTGGGCAAGGTAACAAAAGTTTGACTGTTGACTCTTGGTGTAGGACCCCACAGCACCTTAAGTTCCCGTGGGTTCGCCGGACCTCACCCTAGAAGTGCCCGAGTGCACACTACTATTTTCCCGATTGAGTTTAATGGAAGGCCTTTGAATCTGCAAAGTCCTGTATTTTCCAAAGACTTAAAAATTCACAACGCCGGTTGTACAAAAGCTACAAAGTTTGTTTTGGTGTCTAAATTAATATTAAAATTGTATCTAGTTTTCTAAATTGGTGTTGGATTTGCGTCAAATCGTGTCATATACTTATCATCTAGGTTGGTAATGTGAAATGCTTTACACATGTTCCTCTAAGTAGACCGACTGCTCTTTGCCACACTACCAGGACTGAGCTAAGACTTGCTGAGAGTGAATCCAAGGTCCACTTCTGGGTATTGTGTTGGTATCCCGTGGAAAGACTCCCTAGTCATGCCATATCATACCTTCACCTTGCTACAATAAGGAAACTAGAGCAGAAGCAGAATCTGGAAGCGTTTTTTCTAGCTCTCCACTACCCAATCTTACTCTATCACTTCCTTACGTCTCTCCTTTACTTGTTTGTGATGGACATCTACCCGTATTTCAACTAGAGACAGACATAAGGAGAGCACAAGTGCTTCGCAGGAATTTAGTAGTAAGTGACCATAGCTATCACTATTTGGCACTTCAAACGTTTAATACTTTTTGTTCAGTTAATGATTTTAGGTGTGCTGTTGCTCTCTTCCTTTCTATTCAGTCAACCACTCATGGATGAAATATGCTTATCTCTTGCGAGCACAACCACTGGCTTTGAAATCATAGGTTCAATGCTGACATGTGTCTGCTATAAACACGTCTAGTGTCTCTTGTGGTAGCCTAAAATAAGCATCTACACTGTACAACTGGATCATTCTTACAAGCAGGAGATGACAAGGCAACCTCTATGTTGATTCCGGTTAAAAAAATTCTGAATGGTCACCCCGTCTTCAGACCTATGATCTTCCACATTGTGGCTCATGGCCACTCTCTTCCACTCAGAGCCAGGACAAGGACACACATGAACACACTTTTTTGCCGCACTTTTTTAGGTCGAGCGTAGCGTTCGACGTGTTGTATACTTTTTAAGAATACTTATACTGTGGGTTCCAGTGATTTCATTTGGTGGTTCCACTGTCATTCAAAAATACTTGCTTGCCAGTGGTCAGTTCTGCCTCTTTGTCCTGCCTTTTTAGGGTCAAGCCTGCGTCGCATGCGCTCGTGCATGCGTATCGCAGCGAGACGCTTTAGGTATTAGAAAAGGTCTCGAAGCCCTGTCGACGTCACGTCAGTGTTTTTCATTGGTTCGTGGGCTTGCCTATTAAAATCTGCTTGCTTTCATTAGGTGAAGGCATGCATACATCATGCCTTTTCCGGTGGCTAGCCCTCCTCGAGCGCATAGACCAAGTACAGAAAACATGCGAGGCTTGCTGTTTTTCTGTTCAGCTCGTAGACTACTTTTTCTCTATTTTCCTAGCGCAATTTCGCTTGGCAGAAGTCTAGCGCTTTACATAGTTAATTGCACTTTTTCGGGTTACGTACATAAATGCACTTTTGCCGATAGGTGAAAAGTCGGGTTAGGAGTTTACAACGCTATCAGCTCTAACATGAGCAAACGCGAGACCCGTTGCTTTGCAAATGCTTGTTCTCTTTGGGAGCATTCCAAACTACAGTATAATTATGCTATGTCCTATTTATCTCTTCTGAAGGGGACTTTTTCTTACAGTATTGGCCTGTTTGTCTTACACTGCCGGTCTATAATCAGCCCCTCCTCCCCAACAGCTCCCTCTGTAAACATATACCAACATCAGTGGGGGGGCTTTTCCAGGGCCAGCTCGCCCTCGCAATCATCCTCTTGTTATTTTTAGTCTGTGTGGCAAGAAAAGTCCAGTCAGTAATTTACAAGGCTAAGAGCTCTAACTCGAGCAAACACGAGACTATTGCATTCCAAATGCTTGTTACTTATACTGCATGCTTGGAGCAGTGATCAGTGTGTGTTCTTCAGAAGGCTGGTAAGTGTCTGTCAGGAGGCGCATAAGCAATTTTAGCAGGCTGTTAACCTCACATATGGCTGCAGTATCCTTTGAAGGCTGCGGTGCGTCTCCTACAGGGTGTGGACTACCATCTCGATCCAGGATGCCGTGGTCCCCCTTTGCCTTCTGGCCCTCTCCATTAGAGCCCTGGTGTCACATTGCTGCTCTGGCTCCGTGCACAGCCTGGGTTCTCATCGTTACCGTGCTCCTCCGGCTGCTGCCGGGATACACAAGACGCTCAGCCGCCTGCTCCTACTGCCGCAGCCAGTGTGTTCGGGAAGCGCCCCTCCGATAAGCCTGGCTTTGCATTCCTTTGTGTCAGCCAGTGCTTAATTTGTGATTGTTGTTTCTGGTGCTGAGCCCCGGCACTTATTTGTGAGGGACGGAGCTTATTTTTCTGCCTCAAGCATTTGCTGCGAGCAAAAGACAAATATAGGAAAGACGGATGAAGGGAAAAACGAAAAAGCGTCACAGAGGGAGAAAGTAAAACGCTGCAAGAGTGAGCTGAAGGGGCAGCGAGTGGCTTCATGTGTATTGAAGAGGCCCGAGATGGCTTCAGGATTACGCCGCCTCAGTATTCCATGTTCACACATTTAATTACAGCAGCCGCATGTTTAAGAGGAGGGCTTTGAGCACCGGCACTTTGCATTTACAAATGAAGCACTGCCCGAGACTACACTTTCCCGAACATGGCGGAGTATCCCGGGCCTGTGGGCGGCAAGAGGCCGACTCGGCCTACCCTCCTGTACGCGATCCGGCTCGGAGTCTGAATCTGAGGCTGAGTTGTCCTTGAGCCTGGCACACACTAAAACATGCTCCGGCAGTAAATGGCAGGAGAAAGTGCTTGGGTCATTAACAGTACCAAGAAGCAGCTGTGAAACATGTCAGTGCTCCAGTCTTATTAATAATGATGGGCAAAAGACAGTACGCTGAAAATCATAATGGCACCAAGCACTTCTGTAGAAAAGATGAGAGGATGTGCCACGTGACCGCCAGAGCTGCCGACCTAAAAGGGGCTGGTATTTTGTTCTGTCCTTTATGTTCAGTTCCCAGATCCTCCTTTTAAAACTTGTGCTGCGCAGATACTTCGATCCAGGCTTGAAGTTTTTACAAAAGCTATCTTCTTTAGATGTTTGCCATGCAGAACTAAATTTTAGTAGGAATGCATTGATTATTACAAAACGTTATGAAACTTTGCACCCAATTGATTTTACTGGATGAACATTTTACGCACCGTAATGGTTTGAGTATACTATTCATGCATGGCGTGAATTATCAGGGACTATGAATGTTTTAATGTTATCTAATTTAATTATTCTTTTGATGATCGCTGATCAACGTTTTTTAACTTCTTATCATGATGATTGTATCATTTTAATCTTTTATAACTATTGTATGTAGAATTTTTTTTGTTATTTGCTTTTATGGCTCACACCAAATAAAGTCTGTGATACTTGTGAATTTGGCGATCGGTGTTTGCGCTGTTTACTGACGCTGTGCGTGTTTTATATTAGTAACACATTTACTTTTCATTTTGTTGTATGTAACTTTTTTATAAAATATGATCTTAAAATACTTTTTAGTTGTCCTTTTAGCACGTGCGTGTTTTTTTTATTTTTTTTACACGTCAATTTATGGCCATTTTTCATTGACCGAAATTGGTGTTCAGGATTGTGCACACGGTTGTGAATATTTTACAATCGAGTGCAATAAATCACTACATCAGTAGGTGGTGCTACCGTACTGTGATAAGGATAAACAAACTGAAGCTGTTAGATGGCGAAATAATTTTGCATACGATGATCGGGTATTGTATCCATGAATGTCTCACTACAAAAGTAATTCTTTTCAGAAGATATGATAATAATAGTCAGCAGTAGTGGGCAGATACGTTTGCGTTTGAAGGTTTAGTGAGAAAGGGATGGACTTCTTGTCTTGTTCAAGGCTTGTTTGTCCTAGTGGAAGGTGCCACGGAGTTCCAAGCCCTCGGGGCACTTCCAGAGAAATGGGTTTTGTTTTCTTCAGCCTTGAAGTTTCAAGCACCAAATTGTCTCTGCTTCTAAGGATGCGAGATGGCCATTTAGAATGAGTAGTCCTCCTTAAATTTTGCAGTCGTGGTTGGTCAAAGAAAGTAGCCCGTGTCCCTGAGATTCTCTGCCCGTGGTTATAGGCCACTCCTGTCATACTCTGAGCAAACGCCAGCTTCTTTGCTGCTATAACCGGGTACCAAGTCCAAATTCCTCTCATTTCTCATTCAGAGCGCCCGAAAGTTAAATTCTAATGCGCGACAACATTTGTTGCACCCGGTGCTGCCAGGCCGGGAGCACATTCCACCAGAGCTCCCTGTGCGCGTTCTGTCTGTTCCGACGGGTGGCTCCTTTGCGCAATTTTAATTGTAAAATATGAATATGTACTAAAGATTACTGAAATAAAATTAATTCGACACGGCGGGATAACCAGAATTCTATAGTTTACATATCTTAGTGTTAAAAAAAAACAGGGAGGAAGCGCATCCCAAAGCTCAGATACCTAGATCTGATTAAAGCCCTGTTCTTGTAGGGGAATGATGCTGTTTCATGAATGGTGTAAAGTCGTTATGCCGAAATCTTGTTTGTATTGCCCCCTAGGTCTGGCAGCCTGACTACACGGTCGGACTGGCCTTTGAGGGGCCGGTCTGACAGATTAGATTGTTGGTCTTTTTTGGGCAGTTTCTGGACCTATTCTGTAATCTAGTGGAGCAGTTTTTGCTGCTGATTTCTCTGATATATCCCTACAAACATTGCCTGCAGGAACCACGAATGCCTCCTTACATTGCAAACCACCATACACTGTGTCTCTATAAATTGGAAACTGATTTACGAATGTGGGCCACTTTTTTTTAGTTATCTGATTTGTCAGGGAGGGCACTTTTATTTTCGTGCCTGGGCCTTTTTTCTTTCCATTTCGACCCTGTGACTACATACAGGGGAGCCTAATCTGTTTGACAGCTGCTTCCTTAGAAAACCAGGGCCAGGAGATGGAGTCACAAGTAGGCATGATGATTTCATTTTTAGGCCGAGCGCACAAGCGCTTTCACCTGTTGTAAGTATTGTGTGCTTTTAACCATGCCCACCTCACACCCATCACTTTCATTTGTTCGTGGGCTTGCCTTTCAAAAATCACTTGATGCCATTGGTAAATGCTTTACGTTTGTCTCACCTTGGACACTGACCCTGTTACAGGGATAGTTGCACAATTGCTGATATGCTTCAGCGTGGGCAAACTACTGTTTTCTTTTGTCTGCGCTTTGTGGGTGCCGTGGAGCTCATAGCACTCAGAGCGTGAACTCGATCATCAATATCGTTTTTACATTATATGCATTTTGTGATTTGTCGAGTACACGTTCTTTGCAGCAGGCACATTAACCCTGTGTGCTACATTATGATGATTCCAAGCTTCCACTAGACAAAAGTACGTTCTCTCTCTAGAATGAACATTAACCTTTTGCGCTACCTTATGAGTCCAAGCTTCCATTAGAAAAAAGTACGCTCTCTCCAAAAAACATTAATCACCAGTTATTTTGACATTTTTACATTATATGCACTCTGATCTGCTTAGTACACATTCTTTGCAGAAGGCATATTAACCCTCTGCGCTACCTTATGATGACTCCAAGTTTCTACTAGACAACAGTACGTTCTCGCTCCAGAAAGAACATCAATTGCCAGGTATTTTGACATATTTACATTACATGCACTTTGTGATTTGCCTAGTACATGTTCTCTGCAGCAGGCACATTAAATCTCAGTGCTACCTTATTATGACTCCAAGCTTCCACTAGACAAAAGTAAGTTTTCTCTCCAGAAAGAATATAAATCGCCAGAATTATTTTGACATTTTTACATTTTATGCACCCTTATCTGCTTAGTACACGTTCTTTGCAGCACACATATTAATTCTGGGACTTGTAGTTTTATTTTTATCACGTGATACAAGCTGGAAACCAGCCCTTGGAGTAGTATTCATAGAGTTGTCCAGCTCCCTAGTTTGATGCGTGATTCGCTCATTTAGTTTGTTTCCGCTTTGCATTCTAGGACTTGTAGTTTTATTTCTATACCGCGACACAAGCTGCAAATACAAAGCAGAAACCTGATTAGATGAACTACACACATTTCAGTCTGTGAAACTTGAGCTGTGTGTATTTATAAAACTAACCTCAAGGAGAGCTTACAGTAGAATATGCTGTACAATCGTCAATATTTTATAACTAATATTTCAGTTCAAGACTGACTGAGGACCATTAATATCATGTGAGGTGGCTCTCCTCAAGCATGTGAAAAATCAAGGGCATTTTCTTTGAATCCCCAGACTGCAGTAAAGGGACAGTGATTGAATAAGCACAAATTCTTGGAGCATCATTATTCATTGCCCCGCGGACAATGTCATCTTTACCAACTGCCAAGTAAATATATTTTGCACTTGGGAGTAGTTTGTGTTTTAAGGGTTTTGTTTAAAAAAATATATTCCAGTAGGCCTAATAGCACTTTAGTTATATGCAGGGCCACTGGAATTATGTGGCAGAAAGAACCATAATATGCAGCAGGGTTGACCAATTAATGTGCCAAAAAAAATCCAGCTATGCATTTACAATGCCAATAGCTCCAACTCAAGTAAATGCGAGACCTATAACATTGCCAATGCCTGTTCTATGCCTGCTGTGTCCATAATTGCTCAGAGCAGGCATCAGCAAACACTGCCTCTGACCTCTACCTACCCCTTCCATACTTTCCCTCCTCCCCTGTTTTGAAAGCTTGTCCCTGTGTACAACAGCGGGACCACTGACATGGTTAAATTCAGCAGGGTTGGGGCAACGTCAGTGCGGGCTCCTCCAATGAGTTGTGAATGGGTGCAGTGCTTAATTTGTGCTTGTGGTTTCCAGTGCTCGGCACTTATTTTTGAGGGCCGGCATGTTTTTTTGAAGGCTGGCACTTATTTTTCTGCTTCAAGCATTCGCTGCGAGCAAAAGACATATATGGGAAATTCGGAGGAAGAGAAAATGAAAAAGCGTCACAATGGGAGAAAGCAGAAAGCTGCAAGAGTGAGCTGAAGGGGCAAGGATTGGCTTTTAATGGATTGAAGAGGCCCGAGACGGCTTCAGGATTACCTGCCGCAGTATTCTGTCTCTGCACATTTAATTGCAGCAGCTGCGTGTTTAAGAGGATGGCTTTGGGCTCTGGCAAGTTTTTATTGACAAATTAAGCACTGCATGGGTGCACACCAACACTAACAGTGCGCCTCCAGCCAACAGAAGCAGGAAATGAACTCGACTTCTTAAAGGTCCGGTGCAAGACTAAACTGTAGCGGGGGCTGCAAGCAGTATCCAACACTGTGGACAGCTATCTTCTGAGCTGGATATTGTCATATTGATGTCCGCAAAGGCCCTTGAGAATCAACAGGAATGTGTGCTCCGTAAGTGCCTGCAGGAGGATTTGTCATGCCCTGCAGTATCACAGTATCTTTACCTAGATGCGCCTGGGATCAGCCCAAAGACAGCACTGCTGATTCCCTCATGTGATACCTTACAGTTATGGATCATCAAGGCCTCTGTATTTCTGTGTTATTTTGTTGTTCAGTGATTGTTTATTGATTATTAATTTGTGCTCTGCATAACTGACTTCTGAGCCTCTTCCCCACAACACCTCCCTAAGTAAGCCTTGGACCTATATGGCTAGCTACCCTGAAGGTCAGGTTTTAAAGAGGTGTACTTGGCATTCAGTTTTGGGGTCAACTGTAAGAAAAAGCCCTAGGACCCCAGTGATAAAAGGCTCTCATTGTTACAGTCGGACCCAGTAACCCCTGGGTGTCCTGGGACTTCTGAGCAAGTACACACAGGCAGTTTATTGGCCTGTTTCAAACCACATCCATCTTGCATTCTAAGGCTGCAGGCTTATTTTGAGTTCTGGATGAGCGGACCCTATTTCTATGCCCAGGCCACATACGCAGTTTCCTATAGACAGGGCTGATGCGTGGTCGCTTTTATACCGACATGACCGGCATGTTTATATCCCAGGCGTTGCAACTATTCGAAAAAACATCTAAACGGAGTATTTTTCCCCTTATCAGTACCTACTTTAAACAGGATGTGTAGGAAGAAAACACTTGAAAATGTGCTCTAAAGTTACCCTAATGACCCCTGCCTGATAAAGTAAATAAAGACAGAAAGGCCATGTTAAAAAAGGAGTTTGGACAATTTGATATAACGTTCTACTAAAGACACATGTCTGGGCCTTTACAAAATGTTACAAGGTGTTGCTATGTGTGCCCTCAGTGGCTAGGGAATGCCCAGACATGGGTCCCTTGCTCACTGCACCACTGGATTCAAGTTACCCTGGCTAATGAGGAGTGATACTCCGAAACCGGTCCCATGATGCTTGCTTCCAGTCCGAGGAGAACCTGGCTTAGCAGTTCGGGCTGGACTGTTCCCATGGTGAGCAGGGTCAAGACTGATTTGCATACGGCTGGGTCCAAACTGGAGTGATGTGGCAAGCAAAATAACAATGGACTAAACCCAGATTTGTGACTGAGGGTGAGTTGAAAAGTTTCAACACTTCGTCCATCATTTTATTTTGTGGTATTGCAGAAGGTATACATGCCATCAGGCCAGATTCTGGCAGGAGACTCGTGATTTTTTAAGCCAAAGCATATACACCTTGCCTTGTCCTCTAGGCTTCATTCTTTCTCCTCGGAGCCTAGTGGCCAATCTCAGTGTGTTAACCACTGTTACACTGCCAATTTTTAAATTGTATATGGCAAATCTCTATCTTATTTTCTTTAGGCTCTAATTTAATCTCTGGGCTTGTGGTGGCACATTCTATGCTATTAAAAAGTATTTTGAATTCCATTTTATCTGATTGTGTTGAATTTGTATTAACGAGAAATATTCTTGTGAAGGTTTTCATTAACTGTACAATAAATGTAAACTAAACTAAAAAAAAAATAACTAGTAGTCGCCTGCTTAAAATTGCCTCTGCTTCAATAAAAGTCAACGGGGAAAATATATTCCTCTATTTTACTCTCAAATTCTCCCACTTTCCTATTCTATAATGTAGGCATGCGAATGTTGCCACCATAGTGCTCTTGATAAGCATCTGGTTTCACAATACTCACAAGACTTTCTTGCTTCCAACTTATAGTCTAGTTTAGTTTGGCAGATGGGTTACTCCATCACAAATGTGGCCGATTTCCCTTCTGCCTTCCTAGAAGCGCATTATATCCTATGGCACTCAGTCTATAGGTCTTGCGAGAAAAGATATTGCTCCTGCATTGGTATGTAGCCAATGGGAAGCTATACAGACTTCGTGAAAAACAGGAACAAAGCAAACTATGCTCGTGTAATAAAAACGAACACATCCTTAGTGGCTTATATCAGCCACGGCCAGAAATATGCCCAAAAAAGGGAGGCGGCTCATCCAAGCCCTGGGTGCACACATGCTTTTGAAGGGGTCTTGAACAAGGTCTTGTGAATGAATCTCAGTACATTCAGTCTAACTGACCCTTTCTATGGAACCCATGCATTTCTTTCAGTGCCAAGCAGAGGTGAGCTGTGGGACCGCCTGACAATCTTGCTGCAATATTCAATGAGCCTGATTAGACATTTACTTGCCAGGGAGATGCCACAGGGCACTAATTTCTGTTTTTACCAAAGGATGATTCATTAGCATTGGGTAAATCATCTATTTATTCAAACGTAATAGTCAAAGGGATAAAATGTACAGACTGGACCTGTTTTCGGTATAGCTGTTGTCATTACTTGGGTGCATTGGTTGAAAAGTAGGGGTTTTGGATTGTAAAGGAGATTGACTTGCTCAATAAAGTGATTTCTGGGTATTAGGAATTCCTAAAAGGGGACGAGCTCAGATTGTTGTGAAAGAAAAAGCGATCTAATCTGATGTCTGTAATGTCTAAAGCAAATATTGTGTCTAACTGCAAACACTTAGTTTTACAAAAAGTCATGTGATCATTTCCCGGCAGTGGACAGCATACTTGCCACAGGACAACCCAGTGTGTGCTCCTGCTCTCTCTTCGCCACGCCCACCGGAAACTGAGCCCGGAGGTGGACCCGCCCAGCAGACAGCATGGCCGCCATCGCTGCTGACCACCAGAGCAGCAGGGCCTTTGAGATGGGCAGCTTTCATATCTCTTCCATCTGCACTGATGGATGTGGGGGCACCTGCAAGCTGTAAGTACAGGTTATCATGGACGCAAGGTCCAACCTTCAACTGACCAGATCAGTTTAACCAGGTCACTGGCCTCGGTGGCAGCCTGGCCGAGGCAGGGGAAGGATTCTGGGTGATAAACTCACTGCAAAAGAGTTGTGAGTGGGAAAGATTTGTGAAATCAACGGAGGCGGTAGTATTCAAACTCACCTTTACTGAATATATCAGGTGTATTATAATCAAATCTGAGCTAACAAAATGCCATTTGACACACATGAATCAGAAAAAAATTAGAATAAAACTATTAAATGTGCTAGTTGCATCGGTGCAATAATAACAAGGCAAATGTTTTGCACCATTTTAATGCACGGGCAGTATGTTGCGCATATGTATTATGCATAAGTATGTATTTTTATAACAATATTCTTGTACTTTAAATTGTATGTGAAGTGGATATTTTCTAGAATAGTGGGGCCCTCTGTGTCGGAAAACAAGTCCCTTGTGAGCCACTGTGGCGTGGGGAGAACTGCTTCAGGACTTCTGAAGTGCTGCCTGATGTGACAGAAACATCCCCAACACGAGGCACCACGTGAACAGTCTGCCCACTGCACTTTGGAGACTGCAGATGATGGCTCAGTAACAGAAAGTGATGGTGGTGGAACTGATCCAGAGGAGAATGACAGCAATTCTCTCCAAAAGTGCAGGTAATGAGCTCTAGAGGAGTGAGTGTCTGACAATCTTATTCCCTCGATTCGACAATAGAAACCTTAAAGGGTATTTAGATTTTGACAGAAGGAAGATGTTTACCAAGAATTGGCATATGTCTCATCCCCCTGGTTAGGAGTATACAGATGTATATGTAATTGTGGCACATAGGACATCTACTAATCTTTAGCAGATGCCCTGCATCTGCCAAATTCTAAACAACCCCTGTTACCTTCCACCCTAAATCAAGATTTCTATCTTGTGCCACAGTCTTTTTACCTACCTTCATCATGTTTAGGGGTTCAGAGCTTTCCCACGATTGGCTTTGAAGAAGCAGAGGAATTTAGAAAGTAATCATTTGGATTTGCTCTCCAACTTCTCCCAGCCAGTGGTTAGCATTTAATTCAATGTGAAAAATGAATGCAATTCTTCGCAGGAGCTACACTATAGGTCAGTGTGATTCACAGTCAACTTGAATAGGTGGGGATGACTCCCTTGAGCTCACCATAGAGGTAGTTCCCAAGTACTATTTACTCTATGATCAAGGTATCTTAGTCCCCCGAGCTAATCGATATGAATCTCAGCTCAAGTACTATTGTGTCTTCAAGGTATCGCTGCCTCTGAGCAAATCCCGCATATATTTTAAGTTCTCTCGAACAGTCCTATCCTAAAGCACCATAATGTCCCCAAAATGGCATTACTGTAATGTTAATTTGTTCTTTCGAATCTTGCAGGATCTCGGCGGCCATCCTGGTTGCAGCTGGTATTGAAACCACTCTTAAACTCATCCCCATGCTATATCTCAAGACAGTAGAACCAAAAGGATCTCTGACACTGCTTACCTGGAAAGTCAACAACTCCTGCCAGAATACCTCTGCCCTCTGTTTCCAGTTCCAGAGTTTAAATCCTGTCTGATCATCCCAGTCGTCCGACGGTAGCTGCGAAGAAAGAACAAGACAGAAATATCATCAACCAAGCAAAAGTCACATTACAGGCTAACAGTGTGAGAAATTGATAATCAGCTATGGCTAGCCACTGGAGACCTAGGGCCTGATTACGACCTTGGCAGAGGGGATTACTCCGTAACTAACATGACGGATATCCCGCCCGCTGCATTATAAATTACATTATATCCTATGGAACTTGTAATACGGCGGGTGGGATATCTGTCAAGTATGTGACACAGTAATCCCCTCCGCCAAGGTCATAATCAGCTTCTTAGAAACGTTTAACAACATTACAGTGCTTGAGCCCCTTGGACCTCTTCAAGGAAACAGCAAGAGAAAAGTTGGCAAGAACCTATTTAAAAACACCAAGGCCCAAAATGAGAGCCAGTTAAGAGTCTTAAGGAATTAACTTAACTGCCAGTTCAAGCCCAAAAAGTGTGCAGAAATATTATTGAGAAAACAGGTAGAGACAATATTTGTGAACACAAGTGATACTGCTAATGTTTGTGAGTACAATGATAGTTTAATATTTATCATGTTAGAGCATATGGTAATTACTATGGGGGTTATTACAACTTTGGAGGAGGTGTTAATCCGTCCCAAAAGTGACGGTAAAGTGACGGATATACCACCAGCCGTATTACGAGTCCATTATATCCTATGGAACTCGTAATGCGGCTGGTGGTATATCCATCACATTTGGGACGGATTAACACCTCCTCCAAAGTTGTAATAACCCCCTATGTGTGTTTTATATACTCAAGAGAACGTCAACCTGACAGCAGAGTTAAGCTGAATATAATTTATAGAATGAGCATTGATCCTACTTGAAAAGGTTTCCCAACCAGGAGAATCCAGAGAAAAATCCATAACTGACGCAGGCCCGAAAGCAAGAGCAAGCTGGTCGTAAATAGGTTTTGGTAATAGTTAAGCTAGGGAAACTCTAAACTATTAGAACATTCACATTACTTATAGACCTCTCATTGCATTAACGGTTCGACAGCATCTTCCTTGGAAATAAGCATTGTGCCTTCAGATCAAGACCTTCTTTTGTCCTGATCAATCTTTCTTGCTATTGCTCTGCCTGGAACCATTCCTGCAAGGCCTAATGAGATATAGTTACTCCAAAATCAATTCCTTTGGCCCCATCTGAGCACTTTCATGGAGATGGTAGTAAATTAGAGGTTATCATGAATAAATGTCATCTGCACTTCATGGAAAGATCCACAGCTTTTCTTGATGATGCCATCAAGGTGGTTTTCCTCTTGCCTAGGGAAAAATGTAACTTTATGGTTGTAAGGAAATGCCTCTTTTTGTCGAATTCAAGTTTTTTGACTGATGCTCTTGGTTTTGCGACTCTGGGAGTGCACTGGGGCCTGCTAACCAGACCTCAGTGCCAGTCCCATGACCCTAAATTGTATATTGAATGGGCTGTACTCAATTGGAAGTGGCTAACATGCCTGTAGGTCCCTAGCAGATGGTACCCTGGTACCTGGGGCATGTAAGTTAGAGGGGTACCCCAAGGCTTGCAACACTGGTTGTGCCACCTTTGAGGTCTTCTGTTAGCCCTAACTTGAGGAGGTAGTGGTTACCCCAAATTGTTTGCTTTTCTCTAGTATGTTTTTGCTGTTTCTTGCAAAGGGCCTACCAGCTCTGGGCACTTCCCCACTGGAAGCATAGTGGGAAAGTGCCAGCACCATCCTTCCATCTACCTGGAAGTAACACTCGCCTGAGTGTGCAACTTCCACCATGATGGTTTTTCCTATATAGGTACAGGAGACTGGCATTACTTGCAAGGATGCACAAATTTGTGCATTGGGAAACTAAGATAGAAATTGAGTCTGATAGGACAGGCCAGTATTGGCTCACTGGCACCTCTGTGGTGGCTTTAACGAAAGTGTTCCACATGCCCCAGCAGGCAAGGGTGTGTGCCAGGGCATACATGCCATGAGAGTGCCGAACACCAGTGCGTGTTAGCACTACCTATGAGCGCTGCTCTAACCATAAGGTAAAATTGGAGAATGAGTCTTATTAAATCTGTCTGCAACAGTGGATTGCAGGGGAGCAGCCTCATGATGTCTGGTATCGTTGGATTCAGAATGACAAAGCTTGTCTAAAGGTTAAGGTGGTTTGGTCATCAATGCCCTAGAATTGCAAAATCTAAGGAATGGGCATTTCTAGGTGCTGCCATGGTTCTGGTGCTTTGTAAATTAGGCTTCATTATATGGTTCACAGGGGTAGAGCACATCTGTGAATTCCCCAGGTGACCGGTATAAAACTCGGGCATCCAGAATGACAGATCCCTGCCATTTGGGGCATGGATAGATAGATTGGGGCAGATGTTTCTGACACTTGGCCTCTCAAAGCCAGGGCATGGCCCCAGTAAAGATAAAGATCTACATTACAGAACTTCAGGGCGGACAGGGAGGAAATATAGGGAAGACATCTGTTCTTCAAAGGAGAATCCTTTGAACTACCTCCAACTTCAAAGAAACATCTAGAATAACTAGGGCTACTCAATGTCTGCAAGGCAGAGCAACCTTTACCGCAACGCAGGACCGGTGCTGCTGGACCATGTGGGCACACTGCCAGAGGAATCTATTGTGCCCAGCAGGATAACTGTCCAAGGAGGGGATCCATGCTTCCCTTCCTGCTTCGAGACTGGCTGGGGCAGATTGCCTGCTGCTATGTAGCATCTCAAGGGGTAACTTTCCAAGGGCAGGTTGGCTTGCCCCCTGTTCTCTGAGAAGGTCGCAGGGACATCATAGATCTCCTAAGAGGGACTCACATTAACAAACCAGTAATATCTGGAGAGCGGTGTCCTCTGCTACGTTGACATGGTATGCTGGACTCCACCTGGCATCAGCAGCGTTAGCGTGGCTTAAGTATTGTGTCTGGAGACCAAAATTGCCTGGTACGGATCTTGCCAGGGACTTCCCGCACTTCAGGTGAGTGGCACTTCACTGTGGAGACCACTGCACGCCGAAACGTCCTGGTAGTGTGAACGGGACTCGGCTGCATGCTCCATTTGTGCAGTGCCCTGTTCATTGGTTGCGACCCTCGGAGGTGGGCGTGCTGTACTTGGCCTCGTATGGCATGACTGAACTTGCATCGAAGTGTGTGACTAGGGAGTCTGATGCGACTACCGGTCATCGAGTACTAAATAGTGTGTCTCATTCCAGAGAGGTGAGGAAGCCAAGTTCCGAGTATGACCAGATGGCCTAGTGTGACTCAAGTCATTGTGTGCTAGACTTAGTGCTTCCCAGAGGGATGTGGGATTTACATCCTTCTGCAGGAGAGTCCAGGAGCGTCTTGTGCAGTTAAAGTTATCAAGCACCAGACGGGTGCCTCTGTCCGAGGAGGTACCATCTTGGGAATTGGTTTGTGAGTGATCGTATGGTCAGGGGCACTCAGAACAGCTGACCCATGACGTTGTGCCTCCTTTTTGCGGAGGAATGGCACTGAGCACTTTTCATATGGAATCGTAACCATCTGGGGGTCACTGGAGTCTTTGTGCCCCAGAGGCGGCATCTCCTGGTATAGAAGGGGCAGGCCTAGTAATTTGCTTTGTGCAACTGAAAGTGTTGAGGGTGGCTCACGTCACATCAATGAGCCCTCACGGCACCTGTACATTTCGGAGGTGCTGAAATTGGTAACTATTTTGTAAGATTGAACTGTCTGGCTGGGCTAGGCACTTCGGTGTCTATAGGTGGCCCCAATGACCCCCCACCTGTGTTTTGCAGACCTCTGAGCGAACCTCCTGTGGGGAGCCTGAATGTTCCTCCTTAATTGTTTTCTGGCTGTTGTCTTTCCTTTCTCCAACTTTGACCCTCAAACCCTGAGACTGGTGACTAGCTGGTTGGTAGGTGAGGGCGGTTTGAGGCTCAGGGTGCTAGCAAACACAGTGGCATCCAAAATCCGGGTGTCTAGGCACTGCATTAGGGTGCTTGGAGTGAGTGCGTGTTAGTGAGTGTGTGCACGCCAGCTGATACCCATGGCACTGCACAGCAGTGCAGACTGGATGTGCTGGAGTGAGTGCGGGTAAATGAAAGGCAGTACTGTGGGGCTACTGGTCATGTTTATCCTGTCAGGAAGTTTGTACAGTTGGCATTACATCTTACTAGTGCGGCTGCAGAGCTACGTGAAAGTGTTGTGTACCTTGTACGTACAATTGACTGCTAACGTTGGGAGCTGGGGTGCACCCTGAAGTTATGTGTTACACTGATTATGGGGAGTTTGAGGGTGGGTCTTGTGCTGACAACGTTTGGCACCTTATGTAGGTGTGGGGAGGGAATGTATCATTTTCATCATGTGTAGTTTAACACACCTGGGCTTCAAAACGTGGCTTCCATTGCAAATTGGTGCAGAGGTCCAGAGTTACATTATACCTGTACTGTGTTGACAAGGTGTGTGTTGAACATAGTCTTTTTATACATACACTGTGTGTGAAGTCTCCTTTGTGACGCGCTGCTGGGTTGTGGTGGAGAAGTGCTGTGTCTTTGCTTTACACATTGCCTCTGTGATAAACCTGACAGCTCTGTGTCAAGTTACCCAATGGTGAGCACAAGTCATACAGTAAGTGTAATCACCCACCCTTGATGGGAGTGGTGGGTTCATCCTGTCTAGTGTCCAGCCTCAGCCAGTCAGAACGTGCTATGTTCCAACATCTCCCAAGTAAAACTGGTCCTCCAGTCTGCCACTGTGGACTGATAAAGCAGTCGTACACTGCTAGCCCAACTTTCCCATTGAAAGAAAAGGCAAAGCTATCACTTCCCCATAACATGTGTGTAAGCCACCCCTCCCGCAGGCCTACTGTCAGGATGGAACCTATGACAAAGGCAGGACATGTACTTTACTTGCCCTGACAGTCAGACATGTAAATGCACATTTTTTTACTGTGGAAAGACTTGGGAGGTTATTACAACTTTGGAGTAGGTGTTAATCCGTCCCAAAAGTGACGGTAAAGTGACGGATATACCACCAGCCGTTCCATACGAGTTCCATAGGATATAATGGACTCTTAATACAGCTGGTGGTATATCCGTCACTTTACCGTCACTTTTGGGACGGATTAACACCTCCTCCAAAGTTGTAATAACCCAATTGGTCTCCTAATTCGTGAGTACAGGGTTACACGATGACCCCCCCCCCCCAGATGTGCTAACTCCTGAATCATGCGACTAAAGTGGGCACTCCAAGTTATCCAACAATTTGCTACGATACAGGCTTGTATTGCATGTCGAAATTAATGTAACTTATTCCAGAGTGCAGTTTCAGCAAAGCTGCCTCTTTGTTGCGTTTAAAACTCCTGTGCCTTCCTGGTCTCAAATGGAGCCTGTTCCACAAGACAGCTTTCTGCCCTCCAGGAGAGTCTTGCCAATGACTCTTAGGAAGGAGAACAATGGAGGATTGCAGGCCCTGAGGGTGGAGGGGGATGTCCCTTCCTTCCTGTAGGAAGCCACTTGGGTATGAGCCCCAAAAAGCAGGCTTTAAAGGTGAAGCTGACTTTGAAGGGCAGACGTGTAACCCCCGGAGGGGGGGGACTGCCCACTGGCATGGTGGAGCAGGGAGAGGAAACTAGTTGCTAAACCGGTTTCCTGGGCGGCATGTGGCCTTGAGGTAGCCACATCCTGGAGGCGGGCCAGTGAGGTCTGAACACCGAGAGAGGGTGCCTCGCTGTATTGGGAGTGGGCAGAATGGTACATCCTGCCATTGTCAGATGCCACACTCCACAGGAAGTGGTCACCAGGTGTGAGGCAACCTAGTATCCCATTAACTACCAACTACATCCTGACATATCTCATCCAACTTGGAAAAGGACTCCACTGATGTACCAAGGGTCCAGCAAAGAGAGGCTGCACCATTGAAGACTGCAGCTGCTGCACTTGGTGGCTAGCAAAGGGAGGGACTGTATTTGCAATGTCCTCCTCAAGTGGAAGTTGTCTCTAGAGGACATTCAAGTCAAGAGATGCCAAGAGCCAGCCTACTGGCCTCCTGTGTGCAGCACAGGGACACAACAGCTGAAGAATCCTGCTGGGGCAAGTTGATAGCCCAAAGTCTTCTAGTCGCTACCAACGCTGCTGTACAGCACTAAGTACAAAGTCCAGATGAGCAGAGTTTTACCTGAGTTTGCTGAACTCAGGGGTGCTGTCGGAGAGTTTGTTGGCTACCTCAGAAGGTGAGTTATTGATCCAGGAAGGATTGGCCTGTGACCGCAACAATGGGTGACTGGTATTCCAGTGGCAACTGTACTTCGGCCAAACCAGAGAGGACTTCATGAGACGTTGATTCTGCAGCCAGGACCCCCTCACCATCTTTGTGGACCAATGAATCCCTGCAGGAAGACCCAATTGAACTCCATCGATTCCCATCCACAGCATCCTTAGAGCAGCTTTAGCATCTTTCATATCTTGCATCAGGACCACTCCATAGGAATCCATTGCAACATGGATAAAGTGCCTGGAACGGCTGAAGAACTGCTTCTTCTGAGAATGTAACTATTATTGAGGCCCTTGCTGGTCCACCTGACGGACTCCCTCCTGGAGGCCAAGTACTTGTAACTGACCGCATGGACACTTACCTGCATTTTCTTGGAAAAGTTTCAAAAGTTTCCAATTTATTGACTTTACTAAGGCTATTTCGTGGTTGAGTGAAGTTGCTTTGATTCATTGTTGCTTGTAAAATCTGTATCTCCAGAATCCTCAGTTAAATCTTTTTCATTTTTGTGTCTAAATTCTAATAAACATACAATCTATAAATTGTTGTTCGATTTCTCGTGTGTTGTGTCGATTTCTTCATCAATTGTTTTGGTGCTTTTTAAATGTTTTGCACTTGTTCCTCTGTGTAAGCCTTATTGCTCAGTGCCACAACTACCCAGGGTTGAGCTGAGAGTTTTACTGATGAAACCTGCTGGACCTAGAGGGATTGGTAAGTGTATTACACAGTGAGGTCACACAACTGCACCATATAATTCAACCCGTTTCCTCCCAATGGTCCATTCCACTTGATGAAGAAAAATATTCCTTTATTATATCATTTTAATAATTTTAAGGAGACCATGCAAAAATGATTTGCTCATCACACATTTGTCCAAGCTGCAAATAATCAGTTATTAAATGTCAACAAAGAATCCTCAGATCTATTGCACTATAGTTCCATCTACAATTGTCTAGTAGCGGAGGCTAATTGCCGGAAAAATAAGAGAATCTCTAGTTTTACAGGGCACTCAGATGAATGAAAAAATCTAATATCGCACATAGTTGACCCCCCAGATGATTGTGTCAAATTAATGAATTTAATGGTCAAACTAAATCATCAACTTATGGAGAGAAAGTCAGAAAGAGGGAAAAGTGTAGTTTGTGCTAAGACTAGAACCGAGACAATCTGTTCACAACTCTGAGCCCATGCAAATAGGGGGAAATAAGGGAAAGGATAAACAGAAAATAAAATGAATGCCTATACTGTGGTATTCTGGCCACTCCGTTAGTGAATGTCCTTCTGAACCAGCTAAACCCAAGCCATGTAAGACTGGAACCACGGCTGCCCCACTGGTTATAGCTGAACTGGTGGAAAACAAGTCAGCTTGGTAAGAAAAGAGGTAGGCCTGGCAGAATTGTCTTCAAGTTCAACCTTTAAAGTCCCACCTTGGGCCACCTTCTATTACTTAAGTGTTCCAGTGACCCTAAGTTACAGGACTGGGCATTGGTGGAAAGTGGAAGCACTGACTGATTCTGAAGCCACCGTAAACTTGATCAGTGCAACTTTTTTAGCTATCCTAAATACAGGCACCCTACTTAAAGACAACTTGAGATAGTAAGGGCCGTGGATGACAAACAATTGACGTCTGGATTAATACAATTTAACACTGAAAGACTGGAAACGAGTTGAAAATGTTTTCACAAATAAGAAATAGAATTTGATCTAATTTATGCCCCACAGTTCATTGTAATCTTAGGTCTTTTGTGACGTATGAAGCAAAACCATCAGATAGACTGGGGGAAAGATAAATCACACTAAAATCTGATTTTTGTAAAAGTCATTGTTACCACTTAACAACCATGGAATGGACAATTTCTGCTCAGAAACTTCCTGCACAAGCAAAGAGTATATCTTTAGTGAATGGTCTTCCTGATGTCTATGCGGATCTAGAAGATGTCTTTGACAAAAAAAGACCAACATCTTGCCTCTGCACCACAGTTTTGTGTACAGAATTTATTTAGTTCTTGGAGCCAGATCACGCTTTAGTACAGAAATGAGAATGCGTATCTTGGTCAGTATTTAGATGAGTACCTAAAAATTGGTTTTAACAGACCCTCAGTCACCAGTGTCCTCAACACTGTTCTGTGCGTCCAAAAATATAGTGAACTTCACACATATATTAATTATTGTGGATTATATGAGATTGCTGTTTAAAATGGGTACCCTTTATTCCGGATTTGTATGAATTATCACATCCATAATTTGTTCTACCAAAGTTTGATTTAAGGGGGCTACCCATCTTGTCAGCCTAAAACAGTGACAAATGGAAGACAGCTTTCCCAACCAACTTTGGTTCGTTCAAGTATCAACTCAAGCATTTTGGTACTGCAATGCCTTCGCTGCTTTCCAATTCTTTATCAACAAGGTTCTACGATAGTTCATAGATGTCTGTTGTGTAGTTTATATTGATGACATTCTGATATATTCCTATTCTCTATAAGAACACTTACAAGAGATCCATGCCATTCTTCAACAACTCCGGAAATATCAACTATATGTCAAATTGGACAAAAGTGTGTTTCACAATACTAAGTTAGGATTTCTGGTTTATATTCTTAGTCCTGTAGGAGTAAGTGTCGACCATAAGAAAGTAAAATCAACTCTAAATTGGCCCTATCTAACCAATACAAAGAAAATTCATAGTTGTCTCTGATTCACTACTTTTTACTGGAGTTTCATAGAGAGCTTCTCAAGCACAATAACTTCAGTCACTCCTCTCCTACGCATGGCCACAATATTTATTTGGAACTAAGAAGTAGAACTTGCCTTTCAAAGGCTGAACACTAGATGGTCCACAGCCTCCGTATTCGGTCATCCAGCCCTTACACTGTGGAAGCTAATGTTTTGCAAACTGCCTCAAAATGAGATAACAACACAGGGCACATGTTTCCTATCGCCTTTTTCTCCTATAAGCTGCTCTCTTTAGAAGGAAACTTACCAATTGCAGATTGAAAATTTCTAGCAATTAAGCCAGTTTTTCAAGACAGGCACCAGTATTTGTTGGGGGGGGGGGGCAACACCTTATTAGCAATAAGTCAGACCACATACATTTACAATTCCTTTGATCAGCTTGCTTATTAACTGCATACCTGTTAAAATGGACATTGTTTTTCAGTGATTATAATTTTGTAATAACTTCTCATCCAGGAAAAGAAAATGCCAAAGCTGAGGCTTTGTCTTGCATTGGAGAATCAAACTCTACTAAGTTAGAAGATCCCAAATCAATCATTCCATCAGACTGCTTCCAAGGGGGCATATTAACTTCAGAATTGTTAAATGAATTATAAAACAAAATCTGAGTACAAAACTTAAAGAGCAATGGCTTCAAGAAAATACTGATATGGTTCACCAAGATGGCCCTCTCTGGTTTACAAAATGTTTGTCTAGACTCTGAATATACTCTAGCCTCTCAGAGCCCATATGGTTAATCCTGGGTACGAGACATGGTTATCCTCTTTTATCCTCCATATTTGCCCTAATGGAGGAGCCATTATATCAACACGTAATGGCAAACCCAGAGATTATATGCTTGGATACAAATCTGAACAGATGAAACTGTCCCTGGCCTCTAATGATGTCCTCTGTTTCATTGCTCTCTTTCAGTGTGGTTGTCCAAATTGGAGCTATTTTGACTTACAGCAGGAATTAATATTAACCCTAAAAAATCCAGGGCGATAATGGTGGGGCAAACTGTGAATGGCAGCCAGTCGATGGCTGCCAGCCGCAAGTTCCATTTGGCTTCAAATGGTTAAGACTATAGAGGGGTGATGGTCCCTCCCTAGATGGGCGAACTTTCCAGCAGTAATGTGCCCCTGCTTTTCAAGACTTTATTTAAGCACCTATAGAGATCAGGTAGACTGGAGATCTTGTGGGTGGGCAGAATAAATTGCTTTAAGATGAACTTTTTGTCAAGACTACTCCACCTCTTCTGTTTATTACCGGTGAAGGATACTACTTCTGTGACCCCGCGCCCCAATTTTTAAAAATCCATTACCAGGACTACTACACCTCTTCTGTTCATTACCGGTGAAGGATCCTACTTCACTGACCCCCGGCCCCAATTTTTTAAAATCCATCACCCACAAACTGTTGCCTTTATATGGAAAAACTAGTCACTGTGCATAGCTAAATCCCTCTTGATTAGGAGTCTCGAAGAAGGTGACCTGGGGGTCCCAGATATAGAGGATTGTATACTGGCCACCTAGATTAACCCAACGTCTATGTGGTGTTCCCCGGACACCAACAAACTTTGGTGTCTTTTTGGAGCAAGAAAGCAGAAAACTCCCTTTCCACCAATTGCGCTGGATACCCCCCAGCACTCGCTGCACCCTGGTTGCCTAGAGGTAGACCATTGAAATGACCTGGAAATAATGGAATAAGGAATGGAAAGTGGGGAGTGATGACCTACCCCGCTCCCCTGTGGTGCAGAACCCCCATTTCCCCCCGGGTATGTCAGATAGAGGACACATCTTGGGAGGAAAGGGATACACTTTGCCTTGGCCAAATCTATATTAAAATATTTACTACACTCGGGAAACTCACCCTATTATGCTTTGCAGGGCATTACTTTAAGAAAACATTTTTGCCCATAACTCAGCCTGTGGTGGTCTTAGGTCAATTGGACCAACTTCAAATGTTCACCACAATGTGCTCTTTCTGTCTACATCCTCTCTGTGTCCCCACACTAGGTTAGTGGGGACCCCAAAATAATAACCCCTCCCACCATTCAGTGTCTTTTTAAGCTCTCTCAGGGCTGGAACTTTTGTTTTACAACTGGGAGTAGTTTATGTTTTAAGGGTCTTGTTTGTAATATCATTGCAGAAGGTTTGCTAACCCTAAAAATGTGTAATGTATGTGCTAAATATATGGTTACACTACATTACTTTCTGCCATTTTCTTTTCATGTGGTTATGCCCTCTAGGGGCTAACTATATGGCCACATGACCATGTATCTTACAAATGCTGTTTTTTGTGGTATCCTTTAGGGGCTGTTCTGAGCATTACATTCTAATGTTACAAATGTATTTCTGATAAAGGTTTTTACTGAGTTTACATGATAATTGTATATGTCTTATTAATCTCTCCTTATTACAATTATGACCATGATTCAGGCCAATGGCATGGGCACTGCATGGCGGTGAGGGGTGTCGTAGGGCCCCACAACACCCCTCACCGCCATCCTGTTCCTGGCGGTCGGAACCGCCAGGAACAGGATGGCGGTGAGGGGGTCGGAATCCCCCATGGCGGCGCAGCAAGCTGCGCCGCCATGGGGGATTCCCAGGGCAGCGGAAAACCGGCGGGAGACCGCCAGTTTTCCTGGTCTGACCGCGGCCAAACCGCCGCGGTCAGAATGCCCTGCGGGGCACCGCCAGCCTGTTGGCGGTGCTCCCGCATCCCCGGCCCCGGCGGTCCTTGACCGCCGGGGTCGGAATGAGCCCCTATGTCTGTTGGAACACTCTTGATATGTTTGGGTGACCCTTCTAGTTTATTTCTCTCATTACTCCTCCACTGCTGACTTGTGTCTTTGTTTGGGGAATTGTGTTATCCAGCCAGGAACTCTGAATGTGTGGTGGTGAAAATAGTATTATATTGGAATTAGCATGGCAGATTTAAATTAGGATGCTAAATGGCAACATTTTCATTTTTGGCTGCAGAAAGAGGAAGAAGGTAAATGGAAGTGCTTTAGTTATATTCAGGGCCACTGGAATTATGTGCAGGAAAAGGCCAAATCATGAGGCAGGGTTGACCAATTTATGTGGCAAAAAAAGTCCAGTTATGAATTTACTACGCCAATAGCTCTAAGCCAAGCAAATGCGAGACCCATTCCATTGCAAATGCTTGTTTTAGAAATGGATGTGTTGTTATCTTCCAGTTACCAATAGATGGACAAGCTGAAAAAAACAATCAAACCATGAAACAAGAAGATTGATCCCTACAATGGGCTATTGAACTTGCATATAACAACACAGTCCATATATCTTTGGGAATGTTTTTAGTGTGTACAAGGGAATCACCTGAAGACTATACCTTGGGGTGAACAACCAATTGATAATGTTCTAGCAGTACAAGACTAAATTGTTTTGCGTTAAGAATAATAAGAAAAGGCCAGTTTCTATTTAGCCTGCACCACAGAATAATTTAACAATTTTGCCAACAAACATTGAAGTCAGGAGCCTAATTATACTTTAGGAGACGAGGTCTGGGTATTTACGTACATAGAAAAAAAATGTTACCCAGGTCCTAGGTCCCTATGAGATCTTTAAAATTAAAATGTCTCAAAACTAAAAACCACTGCACACGGACACATGATAAACTTCCTCACCTCTTCCAATTGAAATAGATGACCATGTAGATTACACGATTCATGCAATTCTTGATTCTAACTGCTCCATGGGTAAAGTGTATTACCTACTGGACTAAAAGGGATATGGTCCTGAAGAACACTCATGGGAAAATGCTTACCGACTACTTTGTGCTGCCACACTCGATAAACTGATAAACTATGACACGTGCTTCCAGTTTTAGAGCCACATTTTAGGAGAAGAAAAACTGCCACGATCAGTCATAGACAAGCCATGCTACATTTATTGTGTAGCCCAACAAGCAAATCTTCAAAGTATTTCAACTCCTCCTGAACAGTTCCATGCTAAAGCACCATCAGATCTCCCATGTTACAGTGTGGTTTTCAAGTGTAGGAGCCTAACTGGTGGGGTCTGCTGAAATCTTGTGGGATCTTGGCAAATCTCGGTGGCCCTCTTGGGTCAATCACGCCCAAGCTCATCCCCATGCATTGTCTCAAGACAATAGAACCAAAAGGATATTAATGACGCCGCTTAAGTAGAAAGTCGATGATGCCTTCCAGAATACCTCCTCCCTCTGTTTCCAGTTCCAGAGTTCGTCATGCAATCTGGCCTCATCGTCTCAAGCATCCGATGATCGTCTGTAAGAACGAAACAGAACATTATCATCAACCAAACAAGAACAACATTGCCAAATTTAGAAATATGTTGCTAACCAGCTATGCATAGCCTTTAGAGACTTAGAAACATTCCAGAATATAACAATGCTTGAACCTTTGGGTTTCTTCAAGGAAACAGCAATATTAAAATTGGAAAGAACTTATTTGAAAAGCATCAAAAGGAGTGCCAGTAAAGATTTTGAAGGAACTAACTTAATTACCAGTAAAGTCCAACATCTGTATGTAAAAATGTTAGAAAACTGAAAGAGAGAATATATTTTAACACAAGTGATACTACAAATTATAATCAGTCAGGTTTAGCTTGATTCCAGTGGCACAGTGAGCATGGAACCCACATTTGGGCATACCATCACACTTAGGGCTTCAACTGCATCAACAACAAGTTAATGGATGGAATGTAATTTCAGCCAGCTGACAATCCCATAACTAGGGTGAAACCGGTCGTGGGTTGCATGTGTTCTGGTTTAGGGAGGACCTGGCTTGACATTTTGGGCTGGACTGTTCACATTGGAGCAGGGTCAAGACTGATTTGCATATGGTTGGGTCCAAACTGAGGTGGCATGCTGTCCAAAATAATGATGGATTGGGATGTGGCCCAACTGGTTACCAGTGGCTGAGATTAATTCAAGCATTCCACCCATCACTGTTTTGTATACTGATTGTGTCACCCTAAATGGGACAGGTATGCCTAGACGTGGGCCCCGTGCACAGTGTGTCACTGGAACCAAGCTGTACCCAGTTGATGAGCCCATAACTAGGATGAAATCAGTCCTGTGTTGCTTGTGTTTCAGTTGAGGGATGACTTGGCTTAGCAGTTCCGGCTGGTCTGTTCCATTTGGGGCAGGGTCAAGACGGATTGGCATATGACTGGGTCCAAACTGAGGTGGCATGGTGTGCAAAATAAAGATGGATTGGGATGTGGTCTGAGTGGTTACCAATTACTGCGATTAATTTAAGTGTTTTCCATCCATCACTGTTTTGTATACTAATTGTGTCACCCTTTGCCTAGATTTGGGTCCTGTGCACACTGTATCACTGGAACCAAGCTGTACCCGGCTAATTAGTCCAGAACTAGAGTGAAACTGGTCCTTGGTTGGTTGTGTTCCAGTTCAGGGAGGACCTGGTCTGGCTGTTTGGACTGGACTGTTCAAAGTGGAGCCGCGTCAAGACTGTTTTGCATATGGCTGGGTCCAACCTGAGGTGGCATGCTGTGCAAAATAACAATGGATTGAGATGCAGCCCCAAGTGATTATCAGTGGCTGAGCTTAATTCAAACATTCCATCCATTGCTGATTTGAGTACTAATTGTGTCAGCCTAAGTTGGACGGGTATGCCCAGACATGGGTCCCGTGCACAATGTGTCACTGGAACTAAGCTGTACCCGGCTGATGAGCCCATAACTAGGGCAAAACTGGTCCTGGGTTGCTTGTGTTCCATTTCAAGGAGGACCTGACTTCAGTTCAGGCTGGACTGTTCTGATCAGAGCAGGGTTAAGACTGATTGGCACATGCCTGGGTCTAAACTGAGGTGACACGGTGTGCACAATAAAGATGGATTGGGATGTGGCCTGAGTGGTTACAAGTGACTGAGATTAATTCAAGCACTCCACCCATCACTGTTTTGTATACTGTCTGATCTGACAGGGCTGTGATCATCCTTTTTGAAATTACAGTATCAACCCCTGCTTGAGTCAAAGTCTGTTTGACAGGCCTGCAGGGTACACATATTACACTTAGGGGACACTTGAAAGGAAGGAAAAAGGATGCCAAGACAGTTCTTGTGTATTCACTGTCTGTGTGCTGGAAAAAACACTTTTGTTCTACCAAACATCTGTCTCTGGGTTTTACGTATAAAATGTGGGGTATACTTGAAAGGAGCGAAACAAGATGCTAACAGTTCTTTTGTATTCACTGTGTGGTTGCTGGAAACCCCTGCTTTTGTCCTACCATATTTCTGTCTCTGGCTTTATTGGGGCTACAGGAATGACTCAAACTAGATTTCAGTGTTAGATGTGGGACGACACTAGGATTACCATAGTACATACCATACTACACTCCCCACACACTCATATCCTTTAGAGGCCAAGTTTAGCGTGGCCAAAGTGGGAAGGGTTGGCCCCGGGATCTTTAAGCCATAGGTTAGGGCATGCTCAGGAGTCATTTCCAAACACTAGCTTCTGCACCCACTTCAGAGAACTGCTGGACTGGAGCAAAAACGGAAGAGTAATGGACTTGCTGTCTGTGACTTGAGAGAAACTCTGATGGACTGGACCTGTTTCCAAAGAAAAAAGAAGTGGGCTCCAAGGGTCATAAGACTGACTCCCTATTGAAGGTACAGAGATTAAACAAGCTGCAAGAGCTCTGGCCTGCAACTGCCCATCTGACCAGTGGCAACTCTACTTAGATTGGACCCTGCTGTTGACCTCGGCCTGACACACTGTGAGTCTCTAAGTGTCTTCCCTGAGGTCCTGGGGGCTTTAGAAGTGCACAGTTGTGGTGGATTGGGGCTCAAAGAACTAATGACCTGATTTATCTCTTGACGGGACTACTGTTGTGCCTCCGTGGAAGCGTTTCCAAGTACTCCATCAAGCTGATGGAGCTCTGTCCACCATATTTAGAGGTACAGTGGTTGAACCTCCGTCCGCGTCAACAGAGTGTATTCTGTCACGCAAGCGGTTTCACGCAGCCAAGGGTTTGGACTCCCATGCTGGTGAACATTACTCTGTCGCTGTCAGGATGGCGGTATTGTGACTGTTTTATTTAGATTTCACAGTTGCGCTGGCAATGTCCTAGTGGCAGACCCCTGACGGTGGGGGTCCATCGTGGGACTCATTCAACATTGTACTATGCCTGTTGCCATTGGATGGATGCTAACAGCACACACTTGTTGTCTTTTGGCTAATTGTGAACACCTGCATACCATATTACAAAACACTTCATTTCAGACCACGAATCTTTGCCATTCCACTGCAGCACAACATTTTCCAGAAGAAATTGCCACACATCATACAGGTTTTTTTTCTTTTTTCTTCTGTTCTTTTTGCATTTGTATGTTATAATTCTTTAACTTGTTAGGTCTTAATTTAGTTATTTCTACTCAATCGTACTGGCAGGGTGGAGAAATCCCCATTTTACAGAGGGAGAATTTTCAGTCATGGTGGATTAAATCATGAGAGTAGAGGCATAATTGTTTGGAACCCAAGTACAAAATACAAGGATCACTCAGAAAAGGCAAATGTAGTCCAGAATAGTTGACAGAATGAATGCTGTGGCAAACAACATGTGCACACAGGAGGAAATTAGGAAGAGGTGAAACAACCTGTGGGAGAGAGTGTGTTCCCTGGCCTCCAAGCGTCATCTGGAGGCCCAGGGGACTGGTGGTGGTTCTCCCAGCCCCACCTTACATTTTGTACCCTGGGAGGAGAAGGTATTGCAGACCCTATTTACCCACTAATCATAAATGCAGTTTTTGAACTTAAGCTAGCTGTTGATAATGTGGTTAGCACCTTTTTAAAACATATAAACTCAAATTTAAAGTATCCACATCTATAGTTCTCATCAAACCAGTAGCATTATGGTAGTATCTCTCTTTTTCACAATGCTCAATATGTGTTGTCATAATGTGTGTTGTTCTTCATGGATCATCCCTTGCGTTTGCATTGTTAGTTTGCTTGTTTCATTGTACTTTGTTGTATTTAAGATAATAGGTTCCAAACTCCATCTAATTTCACATGAAGAAATAGTGCTTGTAATTGTTTTTTTCATCTGTTAACATTATTCACGTATGTGTTTTTATATTGTAAATGTGTGTTCATCTTCACTGCATTTAGTTTACTAGGTATGTTTAACTCACAATTTTTCAAGTGTTGATAATGTTGAATATAAATTACTACAACTACCATGATGCCCTGTTTTTATATCTGGAAAATAAAATTGCAGTGTGATGTTGGTCATTCTCTTTTTTATTTCCATATTTGCTAACACGTTAAAGTGCTATGCATTTGCCCATCACTATTCTATGCTATGCATAAAATGTAATTTTCTATTTTATCTAGTATGTTGTCACTTTCTTTTCATTTTATTGATTGATGTAAGTGGTTTTACAAATCGAAGTACGTTGACTTAAATATTTTCATTTATGGTATGTTTTATGCTGAGTATAAGTTGTATTGATAGTCAATTTACTTTACAATGTCTATATGATGACTAATGCTATTGATCGTTCTACATTGTATAATAGTCTGAATGTTAGCCTAATAGGCCTTAGAATGGTTTAGTTCTCAATTCTCCTCTCTACTGTGTTGGGTCAAATGTTTGGTATATGCAACATACACTTTCTAAGTAAAATATTTCTTTTCAGGGCATCTCCTCACCTGTTTCTCTGAAGTTTGCATGTGAGTAATTTAGACTGTTTGTGTAATTTCCAAAAAATCACAGAAAAGTCTAATCATTCTATTCATTATCTTTTCACTTTTAGGTTGCTTCATTTGTGGCTGATAACATAGATGTATAATCCAGACTTTTAATTTTTTTATTGTTTGTAATTCATATTAGGTCTGACACCCAGAGTACATGGCCAACCATCTGGCAATGGGGGTACCTCCACTCCAGACCAGGGTCAAGCCTTCAGTGAGGACAACACTCCTGCAAGTCCAGGTGATGAGGAGCTGCCTGGTCCATCTGGTCTGTCTGGCTAGACAGCTCCAGTGAGTCTCACTCGGCCTGCACTTACTCTTCCTACCCCAGCTGTGACAACACCTCAGGCTATGGATACCTCCTTCCTGTGTCCAAAGGAACATAACACCAATCGTGTGCCCCCCCCCAGTCCTGGCTGCTGTTGAGCCAACACCTTCAGCTCAGCCAGAACCCAGTGGGATGGGGCACACAGGGTCAAGGGCACAGGATGTGGAGGGGTAGGGTTTTTTGGAGGGAATCCGGGGGCCAGCAAAGTGAGGCCACTGTATAATGTCACCCAGGCCACCATTGACCGAGTCATGGGATCCCTATATTGGTCCCAAGACATGATGGGCCAGTCCTTACAGAGTTCCAGGACATGAAACAGTTGCAGAGGGAACACAACGTAGAGATGCACCCTCTCAACTCAAATTTCAGCTCCCTGACCAGGGTGATGTTTGATATTTCTCAGCAGCATCTACCCCTTTCTGTGGTCCTACAACATCTGTTATGACTACACAAGCCTCAGAAAGGGAGGCCCTAATACAAGAGCAACAGCTACACCCACCCAGTCCCTGCAACTGTGGATTCCTCCCCTCTCCCCCCCTTCAGGGGGGGTGTTCATCCAGACCACCAGGAGAGGATGGCAAGACCCCTACCACCACCATCAGGAGTCACAAAACCTAATTTTCTCCAATGTGTGACAACCATTCACTCTGTGTGCTATTTCCTGGACATATTTAACTTTTTGAGGACAGTTGTATTTTGTGCCTTGGATTCCTAAAAATGTTGGTTCTACAATAATAGTTTCATTCACCATGACTGAATTTTATTTGTTTTTGGCTTCGATTATTTGCTTTTTTTTGTGTTTGTAAAAAATAAATTCAAAGACTGGTGTTGTATATTTTTGTACTAATTTAATATGGTTTTATTTCCATCATACATTTTAAAATGCAAAAACATTACATAGATTGTTATAAAACAAAAAATCCATGTAGGTAATGTTACTCACATTTGAAACACTGAAAAAATATAAAAACACAGCAAATCTTAAAATGATCTTTTCAGACAATTGCAAAGAAAGATTTGCTTGTCATAGGTTTAAAAAAAACTACAACCTATGCATTACCCAAATGCGCTGTGCCATTTTTTCATTTACAGGTTCAGATCTCAACACCATGGAAGAATGGGATATAATACAAAAAAATCAGATTCAGTAGGCAAAATATTATTGATTCATTTCATCAGTTGGAACCAGACCTCTTGCCTCACAATAAGAATCCCACATCAATAACACCAATGGACAAAATCATGGCAGTACTACAATTTGTATCATTCCAAGGCACGGTGGCAGTATCTGGTGGCATGTCACCAACTTTCAGTGGTGTGCTACAAGTTGTTTGCTCTACAGTGGTGAGACACATCAACAGTTTTATACACTTAACTCAAAATGAGGATTTTGCCAATGCAAAGGAACATGAGTATTCTTTGGTTCGACTTACACAAGTAGAGCAATTTAAGCAGCACATATTAGCTTGGTGGCAACATTCAACAGAAAACAAGTCTAATACAACCTCAAAAACCTATGTTCAATCACTGTGCAAGTTGTTTTTGTACAAGGTATGCACATCCAAAGTGTGTGTGTTTTTCACAAGATCAACCCATGTTCCCTTTGTACTTTGCAACAGCAGCGTATATGTGCAAATGTCACAATTTTGAAATGTCCAAATGAAGATGACATGGTGAAATAACCTAAAACAGAACAACAACAAAAGATTATTGAAATTGCATGACAAAATAAACACATCACAAATGATGTATTGTGAGAACACTTCTACTAAGAACAATCAAGGATAAACAGTGTAAGTGAGCACTGTATTCAATGTGTCAAAACTTTGATCAGCAAACATCTGTGCCTGGAATTTCCTTAACTTGCCATATCTAACAAATGTCCAGCATTGACTTTTATACTCATTATCTGAAAAGCTGTTTTGACATTTATTGCAACACTATGTAAAGGGAAACTTACACTTGTGAAGAAGTTGTCAATAACATCTTGACGTACTTCACTTACGTCCTCTTCACCACTATCATCTTCATTTGACTTTTCAACATCTTCACCCAGTGGCTCTTCATGGTCTCCATTATTTGCAGTGTACTGCATGTTCCGTTGCAGAGCTTTGTTGTGCAACATGTAGCAGGCCATGGTGATTTTGCATACCTTATTGGGTGAGTAGAGGAGGGGTCCACCAGTCTTATCCAGACATCTAAATCTGGCCTTTAGGATCTCAAGAACACGTTCCACTGGCCTCCGTGTTCTTCTATGGCCTCATCAAAGCAGGCTTCCCCTGTTGTTGTTGGATTCCTCAGCGGTGCTAACAACCATGGAAAAGACAATATATAATTCCATTGTAGCTCTTTAAAATAGAAATTAACCAATAATTATATTGACAAATTATTCTCACCAACAAGCCAGGCCCTCTCAGGTCCAAGTTGTGACATTTGCAGGGGTATGCTGCTGTTCCGTAGTACAAAGAAATCATGTGTTGATCCTGGGAAACAGGCACACATGCTTGTGATGTACAAATCAGGTAAGTAGACAACGTGTACATTGATTAAATGGAAGTTCTTCAGAATTCAGTAGACCTGTTCTATGTCATTTAGTGGCACTAAGGCAATATATGTGCCATCAGTAGCTCCAACCACATGTGGTAGGACACCCAAAGCATACAAATCTCACTTCACATTGGCAAAATCCTAATTTTGTGCAAACTGTATGAAGCCTGTTATGTGTCTCATCATTGAAGAAAAACATCTTTTGGCACACCATTGAAACTTGGTTCTGACATGCCACCAGATAATGCCACAGTGTACTGAAATTATCTTTTGGCCACAAAATGTAGTACTGCCATGATTTTGACTATTGGCGTTATTGATGTTGAATTCCTATTGTGAGGCATAAGATCTGGTTCCAGCCGATGACATAAATCAAGAATAGTTTTCTTATTTGTTGGAAAATGGGTTATTGGTAAGGGCAGGTAGGTACCTACACCTAGCAACAAGCCACTAACCTCCACTTAGGTCCAGTTAGGTCTCAGTAAATTAACCCCAGCTCAACCCTTGGTAGCTTGGCAACGAGCGTCAAGGCTTAACTTAGGAGACAGTGTGTAAAGCATTCAAATATCACAAAACAGTAATTAAATAAAACACAGGAAACAGTTTAAAAATCCAAAACCAATTTATAAAAATAGTTTATATTTTTATCTTTAGAATGACACCAAAACGAATAATATCGGATAAAGGGAACCGGAGATAGGAATTTTTAAAGAATTATTATTTTTCTAGCGCTTAGAAACAAAAAGTGCCAATCGGGTCATCTGGTTGCACCTCGACCGGGGCAAAGTCAAAGTTTCAGGCCGACCGCGATGGAGCCCTGCTCGGCTACAGGTCGCGGGAGGCCTCGGTTAAAAAGTTACCTTCTGACTTAGGCCCTCATTATGACCCTGGCGGTGTTGCACCGCCAGGGCCAACGGGGGCGGGAGCACCGCCGACAGGCCGGCGGTGCTCCCTTTGGCATTCTGACCATGGCGCTTTGGCCGCGGTCAGAAATGGAAAACCGGCGGTCTCCCGCCGGTTTTCCGTTGCCCATTTGAATCCCCCATGGCGGCGCAGCTCGCTGCGCCGCCATGGGGGATTCTGACACCCCCTACCGCCATCCTGTTCCTGGCGGTTCGCCCGCCAGGAACAGGATGGGGGTAGGGGGTGTCGCGGGGCCCCTGGGGGCCCCTGCAGTGCCCATGCCAATGGCATGGGCACTGCAGGGGCCCCCGTAAGAGGGCCCCGCTAGTATTTCACTGTCTGCATAGCAGACAGTGAAATACGCGACGGGTGCAGTAGCACCCGTCGCACCTTCCCACTCCGCCGGCTCGATTACGAGCCGGCTTCATGGTGGGAAGGTCGTTTTCCCCTGGGCTGGCGGGCGGCCTTTCGGCGGCCGCCCGTCAGCCCAGGGGAAAAGTCAAAATACCCGCCGCGGTCTTGCGACCGCGGTACGGTATTTTGACGGCGGGACTTTGGCGGGCAGCCTCCGCCGCCCGCCAAGGTCCGAATGAGGGCCTTAGTCTTTATTTTGAAGATTTTCTTCAGCGGGACGAACCTGCCAGTCCTATCCGACCTCCTGGAGCCCTTCTCCGGATACGCGATGCTGGATTCCTCGGTGGAGATTTTTACCTTCGGACTTAGTCGTTTTTTCGAGGTGAAAATCCTTCGACCGGGGTAAACCTGGATCTTGATCCGACGTCCATGGAGCCCTTCTCGGATACGATGGCTGGGAGGTCCCGGTCAACTTTTTACCTTCGGACTTAGTCTCTTTTTCTGAAATTTTTCTTTACCAGGACGAACCACCAAATCAGGCCGGGTCGCGGTTGAGGCAAGCCGGCTAGAATTTCCGCGGCGGGTCGGTCCCTCTATGGAGCTTTTTTACAAAAATTCACAAATCTTCTCCAAACTTCTGGGGCTTCACCCAGATGTTCTTTTAAGGTTCTTTTGGGGTCCACAGCTCACCCCAAGGGTCCAGAAGTTCTGAGATGGTCCTTGGGGGGTGCGGACTACAACTCCCAGAATGCACCTGGCGCAAACTCCTGTTTGGCCACTGGGCAGTGGTCAGCTGGTCGCTTTCTTCAGGAGTTGGTGCAGGGGACTCTGGTTAGCAATTTATCACCTGTAGCAAACAGGGAGTCCCTCCTTGAACCAGTTGAAGCCAGGCAAAGTCCTTCTTGTGGTGAAGCCCAAGTGTGCAGCTGGTGCAGTCCTTCTGAGTGCAGGTTCCAGGTGCAGGCCAGGGGTCCAGTAGGGCAGTCCTTCTTCTCCTTTAGTTCTTTTCTTGTTGAAATCTGGTGGGGATCTGAGGTGTGGGGGCAGGTCTGCCAGTTTTATCCTTGCTCCTGGGTGAAAAGCAGGGGGGGTCCTGGTTCTCCAATCAGGTACAGGGTCGTCCCCCTGTGATGACCACTTCCTGGGAAGTGTGGCAAAAATCCATCCCAGTGGGCAACATTCTCTAAAAATCCAACATGGCTGAATCTGATTTTTGGAGGTTACATCTGGCTGAGCCCACCCACTGGTGTGGCTAAAAATCATAAACACACCCCTTGCCTGCCCTCTCCTAATCTAATCAAGGTGGCACCTAGTTGTCTGGGGTTGCAGGATGTGGGGGTGTTGCTGGTTGCTCCAAATGTCATTCTCTGCCTTTGAAGACAAGTTTGGCAGCCCTCCCCCTTCCTGCCTCACCATCTGCTGAGGGGAGATTCTCTCCCACAAGCACATTCCTTTGTGTGAAGCCAGGCCACTTCACACCTCATCAAGGCAGCTTTGACTAAGCTGCTGCTGGCTGGCCAATCAGAGCACAGCAGCAAAAACAATGCAGGGCTGAAATTGGCAACTTTTTAGGTAAAGTCTAAAACTCTTTACCTGAACAAGTTATATTAAATCCCACAACTGGAAGTTGTGGGATTTATTACAACAATTAATTTAATACCAAATTCTTGGTATGCAACATTTAAGGAGACTTTAAAATTTAAAATAAAGTCTCCCCATTCTAGCCTATGAAGGCCATTTACTTCCATGAGGGAAAAACAAATTTGGCTGTTTTTACCTCACCAGGGTTTATAAATCTATTTTTATAAAGTCCCTGCTTATAGTTACATGGCACCCAGCCCTAGGGGCACATAGGGCACACCTTAGGGGTGACTTATATGTAAAAATAAGGTAGTTTAAGACTTTGGAACTACTTTTAATTCCAAAGTCGAATTTGCATATAACTTTAATTTAAAAGCAGCCAGCAAGGCAGGCCTGCCTTTAAAATGACACTGGGCACCTCAGCAGTGCACCTATGGTTGCACTACCTATGCTGTGGTCCCTAAACCTACATGCCCTACCATATACTAGGGACATATAGGTAGGTTAACTTAGCCAATTATAATTAGCATAATTTGCATATCCATTTTACTCAGAGCACAGGCCCTGGGACCGGTTAGCAGTACCCAGGGCACCATCAGAGTCAGGAAAACACCAGCATAAAGTGGAAAATGGGGGCAAAAAGTTAGGGGGCCTCTGCAATCAGCCCTGTTTTCTCACATTATTCAACCTGAATTTTTTTATGATACCCCGTACTTCCATAATGGTAAGGTCTGAAAATGGGTGAAAAACTTGAGCTTGTCGTCTTCTCCCTCTCCCTGGGTTCATATAGATGCATGTAAGAAAAACGAAAAGAAATTCATACATGTGCAAACATTTCTTTGATATTTTACACAAATCTCATGTCTCATCAACAATATTTTTTGTCATATGTGTACACAACATTATTTATATTTTTTTATTTGCAAATAACATTTTAACTTTTTTTTTTTTTTAAATAATAAATTTAAATATGCATTTTATATGTATTATTTGCACATTATTTCTTTTTTTTCTCACAAATTCCAAAAACGGAGGTATAAACAAAACCGCAAAACTATTGCATTTAACCACAGTAATGCACTACATAATACTGTTTTATGTTAAGAAAATGAGTAACATGTAAACAAACTAGTATATGTAAACAAACTAGCCACCATTTTGAGTGGTGGCGATGCACTTAACATTAAAAAATGCACTGTTTCACATTCTAAAATGGTGGGTGCCTGACTTTGCCATGTAATGGGTGTAAAACTACACAACGGACACAGCCATAGGCTAACGTGTGTGACAGAAATGTACAAAAGCCAATGGATTTGTCCATTTCCGTTGACGATTGTGCATGTCGTGTACATGTACACGGCATATCGGAAAAAGCTCTCTTGCCTCCTAACACAGCAGCCAACAACACCTCCTCCACTTTTGCTGCTGTTTCTGACCTCTGGGAGCCACAATGTCAGGCAAAGCAGGTGACAGGGCCCCTAAATTCTCAGCAGAGGACCTAGAAATGCTGATCACAGAGATCCTGTCCCTGTACAGCCAGGTGTATGGCACACCAGAGGAACAAGTACATTTTCGAAATAATGAGTGTATGGTTGTGTTATACATGTAACAGTGCCACATATCGTTTTCAAAATTGGGGCAAATCAATGCAAACAAACACAACCTCACAATTTATTTTTTAATTTTCTTTCTTATGTATCGATACAGATCAATGGCAATCAGAAAAATAACATATGGAAGGCCATTTCAAAGAAGGTGTGGACCCTGGGGGTCTACAAGCGGTGCAGCATTGACTGCAGGAAGAGTTGAAAGGACCTATAACCCTGGACCAAAAAGTCAGCTGAAGTCCAGGTTCGCCAGTCCCGCAACATTGGTAGTGCGTGTGCCGCACCCTGACCCCTCTAAGAGTCCGCATACTTGCGGGGGCCTACCCCACTTTGAAGGGCAGTTGAGCGCTCAACAGCAGCATCAAGGGGGTATGCTTTTTCTGGAGTTATTATTGTTAGATAATGTTTTTTGTTACAGCAACACATTATGGCATCAACAAAAAGTTGATACACATCAAATGCACAAGAAGAGTCCTGGAAGGTGTAAGTTTAGCACAAGGTGTATAATGAAGTGTTTTGTATATTTTGTTTCAGAACATGATACCACTATTTTTCTGATCACTACCAAAGGACTGCTTTTAGCACACACATAGCTGGCTAATAAAAATAAGATAAATGAATTAGTTTGATGTTATAAGTGTCAGCTGTAGCAAACAGGCCACCATTTATGACTGTGTCAGATGTAATGCTCAGAATTGTGAAGGAGGCCCAATTACAGGTAACATAGCATACAGTAGGGTATCTTTACAAGCCCCTTGTCCCACCATGCGTCACATTAACGTAATGTTTTTAAGCTAATGTGGCGTTAAGGTGGCCTTATCTTCACACCATATTTACAAGGGGCATTGCACCCCTTTGTAACCTTTTGCGCCACATTATGCCTGCACCAGGCATATTGTATGCAAGGGGGGCGTTCCCCCATTAGGAGGCCCATAAAAATGGCACAGTGATATTTACAAGCTTTCACTGCACAATTTTTAACTAATTTTCAACGCCTCCCTATGGCAGATGTTAAAATGACGCTCCAGTTATTTTCAGTGGGTCTCCCTTTACTTTGCGGGATTAGCGCCATAATTTTTGGCGCTAATCCTGCAAAACGCCACAATAGCGTAAACATTTTAGATGCTATTGTCCTAATGACTGCCATGGCGTGCCGTATTGTAAATACAGCGTAACCATGGTATCGTTAGGTAGCAGTAGGAGCACGCAAGAAAAGTGGCGTATCGCGACCAATGTGCCACTTTCTTGTAAATATGCCCCAATGGACTTATGATACAGTGGATGTACCAAACATCACATTAGTGAGTTGGTATCATAGACAAACTATAGTGAGCATGTGAGCAAAAATGACTAGAAAGTTCTTCTAGACTCCTTACCTTTGAAATCCACAGGTGTCAGGCTGGATCCGGAAGATTTTTCATGAGAAGTACCCCTGGGCCCCGGTAGGTGGCTTCATTCGGTTCGGCGCGGTGTCGTAGGCATCGTACGTGTCAGAAGTAACGTTTAGGTCACTTATTTTGGTGCATGGGCATCAGTTCTTTTCTTTCAGTGCCATTTAGCGCTGATCCTGAGAAGAGCTACCCCTCTGTCCGTTTTTGACAGAATTTTTTCTACATTTTTTTAATTCTTTTTTCAGTGTGTCGAGGATGTCTTCGAGCAAGACAGGGTTTAAGCTGTGTGGGGACTGTCATTGCGCCTTGTCGGTTACAGACCCCCATTTGTTCTGTTTATGGTGTCTCAAGCACGACCATGACTCCAAGTCGTGCTCAGACTGCTGGACCATGGCAACAAAGGCTTTAAGGGAGCGGTCCCTGAAGCTGCTAGTGGCCTGGCCTGCAACACCACATTGCGCGACTCCTGTGAGGTCTCGGTCTTGATCAAGGGTAAGGTCACAGGACTGATCCAGGAGCCCAAAGTCCTCTTCGTCCTATTCCATGTCCTCTGGACACTCTGGGAAGAGGCACAAGAAACATAAGAAGTTGAAGCATGCTTCGACTTTTCCTTGATGTGAAAACAAATGAACATTGGCTTTTCCATCATGGTTCTGCTGAGCCGTCGCCCAGGTCGGCTTCGTGCCTCCCCGCTTTTCCAGGAGCCGGAGTGAACCCCACTCAGGCAAAGGCATTTTACAACACCATGCACAGCATACTTGAGCAATGTGACACCTCCGGAGCACTTTCATTCCATGCAGGATCAGAGGGGCCCCATAGCGTTCCACACCAATGGCTTCGGCCTCAGCTCTGACGATTAACCAAATTACTAACCAGACAAAGTGGTGCTTTGCACTAGGGCCTCTTTCCTCCCGAAAGTGGTGACTCCATTCCATATGGGCCAGTCATTCACCCTGCCCCCCTTTTATGCTCCTCCACATCCCTCTAAAGAAGAGGAGTGACTCCACCGTCTGGACCTAAAAAGAGCAGTGTTGTTCTACCTTGACAGCACAAAAGAGTTCCAGTGGATGACCAGCTGTTCGTGGGGTATGTTGGAGCAAAGAAAGGTCGGCAGTGCACAAGTGAACCATTTCACACTGGGTCATTCTCTTTATAAAGATCTGCTATGCTTTGGCTAAAAAACAGCCTACTAAGGGCTTGAAGTCCCATTCCACCAGAGGAAAAGCTGTGACCATGGTGTTAGCATGTGAAGTCTCAGTCGTGGATATCAGCCAGGCAGCAACGTGGGTATCCTTGCACATGTTTACCAAACACTACTGTCTGGACAGTCAGGTCCAAAGGGATTGGCATTTCACCCATTTGGTCCTGCAGGACTTTTTGGTTTAGAAAATTTGTCCGCAGCCCACTACTGGGGATGGTATTGCTTGGGTATCTATTCAAAGGTAAGGAATCTGCGGCTAGATGTCTCTATCAGATGAACAAGTTATTTTCCTTCAGTAACGAATTATCTGGTAGAGACAATATCTACCTCCAGATTCCTTGCTGGCCCACCCATTCCTCCCAGCTCTGCGGACAGGTTTCTAAGGTTAGGGATCATCCCTTTCAGGGCCCTAGCTTGGACACACCAATTTTAGAGCACTCCATTGCTGTGTGCTGCTGGCATGGAAAGTTGTGAACGTAATGACGTCCGCACACCGATGTGGTGCCTATATAGGTGACATAACTTCCAGTACATTCGACCCCAATTTGTGGAACTGAACAAAGCCACCTATTGGCCTGATTGTGGTAGGCATACATTTTTGTAAAATACAGACAGGAATGTGTGCACATTGGTGAAAGGGTAACACATACCCAAAAACAAATTTTGTATGTCCTTTGTTATGTCCAGGTGATAAATCAATGTGGAAGATAAAGAGATTACAGAAAGGGACCTTTTGCTAGATGTTGATTTTTGTGACATGAGTTCACTATTCAAAACAACCAGACTGTACCATTAAGAGGTGTTAAACAATTCTTGGAGAAAAATTAAAATGAATAGAGAAATGATGAAAAATAAATAAGAGTAATGATGTGAAATAATAAAACTGTGAGCAAATGGATCATTAAAATGTTCCCTACGTGCATGAGGTAATTGAAAACTATACCTAATTTTGAAAGCCTAAAAGCAGGTGAAATATGAAAATTAGGAAAAGTTAAAAAAATAATCTCATGATCACAATAAAACACAGTAGCATGGAGGGTAAGGAGGCTGGAACTTAGGCCACCAGCTCATCATCTTCTTCGGAGGCCTCCACAAGTGACTAGTCCCAGTGGTGGTGGACCCTAGAGGGCAGTTACCACCTGCATCCTTGTCTGCCACCTAGATTCCCATCCCCACCCTCTCTCTTGCTCCCCCCCCCAAGTTGGCCAAACCCACCCCCTGAAAAGTGCTGGAGTCTCCTTTACCGCAGGCACTTCCCCCCGCCAGCCCCCATGGCTGAGCTCAGTGAAGAGACTATTGACCTGTTACGCAGCATCTCTGTAGGCCTGACTTCAATTTTGAATGGCATCTAGGGCCTTAGTTGCCAAATGCAACAAATGGTTGCATTTCTGGGTGCCATTCATATTTCAATGTCTGGCATGCAGAGATCGCTTGCAAAAATAGCCTCTGCACTGACCACAGCTCCCCAACTAGCCCTACCTTGTGCCCATACTCCAGTCTCTTCGTCATCCCGAATCCCAACTCCCATCTAAAACCCAAACACGCTCACTTCTTTGCAGGCACCCACTCCAACAGACACTAGCAGCACACCTAGACACGTACACACAAACACACAAAGAAACACAAAAATACACCCATTCAATATACACACACTACTGACACTGCACCCACAGCTACAACAACCACAGCACACCCACATGCACCTCAGACACTACCACACTGACACCCACCACAGCCACAAGCACTACAACACCACCACACTCACAACCAGCACGCCCACCACCACACCCACAACCACCACACCCAACACCACTCTTACAACCCCCCCACCACAACCACACCCACTAGCACACCCACAATCAGCACAACCGCCACCACACCCACAAGCAACACCACACCTACAAGCACCACAACATCTACCTCAACAGCACACTCATCCAAACTAACACACTCACCCAGACACACACCTACATGCAAAACAACAACCACCAAACCCAAATGCACACACTCTCCCAGATACCAAACACCTGGTAAACCACACACATCAAAACATCACCAGACACACATGCATCTGCAAACTATACTAACACATGCACCACATCCACACCACCCACCTCAACAGTACACTCATCCAAATCAACACACTCACACAAAACCTCATGCACAACAACACCAACCAAACCCACCCATCCGGACTCCAAAGAGCTTTCAAGAAACACACACCCAAGCATACACCACAAGCACCAGACCCACATGCAACTGCAAAACAGACACAGACATCACCCACTCAAGCTCCCACTACTTCTCAAACCCAATACTCTGCCACTCCCCCTAGCCCTTCTCCTCCTCCCCAGTTGCTGTCTTACCTGTCCCTGACCCCTGTAAAACCCAATCCCACCCCTTCCAAGAAGGATCCTTGAGGTACCTCCTCTGTGCTCTATATATACCCCTTCCTGAGAAGGATATCCCTCAGCAGTGTAATTAAGAGACCAGTTCTGGGCCAGAAACCCAACAATTAATTGAATCACATTCTTAATTAGGTTTGGGATTTTATTGTTTTTGCATTTTCACCTTGCTAGTAGTATAGGGCCAGATGTATCAAGCGACTTTGCATTCGCAAACGGTGCAAATCGCAAAATTCGGCCGTTTGCGAGTGCAAAAATGCCTTTCAGAATGTATGAAAGGCATTCGCAGTGCAATTTTAAGGAATCGCTAAAATAGCGATTCCTTAAAATTGCGACCCCATTTAGAGAATCGCAAATTGCGATTCTCTAAATAGGAAATCGCAAATAAGGAATCCTTATTTGCGATTTCTTAAGCACATGTATCAAGCATTTCCTAAATGCAAATTGGGCATTTAGGAAATGCAATTACCACCAACAAAAGTTTGGTGGTAACCATGTGCAAATTTTTAAAATGCATTTTAAATGCATTTTAAAATTGACATGAAGCGCACACATGCCCCTAAGGCATGTGTGTGCTTCACATGTCCGCAAAAATAATTTTGGGGTGCAGCAGAGGGGGCCTTAGCCCCCCAGCACCCTGGGATTTGCATTTCCTAAATTGCGAATTCCTAACTAGAATTCGCAATTTAGGAAGTGCAAAACCATTTGCAGCAGGCCCATAGGTGCAAATGGAGTTGGATTCTCTATATGCGATTCGGTAATAGCATTTGCGAATTTCAAGAAAGGAATATTATCGAATCGTAAAAATCATACATACCATTTCGCATTTCTTAAATAGCGATTTCTTAAAATTCGCTATTTAAGAAATGCAATTTGCTTTTTTGATACATCTGGCCCATAGTTCAGTATAAATACTTCACATGTTATCCTATGTTAGCCTGTCTGCTCTGTGCCATAGCTACCAGGGGAATGAGCTCAGTTTAACTTAGTGACTTTAGGATTCACTCTCACAAAGGTTGTTATTATTACTTGAGGTGGGTAGTCACCGTCCCAATAAAAATTAAGTTATTTGGAGTACCAAACTGACTACAAGGTATTTAATCCGTAGCTCCTTCTATGCCATTCTGTGTCATCCTTTGTTCTCTAAAAAAGATTAACTGTAGCAAAACAAGACAGGAAACTTAGAACCATTCACCAGACTAGAATAAGATGTGGTACAGCCAATTGGCCACTAATGCAACACTTTTTTCATATAATCATATTGAAAATGAATTATTTTGAAATGTATTAGTGTAATACTACTCTGATACATTTGTATATGACACTAAGGGGCTGACTATGAGATCGGCGTATGGTTTACACCATCCGCCGAACTTCTGACGAGGAGGTTGCTGCTATAGTGGCTACCTCCCCACCACCCCATTAAGAGTTCACCACTAGGTCAGTGGGAGGAAAAGTGAGTTTCCGCCCGCTGACCTAGCAGGAAACAGCCTACATCATTGTGTCCGGCTTGCTGTACAGTGCAGGGTGAACCAGCACCTGAACATTGCAAGGGTGATAGCCAGGGGGGTCCCTGCACTTCCCATGCCAAGTGCATGGGCAGTGCAGGGCCCCCTCGGGCCCCTTGCACCTGTTCCCTGCCAGTATTTTCATGGTGGTGGTATTGTGAAACCGCTGGCTGAGAAGGGGGTCGTAATCCCCAGGGCAGTGCTGCTTGCAGCGCTGCAGTGGCAGATTAGGACCACCAACACCGCCAGAATCTCTGATGCTGGCAGAGCTGGCAGTTCCCTGGTGGCCTGACCGCCAAGGTTGTAATATGGTGGTCAGACTGCCGCATTGGCGGTGGTCTGACCGTCATCTGCAATTCTGGCGGTCTAGTGACCACCAGACTGGTAATGAGGCCCTAAGTCCTTTTCAAAGAGGAAGCAGGGTGCATTCTCTACTTCCATGCTGCAGACACTGGGCTACATGAACACAATGGAAGTAGTCAAGTAGGATAAATGCAATGACAAACTTTCCAATAATTCATTCAGTTTAAGGATTAAGTAGAAGGACACTTGACTCTGTCATCTCAGTTCCTTATGTGTCTCTGAAAACATCTGAACAATCAGTTAAGACAGAGCCTCCTACCTACATCCTGTAAAACCCCTTGATCAGATGAGAAGGGACTCCTATTTCGTTTTTAGAAGATCCCTCACCCACTAACAGCAAAAAAAAAAAACATCACTGACTAGTAAGTAGCAGGGCGCATAACATTCTAACAAACCGATATAATACCCCCTTTCAGGTCTGCTCATGGAATATAAACGGGGTCAGACCGAACACAAACCAAAAAGATCTATCAACCCTACTGAAGAATTTCCATATCATCCTCCTTCAGGAGACTTGAGCTACAAACCCTTTTGAAATCGATGGACATATTGTTTTTTTTCCACAGCAATAAAGGAGAAAAAGTACGGCCATTCAAAGGGGGGCCTTGCTACGTTCATTTCAGCAGGTTTAAAATTATTGTGTACTCAAATATATGTTGAAAACAAAGATTTCCTGGTAGTGAAGCTAAATGGGTGGCATAGGGATCATTCAAACCCCCACCTCCTAATCAATATTTACATCCACCCAGATGCCCAATTCCAAAAAATACGTCATCGAAATTGATAGATATAATCGTAACTGCCCATCAAGATCTAAGCCCCCTGGAGCTTCTGATAACTGGGGATTGCAATCAAAAATTATTACATCCATTTGAAAGGGATACACAAACTATTTTGCAAGATCACCTATGGGCTGTACCACAACAATCTTTGGGGGAAATCGAGAGAGGAAAAGCTGGTACGCCAGCACTCACTCTAGTAAAAGACTTTGAGGCTCTTGGGCTCAGAATTCTAAATGGGAGATTCCCTCAGGACACTCCGCCAGCACCTACCTGCTACGCTAACTAAACCCACACAATAATTGACTATACTGTGGTCTCACTATTTCTGCTTACTTTAATTACAAAGATTTTTATCATAAAATCAGACATGAGTGATCATGGCCAGCAATGTCTGGAAATAGGATATGATCCTCCTACTCATAACTCTGCACAAACCATGCCAGGAGACGTCACAACAATAAACTATAAAAAACTCCTATGGTCCGAAAAACTAAAGGAATCTATAGGGGTCCGATCAAGGGCAATTTTTGCACAATGTACCATGGACATAACCAGGGACCCAATAGAAACTTGGTCGCTCTTCCTAAACAATTTTGTGGTTAGTCTTCTTGTAGATCAACCACAAAAGAGACATCGAAATAAGGCGCGGGGTGAAAATACAAACATAAATATAAATTATTCAGCGCATATCATTAAATTAAGGAAATAAAGAAATAAAGTATTAAAATTATACAATAAAGACCCGACAAATGACTGTATTAAGGCTGACTTAAAAAATCTAAATACTGCATATCGGAAACAACAATGGGAACATAAACACCAGAAACATCAAGACCTCTGGGCAAAAGCCCTATTTCTAAGTAAAAAACAAAATACTCAGGGTTTTTGGAAAATAGTCAATGAATTGAATAAGGCCCGAGCACTTTGTTTAGTTCAAATATCCCGGAACCCATCTGGGTTGACTATTTAAATCAACACTTTGATGAATCCACGCTAGTTGATAAAATCTTAGAAGTGGCTACAGAAAAATTAAGTCCAGGGAAAATGATATCAAAATCCCTTTTCGTCCAAAAGGAAAACAAAGAAATAACTTTCTCAGCAACAGAAGTTAGCAATTTAATAAAATAAAAGTAGAAATGGGGTTGCTCCCGGCCCCAACGGGATCCCGAATGATCTGTTTAAACTAGATTCGACTTACTGGGGTGAAAATCTTGCCCCTACTTTCAATCATTGTATATTGTCAAGAAGTATTCCCAAATCCTGGAAAGGAGCGATAATTCACCCAATATTTAAAGGAGGTAAAAAAACAAAACCTGAGAACTACCGACTAATAACTCTAATAGACGTAGAAGCCAAATACTACGCAGGTCTCTTACTGGAACACCTCCGTAGCTGGGCAATGGAAAAAAGTATTATCCCTCCTAATCAGACAGGATTTATAAAGGGCCTAGGCACTGCTGCAAACATTTTAACCTTATCAATCATTATTGACAAATGCAAACACAAAAAACATCCCCTGTATCTGTGTTTTGTGGACTTTAAATCAGCTTTTGATCTGGTCCGGCGACCTCTTTTATGGGAGAAACTAGCTTCCTGGGGAATACAGGAGACTTTATTAAAAGCCATACAGCAGCTACATACAGAAATGTGGGTAAGAGTCAAGGTAGGGGATGGCTCCTTCTTTTCAAGGAAAATAATGACAAAGCAGTGATTGAAACAGGGCTGTGTGCTGGCCCCATACCTCTTCTTATCCGATTTATCTGTGGAATTAAACAGGATAAATGGGCACTCTCCAAAGCTCGACGATATGATTATTTCAAATCTCCTATACACCAATGATGTGGTTCTCCTGAGCCAAACTAAAGTAGGACTACAGCGACTCATTGTTAAGATATTTGAATACGCAGAGCAGAGTGGAATGGAAGTTAACCAGGATAAAACTAAAGTAATGAGAACTAGTAAAAAATCCTTAAAAATCAAATGGAGCTTACAAAGGGGCCCTCTGGAACAAGAAAATCAGTACAGATACCTTGGTATACTTTTTGACGAACGTGGCTCCTTTTTTTCCCAGAAACAGGAGTTATATAGAAAAGGCCACATGCTATTATTCGCATTCCAAACTTTAAAAAAATCCCTAACCGGGCCTAGCTATCGGCCCCTGCTTAAAGTCATTGCAACCAAGCTAATTCCAACTCTAGGATATGGAAGCGAAGCTCTGTGTGGGCAAGACGCTACTATCCTAAATAAAATCATTGGAAAAGTCTTTAGGTCCCTATTTCAGCTACCAGGATACACCTCATTAGCACAAATTAGGTTGGAGTTTGGCTATGTAAACCAAAGCATAGACAGAAAAGCCAGCTACATCAAAGCCTGGAAACAGTTACAGCTGGTAAAGGAAAATCTGCTCTGTCGTGCCCTTTGGAAAGAGATCAGCTCAAACACCGCAGCCACTGGGCGCCGGTACTTAGACCAGGCACTAATCGACCTAAGGGCAGTGGAGTTATGGGACTCAAATATCTCTTACACTTCTTTTAAAAAAAAATTAAACCGGATTGTGAAAAAAAGATCACTAATCATGGACAAGGACTTACTAGCTACTAGACCACACTCGTGGATGATCATCAACGATTACAAACTTTTAAAGCTTCAGCCATACCTGGAGGCATGGTGGACCAAGACAGATAAAGATCTTTTTATTAAATATAGATTTGGGATTATTCCGGGCAATTCCCACCTAGTCCCATGGGAACGCTCTCTAAAAATCCCACAGTGTAGGCTATGTGGTAACGGACATGAAGATATAATTCATTTAGTTTGTATTTGTAACGTTTTAAGAACCGAACGCAAACTTCTATTGAAGTCATTATTTAATCAGAGGGGTATACGGTCTTGCCGGCAAGCAGTGATTGCCTGCCTCAAACCCCACGGTATTGTTTTAAATGCTAAATTTTCGAAGTTTCTACGCTTGGTATCTCGAAAACTTCTAACGTTAGAGGACAATTAATATATTAAATCTAACAGGTTTTTGTATGCTTTTTATCATCTAAATTGTAGAGTGTAAAACTGATATTTTGTATTGTATATTTATTATTTTTTATAGAATAATGTGACGTATCGATGTATTGATTTTTATTAATTACGCATCAAGAATAAACTTGTAACTTGTAGCTATTGTATAATAATAACTATGAAGTGTATTGAAAAAAAAAAGTGCATACTTCATCATAGGGTTCCTACCCAAACGCCAGTGCATCTTCAATGCCTGATTAGAGCAGAGCGGGTTATAGATGTTTAGATATCCAGATAATTTAAATTACCTTAAAGTTTCCCCACCCATGAAGACAAGTTTTAATAATGTGAACCTTATGTAAGGTTAAAAAGCAAAATTGATGTGGAACGAGACTATTATGGTCTGCCACATCTAAGGTCTGCATGTTTCAGCCGTGATCTCTGCTGCCGTTCCGGGTCAAATGGCTTTCTTCAGGACCAGGTAATCCCTAATATCATGTGCCCCTCTTATGTAAGTGTACACAAGCGCACTACTGTTTATGAATCCATGCAATTTGTGCAACTTAGGGTCTCCATTACGATTCATTACAGGATAGTGTTCTTGTGTACGTTGACAGAAAGCTTCCTCTGACAGAGAAGGGGTCATTGGAGGAAGGACCTTATGCTTAGGGTTGGAGGGGGTATGATGTTCTCTTTTTGCATGACCACCAGGTAACAAAACAAACAAGTAATGATCCCCATACTTTTTTGGGGGAGGGAGGGAGCTACCTGGGTAAAGAGCATAATATATTAAAAAAACTAACTTCTTACTTTGGGATTTTGTTTTTGAAAAACATACAGTTTGTAAACGTTTGTATGACCCTCAAAACCGACAACGGGCATCCACCAAATTATTTGTAGCTTGATACGAACTGCCATGCCTACCATTCCTGTTATAGTACAAAGATCACCGTCGGGCCAGCATGGCTCTCTAAATTTGGCAGGCGGTAGACCATTACGGTAGCAGACGTAATGTCCTCTGCCACAGTAACAGATGGAGTACTGTCCACCAAACATTAGATTTTGCCCATGGCCACTATCATGGGGTTGTGGTCGGAGACAGTTCTGCCCAGTTTCTGCGAATGCAGTACGTGCGTGTGGAGGGGAGTTGAGCACATTACTCTGTCTAGTGTAACATATAGGTAACGGACTATAGATTAGTACAAGTATCCATTTGAGTTGAAATGTGTATCTCTTCAGGCACCTACTAGTCCCCAGTTTCTCAACCATGTAACCAAGCCCCTTGCAGCATTCAGGTTGGGAGTCTTAGTCAGTGGCCAGCGTGATGGGACCGGTGTATATATAGGGTCCAGTTACAGTCACCTCCGAGTATCATTGGCATGCTCATACAATTTGCTGGGCATTCTGAAACAGTCTGGGAGAACTTTGACTATTCAGAATTAAGAGTATATTGGCTGCCCAGAATAATGTCCCATCTAGCCTACCTTTAAAATGGTGTACCTACTCTCATAGTCTATACATGCATAGAAATGTAAAATCCAGATTAGTGTCCCTCTTGCATAGGCAGGGTAGTAAGTTGTATATATTTTGTTCCTCCACCCACACTTGCATAGGCAGGATAGTTACTTTCATACATTTGGCTCCTCCATCTGACCAGAGCAGTAACAGCGCTTCATCAAAACTAAGGGGGTCATTCTGACCTCGGCGGTAAAAGGCTCTTACCGCCGGTCAGAAGTCCGCCATTCTACCGCCGCGGCCGCGGTAAACCGCCACAGTCATTCTGACCCACAACTGCCAAACCGCCAAAAACCCGACATCCACGGAAGGCCGCCTCATCAGCGGTCAGCGATAAACTGGAGATGGCCAAACCTCCACCGTCACGCCAACACAAACACGCCCATGCCATTACGACCCACGAATCCACGCGGCGGTCTTTCAACCGCGGTATTCCATTGGCGGTACACACCGCCGCAGTCAAAATACATACACCTTTACAAAACACAGCCACATTGGACAATTCGAAATACACACACCTGATACACATACACACACCACACCCACACATCCAATCAACTATAAAACACACACCCACATCACCCACAAACCCCCACTACTAGAAATTCGGAGAGAAGGCGAGAGAGAGAGAGAGAGAGAGCACAGCTATCGAAAACCCCAACACACACAGGAACACAACATCATCACCCACACTACATCCACGCACAAAACACCACACACCACCACACACACCACACTCATCACCACAAACACCACCCCACACCAACCCATGGCACCACAAAGACACCCCAGGTTCTCGGACCAAGACCTCAGGGTCATGGTGGAGGAAATAATTAGGGTAGAGCCCCAGCTATTCGGCACACAGGTGCAGCACACCACAATAGCCAGGAAGGCGGAGCTATGGCAAAGGATCGTCGACAGGGTCAACACTGTGGGACAGCATCCCAGAAACCGGGAAGACATCCGAAAGCGCGGGAACGACCTACGGGGGAAGGTGCGGTCGATGGTGTCAAGACACAACATCACTGTGCAGAAGACTGGCGGCGGACCCCCACCCACTCCACCCGAATTTACAGCATGGGAGCAAGAGGTCTTGAACATCCTGCATCCTGAGGGCCTCGCTGGAGTAGGCGGAGGAATGGACTCTGGTAAGTCTAATCTCAACTACTTCACCCCCCCCAACCACCAGCATGCCAACCCACACCCCCACCCTCACCCCCAACCCCGCAGCACACATCCTCCCTGCCAATGTCTCACCAGCACAACCCACCCAACACAACACCAATCCCTGAATGCCAACACAAACCATGGACACCCATCACCCAAGCATGACCACTGCACATACCCATCCCCCCCCACAAACCACCCTCACAACTCCTCCCACAAGGGAATGCCAGCACTGGGGGACAAGGGCACCCACAAATCGCACGCCATGGCACACACAGAAGCAATAACCATACTCTTTTACCCCTGCAGGGCCCGAACGCCAACACACCGGCCAGGAGGGTCCAGATTTGTCCATCCCGCCCCCAGAACAGGCCCCCAGTGATGACAGCAGCTCTGTCGACCTAGAACCTGATGATCAGCCCGGACCATCGGGGACCTCTGGACAGTCGGTTCCTGTTAGAAATGGGGTTTTTGGTTGGCATCAGGTTGCCCTCTGTCCAAGCAAGAACCCTCACTCTAGTCAGGGTAAGTCACACACAATCCAAAATCAGCCTGTGCTCACCCTCCGGTAGCTTGGCACGAGCAGTCAGGCTTAACTTAGAAGGCAATGTGTAAAGCATTTGTGCAATAAATCATACAACACCATAGCATACCACCCCAAAAATACACCACACAGTATTTAGAAAAATATATAATATTTATCTGGGTATCTTCAGGTCAAAATGATCAAAGTTGCAATACGAATTTGTAAAGATATCACTGAAAAGTGATATAAAGGGCCTGATTACAACTTTGGAGGAAGTGTTAATCCGTCCCAAAAGTGACGGTAAAGTGACGGATATACCACCAGCCGTATTACGAGTCCATTATATCCTATGGAACTCGTAATACGGCTGGTGGTATATCCGTCACTTTACCGTCACTTTTGGGACGGATTAACACCTCCTCCAAAGTTGTATTCAGGCACAAAGTGTCTTAAGTCTTTAGAATATTAACAAAGTCTCTTTCAAGCACAAGTACCTGGTTTAGCGTGGAAAAATCTCCTCAGAGGGCCACAAGAGAAGAGGTGCGCGGAAAAAGGGTGTGTGCGTCGATTTCTCCCCAGCACACACGGACTTGCGTCGTTATTTTCCACGCGGGGAGGCCGGCGTCGTTTTCCGGCGCGCGGACTGTCTATTTCTGTGGATCGCGGGGATTACCAGATGTCCCGGATCTGTGCGTGGATTTTCCTGCTTGTTCTCCGGCTGCGCGTCGGTCTGCGGGGCTGCGCGTCGAAATTACGATCTCACGGCAGGCGTCGCGTCGATTTCTCCTCTGGATGTCGATCTGCGGGGCTGCGTGTTGAAATTACGATCTCACAGCAGGCGTCGCGTCGATTTCTCCTCCGGATGTCGATCTGCGGGGCTGCGCGTTGAAATTACGATCTCACGGCAGGCGTTGCGTCGATTTCTCCTCTAGAGGTCGGGCGGCGTTGTCCTTGCGAGGCCGTGCGTCGGATTTTTGATCGTCCCAAGAGCGTCGCGTCGATCAGCGTCGGTGTGCGGCGTTTTTCTCACCGCCGAACAAGCTGTGCGTCGAAATTTTCGGCGCACGGAGCGTCCAAGTAAAAGAGAGAAGTCTTTTTGGCCCTGAGACTTCAAGGAACAGGAGGCAAGCTCTATCCAAGCCCTTGGAGAGCACTTTCACAGCCAGACAAGAGTTCAGCAAGGCAGCAGGGCAACAGCAAGGCAGCAGTCCTTTGTAGAAAGCAGACAGGTGAGTCCTTTGAGCAGCCAGGCAGTTCTTCTTGGCAGGATGTAGTTTCTGGTTCAGGTTTCTTCTCCAGCAAGTGTCTGATGAGGTAGGGCAGAGGCCCTGTTTTATACTAAGTTGTGCCTTTGAAGTGGGGGTGACTTCAAAGAGTCTCTAAGAAATGCACCAAGCCCCCTTTCAGCTCAATCCTGTCTGCCAGAGTCCCAGTAGGGGGTGTGGCAGTCCTTTGTGTGAGGGCAGGCCCTCCACCCTCCCAGCCCAGGAAGACCCATTCAAAATGCAGATGTATGCAAGTGAGGCTGAGTACCCTGTGTTTGGGGTGTGTCTGAGTGAATGCACAAGGAGCTGTCAACTAAACCTAGCCAGACGTGGATTGAAGGGCACAACAAGATTTTAGTGCAAAGAAATGCTCACTTTCTAAAAGTGGCATTTCTAGAATAGTAATATTAAATCCGACTTCACCAGTCAGCAGGATTTTATATTACCATTCTGGCCATACTAAATATGACCTTCCTGCTCCTTTCAGATCAGCAGCTGCCACTTCAACAATGTATGAGAGCAGCCCCAATGTTAGCCTATGAAGGGAGCAGGCCTCTCAGTAGTGTAACAACGAATTTAGGAGTTTTACACTACCAGGACATATAACCACACAAGTACATGTCCTGCCTTTTACCCACACAGCACCCTGCTCTAGGGGTTACCTAGGGCACACATTAGGGGTGACTTATGTATAGAAAAAGGGGAGTTCTAGGCTTGGTAAATACCTTTAAATGCCAAGTCGAAGTGGCAGTGAAGCTGCACACACAGGCCTTGCAATGGCAGGCCTGAGACAAGGTTAAGGGGCTACTGAGGTGGGTGGCACAACCAGTGCTGCAGGCCCACTAGTAGCATTTAATCTACCTGCCCTAGGCACATGTAGTGCACTCTACTGGGGACTTACAAGTAAATTAAATAGTCAATCATGGATAAACCAATCAGTAGTACAATTTACACAGAGAGCATATGCACTTCAGCACTGGTTAGCAGTGGTAAAGTGCCCAGAGGTCAAAAGCCAACAACCACAGGTCAGAAAAAATAGGAGGAAGGAGGCAAAAAGTTTGGGGATGTCCACGTCAAAAAGCCAGGTCCAACAGTTCCCCACACACAGACACAGGCCACAGCAGACCCAACCCCCTCTGGGAATACCAGCACAGCTCCCACCCAGCGGGCCCATGCCTCTGTCTCCAGGACGCGTCAATCAGCGGTGTGTCCGCCACTGCAGGGCACCCAGGCTGACCCACCACCCCAACAACAACAGGGACCTGGGGGCAGTGGTAGTGGGCACACCGTCGAGGGGACAGAGGCCCGGGGAAACAGGGCAACTGGGAGGGCTGCTGTGCGAGAGGGGGTTGACCGGCCCAGGGAACCCACTCTCCAAGAGGCCCTCACCACCATCATGGGAGCATACCACCACTCCCAGGAGACAATGGCGACGGTACTGTCCAGGTTCCAGGAGATCCAGGCACAGCAGGAGGAACGGTACATGGGGTTCAGAGACGAACTCAGGAACATCGGTACCGCAATGGGGACCATCGTCCTGGCCCTCAACCAGATAGTCACCACATTGCGGGACCATGTGACACCCCAAAGGGCCCCTGTCACCAGCCCGGACGACGAACAGCCTACCACCTCCGCCGGCGCTAGTGGACAGGAGGCCCCCACACCACGACAGGCCACCAGAACCCCACCTCCTGCTGAAGATCAACCACCCCGCAAGCGGAACCTGAGATCACACAAGAAGACAGAGTAGGATACCAAGACCCCCGCCAGCAAACGATACCCCCTGATGTCATCCCACTGTCCCACATTGTCACCCTGTCCAACCTTGAACTGCCCCTGCTCCATCCTTCCACAGGAATATGGGCAATGCACCTGTGCTACTGAGAACTGGACTCTGCCATGGACATTACTCCACCCCCACCCATCACCGTTTTACTATCATGGACCTATACGCAGCACTTAAAATAAATCACCAATTGCACTTCAAATGTCAGGAGTCTGCTTGTATTCTTTACAAATGTATTACACATAACGGTGCAATAATGTTCATTTACATTGTGATGACAACATACCAGTGTCAATAAGCATTAGTCCATGGGCAAACAAAGCAGAAGTTACGCTGTGGGTCATACAGCTCTGAAAAGGGAAGGGAAAGTCAAAAATCAGTGAAAAGGAACTGGGGGGAAACACAGAAAGTAGAGATGCAGGAGGCCAGAAGTAAATGTAAAATGGCGTGGGTGATTCTTACCTGTGTGCTACTGAAAATACTGTTGTATAACTGTGTCCCTGTTGTCCGTGTCGTCCGTGTCGTCTTCCTCCTCTTCACTCTCCACAGGCTCCACAGCTGCTACAACACCACCATCTGGACCATCCTCCTGCAGGAAAGGCACCTGGCGTCGCAATGCAAGATTGTGAAGCATACAGCAGGCCACGATGATATGACACACCTTCTTTGGTGAGTACATGAGGGATCCCCCTGTCATATGCAGGCACCTAAACCTGGCCTTCAGGACCCCGAAGGTCCGTTCTATAATCCTCCTAGTTCGCCCATGTGCCTCATTGTACCGTTCCTCTGCCCTGGTCCGGGGATTCCTCACTGGGGTCAATAGCCAAGGCAGGTTGGGGTAACCAGAGTCACCTATTAGCCACACACGGTGTCTCTGTAGCTGTTCCATCACATAAGGGATGCTGCTATTTCGCATGACATACGCGTCATGCACTGACCCAGGGAACTTGGCATTTAGATGGGAGATGTACTGGTCAGCCAAACAGACCACCTGGACATTCATCGAATGGTAATTTTTTCTATTTCAGTACACCTGCTCATTGTCTTTTGGGGGTACTAAAGCCACATGGGTCCCATCAATGGCACCAATGATGTTGGGGATATGTCCAAGGGCATAGAAATCACCCTTCACAGTGGCCAAATCACCCTCCTCAGGGAAAACAATGTATCTCCGTATGTATTTCATCAGGGCAGACAACACTCTGGACAAAACCTTAGAAAACATAGGCTGAGACATCCCTGATGACATGGCCACTGTTGTCTGAAAAGACCCACTTGCCAAAAAATGGAGTACTGACAGAACCTGCACCAGAGGGGGAATCACTGTGGGTTGGCGGACATCAGGTCTGGCTCCAGCTGGGCACACAGTTCATGTATAGTGGCTCGGTCAAGTCGGTATCGAAGTATAATATGTCGTTCTTCCATTGTCGACAGGTCCACCAGCGGTCGGTACACGGGAGGATTCATCCTTCTCCTCGCAAGTCCCAGCGGACGGTGCCTAGGAAGGACAACATGGAGCACAGAGTCAAGCAACCCACAGGTTCGTTCCCACAGCTTGCACAGTACACGAATCGCTATGCATTGAAAGGCTTGTATGAGTGGCAATGCAAGGCCTAGGCCTGTGTGACGCAGTAGAAATCATGCCATGTGGGCCCTTGAAATGGCGGCTGCCTGACCTGTGAAGTGTGACAGTGGGATGTGAGGTCACTGCGCTGGCGTGGCACACCGTGGCGGTAGGCAGTCGAAGACCGCGGCGCAAAGCAGCATTGGTTAACATTGAACCCTATGGGTCTCAGGAGCCAATGACGATGTGCGCCGGCGGTCGCGGTACGCACCGCCGCGGGCGTGACCGCCATTTTCTATCTGCTTAATCACTCGAGACCTGATCATCCACAGGAGAGGACCTATACTGCAAGTGCTGCTGTGACCTCGGTCTGGAAGAGACAATGGCTGCTGCGACTGGGGAAAGGGCCCCTGCCTTCACTTCAGAAGAGTTGGAGAAACTTGTGGATGGGGTCCTGCCCCAGTATGCGCTACTCTACGGTCCTCCAGACCAACAGGTAAGTACACTGGGTGCACGTTGAATGGGCTATGCCTGGGTTGTGTATGGTGGATGTAAGATGGTGGGGTGGGGAGCGAATGAGGAGTGCAAGGCACGACAGATGAGAGCATGTGCCACATGGCAGGGTTGGGGAGGGGGGGCAATCACATCTAACATGCAGAAAAATGTTGAAATTTCCTTTCCCACCTTTTTTGTACATGTCAAATAGGTCAGCGCCCATCAGAAAGTCGACATTTGGCGTGCCATCGCCAAGGAAGTCCGGGCCCTGGGGGTCCACAACAGACGGGGCACCCACTGCCGAAAGAGGTGGGAGGACATCCGCCGCGGGACCAGGAAGACCGCCGAGTCACTGCTGGGGATGGCCTCCCAACGTAGGAGGGGTGCCAGTCGTACCTTGACCCCCTGATGTCCCGGATCCTGGCGGTGGCCTATCCATGCTGTTCTCCGTCCTCGTGGAGTGTGTATAGGTGAGCGTTTTTCCGTTCGTAGTCTGTTTCCGCCGTGTTTTTATCGGCGGGGCTCCCGCCCCGGAAAAGGTGGCGGATTGGTGAGTTGTGATAGTGTGGGCGGTACATTGTCTGCCGCCTGCCTGTTGGCGGTGACCGCCGCGCTGTTTGTGTGTCCCGCCGTGGCGGTCGGAGTGTTAAGGTGGCGGGCTGTGTTGGCGGTTCCCGCAAGGGTCAGAATTCCATTTTTTGGACCGCCTGCCTGTTGGCGGGTTGGCCGCCGCTTTATCACCGACCGCCAGGGTCAGAATGACCGCCTAAATGTGTTATCAGCAAACCTCCACACTCAAAAAGAGAGGAAGTATCAAGGGCAGTTGATAGTTGGGTCAACTTGTCTAACCCCCCTCCCCCCTTTTCATTCTCCTAAGGTGAATAATAGTAAGGGGGTCATTCAGACCCCGGCGGGCGGCGGGAGCCGCCCGCCTGGAGGGAACCGCCATATGGCCGCTCCGCGGTCGAAAGACCGCGGAGGCCATTCTGGCTTTCCCGCTGGGCTGGCGGGCGACCGCCAGAAGGCCGCCCGCCAGCCCAGCGGGAAACCCCTTCCCACGAGGAAGCCGGCTCTGAGCAGACACTGGAATTCAAAGTGGGGCCCTCTTACGGCATTGGCATGGGCACTACAGGGGCCCCCAGGGGCCCCACGACACCCCTCACCGCCATCCTGTTCCTGGCGGTCGGAACCTTGTCTGACCGCGGCCAAACCGCCGCGGTCAGAATGCCCTGCGGGGCACCGCCAGCCTGTTGGCGGTGCTCCCGCATCCCCGGCCCCGGCGGTCCATGAGTTGTGATAGTGTGGGCGGTACATTGTCTGCCGCCTGCCTGTTGGCGGTGACCGCCGCGCTGTTTGTGTGTCCCGCCGTGGCGGTCGGAGTGTTAAGGTGGCGGGCTGTGTTGGAGGTTCCCGCAAGGGTCAGAATTCCATTTTTTGGACCGCCTGCCTGTTGGCGGGTTGGCCGCCGCTTTATCACCGACCGCCAGGGTCAGAATGACCGCCTAAATGTGTTATCAGCAAACCTCCACACTCCAAAAGAGAGGAAGTATCAAGGGCAGTTGATAGTTGGGTCAACTTGTCTAACACCCCTCCCCCCTTTTCATTCTCCTAAGGTGAATAATAGTAAGGGGGTCATTCAGACCCTGGCGGGAGCCGCCCGCCTGGAGGGAACCGCCATATGGCCGCTCCGCGGTCAAAAGACCGCGGAGGCCATTCTGGCTTTCCCGCTGGGCTGGCGGGCGACCGCCAGAAGGCCGCCCGCCAGCCCAGCGGGAAACCCCTTCCCACGAGGAAGCCGGCTCTGAGCAGACACTGGAATTCAAAGTGGGGCCCTCTTACGGGGGCCCCACGACACCCATCACCGCCATCCTGTTCCTGGCGGTCGGAACCTTGTCTGACCGCGGCCAAACCGCCGCGGTCAGAATGCCCTGCGGGGCACCGCCAGCCTGTTGGCGGTGCTCCCGCATCCCCGGCCCCGGCGGTCCATGACCGCCGGGGTCAGAATGACCCCCAAAGTGTCTAAGGCCCGTATTTGTACTTTTTTAGCGCCGTATTTGCGCCGCTTTTTTACACAAAAATGGCGCAAACTTACAAAATACAATTGTATTTTGTAAGTTTGCGCCACTTTTGCGTCAAAAAATGACGCAACTGCAGCACTAAAAAAGTATAAATAGGGGGCCTAAGTGTCTTGAAGCCACTAAGTATGATGCCTTCACCTTGTAAAACATTAAATATGTCACTCTGAACATACTTAGCAAATATCGTTTGCAGTTCTTGGGCTAGCTTCAACAACTCTGCTTTCATTAAGGGACGGTCCAGAGTCTGTGTCAGAACTAGAGCTGTTGGGTGATTCTTCACAAGAGCAAACTCATGTTCCTCTAGAATCCACTGTTCCCACAGCTTTCACAGCTATAGCTCTCTGAGATCCTGCCACCATCAGTTCCTGGAGAGGCACTCATGTAGGGAGGAGTGGCACACCAGGACCCAATATATCTTTAAAAAGATTGAAATTTGGACTGGCCTTCTAGTGCGACTGCCAATGCCAGCCACACCTCCACAAAAATGTATCATGTCAGCCCATTCAACTCCTTCAGGTAGTCCGCTCTTGAAAATGTTATTGCATCCGTAGTGCCCCTTTTGAGGCTGGTCTTAAATTTGAGAAAGAACAGTCTCTTAGCTCCAGTACCTGTGTTTGGAGGACAGTTGTGCTAGGCCACAGCTTACTCAGGGAGGCCTCTGCCTTTTTAACCCTCTTTGACATCTTCCTCTGGTCATTCGTCAATAGGACGACATACACCTGCACTGCATTAATTTTGGCTCCCAGCACCTCTCTGGATGTACCACTTTTCTTGTGTCACCACAGCCCCGCCTAATGACACCATGGTTGCTCCGTATTGACAATGCGGCACACAATGGCGGTCATTAAGACAACAGCATCAGCATTTTTTACGCCATTGCAGCAAAGCACTGGGAAGCCCATTGATCAAAATGGGTGAGCCATTTTAACGCCTGCTCTGAGCTGGTGTTAAAAATTATGGAAAAAATGGTGCAGTGAAATGTTGCAAATTTCACTGCGCCATTTTTTCAGGGCTCCCTGCGTCAGAACGCCCCTTTGAATACGTTATGCCTGGCACAGGCATAATGTGGCAGAAGGATTTACAAAGTGATGCAATGCATGCATTGCGCCACTTTGTGACTACGGCCTGGGAGAAAGGCCTCCTTAACACCGCCTCAGCCTAAAAAAAATTATGCTAGGGCAGTGCAAGGTGTCCTAGGGGCTTGTAAATATGCCTCTATGTAGCATACAAACAAAGTGTGGAAACTTCGTTTCAGCAAATATTTATCATTTGCACATCACCAAATAAAATATTCTGATTTGGTTTGATCTTATTAAAATCTTCGTTTCCATGTCATTTCAGAATTATAAAAAAAAAAGCTTTCCTAACTACTGAAATATATTTTGAAATATTTCTGCAGTTCATTTACAAGCTACGAGTGTCGCACAGCTCACTTTACAAAATCGTCCAACTTTACAATTATAGAAATAAAAGTAAACACCAATATCCAGGATAAAATACGCACTATTTTGGACTAAGACATAAGCTGGCATTTGACCTCTTCCTTTGAACACAACAAATGTGACAAGATAAAAGCAAGATTTAAATCCATCTTTTTTGCTCATTCACTTTCTGAATGAACAGAACACCTGTCCTTTGCCTGTTCAAACTCTCTATTCAGACTGAGTTAGTAGGACTTAAACTAGCTCACCCGGATTAAATCTGACTCGCCCAGAGCGAGTGGGTGAGTAGATTTCTCGAGGCCTGTGATGCCAATGTGATGGGGGACGGGCCATGAATGTTTCTAAAACCTATAATTTTTTATGTCTGTCTGTGCAGTGATGTAATCTGATGTACTAAGGTGAAACAATCCTGCATGTTAAATTGACGTTTGAAGAGATTGTACCATATTTCTACATTATGTTTGTTTTACATTATACATGCCAAATGTTTTAATGGCTTGGCTCATTCATGGACTTTTGGAACCAAGCCAGACCCATGGCTTGGCCCTGGTTTGGTTCGCCCCATTAATTTGTCTGTGCGCACTCCTCTATTTGCAACTTGGGTCTTAGTAGATGGGGCTGCCAGTTACTTGAAAAAATGATTAAGGACTAGAAAGAAGCTCTGATTTGACAACTCTACTGTCAATTAGCGGCAACCAAGAAGAGTGCTTTTAGTGAAAATACATTTACGATAAATGATCCCAGGGCAGGGACTCCAGGCCACTGTGTTGTATGTGACTGTAGTCATAATTGCCCAGGTGGGACAGGCAGGGGCTTAACTTCATCAAAGGTTTTTGGGGTGTGACACCACTCAAAACGATTCTTGGTTTGATGCGGGGGTCCTGGGTCCGGTCTGCTATGTGTGTTGTTTTTCTTGCTGTTCATTTTTTAGCTCAGATCTTAAATATATACCGGTTTACCAAATAAGTAGTACATCTGCTCCCACAGACGTACTCCTTGAATGGGTGCGCATTTACTACATTTTGGAATTTGGAGGCTTGGAATGCTGTGCCAAGTTTGCAGGCATACTACTAGCAATCAAACAGATGATGGGATGAATGTATTCTAACCAATGGCAAACTCTTGGAGTAGCATTCCAACACATTGGGCCATATTTATACTTTTTGACGCAAAACTGCGCTAACGCAGTTTTGCGTCCAAAAAATTTGCGCTGGCTAACGCCATTCTGAAGCGCCATGCAGGCGCCGTATTTAATCAATGACGTTAGCCGGCGTTAGCCGCCGGCGCTGCCTGGTGTGCGTGGAAAAAAACGACGTACACAAGGCAGCGCCGGCGTAGGGGGATATGGGGCTTGGGCGTCAAAAAATGGGGCAAGTCAGGTTGAGGCAAATTTTTCGCCTCAACCCGATTTGCGCCATTTTTTTCGACTCCCAACCCCCATAGAAATGACTCCTGTCTTAGCAAAGACAGGAGTCATGCCCCCTTGCCCAATGGCCATGCCCAGGGGACTTCTGTCCCCTGGGCATGGTCATTGGGCATAGTGGCATGTAGGGGGGCACAAATCAGGCCCCCCTATGCCACAAAAAAAAAATGACTTACCTGAACTTACCTTAATGTCCCTGGGATGGGTCCCTCCAGCCTTGGGTGTCCTCCTGGGGTGGGCAAGGGTGACAGGGGGTGTCCCTGGGGGCATGGGAGGGCACCTCTGGGCTCCTTCAGAGCCCACAGGTCCCTTAACGCCTGCCTTTTCCAGGCGCTAAAAAACGGCGCAAAAGCGGCGTACGTCATTTTTTTTGACCCGCCCACTCCCGGGCGTGTAAATACAGCGCACATGCCTCGGAGTCAATTTTTTAGACGTGAACACCTACCTTGCATATCATTAACGCAAAGTAGGTGTCCACGCTAAAAAATTACGCAAACTCCATGGACTTTGGCGCTAGACGCGTCTAACGCCAAAGTATAAATATGGAGTTAGTTTTGCGTCGGAATTGCGTCAAAAAAAACCACGCAATTCCGGCGCAAACGGAGTATAAATTTGCCCCATTGTTTTTAATTCACTGTGCTACTCTGGACAGAGTCCAACATAATGCAAATCTGTACTGACCCTATTCGGAATGGAAACAGTCCATCTTAAACCTTGGTCATCCTACCCCTGCACCCTGCAGCCCACTCACTGCTTTACAAGTTGGGAAATTTGAGATTCACACCTCAGAATCTCATTTAACTAAGCTACTCCCTTGTCTGCACCATGCTGCCCAGTGGAAAACACAGGGAAGAAAAGAGCATGAAAATGCCAGCAGCCCTGCATTCAAGTCCAGCACTGGCTTCTTCCGAAATTATCCAGTCTTTATGGTGGGGAAAATGAGGTTGCGCAGGCTCAAAGTGGTTCTTCAGCAGTTCATCCTCCATGGAAATGCTACGTCTGCGGGACAACAGCCCAGGCACCAATATCTTCATGTTGTTTCAGGACTCCACTAGGAGTGAAAGCATGGAGCCTTCTCAGTGCTGGCTTCATCTCGCTGCTAGAGTAAGAAAAATCCTCTGCACTCTTGAGGCTGTGTGGGTGGCTTCATATCCCAATATGGCCACATTAGTGTCATGACTCGTAGCCCGCACCTTACCCTGCAGTAAAGCAATCAGACGCAGGGGCAAAGGCTCGCCGTCGGACTGTAAGCCTTGGCGTTTCACGTGGCCCCTCCTGGTACTGCAGCATATGCCTTTAGCTTCTCCAGCCCCAGGCTTTAGCCACACCTGCCCGTGGAGACATTCCTAGGGTCTCCCAGGTGCCCCTCTTGGAGGAGACCCACACTCTCCAAATCACCTGATCACAGGGGGAAGATTTGCTTGCAGCATACTTCAGACGCTGAGTCATCTTGGGCTGCCACAGATTGAAGCAGATCAGCCTCCTTGGGCTCATTTCCCACTATCCGCCTCTGTCCCCCAGATCTCCAGGACAGTAATCCATGAAGAGGGCCTAGTACGTCAGGCATCCATTTTACTCCACAGATTAAGGAGCTGATGTGTTAGGATTGCAGGAAGATTTAGATCAGTTTATGAGAGCTCTGGAGTGTGATTTCTACCTCCTTCCCAACAAAGCTAATTGATTGGAATTCAGGAATTGGATTATTGTTTGAGGGGGTGGAAGGCCCTCTCAACCAAGAACCTCAATCCTGGTCAGTGTGGACCACAGAAGGCACTAAATAACGTTTGGCACAGAAGGAGTTAGGCACACAAAGAGCAGAAAAGTGAAAACACAACACAAGAAAAATCCCAATTCAATTAAGAAAAATAAAGTACTTTTGAATAATAAAATGATGTCAGAACAACATATGTAAGAATGAAGCAATAGGAGAACGACATCTGGGCAATTTGGCAACTTAGCTGGGTATATTTTACTTGGGGTAATCAGTGTAAGGTATGTGTGAGGGAGAAAATGGAAATAAATCAGTTTGAAACATGAATTGCATGGAACCCCTTTTACTAACTTGTAAGACATATCCCACTCTCCATTGGAGAATTGTTTCCCTAGCTCTATCTCTCATGCTGTTCTCAAACTCACAGAGGCTTGCTTTTTATTGCAGTGTAGGGCCCCATACATTTGAGTAATCATGTGTTTGCTTGAGCCCAATTGTAGAATGCTCTCCAGTACCAAGGAGCGTGGTGGGGCATCTGGGAAACTCCACCATATTTCCCCAACATTTTCGCAATCTTGCTGTATTATGGGAATTGCCACACTCCCAGTCCCAATATTGTCCTAGCTTCTGGGAATGTCTCCCCGGTGTACAGATTGTCCACCTTTGTATACCCATTGGCTCTCTGGGTGGCCATTGACCTTTTTCCTTTCAAAGTCCCAGAAGGGCATCAAATCCCAGATGTCCATCTCCCTGTCAAAAGCCGGCCCCTGTAGTATCTTGGGCAACGTTCTCTCCCACACCTTTGCAGTCTGGCACATCACGTAGGGAATCTCAGCCTCTAGCCCTCCCCTTTCATAAGTAGTACCCCAGGTGCAGTATCTCCATATGTCCCCCTCAATATTCTCTTCTCCCAGCTGCCATCATCCAATAGCCATTTATCGGCATTTTGGAGGTGTGCCACGTAATACTATAACTCTAGATCCAGCAATTTCAGACCCCTTCTTCCTCCAGAGTCCTCATCAACGTAGCCAATGCCACTCTAAAATGCTTACCTGCCCAGACCAGCAACAACATCAGACTGTTCAGCAGTTTAAACTCTGTGGGCTTCAGCGGACATAGTAAGTTCTGTAGTATATACAGGCAGCGGGGAGGAGGACCATTTTTGCAATAGCTTCTGTTCCTATAACTGAAATGGGGTGAGAATTTCAGAATTAAATGGACGCCCTTGGACCATCCAAAACCATTCCCTTGTTATATTGGATTTGCTTGTCTTCATTTGCGTTGACTATGACCCCCAGATACAGGAACTTGTCAGTCTCCCACCTAATACCCAAGGCTGGGAGTTGTTTCCTCTGAACGTTAATCAATGAACCCAGTGGGAAGAGTAACATCTTTCTCTTATTCACCTGGTGGCCAGACACTGTGACTAAATCATCCAAGTGGGTCAACAGATGCACTAGTGACTCGTGCGGTGAACAAAGATAAAACAGGGCATCATCTGCATCAGGCCTATGTCGAGTCATATTTTATCAGGTCGAGTTGACAAAGAAAAGGTGTTCTTTTCACCCACAAAGTGAAGAAGCAATAAAGACACCTTTTAATCTTGTTCTTAGCTTGTCTCATTTGCTCTGTGTATAGAGACAGTGGTCAAAAGTCAGTTTGTCTCCTTACAATTAATTTCCCTTCTGACTGCAGAGTTCCAGGATTTTATAAGGTGAACTCTCTGACCTGTTGTGAAATGAAAGGTTGTAGGATGTCACGTCTTTTCTAACACACAACAGTTAAATAACTAAGTCAACTGTACAAACATTTCATAATCTATTTCAGTAGTTGTGAAAGCCCACTTTTTGTACTCCTGTGAGATTAAAAATATTTAAATAGAGTGAAAACACATAATAACAGTTTACTTGGTAATGTGGAAAGGATACGTTTGTTTTCTAGAACCCAATTCCCACAGATTATTGTTAGTCCACTATATAGTTTTATCAGTAAAGCTGCAAGTTAGTGGGAAGATTTTTTGGACATTTATTGGAAATGTACTGTCTGTAAATGGCAGTGTGCTACAATATCATGCTTCAGTAATATATTTATTAAAAGTGAATGCTATTAGTAAACTAAGAGGCAAGTCATGAATCGTGTCCTCCATATGTGGGCTAGATTCTTTTTATACATGGAGCAAATATTTAGCCTATTTAATCAAACAAGAGGTTTTTTTTACAGCAGAAATGCTGAGCTTAAATTTTGAAGGTGCACTCATATGTGAGAATGAAGAAGGCGACTCTGTAAACTAAAATATTTGTGTAGGATCACACAATTTGAGACCTGTTTATGGGTCAAGCACATTACAGTTTGGTCGACTAGACTATTCAAGTTACTCGACCTGCAAGTCTAGTAACATTTTTATGATTTGTTGAGGCCTGTCTATAAAAGAAAGTATATGCATAGTGCGTCCTATGTCAATCCTCCACTCTCTCATAGCGTGTCTAATTGAGGCAGCCAGTGGTTCTAGGGCCAACACAAAAAGTAGCAACGAGAGAGGACACCCTGTCTCATCCCTCTACCAACATTCCAACTGTCCTATAGTGCTCACCCCACCCTGACCCTGGCCCTTGGCTCTGTATAAAGTAGTTTAAACAGGCTACAGATGGATGGGCCAAAGCCCAGAGCCTTGAGCTCCTCCATGTGATACAGCAACTCCAGCATGTCAAATGCTTTCTCCAGGTCCACAGATACAGTGCTAGTTCCTCTTCTTTCCCCTGAACTTCATGCAGTACGTGCGTCAGCCTGTGAAGGTTCATGCCTGTTCTTCATCCCAGGATGAACCTGCATTGGTACTGATGCACCAACAGGCCAACCACCCCCTGCAATCTGCTTGCCAGGACCTTACACAGGATCTTGGTGCCAAGTATTAATCATCATGAGTGGAAGATGGTCAGCGTGATCAGAGACGTCACCGCCTGTTTTTTAATTCATGCAAATAACCCCCTCTTGCATAGTTGGGGATAGTATTCCTTTTTTTTTGGCCTCCACAAAAACGACCAATAACTGCTCTGCGAGCAGCGTCGTGAATGTCTGATACAGTTCGGCTGAAAAGCTATTGCTTCTCTGCACCTTGCCCCTGGGGAACAATCCTACAGCATCCTGCAGCTCCTCCAGTGTAATCTCTGCCTCCACTGCATCTCCCATGCCCTGCGGAATCTGGGGGAGATCCACTGCATGGTTATGCTGGAGTGGCGGCAGCTGTGCTTGTCCCAGTCTCCTGATAAATGTGGACTAGGTGATCCCGGAAAGTCTCCAGGACTGAGGCCTGTGTGTGGACAGAGGTACCACCTGAGCGCATGAGCCATAGTATTGGGGAGACCTCAGTCTCCCTTCTTAGTATCCATGCCAAGAGCTTTCCCAGTTTTACCCCTCTTTGTGAAGTCTTTATTGGTATTCTTTCAATGTGATTTTGTCCAGCCTTTCCCATATTTTGGCCACTCGGCATCCAGATTCTGCTGCCTCCTGGCTTGCTTCAGCATTTTCCCCCTCCATTTTCTGGCTCTCCTTGAGCTTACCCTCCCATTCGGCTAGCTCTCTGTGGAAATGCTGCTTCCTACCAAACACCTTACCCATGCACTCCATGTGGATCATAGTTTCCCATTTCTTCCTTCCCGTCCTGGTTGTTCCCCCAATTGGTCTCAGTATACAAAGTAAGTGTCTGAGAGAGCCCCTCTCTGCATATTTCGTCTGTCAGCATCTCTGGTACCAGTCACTAGGACCCTACCCGATCCCTGTACCCCTTGCCACCCCACTCAAGCTGCTATGGGGAGTGGTCTACCAAGAAACGCCCGACCTCAGTAATCCCGGGTGTAGACCTGCCACAATATACAATTCAAATGGCTATAGGTGCTATGAGTTAGAGAATGACAGGTGTACTCATGTGTGTTTGGGAGTAGTGTCCTTCATGTGTCAGTATATCCCAGATTGTCCTCCCGGAGTACACCCACCGTCCTCAGTTTTGTGCCAACTCTCTGTGGGTGTTTATCCAATATACAATCCAAGACACAATTGAAATTCCCAGCCCAGAAGATGGGGTAGTCCACTCAGTTTGTCAGGTGATCTTGGATTGTGTAAAAGAAGTGTTTGCCATCTAAATTTGGGGCACACATATTAGGAATGTTCACTGCTTTACCGTCCAACGCGCCCTGAATTAAGACATACCGCCCCTCCACATCTGTAAGTAAGGTCAACATGCACCCTAGGGAAAATCCCGATCGTGACTCCTCTAGCATATGTGGAAAATGTGGTGGAAGACCACCTCAAAGCACCTCTGCACCTCCACCAACTGCCTGAAGCACCTCTGCCAACTGAGTAACGCCTGAGCTCCCTACCACACGTAACCATGTCATACCGTGGAACAACAACCATGCTTGCCTACATGTTCTGCCTTGCCAGTCCACCAATACAGTATCTATAATGAACAACAAAGTGATGTTCAATACCAAACCCCCCCTTGTTACATACCAATTATTACTGCTCATTAGTAACTTAAGCAGGAGAACTATTGGCCCCAGACCTCCGATAGCCAGCCCGGAGGCTCCAGAAGGGACCTCTCCCCAGCAGCCCAACACTCGTGGGGGGAATGTGACCCAGTGTTCAAAAATCTTTGTCAGTGTTTATATTACACATCCTCAACTTCAATTGAGTGTTTGCACTTCATTTATATCTTCAAAACATTGCATTATCCCTCAACCTCTTCCCCACCCAGGAGGTGGACTAATGATTCCAGCGAGGGAGAACAACTGTACCACCAACTACAGTCTCAGCAGCTATCGCAAGGTATATGAGGATGCAGAGTTCACTACTCATTCCGAGGACAGCGTTCTGTTCATAAATATGCCCAGGCCACCCTGCATCTCTGTGGAGATCTTGGGAGATGTCTGACTCTCAGATACTTCTGAGACCTCCTCGGGGTGTTCGAAAAAATTTGATTTTCAATATGATTTTCCATTATTTATTACTCTTAGTGGTGCCTGAAATAGCAACATATATCTCAAATCAATAGCTCTAAGTTTCTGTTTAACTTCCAGGAGTGATTTTCACTGTTGGGTGTAATCAGTGTATGTAACAATTTTTTGGTTTTCATATTGCGCTGCTGATGTTTCCCTAGCAGCTTTAAAAATATAGTTCATGTCTTGTAGTTAAGGATACATGCAATGAGCTCTCTGGGCAGACCTCTCAGGGGGTGCAGGGGATGGGGTGGGGTGTCACCACCAGTGCCCTATATGCCCTCTCCACCACAAACATATCTGAGAGACTCTGCAGCTTCAACGTGCATTGAATCCATACCTCCAAGGAGGCTGCCACCCAGGCTCCCTCAGCTCTCTCAGGGAACCCTGATAAATGTATGCTATTCTATCTGCAGCACCCATCAGCATCCTTCTACCTTTGCTCCAGTATTAAAATTCATGACATCACCTTAGCCTTCTGGTGTTTCAGTCTGGGGACCTCTGCTTCAAGCTTGTCTATGGATTCCTTGGTTGCCTGTACTTTCTCTGACTTCTGAGGTCTGCCGGCAGAAGGTTGACCTCAATTGAGGTGAATTCAATTTTACCCTTTTGGGCTGTTCTGGAGCATTAACAACTCCACCTAGTAGGTTTATGGAGAGGGTCCGGAGGTGCCTCAGATTGCTGAGCCTCCGCCTGTTGTGTGGCTCGCTGCACCAAGTTCTGTACAATAGTGTACTGCATGATGGTGTGAATGCTGTATGGGGTTGCTCCCCTCAGTCTTCAGCACCCTTCAGCATGACCAAAATCCCCCAGGCCGGAAGCAGTCAAGGACTCCAGCCGTATTGGACCGGTGCTAGGCACCAGGTATACAGCGCCCCTCTCTAGCCCCCTTCCCATTATATCAGTGTCAGAAGAATGTTATAGCTGCCTCCGACATCATCCCTGTGACTTCACACTTGCCGGCTAGGTCCTCGTTTACTCTGTGCACTTCCTCACCTTCTTAAGCAAAATGTGATTACTTCTATTTAGCAGGCCCTCACCATTGGTCCAGTCTCTGATGTATAGTGGTCTCAGCCAATGCAGTGTGCCAAAGGGGCGCCAGGTCCCCACAGTCCCCTGTCCTCAGCTGGGATGATACTATCAGCCCGGGCGCCGAGCCTATCATCCGTGTCCGCAATGGGAAAATCAAAGCTCCCCTCTTTCTCAGGGAACCCGGCGCCTCCCGGCGCAGCCAGCGAGGAGTTGTGTATCTGACCCCATTGGCACCTCAGGGGCAACTATGCTATTTATCAATGGCACAGGGGTCACAGTGCGTCCATCTAGCTGCAAGCAGAAGATTTAGCTGCCCTATAGTAAACCTTGTGAGGCCTGTCATAGGAAAATGTTGGTGACAGACCCCAACTTGGTGCGTTTTTGGTGCCTGGAGCCAGGACATGACTCCAGGGTATGAGGACTGCTACACCATGCACTCGAAGGCACTGAGAGAGAGAGATATTGCAAGCTCCTCGCTGTCTGATGTCAGTCAACTTCGTGACACTTGAGATCTCATTCATGTGGGAGATCCCAGGACCGTTTGTGGAGCCCCTCCCGATGTCTCTATCGGAGAAGTCAGGTAAGTCCAACAAGCACAAAATGTCAAAGAAGTCCAAACACTCTTCAACTTCCTCATGTCCGTTGAAGTCACCCAACGAGACATGCGAGTGTCGATATTACAGGCCCCGTGAGTCAATGAGGCTTGACCCTGGGTTCACTCTGCGCTTTCCTGATTTTCCAAGAGTGACGCCCGCCCAGCTGAAGGAATTATGAGGCCATGAGCAGCCTGGCCCCTCTGGAGAGCCTTTGAACCCCTCTTGCACCAATTGGTGGGTTCGCCTTCAGCACCAGTTGGATCCCAAGGTTCCCTCTCTGGATCAGGAGCAGAGCTGCAGATGAGACTGAGATCTTCCTCTGTGCCCCCTCCAGAGCCGATGCCCCCGAAACCGCTGAGACCCCTAGGCAGTGCCATCCCCATCATCATTCCCGACTCTGATGAGGAGCCGGATGGGCATCGTCTCATGCCGAGTCCTGCACTGACTGAGGAAA